>NC_135760.1:12841640-13531640 GCF_052425735.1 Oculina patagonica
TGCGTCTCGCCAAAATACGAACCATGGCTCGACCAAGCTCACCTGATATGCCGCCGAAGCGTACCAAAAAGGTACGATTAGGTATAAGTATAGAACCCACATGTGCGTTTACTGCAAGTCTGCAATCATAGTGTTTTGCATTATGTTGTCATAATGTATGCATCAAGTTTGACAATGTCTGGATCAAATGTCATGCTTACGTCCAACTTAATATTTATGCACCTATCAATGTAAAGTCAGAGGTGGGGGAGGCCAGATAAAGAAGGGCATTTGAAATTGTTTGAGATTTTTTGTTTACATGCCCCACCATACATGTACTTTAATAACATTTTAAAGTCGACTAAGGGCAGAGAATTAATGTCAAATCCCCTGCTTGTAGCTGGCCTCCCCCCCCCCCCCTCAGCTTAACATTGATAGGTGCATTATTAGTTTTCAGTGCAACTGAAGCTTGGTGTTTGAATCAAGGTTGCACCATCAAGGTTGAACTTATTAAGTGGTCAATTGAGTTTCACATGCAGATAATTAAGTAATTGCACAGCATTGAGTGGATGACTTTGTCCATGCCCTTGGTGGGTAGATTTTATTGACTGTGTCTGATTGCAATGAATGGCACCATGTCTTATATGTTTAAATAGCTACAATCATATATGGAAAAAAAATCATTAGTTTGGTTCTCAATATGTTAACTTGGTGTTTTATTCAACATAACCCAGGCTTGTACTTTCTGATGGAATCAACCTTTATACATGTGAGTAAAAATGATAATTTATGGTGAGATATTAACATTTATCTCGTCTTCAACATTGCAACCATTCAAACATTAGGCAGTCTCCCATGCATAAACCCTTCACAATTAAATAGGAATCTACACTTAGCCCCAGGGGGGTACTCCGACTTGTAAATGACGGGGATGATCGAATGAAGGCAAAACTCAGGACCCAAAAAAATGCCTAAGTCTTCCGACATTACCCAAAAAAATCCCTGGACCAAAAATAACCCCTAAAAAAACTCCCTTGTCAAATATTACCCCTAAATTGCCAGGAGGGGCAATAACGCTCGCGTTTGGTATTCATCATACCATAAATACGCCAAGGCCGAGCCAAAGCACTTTAGTTTGTTTTTTGATCCCCTATTTGAATCAAGTCACCCCAAAAAATACTTGCTAAATCTTCTTACCCAAAAAAATCCCAGAATCTAAAATTTCAAACCCCAAAAATCCTTCGATCATCCCCGTCATTTACAAGCCAGAGTACCCCCCCCCCCCCGTGGGCACTTAGCCAGATGATTACAACGTGCTTACACTAACTGTATTAATAAATTACACACTACTTACAGTATGTATCATTGCAGGACCTACATGGAGCATAATTTTGTGAGTTTATTTTGTTGTTTTTGTTCACAGCTGCCATGCTTGGCACTCAACTCAATGACTTGGTAATATCAAAACAGATTGAGGTCAAAGCTGTTGTTCAACTGGATAAGTACGTTTGTAACACCATTCAAGAAACAAGGTATTTAACGATTTTTTAGAACAGTTAAATATATTAAGAGAAACAACCAGTGGTGAAAATGCTCACCTTCCACCAATGTGGCTTAGGGTTGATCACTGGACCCAGCATCATTGTGGGTTGAGTTTGTTGTTGGTTTTCGTCCTTGCTCTGAGGGTTTTTCTCCAGGTTCTCCTGTTTTCCTCTTACCTGAAAAACCAGCATTTCCAAATTCCAATTTTACCTGTGGATAGAGAAACCAAATGAAAACCAGCTAGAGCTGATGTGGCTTCCTCTCTAAATATAGTAATTTATTTATTTTTATCTGCAAAAAAGCAAAATGTAAGCAATCTGTTGTCCATTTTACTCAACACTGCTTAACAATTGCTATAACTTGGAGAGGAGATTTTTCTGACTCATCCTGTCAGTAAAAGTTTTCGTTTTCTTCTTTCCCAAGTAACCCTTGTTTTCTAAAACCACTGACTAGTTAATGACTTTGTTGGTTGTTAGGAAAGTCTTAATAGTGTTGGAGGTGACTGTAATTAAACCTGGAAGTGAAGTGCCTGGAAGGATTGGGAATCCCAAGAACATAAGTGAAAATTCCAACAGTGATCGCCAACCACAACAAAATGGTACAAGTGCTCAGCATAGTACCTCAGGTAAATGTATTGTTTATTATCAAGTGCTAACTACTGGTAGGCAGGGTTCTCAGTTGAACCTGTAACCCGTAACACCTGTCACAAGTGTCACTTGAAAGTGTTACAGCTGTCAAAGCACTGCAGTCAATAGATTGATGTTATAGCCTTTGGCCATGTAGTTCCCTTTTACGGGTGAAAACAACACAGCAACAGCTGCTGAAATTTCTATTGAGAACCCTGGGTAGCTTATCCTTAACTAAACTGACAGACCACATTGAAGCTCTCATAATTATACACCTATACTAGAAACCTATTTTTTGTAGACTGAAACCGTTTTTTTTTTTCTTGGGTGAGTTCAGAAGTAACATGTTTTATTTTTGTTTTATTACAAGGTGGTACAATGATGAGTAGTGGACCAGTGGGCGGAGCCTCCAGAGGGGCCGGACTAGCATCAGCTACGTATGGAAGGTATGTGTAATGATTGATCTTTGAAGTAATTAAGCCAAGGAAAAGAAATATAGAGATTGCTGTTTATATACAAGGTTGCCCTCACTCAGTGCCAGTGGTAAAGATTTTTCTGTTGTATGACCAAGCTCACAGATACGAATCCTTTCTAGTTACAATGCTTTGAAATGTTATCAACATGCAGTCTTACGAACCTCAATGGTTAATATTCTCTAGGAATAACTTAATTAGTCCCAAATACTCACTATTGTCTCGGTAGCTTGTCATCAGCTGTCATTTGATCTCGATGTTTCGTTCGTTCTCGAGTCCTCAGGTCCTCTTGCTCAATAAAGATGCCCTGGAAACGGATTCACTGGTTGTTGATCTTGTCTGTCAAGGCGTGTGGGGAGGGACATCAGGGATAATTTGTGTACATAAATTCAAAGATTAATTGCTAATGTGTTTTAACATAAATTTCTTTTTTTTTTCTCAAGCTGTACTGTAGGTTTAGCTTCTTACTTAAAGAAATTGTAAAGCCTAATGTACCATACGTATAATACTGATTTTTAGAGTATTATGTTGCAGTCACCAGCCACTGGAGTCTAAAAGTGATAACACAAAACCTGTTTACCCAATAATGTCACTGACACCATATCAGAACAGGTAAGGATGTTTTTTGGTGATTTGTATGTCTTGCTATTTTTGCAAGATTTGTTTTGTTATGATTGATTTAGACAGGTGCAACATTTTAGTATTGTCTCTTTTGTAACTTTACAGGTGGACCATTCGTGCGCGTGTCACAAGCAAGTCAAACATCCGTACCTGGAGCAACTCGAAAGGAGATGGGCGTGTCTTCAATGTCGACCTTGTGGATGAGTCGGTTTGTAAAGAATATGTTGCAATTTCTGCTTTCGGGGGCGGGGGGAGACAGGGGCAAGCTATAACTGGAGTTTTTCTGTTAGCAGACAGATGTGCCTTCAAACAGGGCAACTTTACAATCAGCATTTTATGGTACATTCATAATACCATTTACTTTTTCAGGGAGAAATCAGAGCAACTGGTTTTAATGATGTTGTTGACAAGTTCTATGAAATGCTTGAGGTTAACAAGGTTTGTACATCGCATTGAATTTCATTAGACCTTAAATTGCAAGCAACAAAATTGTCATAATTGTAATAAACGTCACACAGGAAGATATAGACGGTTCCTGAAGTCGTTTTCACTGTTTTAATCGCGTAGCCGAGTAACAAACAACAACATACACCGAAGTCAAATCGTTCTCTCTACCACGTGCTTTTAGTCCGATCCTTACACTATGTATCATGCACAAAGTGTCCCATTACACTATCCCCTCTACTAAAAAGAAGGAATCTCCAGATTCACGATCATTCCGTGTACTAAAACGTGTACTAAAACAAAATAAAGTCAATCCGTTAACTTAATCTCTTAAGAAAGTTCTGAAACAGTTTGAGTACTCTCAATGTTCTCGCAATGTTCTAGCTTTCTTCAGCAATTTTGGTTTCAGTTTCTTTATCCGCTCCTTGTCCTGCCTCTGCTTGTCTTCCAACATCTTCAAGCGGTCCGTAATCTGCTGTAAACTATTCAGAATCCATTCTCCATAACGGTCTGGGGGTCTTCTTATGCGTGCTGGTCTTTGGCTCTGGCCAATTAACTGTTCTTCTTCGACCTCGTCTTCATCTTCTCTGCTCTCTCCCCCATTCCTGTAACAACCTTGAGCATTCTCTGACTGTTCACCTCCCTCAGCCGCTGGTATATCTACTACATGGTCACTTCTAGCACCCTGTTCAATTGCCCTGCCTGAAGCAGAATCAGCAAGGAAGGACGGGTCCCCGCTAGTGCTCTCGCGGTGTTAAGGACTGTATACACTCTCTCTTTGAAACACAACTTTAATCGTATCCTAATCCGCGTCAACCTTCGTTTACAACACTTCTTCGCATCTATTTTGATCTATCTCGCATCCTTTTTCCTTTCCTACTTCGCACGCATCATTCGCTTCTTCGACTGTTCAACTGCAACTCGATTTTTACAACACGTGTTCTAACATGACACCGAGCCATATTTGGCAAGTAAAACTACGACGTTCACGTGCAAACGTCACGCAATATCTCAACAAAAATAATGTCACGCAAACGTTCAATTTAAAGTTCCTACACACTCCCCCCTTGATCAGCGAGGAGCTGGTCAACATGGCGTCTTCTAAGATCTGCTTTGATTGCTGCAGCCCTTCTTGGAACTTGTCTCACTGGTACTTGTTCCACTACTTGGTTGGTCTCGATCGGTCTGGCATACACAGGTGCTCTTACTTCTAATGGGCACAGCCCCTGTACTGGTCGGCTGAGGTACATCGGCTTCCCTTTCTTTGTCAACACTTTAACTTTGGCACCTCTGGTCTCACCATCCTTGCCCGTTATCAATTCTTCTACTTTGCCAAGCCTCCACTTGCCACGCGACACTCCTTCTTCATTTGATTGCCGTTCCCTTTCACATACAACGGGCCGGCAAAGTCTATGCCAACCCTGGAAAAGGGTGGCGCTTGTTCCACTCTGAAGCTTGGTAACTGCGCGGTAACCGGAACAGAATAGGCAGTTCCTTCGTACCTTCTACAAACAACACATCTTCTTATGCTAAGCTTCACTGCTTGCCTTCCCTTGCTGACCCAAAACCTTGTTCGCAATTCTGCCAGCGTCTCTCTTACTCCACCATGATGAACTCTCTTGTGGCACTGTTCAATAAATAGTTTAGTCAGATGATGATCTCTAGGTAGCAGTGCTGGATGCTTTGCTTGGGCTTCTAGAACTGTTTCTGGGATTCTCCCATGGCATCTAATCACACCATCCTCATCTGTGTTAAGTCCAAGATCCCTTTGAAGCTGGGTAAAATTCTTCTGATTCATGAGGTTGGACTGTGCTTCTTTAACCCATGCTTTCTCTGCTTGATCTATTTCTGTAGCTGTCAGGTTTCCTGTTGTAAGATTCTTCACTCCTTCTTTCTTTAGCTTGGCATTTCTCACAAATCTGCGGACATAAGCGGTCACTCTAAACAACTTCTCACAACTGCTGTAAGCGTTCACAGGAATAATACTTGCGATGCTCGATGCATCCTTCCCAGCAGTCAACAGGGCGTTGTTTCTGCACGACGCCTTGATTTCCACTTGGCTTTCGGGGGTCGGTCCTACATTCATTGAAGGCCAGTACTCCTGTGCCTTGCTCAACCATTCAGGCCCTTGCCACCACAGCTTACTTGACTTGATTGTCACTGCCGTTACACCCCGTGATCCGAGATCAGCCGGATTCTCTACACCTGGACAGTGGTTCCAGGTCTCTCTCGCAGTCAGTCTCAAAATTTCATTCACTCGGTTCTGCACGAACTGACTCCACTCTCTTTCTCCTTTGATCCAGTACAAGGTAGTGATGCTGTCAGACCACATGTGTACACTGTTCACAGTAATCCTTGATTGCAGAGCCTTCTCTACTGCTTCCTTTAACTGCACTGTGATTCTGGCGGCCATCAGCTCCAGACGTGCAATCACCTGTTTGGACAGCGGTGCCACTCTCGTTTTTGAAGCCATAAGACGCACAAATCGCCCGCTGTTCGTCACACACACTAGGTACACCATTGCACAATAAGCTCGATCACTAGCATCCCCAAACCCATGCAACTCATACAACACAACTTTCTCACAGATTCCGTCATAAATACAGCGTGCTAGGTTCACCGAACAGGCTTCCTTTAACGAGCTCAGCCACTTCCTCCATCTCTCTTGAAATGCTTCTGACAAGGGCTCATCCCAATCAAGCTTGCTCTGACAAACTTCTTGAAACATAACTTTCATTCCAACTGTCAGCGGACTCAACATCCCCAAAGGATCGAAGAACTTTGCAATTATCTTCAACAGATTTCTCTTTGTCAGCTTCATGTTTTCACACAGTTCAATCAGCGCATCAAATTTGAAGATGATTGTATCATCCACACGATTCCAGATTTCTCCCAGGACCTTCTGTTCCTTGTCTTTCAGTTCATCAACACCTCCCACAGTAGTCTTAGCATACGTATCGTCATCTTCTTTGAGGCTTTCTCCACACTGTTCAGTAGCTCTTGTTTCAACACGGTCATTTTGAATCTTCTTCATCAGATCTTCACTGTTCGAACTCCACTTCCTTAGCCTGAAACTTGCTTCTTCCAGTCGAGACTTGATCTTCTGGTAAAGTGTGAATGCCTCTTCGACACTATCTGCTCCTGAATTGAAGTCGTCCACATAAAACTCTTCTAGCACCTTTCTCACAAACTCTGCATCTTCATTCTCATAGCTCTTGAGATGATGTCTAAGGGTTGCACTCAACAGAAATGGAGAGGAACTCACTCCAAACACTACTCTGCAGAACCTGTAGACAACAACCATCGACTCTTCTTTATCAAGGTCGTCCATCCATAAGAATCGTAAGCAATCTCTGTCCTTCACATCAACTTCAATGTTCAAGAAGGCTTTTTCAATGTCCGCTATCAACGCGATCCTGTTGCATCTAAAACGCACCAAAATGTCAAACAACAACTGTGTGAGGGACGGCCCCACATGCAGGCAGTCATTCAAGGAAGGCTCCTTTTCATCAGCTCGTGATGACGCATCATAAACTACTCGCACTTTCGTTGTCTTAGCATCTCTTCTGATAACCGCATGATGTGGTAAGTAGTGGGTTCTGCCATTCTCACCCACTTCTAAATTAGTCACAGCTTCAATTACACCATCCCTCTCTTGTTCTCTGATGACTTGATCGTATTCTCTCAACAGTTCTGGAACTCTCTTTAATCTTCTTATCTGAGTGTTCAACCTCTGAAGACTATTTCCATAATTCAGCGGTAATTCTTTGTGGTGCTCCTTCCATGGCAAGCCCACAATGTATCTGCCATCCTTAAACTTAATACTCTTCAAGAAATTCTCATGCACACTGTCTCTCTCCCTGATTCCTATGGAGTCAAAGTCCCATAGCCTATCAAATTCCACTGTGGGTGATTCTTGTACTGTCTCTAGTACAGCTTGATCCTGGATTTCCAGAACATGTGTGACCAAGTTTGTCCCTGTGGTCAGTTGTCGCTGCGGGATCTTCAATGGACCAGACAACACCCATCCAAGGGAAGTCAAGATAGCAACTGGCTCGTCTCTCTCCCCCCTTACTACATCACCCTTCATAAACTCCCACAGATAATCAGCACCGACAAGCAGATCAACTTCCAAATTCTCCTCTCTTGGGCAAACATCTGAAAACCATAGCTTGTTCAAGTATGGATGGACCCTTTTTGCCTCTTCTATATGCTGATTCTGCAGTGCCTTGCAAATGACAGGTACCTTAAACGCTTCAACTTGAACACCATCTTCTTCGAAGAGATGTCCCACATGGAGTGTGACAAGTTCTCTCTCTGTCACCATTGCTTGGGGTTGTCCAAATGTTCCAGTTTCCATGATTGTGCTTCCTATGCTCTTCAGCTGTAACATTTCGGCTAATTTCTCACTCACATAGGACCTCTGACTACCAGCATCAAATATCACTCGAATCTTACATCCTTGTATCTTTGTAACACCGCTTGTACTCGCCATCGCCTGAGCTGTTTGTAACACAACCCGTGCTCTGGAATTTACATGCAATGTTGCACCAGTCTCCGTCGGTTTGTGTGATTCACTGGATATTGCACTTCGTGAGTTTTCGTTTTCCACTTTCGGCTCTTTACACTGGTTGTCGCACAAGGCTGGGTGATGCCACAAACCACATTTGCATTTCTCCTTACACTCACAACAAACTGCTTTGTGTCCCCGTTGAAGGCAAACAAAACAACGCCCAAACCTTTTGGCAATCTGCTTCCTTTCACTAGGACTGACTATCTTCCTGCAGCCAACATGTTTGTGTGGCCCCAGGCAGAATGCACATCTATTTTCTAAACCCCCAGGTGCAAGGAAGGTACTTGTTGACTGTCGGTCAGACTTCTTGGGACCCGAAGGATAGGTCGGGAATACGCTTACGCTCGTGCACCTCTCCCGAGCAGTAATCTCATCAATCAACTTCTTCAACAAATCATCAAGCTTCCACTTACCATCCTCAACTCCACGAGACATTTCCAGCTTCACATCATCCGGCAATTTCGACAAGAGAATTGGTACCAGCAATGTCCCATACGAATCAGCTTGAATCCCCATACTTTGTAATCCTCTGATTTGGACTTCTATTTCATCATACAACCTTCGGAGTCTTCCAGTGTCTTTTCCATTGTAAACCGGGGATAATTTCACTAGTTTGTCCATGTGTGCGCTGATTATTTTCTGCTCGTCGCCGAAGCGCTTCTTCAAAATGTCAATAGCGGCGCCATAATTCCCTTCTGTCAAAGACAAACCCGCAATGGCCGTGCTCGCTTCTCCACCCAACAAACCTTTTAAATACGTAAACTTATCGATCTCCGACAGTTGACGATTCTCGTGGACTGCATTCTTGAAGGCATCCCAAAAGCCTTGCCACTCAGCAACGGATCCATAAAACTTTTTCAGTTCGAGTTTTGGCAGCCTCGCTCGTACAGTTACGGAGCACGTGCTCTGCGACGGCGGCGTTTGAATATTTTGTGCTTGCGACGAATTGGGATTTTGCTCGCTAACACCTCCACACGTTCGTAGAAAGGTATCGATCTTCTGCATACCTTTCCTGACCTCTTTTCTAAAGTTGTTTGCGTCGGCGATTTCTTGTTCAATGTCCTTTTGTTTCTCCAGCAACACCAGAATTTCCTCATTCAGTTTCGCGATTATCTTCATAGTTTCTGTCAAATTGTCTTTCAAGTCTCGCAGGAGTGATTCCTTTTCCTCGGACTCTCCAGCAATTATCCCATCAATCGTTTCAATTTCTTTCGCAGCATATCCTCGATGTCCCTTGAGAATTTTTCGTTTCTTTTGCAAGTCTCCCATCTCAAAACCTCTCACAATTATTCATGCACAATCGCTGCTGTCAGAACATAAACACGTCGGTCGCAATCGTCTCTCTTCTTCACATCGAGCTCGGAGGACCACTTGTTAAGGACTGTATACACTCTCTCTTTGAAACACAACTTTAATCGTATCCTAATCCGCGTCAACCTTCGTTTACAACACTTCTTCGCATCTATTTTGATCTATCTCGCATCCTTTTTCCTTTCCTACTTCGCACGCATCATTCGCTTCTTCGACTGTTCAACTGCAACTCGATTTTTACAACACGTGTTCTAACATGACACCGAGCCATATTTGGCAAGTAAAACTACGACGTTCACGTGCAAACGTCACGCAATATCTCAACAAAAATAATGTCACGCAAACGTTCAATTTAAAGTTCCTACACGCGGTCACTTCCAGCACCCTGTCCAATTTCTCTGTCTGAAGCAGAATCAGCAATGTAGGACGGGTTCCCACTTGCACTCTCGTCTGGCATATCAACAACCTGGTTGTACCCTTCACTTCTAGCCGCGGCCCAAACAACCTCTTCCTCAGTTCCACTGGTTACGGTATCAGGTTCCATTGTTACCACTCCCTCCAATGTTGTCTGTACCTGTTCACCAGCTCCGCTGCCTCCTTGTTGTGCATCCACTGCTTCCCTGGCACCCGTTTCCTCCCCACTTCCTTCCTGCCTTCTCTGATACAACCGCAAGTTGTTGAAATGGACTACTTGAGACTTCCTGGAATGTCCCCTGACCTTCTTCACACGGTACGTTACATCAGTGACCCGTTCCACTATCTCATATGGTCCCTCCCACAGTCGATGGAACTTGCTAGTTTCACCCTGCTTCAGCTGTGGGTCGTAGCGCAACACCAAATCACCAGCTTGAAACACCATGTGTCTCACTCCCTTGTCGTACGCATCCTTCTGACGACGTTGAGCTACTTTGAGATTTTGCCTCACATCTCGGTATGCAGTTTCTAGGCTTCCTTGAAGGTCCGCAACAAATTCAGAGTAACTGCTTTCATTACCCATGGGCCCACTGCCCATCATTACATCCAGAGGTATCCTCATCTCCCTCCCAAACATTAGCTCAAAAGGTGTATGTTCCGTGGAGGAGTGGACACTACTTCGGAAGGCCATCATGCAGTAATCTAGCTGTTCATCCCAGCCCTGCGGATCACCTTCAACTCTGGCTTTCAGCATGCTTTTAAGTGTCTTATGCATATTCTCAACTTGTCCATTGCCCTCTGGATGATACGCAGTTGTCCGAGTCTTGTTGATGTTCAGCAAATGGCACATTTCTTCAAACACCTGGGACTCAAAGTTTCTTCCCTGATCGCTGTGTATGCTGTCTGGCACACCATACCGACAAATCCAATTCTTTACCAGCACCCTTGCACAAGTTGTGGCGCGTTGATTAGAAATGGCATACGCTTCAGCCCACTTTGTAAAACTACACTGCACAGTCAGAATGTAGCGATTTCCCCTTCGAGACCTTGGTAAGGGGCCAACTATGTCAATATGGATTCTCTGCATAGGGTTTCCAGATGGTATCGAATGCAGGGGTGCCTTTGGGTTAGGCCTGGACTTACACTTGGCACATGTAAGGCAACTGCTACAATACCGATGGACTTCTTTGGTCAAACCTGGTCTCCAAAACCTGGTTTTCATCTTCTTCAGGGTCTTCATTCTTCCTAAGTGGGCACCTGCTAGACCATCATGAACTTCCCTGAGCGATTCTTTAACAAGTTCGTGAGGTAAGACCATCCTGCTTTTGGCTGACGGAGTTCTTTCGGGTGACCGCAGATAAAGTACTCCTTCTCGTAGCTCCAATAGTTCCCATTGCGCCCAGATTTCTCTTGTTGCTCGACTCAAGGGTCGGAGTTCCTCATCGGTTGGTTTCTTCCATTCCTGCAATAATCGATCTACAACTGGGCCAATATCAGGGTCCTCACTTTGAGCTCGCGCCACATTCTTGGATGACCACAGATCCTTTTCATTGTCCTCGTGATCACAAGGCAGCCTGCTGGTGACTGTTGCTACCTCTGACTTTGTCGGTGGAACACATGAGGGACATTCTCCATGATTTCGCCTAGGCCGTCGAGACAAGCTGTCTGCATTACTGTGTTGCTTTCCTGGCCGGTGTTGTACCTCATAGTCGTACTCTTGGAGGCGTTCAAGCCAGCGAGCCACCTGCCCTTGAGGCTCTTTAAAGGACGTCAACCATTTCAATGAGGAATGGTCAGTTCGTATACGGAACCTTCGCCCTAACAAATAGTATCGGAAGTAGTCAACATAGGTCACTAAAGCAAGCATTTCCAACCGAGTGGCACAATAATTCTTCTCATGTTCATTCAAGGAGCGACTACCATAAGCAATCACCCGCTCAGTCCCATCCTCCTGCTGCTGAGATAGAACTGCTCCAATTCCATGGTATTGGCTTGCATCAGTGTCAAGTATGAAAGATCCTGCCTCAGGACTGAAATCGGGATATGCTAGCACTGGCGCGCTTACCAGGCGGTCTTTCAGTTCCTCGAATGCTGACTGTTGTTCCTGTTGCCAAGTGAACGCCACATTCTTCCTACAGAGGTGATAAAGAGGCTCAGCGATGATAGAAAATCCAAGGATGAATTTCCTATAATAGCTAGCAAGACCAAGGAAGCTTTGAAGCTCTTTCACATTCACTGGCACTGGCCATGTTTTGACGGCTTTAACTTTCTCAGGGTCAGTCTTTATCCCATCGGAAGACACCACATGTCCCAGAAAGGCAACTTCCTTTCTGAGAAATCGACACTTAGTTGGCTTAAGTTTCAAACCAGCAGCCCTTATACGATGGAACACCAACCGCAGACGGCGAATGTGTTCTTCAAAGGTAGGAGCCCAGATGATGATATCATCCAAATACACTAAACAGTGGGTCCAGGTGAGACCATTGAGTGCTAGATTCATTAATCTGGTAAAGCTAGCTGGTCCGTTTGTCAATCCGAATGGCATAACTGTCCACTGAAACTGTCCACGATGAGTTGAGAAAGCTGTTTTAGGCCTATCCTCTTCTTTCACCTGCATCTGCCAGTACCCGGAAGCCAAATCCAGACTAGAAAACCACTGAGCTCCACCCAAGGCCTCCAACAAATCATCTGTCCGAGGCAGGGGTATGGCATCCTTCTTTGTAGACTGATTAAGTTTACGGAAGTCAATGCACATACGATATGTTCCGTCATGTTTCCTTGCAAGCACCACTGGACTGCTCCATGGACTTTGAGACGGTTCAACCCTGCCTGTAGCTAGCAGCTCATCTATTTGCTGATCAATAACTTCTCGCTGGTAGGGTGGTACCCGACGGGGAGGCTGTTTCACTGGTTTGCAATCACCGGTGTCGATGGAATGTTCTAAGAGGCCCGACTTTCCTAAATCAGAGCTGTCCTTCGCAAAGATGTCCTCGTATTCTGTTACTAGAGACAGAAATTGTCCTTGCTGGTCTTCTGACAGCCCTTCCAGGTTACCTTGTAAACTTGATTTCCACTTTTCTTCCTTCATTGGCTCCTCATCTTTCACTACTGGTCTGTCAATAACCGAACAAGATGGATGAGAGGCACTTGTAACATCTGGATCCATTTCCATGGGAACAACATGGCCATCCACACTACTAATAGGGTGGTATTCAGCAACAGGAAAATCTGACCGCAGTCTGATGGGCCTATCCGAGAAGTTAGCAACTCGAATTATGGTCAGTCCATCCCTGGGGATCACTAACGAACGAGCTATATTAATTTCTGATTTGCCCCTCAGTTCCTTTGACTCCTCTAAAATCCCAGGACTGCCAGTGTTACGATCATATCCATTCTCTAATTTGGCTTCAAATACTTGCTCAGTTCCGGGTTCTACTTGTATGTCATCACTCAGAAAAATTCTACAAACACTTGGTGTAACCTTGCTGTACCTGATTGGAATTTCGGTATGGCCAACCACAAAGGTTCCAGTGTCATAGTGAATTTGACAGCCAAAATGCTGGAAAAAGTCTGAGCCAAGTATGCAATCATGGGATAGACCCCGTGCAATCATGACTGACCAGAAACAATCAATGTTTCCTACTCGAAATCTAACTTTTGTTTCTCCCAGAACCGTTAATTCATTTCCATTTGCAGTGGTCAGGGTCCCAGTCACTGGGTTGACTTTTGAGACATGTCCACTTTTTCTCCATGTTTCCTCATTCAAAACACTAACAGTTGCACCAGTGTCTAGCAATATACAAGTTACACTATGGTTGACAAGTCCTGAAATATAGATTCCAGAGTCTGATATGGCAGAAAGTACATTGTTACTTATAAAAGCAGGGTTGTTTACCTCATTGGCGACTTCTGGTGCTTGGGCCACCACTGTGGGCCTCACGGGGACTGCCTGGCCCTCGGCAGGCCCCGAGCTCTGTTTCCCCCTTCTTTGTATGGACAACTCCGAGCAAAATGGCCAGGTTCGCGGCAAGCAAAACACACCCCATCATTGCGGCGCCGTGCAGTCGAAGTCGATTCAGCTTTCCTTTCCAGCTCTTGAATTTTCACATTCATACCAAGGACTATCTCCTTAAGCTCACGAATCTCAGTCGAAATTTTGTCACCATCCGCTGAAGCACTCACCACATTCACCGACTTTTTCTTTTCCACAGATGGCACGGCCTGGCAAGCTTTACGCGCGCTTTCCAACCGACGAACAACACGAACAGCCTCCACAAGCGACGCCGGTTGACTCATGAAAACTTTTTCTCGTAAATCATCACTGATTGCCACTCCTTGAATAAACTGATCTCTTGCCAGTTCCACCTTGAAGGAATAAGCTGCCTCTGGGTAGGCATTTTCCACTAGCTCCATTAAATGATCGGCGAATGCTTCGAAGTCCTCATTTGGCCTTTGACACCTAGCCCGTAACTGCAATTTATAATCTTCTTTCGTCTTGCCCGAATCAAACCTTTGGATCAGTTGTGCCGTGAATTCCTCGAAAGTTAACGATCCCGAAAGTTTGAGCAGCTCAACCGCTTTGTAGGCCGGTTGATCCAGTAGGGTGAACAAATAAGCTCGACGATCTGAAGGCTTGATATGTACGAGATTTGCATACTGAAGAAACTGCGAAAGCCATGTTTTGAAATTTTGACCCACTGAATAAACACGCGGAGCTCGTACGTTCCTCCTGGATTCCGTTTCGCTAGAAACCACCATGCTCTGCTTCAGGGCCTGGGATAAGGTATTCACAAGCTGCTGAATTTCAGAACTCTCCTCCTGCGATGCACTTTTTGAAGCTTTTGGTAGTGGCTTCGCTTCTTGTTTTGGCGCGGTTTCTGTTGGAAGACCGCCTTCGGTGCCTTTGGGAATTTCCTCTTCTCCGTCACTCATTTCTGGTCACTTCGAATCCCAGACCGCTGCCACCAATGTAATAAACGTCACACAGCAAGATATAGACGGTTCCTGAAGTCGTTTTCACTGTTTTAATCGCGTAGCCGAGTAACAATCAACAACATACACCGAAGTCAAATCGTTCTCTCTACCACGTGCTTTTAGTCCGATCCTTACACTATGTATCATGCACAAAGTGTCCCATTACATAATTTTTGTCAACACTCTTATTTACAATCTTTCTTTTTTCTCAATGACATTGCACTTAATATGTAAAGTTAGTCTATATCAACTTCATAAGTTGTGGACATAGGGCCAACACGCTCAGAAATTGAAGCTGCACGTTTGCTGCTCATCTTTGTGGCTGATTTAGTTGTTTCCTTCTTTCAGGTGTTTTATATCTCCAAATGTTCCCTGAGGACTGCAAACAAGCAGTATTCATCCCTGAAGAATGACTATGAGATGTATTTGAACAATGACAGTATTATTGAGCCGGTAAGAATATGATCGTAGGTGTGGAGTGCCTTCTTTAAGTTGCTTGTTTTTGTCTGCTAATTAAGTCATTTTGTAACTAACTGAAGTTAACAGGGCTCGGAAAAAGGCCGTTCAGTCATACAGGACAAGCAGTTTACCTGCCAGACAAGTAGCTTTTCGTGCTCACTTGCCCAATTGGCAAGGGGTAAGACATCTACCAACTAAATTGCAAAAAGTAACTAAGACAAGAATCCCAGGAGACCTGATCATACTTTGGTAAAGTTTCCAGATATAAGACCCCTTGTCATTACTGTGGCTAATAAATACTGAATTTTTTTCAGTGCAATGATGCTTGCAACTTGCCAACCATTCAGTATAACTTTATCCAGATTGGTGACTTGTCCAATGTTAATGCAGATTCCCTTGTTGGTGAGTAATTATCTTCCTTATAGACTTCTTTCACCTGGAGCTGTGAGTTACTGATGGTGCATGGAATAATATCTTTTTTTATATAAACAGATGTTCTTGGTATTGTGATCAGCTGCGATGACGTCACACAAATCACCACTAAAACAACAAACAGACAGGTTTGAAAACATAAATATTATATTTTTTTATAATATTGTTGAGGTGCAACAGGTACAGAGTGTGAAGAACATTTAACATAAAGAATTTTTAGGTTACTCTGAGGGCAATTTTATGAAAATTTTGCAAAATTATTGAACAAACACATAAACAGTACTGGCCAGTATTCCTGACCATTGTGTTTCTGTGAAATTAAATTTCAGGTTTCTAAGAGGGACATTACTCTGTTGGACAGATCTGAAAAGAGTGTCAGAGCTACTCTGTGGGGAGAAGATGTAAGTAAGACTCAAATGAGTACATAAACTATAATAAACAATAAGATTATGAGCTCAAGATTTCTATGAGACTAGGTAGATGGCTGAAGCAACTATCGCCACTTAATAAAATTCGGCCATGTTCTATTGGAAATCTGCCAATCTGATTGGTTACCCCATTGTTGAACTTGCTGCTCTTTTAAGGGGCAATGTTTTTGATTTTTGGCTTAAAAGTACATAAAATTGTAGGTTCTGGACTGCAACCAGTTTAGAGTTTCTACTACTTACCCTCATTTCTGAGTGATTATCAACTCGGGTGTGCCTTGTTGACTATTTTCTCACAGAAAACTCAGGCTCATAGTTTAATTGTTACATAGAAATCGAGAGTGAATAATGTAATTATTTTGATTTTTTCCCAGGCTGAGAAATTTGATGAACATGTTGGTAAGAACCCTGTTCTGGCATTGAAAGGTGCAAGGGTCTCAGAATTTGGAGGTAGGTAGCAATATAAGTAAAACACAAGAGACAGTGTTTCATGAGGATATCCAAACACAATGAAGAGAGTTGAAATATGATGGGCAGTAATCTATTTTTGAAGATATTGAGGTGTTTGGATAGCTGATGAAACACTGTCTTGAGTGTTTGATCTATCTTTGCAATTGAATTAAAAACTGCAGGGTAAAAAGAAAAAAGAAAATTGTAAATATCTATGCTAATTAAGACCGGGTATCCAAACTTCCTTCAAGGTTATGATTTTTGTTGTTTTTACTTGATGAGTTTTTAATGAGTTTGAGAATGTAATTTGAAACTTGATATGTCTAGTGACCCTGGAAGTGCCATTGCTAGTGGGATTATCCGGCTGTTAACAAGTGTGTGCTCCCAGTCATATGTTGCAGTTTTTATAGTCATTCCAAGTTGCATTTTTCTTTTTAAATGTAACTTAGATGGATTTCTTAATCAGTTTCTTGGCAGTTGGGATTCTACTTGGGAAGATTCTACTTTAAGAGTTCTCAGTACTAAGGAATTTTTTTTAATATGTTGATGATTCAAAACTTATTTTGTTGCCTTCGCTTTTTCTCCAGGACGCTCTCTGTCAATCTTAAATTCAACCAACATGAGAGTAAATCCTATGGAGGTCAAAGAGGCATATAATTTGCGTGGATGGTAATACTTGTTTTTTTTGGGGCATTAAAATCTTATATGTCTGACAATCTGACTCTCTTGTGAAAGTTTTTTTCAATTAGAGACTTGGATTGTTTTATAATTTATTGTCTATTTCATAATGAGAAGTGAATGTCTCGGGCAAACTGTTCAAATTGTCTTATAGTTTACAATTTTTGTTTTTGCTTTGATGCAGGTATGATAATGTTGGCAAAAATTCAAATATTGAGTCTCTTTCTGGTCAAAGATCTGAAGGAGGAGCTATGGGTATGTATTCTGTGTTGTCAAACCAGTGATGACTGATTATCTGTTATGAAGAAAAATTAAAACAACAGTTTTGTTTTTATTTCGCTAGGTTCAAATTATAAAACCTTCCTTCAAATCAAAGACGAAAACCTTGGCATGGGAGAGAAGGTAACAGTAGCATGAGATAGGAAGTAAACAGTCAATGCTCTTTTAGATTCTCAGTACATCAAATCTTGGGCTGTGGCAAGTCTTTTTATTTGCCCGAGTTTTTCAATGGTGTAAGAAGAAAGGGAAAAGATAAATCGAGATGCGAGAAACACGAGTGTTTTACCACTGATCCACTTCCTTGTGGATACATGTAACTGATCGATTTGTACTCCTGCTTGAGAATCTGAGGAAAAGATGGTAATTGTGAAGAACAGTTCCCCTCTACCAACTGTTGGTCAACTGTCAGCCGACAGCTTACTGACAGGCCACTGACAGTTTCCCCAAAACAGAAATATTTATGTCAAATGGAGCAATAAACCCGACACAGTACAATGACACACAACGTATTTGAGTGGTTAGATTTTTTTTTTTTTTTTTTTGTTTTGGGAGGAGGGGAGGCAGAGAAAAAAAAAACAAAACAACGCTTCAAAAACTTGAAAACAAAGCAGCCAAAATTGGAAAGGGAAGCATTAAGCTCTCAAGAACGTAGCAGTAAATGAGACTTATTCGTGTTTGATCTAGCCATCGGGCATAATTTCTCAATATTTGTGCGTTTTCTAATAGTTCGAACAGTACATTCTTACATCTTGACAAGATCGTGGAACTTTTAGCTCAAGGTTCCTCAATTTGTATGGGAGTCCTTCGCCACGTCCGACATTACGTTAGTTTTGGGTGAGCTACAAACCAAACAGGCGTCAAAATCGAGCACTGGTTGTTTCATTGTTTGAGTTTTGGATGCTTTTTACTTAGAGGCCTTATCAACTTAAAAGTCATTTTCAAGTGCTTTGTTCTCAAAACATTAGTACCCGTGATACCTAGTTACTGAGGCAAGGTGAATGTTTTCCGCAACACCATGGAATAGTGTCCATCGCAATTGAAACCACGAAATTTATAGCAAAAATTGTCCAGGCAGTTTCCTGGAATATTTGCCATGTTGTAATATCCTTGTTTTTTTTTTATTGTTGCAGGCCGATTATCTTACTGTTAAAGCTACTGTTGTGTACATCAAAAAAGACAACTGTTTATACAAGGTAAGAAAACTCTAGCTTACAGAACAGCGCTCTTCGGACCTGGTAAACCGCCTGTTAAGTAACTTGACTTGCCTACGGGTCGAGCTCACAGAGCGCGAAGCACGAAAGTGAGCGCGAAGCGGTTCTACTACCAAACCGGAAACGAGAAGAGATCGACTTTGAAAAGGTCTACAAAGTAACTGACTTCACCCAACACTGAGCCGAACCTCGCCATTGCACAGTGGAAAGATCGATACTTTGTCTGAATATTGCATCACTCGCATAGAAATCTCAAATTTTGTAGAAAAACATTAAATGTTAGATAGTGAAACGCTGGCGTAGGATTTTTTTTTGTTTTTCAATAGGTTTCACAAAAAATTTTCAAATTGACAAAACGTGAATCCAAGGGCGAGAAGCGTTAAATACACGATATTTGAAAAGGTGTGCAAAACCTATAGCGAGGTCATTTGTTTCTTGCCTATTCACATTTTTCTTTTGTTTGCCTTAGGCTTGTCCCTCTGCTGAATGTAACAAGAAAGTTATCGAAGAAGGCGATGGTGCTTATCGTTGTGAGAAGTGTAATAAGACTTATCCTGACTTCAAGTATCGCCTGATGTTACTAGTAAGTGTAACGTGACATAATTGACCAATTAAAGACTGTACTGAAACCTCTCTCTGAACCTCTCTCTGCTCTGAACAGAATAAAAGCTGATTCACAATTAGATTAATGAACCAATCAGAACTGGGAACACTGGACCCATGCGAAGGGCGGGATAGCGCGCCGTTTCCCGCCAAATAAGGACTGGTTTGTGATTTTGGTCTTTTTTGGTTTAACAACAACAAAAACGCAACACATCCTCAGCATATTTTCTGTGATTAGTTAGAGACGATACACAAGTCTGTAAACACAAAACTGAACGCAAACAATATATTACTTTCTTGGTGAATCGAAAACGAGTCAGGAACGTGAGCGAAAGCCAGCCTAACAACTTTGTATCGCCAACAAATGTAACAAATAGATTGTGGAGCTGTCAACTTGCGGGCCAGGTATACTCGTCTTTACAGAAGAGCTTTACACTAGTTAACATCGTTACCAATGCCTTTTATTTCTTTCCCAGACAAACCTGGCCGATTTCACTGGTAACCAGTGGGTCACTTGTTTCCAGGAAACAGCCGAAATTATTCTCAACACAACCGCTGGTAACCTTGGTCAGCTGAAAGACTCGGTAAGACTACAAACACGTGTACGGCGCTGCGAAGACTGTGTCTTTTAACGAGTTTTTATTCTATTCCTTGCAGGGTGATGAGCCAGCATTTGATCAGGTCTTCTTACATTCCAACTTCAAGACGTACACTTTCAGGATTCGAGCAAAAATGGAGACCTACAATGTAAGATCTTTTTTGATATAGAGGGAGACTTCAAGAATGCTTTTAGATGTTTCTTTGTATCGCTCATATTGAACTCTTCATTCAGGTTCATTCTCTAGCTCTTTGAAGTGATTTGAAAGGTCAGCCTCGAACCAAGTGGCTCATACTGCCAGAGCTTGACCCGGTTTCGATAGCATTAAGCGGCAAGGAATATTCTACTGAACTCCCCCCTGAATGGGATGCTAGTCCATCGCAGGGTACCCCCCCAGCATTATTTCGCCGGTATCCATTTATACACCTGGGTGGAGAGAGGCACTATGAGAGTAAAGTGTCTTACCCAAAAACATAACACAGTGACCCAGGCCGGGGCTCGAACCCGGAACGCTCGCTCCGGAGTCCGGCGCGCAAACCATTAGGCCACCGCGTCTCCCATTTGAAGTACCCCTTTATCATTAATTTACGCCTTAAACAACCAAGGTATATGGTACTAGCGCCAGATGACTCATCATGTCTTTATATACCCGCAGGATGAGACTCGCCTCAAATGTACGTCAGTGAATGTCGCTCCTTTGGATTTCAAGCAGGAGTCCAGACGTCTGATTGCCGAGATAAAGAAGCTGAGGATGCTTTAGATTATTGTCTTTACTCAGAGATCCTGCAAAGAAATGACTCGTTTTTATTTTCACTTCTGTTAAAATGTGTTTTTTCCCGCGATAGAGCTTAATTTATCGTCGTTGTTTTTCTATGTAGGTGAAGATAAGCGCGAGTTTACGAAACTGATGATAATACCGGAAACATGGGACTCGAAAACGAAGGCCTGTGCATGCACGCTTTCAAAATCCACTAGAGGAGGCTGCTTTTTATAGAAGTTTCCTCCGGAATTACGGTAGTGGTCGATTACGTACGGTTTAACTCAAAAGATGAAATCGATTTCTGTGGTTCTTCATTTTCGTGTTTGGGGGGTTCGTTTTGGAGTTCTACGTGTTTTGTGTTCGGATTTTTGTTTTTAAGTGGGTTGTTCTCAACAATTTGTTTGTAATACCAGCCTGTTTAGTGACTTATTTGCATTTAATGTTTAATATTGCCTCCGAGTTCAGTAGGCTTGGGATTTTGCGTGCAAGAGTGAGCCATAGTAGTTTTGATAACTTGTATCTTTAGGTAGTTGGTCTTAAACCAACGGAAGCAATTAAAGTTTCTTATAAAAAAAAAAAACAATCCTGTGTTGCCTTCGTCTTGTCTACTGCACTACATTTATCCCGAGGGCTATCCCCTGTCTCCATATCAAGCGATTTCTCTTGTACCTGTTGACTGAACCTTCTCGCTGAATTGATTTCCCTTTCAAGTCACACTTCTGGATACCGAAATTCAAGGATGTCCGTTTTTAAACATAAATCATAATCAAATTTTGTACATATATACACTTACCTTTTTTAAAAACTTTTTTTAATTTGTAATTTTTAAACTTTTTTCACGAGAGCGTTTTAACGAGCTACGGCTCGTGAGCTCTTCGTGGTTAAATAAACTATGTCTGTGTCTAAAAACGGTTCTGGACAAAATGTGTTGCGAGAAACCTCAAAGGTCAGCAAATTCAAGGCTAAAATCCTTTGGTCTCCAGTTCGAAGCCGTAGTAGAAGATCATACAAAAAAAGTCTTGAGTGTAACTACTGTTGGCAACAACTCAGACAACTACCGTACCCGTTAACATCCAACCAAGCTGTCAAACTTTGACATATTCCTGAGCGCTGCCATTTGTATGCAAAAACAAGTTCCGTTTGGAAATCACATGGAACGGTCCTTTTGGTCGCGGCAATCTGGGAACCAGAGTGCTTCCACTCGAGAAGAGGTCAGGGGGCGTGGTTTGAGTGTAACAGTACAATATTTTCAATATATTACTCGGCACGTAACGCTTTTTGGAAAGACGATGAAGCAGCTTTGTGAATGGTTGAAAATCCAGGCTATTTACAGTCGTGTTTGATAGGCGTTTCTGTTTAAAAGAGCTACGTTACGGATAGTGGTCCTTAAAAAAAATCCATCCGTCAACCGGCTCCTTACCCTCCTAAGAGAGCTAAGATATATCCCTTGTTTCTCCTGCGTATGAGATATTACCTCATGCGTTTTTCACTACTAAAAAGTAACGCTCCTGTAAATTAAGATCTTTGAAATTAATGAGACTTAAATTTTAATGCGAATTGGAGGGAAAATTTCTTTTGAATAAAGGAAATTAACGCAAGAGAGGTGGCAAATTTTCAAAATTAAGAAAATTAACGCGATTTTTGATGTCTCTAAAGGCATTTTGGCTGTAAAAAAAAAAAAAGAAAGTCGAGAACCGCTCTTCTCAAAGCAAGAATGAACTGGAAATATTGCAGATGACATATTGCAGATGATATCTGGATTTTACATTGTAAAAGATTGAAAATAATGAGCAGAAAAGAGGAGGTTGTTTCCTAGTTACTACGTTCTGACAGTATTCAGAATTTGGGGTGAAATTAAGGTCTCAGAAATCAACACTCCATTTAAATAATGTCGAGGAAATTAACGCTTACAAAAATTAACGCGACTTTAGTCTCCTCTACTAACTATGCTTAAATTAACGCGAATTTTGAGAATTCGCGTTCATTTCATGGAGCGTTAATTAATTTCCTATAATAAGGTAGGTCTACAACAAGGTCCTTTATTATTCATACCTAAAATAAGTTCTACAGTTAAAGGTACCGACTACCGATTGTACGCCAGTACACCGCGCAATTTTGAAATCCAAGCCGAAGATATTCGGCGTAATCTACGTAGAATGCAAGCCTGGTATAAATTCCTTTGGAATTTATGGTAGGGTATTTCTTTGGTTTCGAAAGGCATGATTCGAAGTTTGGCGCTTAATAGAAGTAATACCGTAGCAGGATTTTGCTGAGTCGTGGGGAGTTGCATACAATTAAAATGCCACGATATTTCATGACCGGAAATGCTTCTCTTGGTAGGGTTGTAAAGGCGGGGTCTTCTGCTTCCGCTCACGTGAGTTCGGGAAATAGGCTGATATGTTTAGAAATATAAAGCTGGATAACACTTTGTACGTTAAAAGTACAGTAATATTAAATGTATTTGAAACTCAACTGGCTAAAAATTGACATAGCTGAAACGTCTTGAAGATCATACTTTGAGCACAAGAACTCAGCGGAAGTGTATAATAGCACCAGGCGTTACAATCCTTGTTGATAATCGCGTAGGACTGGGGCTGACACCAATACCACGGCAAAAATGAGTCGGTGACAACGTAAAAATATGGAGGTTGCAGAAGATGGCAGAACTTCTCCTTCTGGGAACCTAGATATTTCACGAGAACGTTCAAACAGTGATCCAGTGCGTCAAGAAAGAACTATTGTCATGAATGGAGGCAATACTGTTCCTACAAGACGTGCACCAACGTTTTTGAACGCTACGGAAGTTGGTACTCCTCCTGTCGCTGGCGCTTACTCAAGCCCGAATACACCTCCTCCCGTTCGACGAAGCAAACTCGCTATAAGTATAGGAAGGTTCTTTCGACCATGGAAGTGGCGGAGACGAAAGAAGAGCCAGAAGTTTATAACGACTTCACAAAGTAAGAAATCTTTGATTTCTCATACTGTAATCATCTGACAGATTTGTTTGGGTTTGTCGGAGTTCTTGTGTTTCGTTCGCTGAAATCGATGATACCCTTTTGGCCTTGTCCACGGCCCCCTCTTCAACATGAAGTAATTTGTGTACTATTTGATTGTTCTCTTTCTACTGTTACAAAACAATTATGAAGAATGAATGCGAAAGGAAGCAGAAATTTACTTCCCGTCCGTTCGATATGTGCTTGTACCTTGTACTGTCGGAAATCGATCGTAAGGTGAATTTTTCCCCTCTTGTCTTCGTTCTTGGCAAATATTTATGTTTGTCATACACTAGCACGCTTAACACTGAAAGCTTTGTATCATTTTATGTGCTGAAAATGATTCAGTGTATATCAATATAAAGTTTATACTAATCCGCCAGTAACATGACAGTTGCGTATCGAGAATTGCCCAAAGGTTACTCTTGGTATACTTGAATGTACAGAGATGAGAAAAGCGAAAGCAAAGAACGCACGCAGCCTTGTAAAATGGCAATTTTCACATTTAAATGATGATACACGTCTTCACACAGGGGTTGTGCGGCAAATTTTGCTTGACCTACTGCAATTTTAATTCAATGATCATATTATGTATGTGGCAGCATCATTTTAATTGATCAGTTGGTTCAAATCCCCGACAAACGTATCCATTTTAATCGTCATGGTCAAGCCTCGATGTGCAATTTTCAACCCTGGACATTGGTTTTGAGAAATAAAATTTATCAAAACAAATTAAATCTTTTCAATTGCAAATCGTGCCATGTAAGCCATGAATATTTGATTTATTTCTAGCTTTTGCGCGAATGATCAGGGTGCCAGTAATATTTTTAATGATCCTGTTATCAACAAAAGGTTAATTTGATACAACCCACTGTGTCATTGAACTTTAGATAATGTGCAAAATTGTTGTCAAAATCTGAGAATAAGCCTAGATGACCAATCCTCTCTATCTATAGAGAGCTCATTTCAAAGTCCGGATTGAAATGATATTATTATACATTCACATTCATGAAGATATTTGTTGATTTCTTGGTGACATTCTTGTTTACTTCTTTTCTGAACAGCTAGAGCTTAATATTTTCAATGTGTGTCACATGGGAGCCAAATTCCTGCAAAGTTTTATTTTCTTTCAATATTTATTTATGTTACGACCAATATAGCATGGTGAACAAAATTTATTACACACTGACAAATATAGAAAACAATATTGCTGGCCACTGCTGCTATCTTGAGATGTTGAGATTAAAATATAAATACATGATTTAGTTTGCATGTTTTAGAATTTAATATACAAAAGCTTTTCCCCTTTTATCATCAATTTATTAACCTTCATTTACAATGTGCCCTGATCATGTTGGTATGGTTTAAAATATATTTTACTTGGCTATTGTTTTCATAAGGGTCACATTCAAGTAGAGATTCTGTTATCAATGACTGCTCATCTCTGGGAGGAAGGGGGTGAACAGAAGTTTTCTAAATCGTTATATTTTCCAAAAACAAAAACATTGGATTTATTGCATTATTTCAGTGAATTCAGGGATCCTGCAAATGGACTTGGCTTCAGATTTACATAATCATTGGATTTTACATGTCTTGATTCAGATCTTTATTTTCACAAGTATTCCTAAACTCTTTATAAGCTCATCCATTAAAGTATTGAGACAGTCAAAACAGCTCACTGACAGATAGTTTGTCTCAAGTACTGAATCAATGCTGAACGTAAATTAACCTGTGAAGAGGCCCCTGAGCTTGTTTAGTGGAGTACTTTCACCAAATTTCTTTCTGCCTTATAAGTTATTCCTCACAAACGAGCCAATTTACTTATGAAAGTCACCAGATATCACATTTTTATAGGAAAATGCAAAAGCATAAAAAGTAAACAAAACAAATAAAGGGGACCATACTCCTCTGGACAAGATATTTAAGTTATGACAAGTACACATCCTCCCATCCAATATATTGTGCTACATATAGTATTGAGATCAACTCCATGAAGGCTATTTTTAGATATCAATTGATGTCCATTTACATTATAATTATTATAATAATGGTGTATTGTACCTCTGCATAGATCTTGAGAGAAAACTGTCTGTACGTACTAACAGAGATGAGCTGATAAAGAAAGGAATTCTCCCTGTAACAGATGAAGGTGAATAATGCATTTGCATTCAAATACTTACAGGGACTACTAAATTCTCATAGTTAACAGACATGTTTGTAATTCTGTGAGGAGAATTGAAATCTCAAGGTGTTTACTGTTTCTACGTACCCTACCTCCCTTGCCCATGCATCATTTCTTTTCACCCGGAAGAAGCCAATGTTATGCAATCAGGTAAAACAGGTTTCTTTAGTGGTTACCCTACCCAATGGCAATTACCTTATCCCTGGGCACCACAATCTCCTATATATTTCATGTTAGTGCTGCAATAATCCAGGGAACATACATATTTCTAGATCTTTCACTACTTTGCAATCATGAAACAATAAATACAACATTATACCCAATGTTATGGTAATTATTGCACAAATTCATGACAATACCCCTGTGGCTCTTTTACAGAAACTGTGTCACCAGTTATTTTTGAAAAAATAACTGGTGACACAGTTTCTGTAAAGCTTCTTGTAGCCAGGATTTTAAACGTGGGAGTCTGAATTTTGGCATGGGGCCAAAGCCCCCATTCTTCTAGGGGGTCTGGAAACATGCCCCTCCCACCCCACCCAGAAAATTTTTAAAATGAAAAGCTGAAGACTTTGAAACATATTGACTTAGGTTGGAAACAAATTTAACCTGAAAGCCAATATGACCAACAAGGTACACTCCTCCTCATGCCCTCACCCAAGGTACACCCCTCCTCATGCCCTCAAGGTACACTCCTCCTCATGCCCTCAAGGTACACTCCTCCTCATGCCCTCACCCAATAACCCCACTTAACATTTTGGATAATTAACAGTTAACCCAACAATCATTGTTCTTCAGAAAAAGAAAATAAGAATGATTCAGCTGACATCCAGTGCAATGGCCCATCAAATGAAAATAGGGTTGCAGGTGAGAGTGATCAGAAAGTTACAGCACCAGGACAACCTAGGAGCAATATGCGAGCTCCACTCGCACAGCGAGGCAATCTACCCACTGAGAATGAAGTTAAAAATGATTTTAAAGTTCACCAAGTGGACACAATGAGCATGATGGATCAACTATCTCAGGAATTAGGTGAGTTAGTGTATTGAGACGTGCTGTAAGAATTTTAGTACTCGCACGGTGACATTCACACAAGATTCCACCCTAACAGCATCAACAATGATAGTGGAATTGATATTCCTGAAGCATGGATGCCCATGATTAAAAAACAAAACAACAGGAGAACCAAGGGAACAACACTTCACCGGAACAGCAAAGATCAAAATGCACCAATCACAGCTCTTGAAAATTAGCCAAATCATAGGAGAGCATCATTCTTTATGAGGTTACGCCTAACCAGTTGACCTTATTGCCCATTAAAGACTATCAGAATGCGGTTAAAATGTTGCAATCCTCGCAGCATGTGACTTCATTGTCAGACAAACCGCAATACTTTATTATTAGAGTACCTTGTTTTTTATTGGAATTATCCACGGTGGTTAACAGGACCATTCATTTGGAATGATTGTTTTTTTATTTCTTTGGTAACAGCTCGTCGAAACACAGGAACCAGCTCATCAAATGAACGGACAGTCCTCAGAGCTCAAAACGATAGACACTGCAATACAAGTGGCCAACAACCAAGGTGTTTAAGACGGAATCCACTAGGAAGTCGAGTAATATTTATTAAAGTTGACAAATCAATTTCAGATATTTAAATCCTATTGCGTTATTTCCTACCCAATAAAAGGTAAAGATGTATATTATCCGTGATAACACAACAGAGAAAATGATCAAAGTTAAAGGTATGGCCAGTGCATTTTCGCGATGAAGCGGCATTTTCATGTTGTTAAAAGATTCTTTAAATTGAGAGTAAAAAAAGTTCAAAGTAATGTCCCAGAGAAGTTGTTAGTGGACAAGCACCAGCGGCTTAGAAAAGACCGAAATTTGAAGAGAACAAAAAGCGCACAGGTTATTCCACCGCCCTCGGTGCACCCCAGCACTGACAGACACAGTACACAACTATAAACCCCAATAAAATCAAAAATCAGACCCCTCAGCTAATAGTCCTGCCGCCCCTCATTTCACACAAGTAGAAAAACCCCGGGCACAGGCCGCCTACAGGTCGCCAACGCCCATACAGATCTCCCGCTCATATTTTATCTACTACCTAAAATATCATTTGAAATAATATGTTCATTGACAGTTTTATTATAATCACATGCTTTTCAAGTAAGTTTGACTGTCTATGCAAGCAGCAGAATACTTGTCTTGAACTCTTTTCAAGCCATTTTAAAGTAACCACAACTTTCATTGAGTCTCAAAATCTGTGAAAGGTACACTGTATGGGGACATTTTGAGTAGTTTCCATGCCTTCCGAAAGTCTGAAAAATAAAACAATTAAGATAGAAGTGTGAAACTTTGTCCCTACCCAGTGAGTATGTCATCAATATAGTTTTCATTGTTGGCAGTTTTTTATTGTATTTTTCTGAGTCAACTTGGCTAGATTCCTGTTGTGGAAGTATGATTCCAGTCATTACAATGAATCTGGAAAATGAAAAAAAAACATGTTTATCTTTATTTTAGTATAATTTTTGCCACCTATTTCCATGGTAAATGAGGCTAAATGAAATTTAAGCAAAGCTGAAATTAAGCCACTCTTACCAATATGTGGGGCATTACATGAGTGCCCAATGCTATGTGCCTTTGCATTGAAGTGTTTTGCTTGCTTGTTTGCAAGTGTTACTTCTACCCACTGGCTTCTTAGCAAAAGTAAGAGATATTGTAATGAGATGTATGTTGCTCACATTTGATAGCAAAATGACTGAGAACTTTATGCTTAGTTCCTGATAACAAGTCATGTTGTTATTTCAGATTTGTTGTGGTTCAAAGTGCTGGTAGAGAAAATAGTGGAGAGGAAACGCTACATGGCAGTGAGAGACATGATAGTAGTTGTTCTGACTCTGAGGAGGAAGAGGAGACTCAAGGAATTGTAACAGGTATTAATTCGAACATTCCATTCTACTATTTTACTGTTAGGTCCTGTTAAATACTGCATTCTTGCCACTTGCAATTCTCAGCTTGAATGATCAAAGGACACAGACAACCCAGTGGACAAATCAAAACTCAAAGTATAAACGTAGCCGGCACAAAGCATGGGAAAACATGGGCAACCAAGACAGGATTGGTTTTGGTTTTAGTTCTGTTTGGCTGGGAAAAAGTTGTGAGACTTTTAAACCAATCACGTAGTGTACTAGTGTAAAACCAAAGCAAACACCAAATAAATTACTTTTGACACTCAAGTAAAAACTGCTCTAATAGTACATGTAACTTCAAAGCTGAATAGGAAAATTATTAATGTTAGTAGTGATATATAAAAATCTTATGCTGTCTTTTTTGTCTTGTAGGTTTAGCCTCTAAGCTTAAGAGGAAAGACAGTTTAGCTCTGAAATTAAGAGCTCGGCCAAGTCAGAGTGAACTTGAGGCTAGAAACATACTTCCAAGTAAGTTGAACTTCATATTTAAGATCATCACGTGACAAGTTGTGGATCTTATGGCTTGAACTTAAAAAAAAAAAATCATTAGACAGCATTTTAAATATAACTCATAAAGTTTTGGGTTATCTTCAAAAATATTCAGGTATATGCTTTGAAATCATTAAAATAGCTTTGTAATTTTTTTCGTTTTACATAGTAAGAAATTTTCTCACTCTTTATGATAACTTGAAAAATGTTGGAGGGGAAATATTTTTCATAAACGTATTAATGTGTTTAAGAAAAGTAAAATGTTTACAAGGTTTTTTTTATTTTTGTATCTTATTACGAGGTTGACCTTGGGAGAACTTTGATGTTTACACATTTAGATATCCACTTGGGCACCATTGGGACTCTCAATGAGATGTTTTGCAGGTTGCCGAAGGGTGGAGTCAAGGAAATGCAACATCAATTGACTCCAAGGGTTGTGATTACTTTCTAGAAAAGTCCAGCATTTCTAATTAGGAGGTATCCAAAAAAAGAAGTGTAAAAATGGTTTCAGTTTTCACAAGGTTGTTATAAATTCAGTGTGTTTTTTTTAATTACAAAAGACTGAAGTATAATTCATTTTATTGCATTACATTTCCTTATGTAACACACATAGCAATCCATTTGAAACATGTATTTTATAAATGTTATTTTATAAAGTGATTTCTAGCATTGAATGGTTATAGGAGGTAAAAACCAGTTGACTCAGAAATCTGCACAGCAAGTGTTGAACTTCAGATCAATAAAAAAATAGACCACAAAAAAAATCACCAGTCAAGCGATTAGAAGTCCACTTTTGACAAGGTTTTTATTTAGGAATCCAGAAGAGACAAAAACGTTTGTTATTGTGTAATAAAGAGGTGACAGAAAGGAATTCTTTAAGGTATCAGCCACCCTTCAGGACCGTCCGCGCCCGGACGCTCCAGCGCTTTGTTTTTAATACAAACCCCACAAACCACACTTTTCGAAAGCTTAATAGTTCCAGATTATGAATTATTCCTTTAAAAATGACGAAAACTTAAAATAAACGCAAAATTGAGACGTTTTTGCGAAAGTATATGTCTTTAAATCAAGCTCCAGGCCCGCCGAAATAGCGGAAGACGATAACATCGCGTTTGCCTCTTAACACCTTCCTAAAAACCGTGTCAATTTGACAAGTGCGTTGTTTTGTAATGCGAGATGAAGTTAGGGAGACGAATCACGCCACTCCGGGAAAAAAACGAAAACGAGAAAAGAAAACAAAAATCGCAGACAGGTGGAGAAAAAATTGGCAATAAGCTGGCCCAGCCGAGGGGTGCCACTTGAGTTAACGCTCTGTCGATTTTCTCAAAAAGGTTTTTTACGGAGTCTACCCTAAGGATCGCCTGAACGTCAAGGTTGATGCTTACAGGAAGGCCCCAAGATGTTGACGACCACAGGCCTCGCGGCGCCTGACCGGAACAAACGACAGTTTAATATCCCCCGAGCTTTTTGACTGCTTGAGTTTGTGTGTACGGGAGCCGCACACGGGATGTGAGTGAGGAAGCGTGCCAGGCGAGATAGTAGAGGTTTGCGACGTTACCCTATGCCAGGGGCCGTCCACCCACTGTGTTCCGTGTATGAGTGGTTAGTGTGACATTATCTCCGTGCGATCGGGTTGGGGGAGGGGCGCACCGGGTTGCGTGAGGAGGGGACCCGGTTCCGTCGCGCCGCGGGTGTGTGGGGAGTCTGAACCCTCCAGAAAACTGCACCTTTTAACGGTGGCTGATACCTTAAATATGAAATTGAACTCATTTTGTTTAATTTCCTTTAATTTTTATGGTCTAAATGTGTCATGCAGGGGTTCCTTTAAATTTTTGTTCACTATTACTCATAGGCTGAAATTAATTTATTTTTACTATTGTTATTTCTTCCTGTGTGGGAAGCTAGTTTAGCTTGGGTGGTTAGAATTTATTTGTGGGAACATTTTTTCAGCTTCTTATCTAGGAAATGACTAGCTACTGGTATTCATAACACTGAAGAGTTAAATTTTCAGGTTTATTTGTTTAATGAATAAATAACAAAATTCATTTTTTAAATAAGAAGAATTTGCATGTCTCTTGAATATAAAAAAAATATATATAGAAATTGATATGATCAAAGAGCATTGCATTAGAAACATCAAAAATCACTATTTTTTTATGTTTCTTTTTTGTTGGTGTGTCTATTATTATGCACAAGTTCTGCAGTCTTCTTTAACACCAAACAATTCTTCCAAACACCTGCCTTTGAACTGATAAATATCCATTAGCCATCCTTCCAATTAGATGAGAGCCATTCTTTACTTCACCTGTTGTGAAATCAACATGGAAAATATGCCAGTCTGCATGTATTATCAGTCAAAAATGAGCCATATTTTCTGTGTTCTTATTATATCGTCATATAAGCCCTCTTAATGAGGAATCTTACAGAAGGCTAAATGCTATTTGTTCGACAAATAATCACCCTGGTTGGACAAACTCATGCTGGCCTTCTGGATTTAAGTAAGTCTGTGGTATTTGCATAGAGTATTTTCAAATTGAGTAAATGTGGTTGATAACACAGGCAATAGATTATCATCACTGGGCTACCAGTTGTTTTTATCATGTTAAAATGGTGGCCTTGACAGAGAATCTTATTGATAACTGCTTTTTGAAATGTGTGTTTGTGTAGATAATGTGTTAGGAAGGTAATCTGTAAGTAGGGATAATTCATTGATCCCATTTACCCAGACATAATTCAGTATTCTAAACTCAAGATTTATCAAAATTATTAGCATAAAACCTATAAGCATTTTTTTTTATTTTTGATATAGCTATCGAGTGGCTTTCAGACTTTTTTTACAGTCTAGTCAACAGAAGGAATAATGTAAATAAGTAAGCTGATTGTAAACTCCTTATCCCCTGCATGAAACAGACAGGCCAGACTAACAGTTAAGAATTTGTTATATTGCAATTTGTAAAGCAGGGCTACAAGGGTTTCATATGACATGATTACACTGTTAACTAGACCCCATTTTTAATCTTGATGGTTTATTCCCAACAAAGTGATTAAAAGTACAAACATAATAATTTTCTAAGCTTTTTTAAGAAAAAACCTCCTTGCAATACTTTTGTGGACTGATACTATTGGTGTATGTCAACATTTTATTTTGGTGTTTAATCATAAATAACTCTTGAAGAATGTTTCATGGATTAAGTGACTAGCTTTGTTAGCCAACTCTTGCCCTGCTTTAATAAGTTTTGCAAGCGCTATTGTAAATTATATACTTAGAAAATAAAAAAATAAAATGTTGAGTCGAGGAAAACATTTCTCAATGATGTACACAATTAAAGGACTGGTAGCACAGTGTACAATCTCATGGTCTCCAAAAAAAAGGGGCAAACAGTTCAATTTCAAGCTTCCAAGTATTGATAGCCATACATGTAACATAGATCATGGGTTTTTAAAGTCACAAAAATACAGAAATCCACAATTTTCTTTATGTTTTTCAAAAACCACTGACAGTGTTAGAAATTAGTGCTCTCTTGTTTGCCCAGACAAGTGACACGAGTGTTAAGGGAGTGCAAGTTATCAATGACTTACCCATAAATTTGTCAAGTACAACTTTCATCTCTAAGTAATAATTTAAGTTGTTGATAAAGACTGCCATTTTAGCAAGAAAATCTCTAGACATCAACTTACTAGTTCTACCTAGTATTCACAACACAAACTGAGTTCATGGTATTTTCATCCAAACAATATCAGTGGTCTTTAGTTGGTTACTCTGCTGGGCTTTATTTTTAGAGTAAACAAACAAAGTTGACTAAACATAACCACAGGATGGTAATGCCCCTATGTCTTTTGATTAATACATACATAGTCATTTTGCTCATTGCCATTTTTTTTTTTTCAGCAAAAACAGAGGAAGAAAAATTAGAACGAAAAACTGAAGTAGGAACAAAACTTATAAGGTAAGCAAAAATGCTTTTTATATAATTTTAGGGTTAGGGACATGAGCAAATGCCCAGAACAGTTTTTAGGGTTAGGGACATGAGCAAATGCCCAGAACAGTTCTGGATGTTTGGTGTTGGTGCATCAAAACAATATTACTTTGATACTGGTAGTGGTTTTTACCACCTTTCTGTTGTATCAATATAGAAAGGTTAATATCTGGTTTGGGGTGTGGTGCGTGTATGTGGGGCAGGGGGAACAAAGGGGGGAAGGGAAATTAAAAGGCCTGGGACTGAGAAAACCTCTCACAACTAATACAATTAAATCCCCGGCCAAACGGAGGTAACATTTCAGCGCAACATATTGCAACATTGTTGGGTCATGTTGTGAGATGTTGTGAAGGAGCTGGCCAAACAGACGCAACATTTCAACACAGCATATTGTACGTGTTTGGCCACCCTGTTGCAACATGTTGGACGGTGTTTCGTAATAGCAAATCAAACCAGTGGGCATGCTCCCGCACAACAATGTTGCGCAAACATGGCCAAATGAGTACAACATCCAAGAATGTTGCAAGGTGTTGAGAGAAAACATTTGACCATTTTCAAACTTGATCCAAAATCATCCAACATGTTGCAATTTGTTATTAGGGCGATCAGTGTTTGACATGATTAAAAAGATCAGATACAAACCGTTTTTAATCATGTTGCAATTTATATTTTTGGTTAGTTGTGAGTGTTCGTAAATAAAGTTTGACAGGGAGTAACTGTCATAGCAGGTGTGAAATAAGGCAATTTACAAGGACAGTGTTGTTTTAAAAAAAATGCTGTCATGGATATAGTGCCCATGTCACCAAATTTTTAATTTTTCAAGCGCAAGTCCACATTGAAAAAGAACTTCTGTGAAAAAAAGAAACTTTAACAAAAACCAATTTTTTTTGAATTTATAAAGCCTACTTTTGTTTGGTACACCCCTTCCGTTGATTGGGAACACCGGCTCGCCGATGACATAGATATCAGGAACGCTGGTTGGCACAGCTCTTGTGTTTACTATAAGCAAATGACGCATAGTCGGCTAGTTCTTGTGTATATTCGACAAAATGACTTTGAACTGCCAGCCTGAACTGCTTGGAGAAATGTAATGTAAGATCTCTCTGAAGTTTATTTGGATCTGCAGTCACGTGTTCCTTAACCTACATCACAACTCCTTTGTGACTAAGAGAATACTAATACAGGGTTGGAAACTAAAATTTCAAAGCACTCGCCATCTGGGCGAGTTACCTCAAATTGCACCGCCCGATCAATTTTCACCGCCCAGTCTCCCCAAAGAAAGGAAAATTAGCCCCCACCCCCCACAAGAGTGAAATATTCAATTTTAATCACGCACTCACGTGCCACCGTTAGTGTCACGCGAAGACTCAATCACAATAATCGCCAGACGTTACTCCTAAAACCATGAGTACGCTACTCAAGTGAAACGCTCCCAAATGCAAAGTGTCGAAAGTGAGGAGATGGGAAAAGCGATCTGCCGCACGCGGCCAATGTTATCCAACTGTAGTACTCCACAGCGACACAAAAGGAAGCATCTTCACCGACGAGCTTGTTGGAAATGGGAATGTACTACGAGTACTAGTCGGAAACGACCGCCCGGGCGAGTGACCGAGCCGCCCGACAGTTTTCACCCCGCCGGGCGAGTGGGCGAGCGCTAATTTCCAACCCTGCTAATACGAGAGGTGTGCCAGAATGGTGGCAAATGTTTGCGTTTAAAAATTCACTTTTTGTTCAAATCAAATTTTTTTTCGCAGAAGTTCCTTTTTCAAGGCGGACTTCCTTTTGAAAAACTAAAAAATTTGGTGACATGGGCACTTTTACATTCTCCAAAACCCAGAATTTACCGGTAGTTGTGTTATGTTGTTTGGAAGAAAACAGATAATAAATTGTACGAAATGATGGAAAATGAAAGTAGAACGGTTCATGTATTGTGCTGCTCGTTAAATTTTTGATAAGTAACATTCTCTGTGCTGAAAAATGATTTATGCATATGAAAAATGATTTATGCATATGTTGTAGTTTAAAATGAATTTCAGAGAAAATTATTTTAAATCAGTTTGATTTACATATTTTTGTTGTTGTTTTAGGATTATGGTAGTAAATTTGGAACAAAGGAAAATAAAAATTAACTAGACGTATTACAATCAGTTTGACCTGAAGTTCATTTTAAGCTTTAAAACATGTTTAAAAAATTCAGCATATACCTTATTCTCACAGCAACCTTGTTGGAATTTTTTTTTTTAAAGTCTTTTCTTTTCTTGGACTACCAACTTTTGTACATGCACAGGATCAATCCCCTGGCTTGGCTGATAAAAATAAATAAATAAATTACTATATTTAGAGAGGAAGCCACTCAGCGCTAGCTGGTTTTCATGCGGGTCCTCTGTCCAGGTCGAATTTGGTCTTTGCAAGTTGTAAGATCATGGCTTTGATTTCCTTTACAAGTTCTAATGTCTGGAAAGACTGTTTTCCCACCTGCCTGGTTAAAATAACTTGTGTGATTATTTACAGCTATTTACAGCATTGGGCAAAAGCCACATGCTGATTTTTACAAATACTGGAAGCATTTTAGAAGTAACAACTATTAGGTTATGAAGTGCATTTCTGTTTACATTGTACTTGTAAATCGAGTGGTGTTAAGTTCAAAGGTTTTGATACAAATTATATTGAATGATTTATCAATCCCAGCCATAGCAGTGATTTTATAGTTTGTGGTGATGTATTTTGTTGGTGGTCATAACAATGTGAATTTTGTCCAAGAAGGAGATTTCACAATGTTTGTAGACCAGTTTTAGGTCAGATTTGGAAACAGGACTTTTAAATGTCTTAACTGACCACAAGAAAGCCATTTTTAACAGGTGCTAAATAACAGGTTGTCAAGTCTGTTGTTTGATTGGTTCACCACAGATAGCCACCTGCATAGTTTGTTTTGAGTCAACAGGCAGTAAAGTGGCTTTAAAGAAAAGTACCTTTAGTAGTACACATTATTTTTAGAGATTTTGAAAAGTAGGCAGCATTTTTTTCAATGCTCTTAGCTTAAAAAATTATCAGACACAAAGGGCAAAAGTGGTTTCTAGAACTGAGTTAACACTTTTGTTATAATATGTCTACAATTCCATTCTATTCAAAGTTATGTATCTGTAATTTGCCAATCACTTATAATTAATGCCAGGTGTCTCATTCATACAATAACCAACCCACACCAGGATATGCTATGACCATAATAATGAAATGCAAAGTGCTCACATACAGATATTTGCATATAGTTAGCGATGGGACTGCAAAGAAGGAACATCTTGCTTGTAGGAAGGATGTGACGGGGGAAAACGAGATGTGCGGTTTCCATTGATATGAAGTATAGCATCATTCAGAATGTCGCACATTGTCTTAGGAACAGTGTACTGCATAGAGTGTTTTGTAGAGCAGACATTCGTCTTCCTTCATAATGGAGCAAATGATAACAGTAGCATGTTTTGTGACTTGATTTGGAATCTGGAGGTGGCACTCTATTATTTCCTCTCAAGATGTATAAAATTTTTGTAAGTTTGTGAGGCGGAGCCTTTTTGAATGTTTTATTATATATGTAGCAATCAATCAAGACCACTCATGTTTTCGTCGTAAAAATGTGTAACATGTCATGTCTAGGCAGTAGTCAAGTTTTTAAAGAATATTTTTGTTCTAGTTGTAATCTATAATCTAGCAGTTGTATTCTTGAGGTTTGATTTAACAATTTGACTGCAAGCTTAAGATTTTTGTTGGTGAGTAGTACTTGAAAAACTCTTAGCCAAGTATCAAAGTCAATAAATGCTAAGAATGAGTGCTCTTATTGGACATTTTAGCATAGCCCAATAGCTGATCTAACTAACATAGACTTCTATTGATTAAAACCAAAAGAAAGTTATGGTGTAATTGTTGAGTATAACCAGGTTACTGGAACCTGGTTGTTAAAATTTATTTTTATTGATGGTTTTGGGTGATACATGTGACCAGATGCACAAAAAAAAACTCTGACAAAAAATTAAAAGACAGTATCTCTGTAGCCAATCAGATTACACATTTGCCAGTGCTTGGTTAGTCATTAATTTTGAACTGTGTGCTTAATTCTTAATTTCTGCCACTGGGGAAAGTTCACTGACAATGCTTGGTCAGTCGTTTAAACTGTAGTTGTTGACTTGGTTAAGTCAATGTATGTTATCAGCTAGTGTTGAAATTAACTTTGTCTTCATGTTTATCTGTAAAGATGTGAAGACATCTTATTATAATATGCTGTAACTGGGTTCCTAAGCTTTTCTTTTCAAATCTTCTTGCAGACGGCTCAGCACTCGACCCACAGCACAAGAACTTAAGGAGAGAAATATATTAAGATGTAAGTAGAGTTTACTGTTAGAAATGCAATGGAAGCAATATCAATCAAAGAAGTATCTTTTGCCCAGAAGATTCCTAAAGCCTTCCTAAATAAATAAGTCTTTATTGTTCATTTAAAAACTAAAAAGTCATTGATGTCTCTAACACTTACAGGCAGACTGTTCCACAATGCAGGGGCAGCTGTTTGGAATTATCTGTCTCCTAAAGTTTTCTTTGTTTTACCCCTGGGCAACTGCTTTAGTAGTTCATTATTGAAAGAATACACTACTCACAAAAACAAGTACACCACTTACACTGTTAGCACACTACTTACACTGTTAGCACACTACTTACACTGTTAGCACACTACTTACACTGTTAGCACACTACTTACACTGTTAGCACACCACTTACACTGTTAGCACACCACTTACACTGTTAGCACACCACTTACACTGTTAGCACACCACTTACACTGTTAGCACACCACTTACACTGTTAGCACACCACTTACACTGTTAGCACACCACTACACTGTTAGCACACCACTTACACTGTTAGCACACCACTACACTGTAGCACACCACTTACACTGTTAGCACACTACTTACACTGTTAGCACACCACTTACACTGTTAGCACACCACTTACACTGTTAGCACACTACTTACACTGTTAGCACACTACTTACACTGTTAGCACACCACTTACACTGTTAGCACACCACTTACACTGTTAGCACACCACTTACACTGTTAGCACACTACTTACACTGTTAGCACACTACTTACACTGTTAGCACACCACTTACACTGTTAGCACACCACTTACACTGTTAGCACACTACTTACACTGTTAGCACACTACTTACACTGTTAGCACACTACTTACACTGTTAGCACACTACTTACACTGTTAGCACACCACTTACACTGTTAGCACACTACTTACACTGTTAGCACACCACTTACACTGTTAGCACACTACTTACAATACTAATACACTAACGACAGTTACTTCACACTACTCAGGTACATGTTGACATTTGGCTTATTGCTCGTACATACTGTTTACACTTGTGATATGCCACTTGCTACACTTGTAAACAATAAAGCAATTAATTAGTTAAATATTTAAGCGACACGTACAGCTAACATGCAAGTACAGAAAAAAAGAAAAAGAGAAAAAAACAATCAAACAAACTTTGCAGAAGAACAGACAAGGAAGAAAGGGGGAGGGGTATATCTGCAATGAAAAGATGAGATGACTTAATTTACTCCACAGTGCATGAAGTAGAAAAAAAAATGCCAAATCTTTGCTATGAAATTATGTATGAGTTGAAGATGTTTGTGACGGGAAGAGCATAATAGGTAATGTTCAAGAAAAAGGGACCACATACAGATATAAGTAACTTATTAGATGAACTGTTTGTCACATTACAGCATCTTCAGAAGAAGAGGCAAAAGAAGAGAAAGAAGAAAAGAAACGAGTTTTAACAAGAAAGGTTTGTATCATTCAACAGTGAGTGAAGTATGAAGAGGCAATGATCATGAAGGTTAACATGTTCATCTCAACAAGTATCTCATGAACTTTTATAAATCAGTGATCAGTGCAAGAGCTAACCATATCCTGACTGCTAAAGCATTACATTTGAGTAACTTCTCATAGACTCACCCATCACAAATCTCAAGCAGTTGTTGAAAAATTATTGATTTTAATTGTGGCTAAAATGATTTGGAGTTTTTTGGATTTCACACTCCAAAGAACTTGTTTGAGTATCAGTGAGTACGTCTCAGTCCTTTGGAGAACCTAATTGTCAATAACTTGTATCAAAACTTTTCGAATGACTATTTCTTCAATGTTGTGAAGGGATTTTCTCACAGAGGTTTTCTGTCTTAAGGATGCCGCTTAAGTGCCTGCACAGCTGTTATTTAAGGTCTCAGTTTTCCTGTTGAGATATAGATCTTAAATCATTTGATGGCGAGAGACCTTTCCTTTCGTGGAATAATGTTCATCAAAACAATTACAGTAATTTAGAATTTCTTGTGTTTTTCAGTTAAGCAGAAGACCCACTGTCCAGGAGTTGAAAGCAAAGAAGATCCTCAAGTTTAATGATTATGTTGAATGTGTTGATGTCCATGAATATGATAGAAGGTGAGGGCATCTCAGCTATTCATTTTCGGATGAATATGGACAGTGTGAGGGCTATACTATTTGCTACTGGAGTGCTCTGAAAAACTTTATTGCTTTTCAGATTGAACTTTAAATTCTTTTTCTCAACTGGCCAAATCATTTCCTTGACTAGTGTTTCTCCATTAACAAAGATATATCAGAAAATATAATAACACTTCAATTGGATAAAAGGTTAAGTTTATTCGGATCCAGACTTGAGAATTTGAGAAGACATACAAATTTACAATCAACTGGTTTCTGTAGCATAAAACCTCTTCAAGTATTGCTACTCTTCCTGAATGGGATACTAGTCCATTGTATGTAGCTCACAGCATTTTGTCATATTACCTAACAGTTCTCAACCATTTATATTCCTGGGTGGAGAGAGGCACTGTGAAAGAGATTGGAGTGAAGAGTTAAGAGTAATATGTCTTATGCCCAAAGAACAAACCATGGTGACCCTGTCCAACCCTCCAACTAGGGCTGCTTGATTCAGAGTCCAATGCACAAACCACAAGGCTTCTGCACTTTCCAACACTTAAAATAACAGGGGATAAAAATAAAGGAAAGTGTTTGTAATGTTGTCCAAGACAACTGTTCATCTTGCTTCACATCGGGAGTAGTACTTGCAGGAAATTTCCTAACTGGAATAATGACACTCTTTGTTTGGGATAAGCTTTGTTATCCTTAATAATTAATTCCTTAATTAAGACACATACGCACATGGACTGTTTCTCTGCATACCCCTCGGTAATTTGCATATTGTTGACTTCTATTCTCTTTCAGAGCGGATAAGCCCTGGACTAGACTAACACCAGAAGACAAGGTATTATTGACACTAATAAAGATAACTGTGACGTCCTTTGTTTAAAAAATAAAAAAAACAAATGAAATAAAAAAACAAACTAACTAACAAATGATCAAAATTTGTCTGCTACATGATAATGATTTGTTTTGTCTTAGGCTGCGATAAGGAAAGAGCTTAATGAATTTAAGAGTAAAGAAATGGAAGTACATGACGATAGCAAGCAGTATACAAGGTATGGTTATTCAGGGCTTGAGACTAACTTTTTAACTTATTGGTTTTTGGCTAGTGAATGTAGATTTTATTACCAAAAATATTTTTTTTTGGTTTTTTATTTTTTAAAAAAAAATTTTTTTTTTTTTTTTTAAAAATGGGTAAAAGAAAAAAAGAAAAAAAAAAAATATGTTTTTTCTTTTTCGCCCCGTTATTGTTTATTCCTCTCAAGCAAATCTAAAGTGCAGGTATCCCCTTTCTTTATTAGGTACCTTTTTTACAATTTTATAAACCTAGATTGTGTTAAAATTTGCTGGGGCAAAATTTTCACAATGCGGGGCATCTATAACAAACTCTCAATATATTGATTATGATCCCAAAACTGTCACCTTTCAATCGTTGATGTTTACATTTTCCATCTCGATGTAAAATTTTCATTGATACGTCATGGGAATAAAAGGTACTGGGGTTGAACACATCATGTTTGGTTTGAAGGGGTTTGTTCATGGTAACTTCTACCATGTACTGTAAGTAGTAGTAGAGTAGCCAAGTGATAGATATGTGTTGTTAAAGACAAGTGTGTAACTTACATATTAAGCAATGAGTGAAAGTTGGCCCATTCTTTGCAATAAAATGTCAAAGTTTAGGTGGTATGAAATTGCACTTTTGAGGGTCTTTATTGGTAGGATACCCCCACCACCACCACATAGAAACGGCAAGGCCTACAACTCTTCAGAAAGCTGGCTACACCACTGATAGCTACCGGATATAAGAAAAATATGAACATTAATTTCAAAATCACCCTAGTTAAAAAACGCTTGTACATAGGCAAGTGAGTCTTCTTTTATGAACAAACAAAATGTGATGAAGTGTCAACTTCTTTTGCAGGTTCCATCGTCCCTAGTTTTATACAGATTCCTAGAGGATATTTACTTTACATGCTATTTTTTGTTAGATGGAATTATTCAAAGAACTCTAATAAAAATGTAATGTACAGGTCATAACTATGACTGTAAATATTATTAGTAATACATATTAAGAATTTTTGTATAGGATTGTATAGATTTTTAACATGTTTGTCATGGCACAATAGATGTTACAAGGGGATGGATAATCCAGTTTATAAAGCAACCAAAAGGTTATCCCTTTGCAACCAGGGCTTCTTAGAAGTAAAAATAGAAGTATTAGATAGTGGTTGTTTTGAGGCAATTGTCAACAAAGCAAAATAGTCTCAGCTTGATAGTGCATTGTTGTTCAATTTTTTAATGATATAAAATTTGGCAAGATGTCTGTGACATCCTGTTAACTGTGATGGTTAATATTCATTATAATTTCAATGGATGTGTAAAACAGGACTTGACTTATTTTTTTCACTTTTGGAAGTATACTTCAAGAACTTTTGTTGTCAGTCGTTAAAAATATTACTCTGCAAGGATGCAATTTTCTGTGAACAGTGGAACCTCATTTAACGAACCTCTATATAGCGAGCGCATATGAACATATTCCCACCCCAGTAATAGTAAAATGATAGAAAGTACCTCGATATAACGAAACCTTGTTATGGCAAACAAATTTTGTCAGTCCCTTGGCCCTTTGTTATATTTAGGTTCCACTGTACTGAGTGTCAGGCAATAAATCCAGCCATTGGTGGCATGATGCATTGCTGCCACGTTAGTCATCATATTCCTCTTAGTTGACAGTGAAAGATGGCTCTATTCATAGTCTGACTGAATAAAAAAGAAGAGAATCATTGGCTAGCATTTTATTCATAATCCAAACCTCAGAGATGGACATCTCAATCAAATTGCTGCTTATGCCATTCTAAGTGTCATCCCATTGATGTAAATTAATTCACACTTGTGCACTGAGCGTTTTAACATGGTCTTCCTATATGAATAGTTATAAAGCTATGGCTAACAAAACTATGACTATGGAACTGTTTGAGATTTTGTTCATTCAAATTTATTTTACAAAATCAGTATTTCTTGTTTCTATAATAGTTTGTAATGGGAAATAATTCCAATTTTAGTAGGTATATGAAAACAGTATATTTTTTATGCGAAGAAGTCCAATATGGAAAGATCTATCAGTACAAGAAAGTATGCTAATTCTTAAATATATATTGCCATTTGAAACCAAGCATTAGCAGCTATTTGATCCAAACATCTCTCAGTTGTTTACACAATCAGAAGGCCAGTGGCTAAAATTCAGACTAGGCTGGTTTTGTTTGATTACTAAAATTTTAGCAGCTGTTTCGAGTAGATTACAGTTGTTTTCGTTGTTGCCCCTGTGACACCTCTGACACGGTAGTTTTCGTGATTTCAACATTGTGAATATTTATTCTACTGATATTTTTCTGTGGATAAAACGGTTGACAAGTCTCAGTTTGATTTCCATTATTATTCATAACAATTCTGCGATTTCCTGTTGTGTGAGCACAAGGGATGTCCATTAAAAATATGCTCATATGAGGGTATGGGGAACATTTATCAGAAAGGGAAAATGGGAAGATGCCATAGAAAGCCATTAACTAACCAAGTTTAATTCAGATATTTAATTATTACCAACCACTATAAAATGTTATTTACTATAGCCGCAGGTAGGTTCAGCAGCCTGTTGTTAATGATCCAACTGTTCATATCTTTTCCACAAACTTGGTTCCAGGTGTTAATTTTGACCCTTACCCCCACCCCCTGGTGTTAAAGATCCTTGTAGGGAGGGTAATGTGTGTTGCATTATTATGCATTTTGCAATTCAATAATAATTATTATGGCTTAACATGTATATTACAAGTACCTAATAAACATGGCTTACTAAAAACAGTTTCAAGCGTATAATTTAAATAAAAAAAGTATTTTTCTCAAATATGAGTTTTTTCTTTATGAAGGGAATAAGTGGGAATAAAGTTGAAAAGAGTCATAGTACTTTGTAGCTCTTTTCTTTGTCCAAGCGTTAAAATGTTTGAGGTATAAGGAATTTAATTAGATTTGTCTTGGAGAAGCAGTGGTGGTGCAATGGTGAGAGTGTTTGTGTCCCACCAATGTGGGCTGGAGGTTAGGGTTAGGGTTAGATTGAGTGTGTTGTTAATAATATTAATAATAATAATAATAAAATAATAATAAATCTGAGAGCTTTTCGCTGAGTTCTCCAGTTTTCTTTCTCCACAAAAACTTCCAAATTCAATCGGGAATACACAGCCCCAAAAGCTCCTAGCTTTAAATACACTGCATAGATAATGGGTTTTTTTTTTCATCTTAAGAGGTTGGAGATTTCTGAAGTAATAACCATATACCCACCGGTTTCTGAAATAAATAGCATGCAATGCATGCAGAAGCGATGACGTTTTCCAACAGGGTCTTCAATAATTTTCAGAAAATTTGTCAAAAAATAATTGTGTACTAATTGTTGTTGTTGTTGTTGTTGTAGCTCAGTTGGTTAGAGCGCCCAACCGGTATCTGGGAGGCCATGGGTTCGATTCCCGTCGGGGACTCAGAATTTTTCTTTGTCCCATGCTTGTGTCATTGTTGAAAAATTCATCTTCATTAAGAATGTTGGATGTTAAGTCTTTTCTTAGTTATTTTAGAGTGTAGTATCACCCCAGGGGAGGTACTCCGGCTTGTAAATGACGGGGATGATCGAATGGAGGCGAAACTCAGGACCCAAAAAAATCCCTAAGTCTTCAGACATTACCCAAAAAAAATCCTGGGCCAAAAATAACCCCCCAAAAAAATCCCTTGTCAAATTACCCCTAAATTGCCAGGAGGGGCAATAATAGAACACAAAGAACGCTCGTTTTCTTTTTTCATCATACCATAAATACGCCAAGGCACTTCAGTTTGTTTTTAATACCCCCAAAAATCCCCTATCTAAATCAAGTCACCCAAAAAAATACTTGCCAAATTTTCCAACCCCAAAAAATCCTGGAATCAAAAATTTTAAACCCAAAAAAATCCTTCGATCATCCCTGTCATTAACAAGCCGGAGTACCCCCCCCCCCTGGGAGTATCACTGTCTAATTTCACTTATCAATCATCACTGAGTTGCATTTTTTGACTTGCCTGATACTACACACCTTAATGTCTAATGAGATAAATTTATTGCAGTCTGTTGGTCAGTTAAGTACTAGCCTGTTCCAGGCTCTCAGTAGTTGAAGGAAAATGCAAAAAACGCGGGCAAGCGAGGAAAAAACGAGGGCGGAGGAAGGCAAGCACCTCATTTTTTACTTGCTCACACAAGTTATTTGCCCTCCCATATATACTGAGAGCCTGGACAGGCTGGTAAAGTACTGATTTGTGAGTACTAAATCTACACAGATCGAAATCTATTAACTCTGATCTACAATAAAACAAAACAAACAATAAACAATGGTTTGATTCTATGTTCAATATAGTTTATTGTGATCAATGTAACATTCTTCCATACTGCATAGATTATTTAACAAAACAGACAATGGTTAGTTCACAGATGTAAGTTTACAGTTGTATAGTTACTATGTTACAGTGCGGCTACTGTAACCGGGGTCACCCAGACAAAGTTAACCAATCACAATGCAGAACTGAAACAAAAGATTTCTACATTTTTAGCTTCAGCCAATGAAATGTCGAGTACAGAACAAAGAAATTTCAACTTCTTCGTTCGCCACGAAAACAGATCGATACAAACTTTGGCCGTATGGCGGCGCTGAATTTTCAACTAATTTCAATTGCATCCGTTTTGAACTTGAGTGGTTGTGACAGCAACATTTGGAAGGTAAATATTAACGATGTTTATGTAAGAGAAGTTCGAAACTGTGTAAAAACGGGGAAAGAAACGACCGTATCGTCTGTGTCAATGGTGCGTGGCGGAGTTGATCGCTCGTGACAATTTCAAAGCGACGGTCATAGGTTAGGCAAATTGCGTGGCGTATTTGCAAACAACGAAGCACATTACCAGCGTGATAAATTTAGTTTTCTGCGATGTCCGATCGTTGAGTTCCACCGAAAGCGTATCGGCCGTTTCCATCCGAAAGTTTCGGCAATTCAGCTAGCTTGAATAAACACGCAAAAACATAAGCTTCACGAGTGAACAAATTGAAATTTTATTTTTATTTACTCAAACGACAAAAAAATGTTGGCATCGCCACTTTCACTGGTACGTTATACAGCGCAGAATGTCTTCCTTCGCTAGCATCACGTGTATTTATTTTCCAAATGGTACAGCTACCAAAACTCCAGTTGATGCCGTAGAGAAAACTTGAAATTGTCACGAGCGAACTCCGCCACGCACCATTGACACAGACGATACGGTCGTTTCTTTCCCCGTTTTTACACAGTTTCGAACTTCTCTTACATAAACATCGTTAATATTTACCTTCCAAATGTTGCTGTCACAATCACTCAAGTTCAAAACGGATGCAATTGAAATTAATTGAAAATTCAGCGCCGCCGTACAGTCAAAGTTTGTATCGATCTGTTTTCGTGGCGAAAGAAGTTGAAATTTCTTTGTTCTGTACTCGACATTTCATTGGCTGAAGCTAACTTTGTCTGGGTGACCCCGGTTACAGTAGCCGCACTGTAAAAAGCTGTGAACAAACCTTTATTTATTAACTTATTTATTTATTTATTTATTTATTTATTTATTTAAATAATCTATTTAATCAAGTTAGATACAGTTTTTCAACACTAAATGATAAAACTTTTAAAAGATGGACAGGAAAAATCTAAAAGACATATAGCTAGGTGGCCACTTGTCTCCAGGGGGAGGGGAGGGGGGATAAAAGCAACACTTAACTAGAGTTGAGGCGGGACCAGTGTGTGGTCAAACATGCTGAAAGTGAATAAGAGTGTACATGTCGACTCTGAAAACTCTTCTCAACTCATGAAAATTTAAGACCTTGGCGGCTTATTTCATTTAAAGACCTTTAACAAACAAGCCAATGTCTACTAAAACAACAATAATTGTTAGACTAGCTTTGTTTTTTAAAAACAATAGCATACCTAAACCTCACCGTCTATTCAGTAAAAGGAAACTCAGGCATGCACACAAATGTAGACTAATTGCTATTAGTAGAAACTCAGCTGTGTTCTATTGGAAATCCGCGAATCTGATTGGTTCTCCCACTGATTTCTATTCGCCGATAGAAAACAGTCGCGCGCTCGCGTAGCTCTTTGAGCGGTAAATTTTCTTGATTTTTGTCTTCAAAGTGCACAATATGTATGTTTTGGACTGCAATCTGTTTGAGTTTCTACTAAAACAATTAGACTACTCGCCCTCGTTTTCTATGAGCGATAGTCAACTCGGCTGCGCCTCGTTGACTATTTGCTCATAGAAAACTTGGGCTCGTAGTCTAATTGTTAAATAGGATCTGGGCTTAACTTAGTTATACAAAAAGACATAAAATAGAACCACTATATTTGATCAGTAAATTCCAGGAAACAGGTTTCTCTTGTCTATGGGAAAGTTTTCAATCTTCTTTTGGTACCAGAGTTGTGTCTGGTGGCTTCTCCCAGATAAGTAAGACACCATCACCAGCCAGGCAAGATACAAGCCCAGGTGCTGTCCAGCTACCGCCATGCCATACCAAGCAATCAACTCACTGAAGGCAAAAAAACATGTTCATTACCCATATGGTATTGTAGCTCCACAAATGACTACCAACAAATTTCATACAATAGATTGAAAGTCAGCAATGTGTCCTCCAATCCCCCCCCCCCCCCCCACCTCGAATTTTTTTTTTTCTCAATAATATTATTGATCTTATTATGGCTACAGATAAACAGAGATAACATATGTGAATTGTGTATAATGCATACAGTGCAACTATTCGAACCGGGGCACCCTGAACAAAATTAACCAATCACAGTGTTAATTGAAAACAAAGGATAGGCACATTTTTTATGGACATTGTTTACATTTCATATGGTCACAAATCGTGACAAGAAATGTAAATGTGGTATTTTGTGGACAGTAATACGGCATTCACCAGGGATATAAGTATTCTGTTTTCGTGAATTTTAAAGTCCTTTGTATTTGGTTAATTTTGTTCAGGGTGCCCCGGTTCGAGTAGTCGCACTGTAACACTGCATTTGATGATTTGTGTTCTTTTGAAATACCTTGAACCACCCTGGCCACCATAAGGGGTTTTAAAGAGTATGTATCGGCATACAGTTGGAAGGAAAAATAAGAAGAAACAAGCTAATTTTAGGCATCACGATTCTCACCCAAAATAGTGTGGACACACTACATAATGAAACAATCCTCCAACTGGAATGACGTAACCACTTGATGTGCCAGCAGGCCGCAGATTAGCCAGGATAGCATGATGATAGAAATTGATGAATTCACCAGTGATGCACAACACAACGCCAACAATAATTGCACTGTGATTTGAAGATAACTTATCAGCGAGGGACCCTTGAGTATAAATGTTACACCAGTAATGCTGTATAACAGAACCAAGACTATAGAACATGGCGACCTGGGAAGACAAGAGGAACTGTTATTGCTTTGTGATAAGAAATGCTGCATGCATTCTTTGAATGATGTAATAAAGCACCACAATAAATTTCAAGAGTCAAGCAAGAAATTTTAAAGCCGACCAAGTCTAGATGAACACCACTGATTAGTTTCGGAAAAATTAGGTCACTCTTTTATCCAAAAAAAACTTAGCGATACATTTCATTTGCACTTTTAAGTAATAACTGTCTTGAGCAAACATAAAAAATACTGTCGATTGCATCTAACTGTGAACGCACGCGCTGAAAACATGTTTTCAAATGATGTCAAACGTCAGCGTTTCAGGTGTCAAACTTTGAAGTTTAGCAGTTCGTAACGGCAACTTTCGCGCCGAAAATTCAACACATTCCGGTTTCGAAATGGCGGAAAGATTAGATATAGAAACTTCTTCTGAGAAACTGATGCTGATCTGTGTCGATATGCATACACAGGTTCACTTGAATCATTTCTAGTGTTAAGTTTCGCCCGTACTCAGTGTTTATGGTGAGTATTTTGAGTGCAAAAGTTCGCGTTTCGGTCGGCTAAACTTCACAGTTTGACACCTGAAACGCTGACGTTTGACGTCATTTGAAAACATGTTTTCAGCGCGTGCGTTCACAGGTAGATGCAATCGACAGTAGCACTTAAGCTAATTGTTAACCACATGTGACAACATTATTATTACCTGTGTTGCTGGCAGGAAAGACATTTTCTTGGAATACTTGTGAAGAAACAGTGCTTCCAGGACTCTTTTCACAAAATGGCCCAAATAAGTCGCCAGAGTTACAAGATGGAATGTTGATGACGGCATTCCAGATAAATACCACAACACTACATACACTGCAGCTGGGGCACCATAACATATTGACCAACCAAGCCTTGCATTGATTTCTCCATCGGGGGCAAATTTACTAACAACAAAAGATGATTGACTGACATCTGAAAAGTACCCTTAAAATCCATGTTTGCACAATTTGTTATTTTCAATTGTTGATTTTTCTCTTAATTTATTCTTTAAGTTCTTAACCCTTGTTACTTCTTTCACTTAATATAATACATACTTCCTAGAACTGGCATTATTTATAAATTAAGCGAAAAGAATTACCGTAATGATTCAATTAAGCGTCCTCCTTCCAATAAGCGTCCCCTACTGGAAAAGCGCCCCCCCCTCAAATATGTTTTTGTTAATAAGCGCCCCTATTCCAATAAGCGCCCACATTCTTATAAGTGCCCCCATTCTAATTAGCGCCCCCATTCTTATAAGCGCCCCCATTCTTATACGCAACCCTATTCTTAAAAACGCTCCTATTATGGCTAACTGACCCTACTGAAGTTGTGGACGTCGAAAAGATAAACTCATGAACATTCACCATATCATACATGTATATATTTACTGCTAAAACTAACAATTCTTTTAAAAGTAACTGAACTTTCAACAATTTGTTACTGTTACAGTTTATGTTATTGCTAGTTATTTTAAAATATATTAAAGTTTTGTTTTGAACATTTGGTTTTTTCGCAAAAAATAAAATAACTGCTCTGTCCCGAATAAGCGCCCACCCCGGGGGGGGGGGGGCACCCGGTATATTTTTGGGTGGGGATGTGCCGCTGGGAATTTGAAGCCCTTACCCTATACCAGACCATGTTCAGCTGATATTTGCAACCCTATACTAGACTAGACACTGAAAATCCCTACCCTATCCCAGACTTGCATTTTGTTAGAACTGTATCATTATCAGTGTTTTAATGGAAAACCATCTGTGAACAACAAATCTGTGAACAACAAATCGTTTAGGAAAGCCTCTTTCTCTTCCGAGTTTCTTGACTATATTCGTCATACCGTCGATCGGTTTCCCGGCAAATGCTACCCTTTTCTAGACCAAAACTCTCTGATTTCTATACCCTATCCCAGACTAAACTGCTTGAAAACCATACCCTTCACAGCGGCACATACCTATATAGCTCATGTATGGGAGTGCCCCCCCCCCCCCCGGGGCGCCCACTCTCGAATAAGCACCCTCCCTTAAGGTGCCAAAAGTAAATAAGCTAAATCGAATCATTACGGTAGTTTTTTTTTCTTTTTTATTTTTTTTTACATCAGCGAGTGGGTTAAGTAAGCTTAACTGTTTACAATAGCAATAAGTAAGGGAATTTAAGTTTATTTGTAAGCTCTGACCAAAAAAACAGAGGATGGTAGACCTGTGGACAATACGTTGGCTTACCGCAAGTACAATACCGATTTTTCCAAGCAGTAATATCTGCATATGTCATATACTATTAATTTTCATTCTAGAGCAGTATAAACAAAAACTTTAAGCTTTACCTGTAACTGATGGGAGATATGGCCAAGTATTCAGTGAAGTATACCGCAACACAAATAAACGCCGCTAGTAAGCACAATCCTATGTTCATATTATTCCACACTGGAAGCACTACAAAATCACCAACGTATGCTAACACAACCCAAACAACGCCATACAAAAAAGCTACTGAAAATGCTCTTTCTTCCATGGTCAAAAGGTAACTTTGAATTCTCTCCAAAGTCACGAGAACCAGCAGTTAAACTGATGGAGGACTGGGGCTAATTAGAACAATCCCATGAGGCCTCTTTTTCGCGTATGACATCATAAGCATCCCATGACGCTCTTGTGCCCACATTTGTTGTTTGATACCTTTTTCGCCATATTGACCGTAATTGTTGGGATTGATAAATATTGCTGGTGTTTTGGGAGTTTGTCGCGGATTTGAGCATTAAATTCGGCAAGAAATGAAGCCAAGAAGGATTTCTGACGATGTAGATGGCGACAGTTCGGTTATGAAGACGTGCTGTTGCTGTATGGATGTGAGACTTGGCACGATTGTGCTGGGATTTTGTCATTTGGTAAGTGGATGAATTTCGCTTTCATTTCTTGTTCGCTGAATGTCCTACGCCGCGGCGATGTTGTTTTTTGTGACAAGAGTAAACTTATATCGGTTATTTAACGATTAGTATTGATAGCTTCTTTAGGTATGTTGTTTTTAAGTCGAATATGCGGTCACATATTCTATTGATACAATGTAAGCTTCTATTAATTACAAATGTAGTTGCGCTCTCAGCTTTTCGAATTCACCTTAGATTCCAGTCGGGTATAGTCCAATAAGAAATACTTTTCCAGTTGTACATATACCTTGTATCGTCAATTAAGGAATACGGTTGTTCAAGAGACAGTTTTTTAATTGTAGATTGGGAAAGTTTAACCAAATTTAAGTCCAGGAGTGTGATTACGGAAATTGCGGAAGTTATTATTTTTTTTTACAGTGGTAACTAGTCTTTCCTTTTGTTCATTCTCTCTTTCGCTTCGGACAGTCCTGTTTTCCCAGCTTTAATTCTTGTTTTTATATCTTAAATCTAAATGTGGAAGGTTTTAAGCCTAAATTCTAAACATTTGGATTTAAATTTATACAATTTAAGTAGTCAACTTGATGTTTGTTCTAGATTCAGAGAAAACCAAGGTCTCTTGTGCAAAACAAAAGAAAAGCAATATTGCTTTTATTATGAAGATCGACACTTCGTTTCTAATTAATTGCCTTGACTATTTTTAACTAAGTGGAAACTGAAAGTTCCCTGGTTACTATATATAAAGTTAATTCTGAAAGTAACAACCCCCAAAAATAGCGACCCTGCCCCTGATTGTAGTTATAAAATCATAAGTAACAAGGGTTGTTAACTTTCGAAACTTTACAGTATTAGTTTCCTCTTTGTTTATTTTAGTTAAATTGTGTTGGTCTGGAGAAAATAAACCAGTAACGGATACTTAAATTACTGCCCAGACTTGGTTTGCCTGGTAACGTTAGGTCTGGAATGATGGCTTTGTCCAGGGACAGGAATCTAACAATGAAGGTTACATGTATACTTCACCGCAGTCAAACGTCTCGGGCAGCTTTTCTTTCCATTTCGTCGTTTTTCGTTCGTATTGAAGTGTTAGTATGAGCAAGGATAGATAAAAATAGTTGCTGAGTGTAAGCATAATCCCATTTCCTCAGGTAAACGAGTGTTTTTACATTTTACTATTGACTGTGCGATACAGTCGAAAGCTTCGCTTATTAACTTTTCAGACCTTGCGACAAGAATATTGTTCGTTTATTTTAACACCAAGGTCAAGAATAAGCGTACATAGTCAACACCGATAATGTATACGAGTTCACAAATTTTGTTGATTGTTCTGTGATTTTTGTTCTGTATAGTTGATCCACATTGCTGGTGTGGTTGTGTTAACTCAGATGTTACTCCATCCTGAACTGTATGAAGAGAGGTACTTTGAAACTTACGGTACAACCCCACGATCAGGTATGTATTTGAATTAGTTTACTTTACTTTTTAATGTGATGGCTGGCGTGAACAAAGTCTAATCAGTAAGCCTGCTTCAGGACATACACCCAGTGCTGGCTGGATTTCAAGGATGGATGTAGCTACCAGCTACTTGGTATATTCATTTCAAAATGTGTTCATGTATGCATCGCTTTGCTGTAAGTATCACTCAAGTGCCTGTAAGAAAAAAAAATGTGTTTAAGACGTAAAAATTTGTTGAGGCACCAGTTTTAATTATGTCATGTGTTTGGTTAGCTTTTGGGTGTAAGGTTAATGTAAGTGAAAACAGTTTTATCTCAAATGCACGAACTAGCCTAACTGTGGAATGTTCATCCTTTTGTTTTTAGCTGACAACTCAGTTGCATTGGCTATAGCATTTTGTTCCTTTCTCATCACAGTTTTGCTGATTTATGGTGCTATCACTGTAAGTTTGAATTCCATTTGTTATTTCCATTTCACTTTTGGTAGCCAACTCAAATGACAATAAGCCTGCAGATTTTTCTTTGCGGCAAGTAACTTTCTCTGCTAACCTACCTGATGAACATAGATCCTGGCAGGTGACTGCTGATTAAATTTAAGGGTGTGAAGGGGGAAGTTCCCGGAGCAAGCAAAATTAATTTGAGAACTGCTTTAGCAAAGGGGAAGCTGGAATTCCAATTTTTTTTCAAGCCCTGCTCAGATCTTGGAAAGACCTCAACAGCTCTCATTGTGAGCATAGCAGCAAGACCTGTGCTTTTTTAATGAACATTTCTAGATTTGTTGGTGTTAATAATTGTTTCCCTATTTTACTTTTGTCTTTCAGCGTCAGCCCAGTTATCTTTTACCATTCTTCTGTTTACAAGTGTTTGATTTCTGTGTCAATCTACTGGGTGCTGTTGGAGCAATCAGTTATATCCCTGAGCTGAAACTCATGCTAAAGAACAATGTATGTTTACTGAATGAGGTGTAATCAACTCACTTCACTTTCAATTTCTATGTTGTTACAGTAACTTTACACAGGAGAATCAGGGTTTTCACTCTGATTACAAACTGTGTAGTTAAGGACATTATTTTGAACATTTTGCCAACATATTTTATAGCTGTTTAGGGTAGTACATCTTTAGAGATTCAAAATGCTATGCTCCTATGCTTATTTTGTTTAATCGCTTTTCTGTCTTCTGTTTTCCTATTCGTCAAAAGTGTAATTTGGTGATGCTACAAAACTAGCCCTGATTTGGAATTTTTCTGTACTTCTCTTTGCAACAAAATGTTAATTATCCTTTCGTTTTCAGCCAACAACTTGGTTTGATAAATCTACCGGTACTTTACTTTGTGTTGTTTTGTTATGATTTGAGTATTAAAGTGCTAGTGTCACTGTTTTTACAGCCAAACTTTCCTCTTGGTGAAGCAGTGGACAAAATGGACATGAGGACTCTAATGATGACTGTGGTGGTGGTGTCTGTTACCATTCTGTCAATCAAAGTAAGTTAACACAATGTGTGGTCTTCCTGTTATATTAAATAATTATAAAAAGAGCTGCCATGTTCACTAAATTGGGGCAAATTTAGCATCAACAAGGTAATTCAGACATTATAAACAAACTCTGTGGTCTTGCCCATACTGTCATTAACTGGACCATATAATCAATAACAAAATTATTAATGTATGAAAAAGCCCAGTGGCAAGGAAATTGATTTGTCTTCATATAAAAAACTAATTCTCAAAACTTGAACCTTGGGAAATATGTAAAGATTGCATGTTGATATTACTGATATCACAGGTAAATGTAAAATGTAAACTGAAGACCAGCTTTGCACTTTTAGAATAATTAATTTGTTATGAAAATTATTTTTCAGGCCTATTTCATTGGTTGTGTTTGGTCATGCTACAAAATTCTGGTCAATTTCCGTGTGAAGCAGGCGACCAGTGCGTTCATGTTTCATGTTCGATCAGATGAAAATGAGGATAACGAGGTAACTGTTTTTCAGTGGTCCTGTCCCTTTTACTCTATAATGATCTGAACAGCAAGATTTCTTTCTAACACCTGTCTTTTTATTTTCAGATGCAGAACCTGTTGCCAAACTATGAGGATGCAGTAAAGGACACGCCCAAAGAGTCGCCACCACCCTATTCTTCCAACTAACTTAATTGCTGTAACCATAGGCAACAGCTCCAGTGTAGTTCCATTATGTTGTTATTGTTTCTGTGATATTTCTTTTGGGGGGGGCTTTTTGTCTTTTTGTTGTCTGTACACCTGAACTTTAATTTGTTATAATACCGGTAATTAGTTGTAAAAAACACTTTAAAAGGTTAGAAAAATAGAAAATAAGATTACTTTAAAATCTAAAGACCCCCAACAACGAATAGTGCTGAGACAAAAGGGAAATAACCTTATTTTAAAATTCTCCCCTCATACTAAAGGAAATGTATGGAGACCAGTATTGAGGAGAATTTCTTTGTCAGGGCCGATGCTTTAGGGGTTATGTTTAAAATTTCTAGTATTAAAACACATAAATATGGTAGGAAATAAAAGTTCATTTTAATCTCATTAAGTCAGTGGTGTGGCTAAGATGCAGTAAAGAGCTCTTTAAATAAGTATAAAACAAAATCATTATTTATTTAGTTAAGCTGGATACAAAAGTAGCAGCTCTCATAAGCTTGTAATTCTACTGGTCCTCTAGTGTAGAGTTGCTATTGTCTTTGGGGCTAGGAGCATTGTTCCTGTTCTTTGTTCTATTGTTCTCTCAAGGGGTAGTAAGCCTTTCATGTGAGACCTTGAAAGAGCTGCTACACAACCCAAAAGTAGAGCCAATCAAAATTCATAGAAAAACTGTTTTCACATAATTATGGGAAAAGTCAGATAATGAAAGTGAAAAATGTTTTTGCTTTCCAGCAATAGCTGAAAACAGCCTGCTTTTTGTTGTTGGTTAGACCTTGTTGCATGAATATTCTAAACACAGTCAACTGAAAACTGTCGAGAATGTTGTGGCCTTTAATTGGAGTTCGATTTTTTGGGTTTTTGGGAACTATCTCTAAAGTAGGCTTTGAGAGTGAATAGAAATTGAATTGTTTGTGCTGTACTTGTTAACTCTCAGCTATACTAATTAGTAATAAGGGAAAGGTAAATACAAGGTTTCCAAAACTGTTTTGTAAACCTTGCTTTTCTTTATACTTAGAACAATGACAGCAAATTTGTTAGATTTTTCAGTTTGTTAATGTTAATAGATATAGTTGCATTATTGTAGTTTAGAAGATATCATCATTACATGAAAACTAAGAAGGGAAGGGTTCGTGAACATGACAGATCTTTTGAGGTTGGTTGTGGCAAACTGAGTGAGAAGCCAGTTGACCAAGTTGTAATGAGGGACACAATAAATATAACTTAACTATAGCCAAGTTGTTTTTCGTGTGTTGTCATTCAACATTATAACCCACCAATTAATATTTGCATGCTCATTGGACAAAACCCATTACGTTGTACCAACTCGGATGACGGGTATCAGGCAATACACCCTGTCCGATTTGATATTCATTGCCTGATTTTATAGACAATTACAAAATTAACGAACAGAGTCACCTTTTCATGTCTGCCTTTTTAATCAAATCCTGGTGTTAAAAACTTATGTAAACCAATCAACTTGAATTTATTTAAACCGCAATTATGCTGTGATTATCACTGTAGGTTTTTTTTCCAATTTACTGGTGATGAAACACGTTGTAGAAATTAATTGGAGGGTTATGGAATAAATAAACTCCTTTCTGGCTCGGTAGCATATTGGAGGATACCGGTAATGCCCTTGGCTTAAAGATAATTTTGTTCTCAAAATTTCACAGTTGGCGTCTAAGCTTCGCTTCATGGCCAACTGTATTTTTCGGACAATCTTTCTGCCTCGGGTATTACCCTCCAATATATCCACCGCCTGAAGGGCGGCTTATTTTTGTCCTCAGAATTCATGCATTTTACTGAACAAGTGTCAATTTACCTTGTGGAGTGTCAGCCCAACTCCTTATTTGTAGCTTTCTTTGGGGGTATGTTTTCAGCGGCCTTAGGGACACGAATTTGTGTTGGGCCAGTGTCCTTGTGGAAGTAAACTAATCCCAGGGTTGATGTACATGTAACCCCACCTCCCCCCACCCCTAAAAAAAAGAAAAACCTCTTGGAAAGCAAAGCAAAGAAGACTCCCCGGAGGAGGTTCTTTCCCTTGTTTAAACCCAGGAGTAGAAATAAATAAAATCTGATCACTTAACCATGATAGTCCAATTTTATATATTCACAATTTCAAACGGATTCAAAGACAAAGAAACCTTGCCCCCCGGGGGATCTCCTCATTCGCGCTGCGAGTGCTCGTGAGCATTCTCGTCCCCATACCCTTTCGTTTCTCTTAGCCGGCTGGGCCTTGGCACGAGGAAACTGTTTCCTCGTGCCAAGCCGGCTAAGAGAAACGAGAATGGCTCGTGAGTCGTCTCCGCGCTTGGGACCTGGGACGACTCAAAACATGGCCGATGAAAAATCTTGAAGAACGGAGAACAATTTTGCATGGACGAAACAAGCAAAGTCCAAGGTGTTATTGGGTCCATACAGAAATCCGAGTTTTGGCATGAGGTAAGAGAAAGTAACTATGCCGCGATTTGCTTGCGATTTCGGCATGATGTCTGTAGAGAGGTGATTGACTGTTCCACAAGATAATTTTTTAGCACACCATCAAAGAGCTCTGGTATAAAATAAGGGGAAAATGAACATTGCCTGCTGTGTATAAACTTGAATAGAATGTAGAGTGTTTTTTGTCTCACCAGTGACTGGGAAGAGCATGGGTTACGTGTGTATCAAGTACAGAGCACGACCCAAAACAGACGCAAGTTTCGTCAGGTAGCAAGGGACACGTGCGGTGAATCAATGGAGCCTCCAGACGACAACTTGATCATGTTTGGAGAGATCTCTGAACTAGAAGGTAAGGCTATCATTTAAAATAAAGCTGAACTATTATCAAATTGTGTACACCACACTGTTCTTATTCCATTTAAATTTTCTCTTAGCTCAGTACGACACTAGCTAGTTGGGAGAATTTGAAATGATCTTTCTGAATGATCTTTTGATCTTCTTGAAAACCCCAGTTGGAGTGGGTACTCCCATATTTGAACTATATTTTACTTTGAAGGGTATGGTTTTCAACCTTTTTTTTTTTTTTGGGGGGGGGGGGGTAATGTATCAGTCAAATCAAAGGTTCAACATCCCCCCCCTGGAGCATACCCGGGGCATTTGATGCCTTTGCTGTCCCTGGGGGTGGGGAATTTGATCACAACGCATATGGAGGAGGGGGGGGGGGGGGAATTGAACTCTAACCTCGATTTCGTGCTACGTGTCCCAGTGAGTGAACGTACGTTGATAAATCATGGCGGAGGCCGAAATAAGCTCAGAAAGAAGAAAAAAAAGATTGCCACTTTGTGACAACTTGGATAAAAAGCACAGAGTAACAACTTTTTCCTGTATTTTAGACTTGTCTGCAGACTTGGCACAAGAGTTAATTCTTGGAAAAAAGGCATTTTGAATGACCTGAGATGGATCTATGGTGGGGCATATGCATTTGAATGGCTTTTTGGGCCGGAGAGGGGGGAATTTGAACACAAATTTTTCAAAAATTCAAATACCTGGGCTGTGGCCCGGGGGATGGGGGGTTGTTGAACCTTAAATTTGACTGGCACATAATGTTTTGCTTGTAAATTTAAGTTTTTGCACTGACTGTCTGAGTAGGGAGGGGATAGCCTCATAGGAGGATTATTTGAGTCTCACGTGTTTATAGCACAGTGACCAATAAATAACCTCAGCCTCATTTTTGGTCTTCAAATTAATGTAAAACTATACAAAACAGCTGTACCTTGTCCCCTGTTTTTACCTTAATGCTTTGCTTTAAAACCAACTCACTGCCTTAGTGATAGGGTTTCTGGAGAATAACAAGTCTGGGGTAGGGTGGGGATTTTTGAGGTCAAGTCTAGTACAGGGTTGCTGTACTAGAGCTAAAAGTGGTCAAGAATAACAGGGTAAGGGTCTCAGAATCCCAGTGGCATATCCCCACATAAAAAAATTCTCAAAGTTACTTCCAGAGAAAACCCACAAACCCCCTCAAAAAAATTAAAAACCTACCAATTACAGCCCATGGATGTGACCTTTAAAACCTGTTAAAATTTTGTGAGATGCCCAATGAAATGAAGTAATTTTTGCAAGACTGTTAGAAATAACTTGTACCATACTTCACCCATTTTAGATCCAGTTGTCTGTGTAATCTGTGCTAAATTGGCCAGAGCGGATGTCGTGGACACAGCCAACAAAGATTACTATCACTGGATCAACTTTCTGTTTGTCAAAGGTGACTTCCAAGTAAGAGCTATTCACCAGTCATTATTGTGATTTTCAGTGACATGCGAACTCTGCAGAGAAATTCAAAATGCAAATAGCGTCTGAGTTTTTTGCCGCCATCAATCATAGTTATGGCAGCAGCCAATTAACCATGAAAATGAGAAACAAACAAAATGGATCGAAATCTACCAATCACATCTGATGGATGTGACCTTTCAACACAGTTGAAGTGAAGATGATTGACAGCAGAAAAAAGCGTAAACTTTTGTTTAAGGATTGAATTTTGAAGTTCGCATATCACTGAAAACCGCAATAAATTGATAGAAAAAGGATTCGACTCTTCAAAAGAAGCTGACAGACCACCAAGCCACGTACTCTGAATTCAAAGTAATAGCGAATTTTAACTCTTATTTTAGAAAAAGTTATTAAACTAGTAGTAAAAATCATGCTATAATTTTGTCTCCCCAGAGGCGTGGGTATGGAGGCCTGCTGTTGAATGCCATTGAGTTCGAGCTAAGACTCAGAATACTTAGACCAATTAGAGTTGAGAGTGCGTTCAAAGCAGTGGAGTTTTTTAAAGCTCAAGGCTACAGTCCAGTAGGAGAGCCAGTGCAATGTGTCTTTTCTGGTTCAGCCTTGTTTAGAACTTTGCAAACAATGGAAAAATTATCAAGAACATAGTTGTTCTGATGAGATTAAATGCCCTTCCTTGAAAGGCTAGTTGTATGTCCAATAACAACATCTGTTACTGCCATCTTGTACTCTGTCTGGATATCGTTCAGGAAATGTGTTGCTGGCCTTAAACCATAACTGAACGTCCCGAGGCAAGCCATCAGCCAAGATTGACAGGTACATAAAAATTGGTGTCAGTGCTTTTTCATCTGGCTGATTACAGTGTATTCGGTTCGGGCATATTTATATTGTATGATCCATAAGAATAGACTTTACCATACTGCTGTTTGTGTAAGAATAATATTATAGGTGTATCAATAAAGTGGCAGGTTCCACATTGTAACCTAAGTAAATGTATTTTTATTTTCTGGTGATTTAATAAAGAATCAAGGCTGCCTTTAAATGAGTAGAATGTATTTAGTGAAAAGTGCTTTGGCTATTTAAGCTCAAGCACTTAAGTGTTACAACTCAAGGGGAATTTGTTCACAGAATTTCTTCTTAGTTGATTAATATGTGTATCAATAGACAATAATTATGATATCCTGTTTCTAAGCCACAGTGCTCTAAGAGAAATTTTCGCTCGTCTATCATTCATAGAACATCAAATCTTATTATGTCACACACAGATAATCAGAAATGAGGTGTTTATTCTGCTTCTTTGCTGCAGCGTACATTTGTATCTTAAATTAATATCTTAGACTAAATCTGTAGCTTACTTCATGTTTAATAAAACAAAATTAATTTGACTACACAAGCTCTTTTAAGAGCTTGTGTAGAACTAGTTACAGTTCATAGCAAATTTCAGTCTCAGAGACTAGCCCCGGGGGGGTACTCCCTATAATGGCCTATACGGGGAGGCTCCCCCCGAAAGGGGTACCTTTTTCAGTCTTCAGGTATATAAAAGGGTAGGGATTTCACGAGTTTAAGTATATGAAAGGGTATGGAAATCTGTCATTTGGCTATTTAAAAGGGCCTTTAATTAAAATATTTCGAACAGACGCAATTTGTGGCCGTATTATTTTAATTTATTAAGCGCTACATAAAAATGACAAGAAAACATCCTAATTTAAGTCCACGCCATGTCTCTAAGGTATATGAAAGGGGTACCTTTTTTCAGTTAAAGGTATATAAAAGGGGTACAATTTCTGTCAAAAATGGTATATAAAAGGGTAAGGGGTTAGAACTTGGGGCGGAGCCTCCCAGTATAAAACTTTTTTGAGTACCCCCCCCCCCCCCCCGGGAGACTAGCACTATTTCTTGCTCAGATAAAAAATCAAAACCTTTACAAACAATGTATTTGTTCCCTTATAAAACTTTAATGTACTTCCTAAGATTTAAAGTTGCTAATCACTGATAAAAAATCCTATAAAACTGTAATAAATTATAATAAAAAAGCCAATAAAAAAGAATAGGAAGTCTCTCTCTTTTCCTGCTCACTAACCACTTTCCTTCATTTGTCAGTTTGTTTGCATGGTTTTGTAGTATTTTTGGCTTGCAGCTAGTTTTTTTTAAAGGAGAAGTTCACTCCAGAATGGCCATTTATTTTCTTTACGCCAATAAAAAGTTTATACAAAAATATGTTATTCACCAAAATTTCAGCTTCCAACGAGCGCTAAAACCCTACGAAATCTCTCTAAAGTAGCCTAAAATTCGCAAATGAACACTGCCATCTTGGAGCTAGTAATGTATGCGTGACGTCAAAGAGCTCAGCCTGAAGTTTGAATACTCAAAACTCCTTGTTTTGTTTGTCGAAATGCCTGTTTGTGCAGCTCCATGTTTCTCAAACAGAGCTCCAAGAGATACAAAAAACCTTTCACCGTCTTTCAATATCTAAAAGAAAAAATGCTCACGAATGGATTATAAGAATGGGCAGAAACGAAAAATTCCTGGCAAAGCGGACATAAATATTTGTGTGTTCCGAAAACTATAAGGAAGACTGCTTCGAAGAAGATCACAGATACAGTCTCCTGAGTGAAAATACCCACAAAAAAAAAAGAAAAAAGCAGACGCAATACCAACCAATGTTACGATTATGCTATTTCACTTTTTTACTTTATTTCAGGGAGGATTTTTAATCAACCAGAGAAACTCTCTGTTGTTGTTGTTTACTTCGTGGTATTTTCTCGATTAAACGCGGGTCCCCGATTAAACGCCGGCTTCGTATAAAAGCCGGCTCAAAACTGCTAACTTTTAAATAAACCCTGGGGACGTTTGATCGAGGTCCCGGCGATTATTTGTGGTCAAGCAAACAAGTAAATATATTCTTTTCAGTAGCACTGCTACGACAAACTGGTACGGTCTGCTACTTTGGTAATCTTTTATAATGTTTAAGGAAACGTCCAGCGTAATAACTAGGATGAATGCTGTAAACAAAACGAAACAGCAATGTTCGCGTTCATGTCGTCATGACTGATGCGAACAGTAGAGGAGGACGTTTATTACCGCGAAGGACATTGGCGACATTGCCGTTTATGGACTTATTGCTTGTTTATGTTCTGTTTGTCACAAATCTTGATTGCAACATGCACGTACCGTATGCAATACTGCAACATTGGTAACATGATCATCCTCGGAGACCCAGAGACAGATTGTCGTGCGGGACGACGAGAAAAATCGAGGGTCTCGATGGAAAAAGTTGCAGAAAATTGCACTTCGATAATGAACTCGATCGGACCCCGTTTTAACTCTGGAACACACAAATATTTGTGTATTTCTTGGAGCTCTGTTTAAGCAAAATGGAGCTGCACAAACAGGCATTTTGACAAACAAAAGCCACTACAAAGAAACAAGGAGTTTGAAGTAATTAAAATTTCCCCGCTCAAGATCAGGCTGAGCTCTTTGACGTCACGCATACATTAACAGCTCCAAGATGGCGGCGTTCAGTTGTCGAGTTTTGGGCTACTTCAGAAAAGGATTTCGTAGGGTTTTAGCGCTCGTTAGAAGCTGAAATTTTGGTGAATAACATATCTTTGCATAAACATTTTATTGGCGTAAAAAAATTAACATCTTTCAAAAACTAAGAAACAACAAAGTCCAGTTGGAAACCCTTTTACCATGTTTGAGATTCACCAGCAACCTTTACTTTACACTTTCTCAAATTCATTTGCTTCTCGTTCAGCTTCTTAAACTAGCGGTATTTGTAGTTGCTGTACATAAAACACAGAGTAGGGTTTCCATTTAATATGGCTTCTCTGCAGGAGCAAAACAACTGCTTTAGCACAGCTGGACTGGGACCTAAGAGAAGCTTTGCAAATGAAAGGTGTGGGGAAGCACCTGTAATAGGAGCAACTTGGCCTGTGTGTAGGTTTTACCTTGTAAAGAACACTTATGCATTGTTTAACTATTAAATAACGTCTATACATACTGGGTATTACCAATTAACCAGTACTGACTTAAAGCATGATAACAACTCTGGGTCGTCACAGAGATCAGTCTACATCTTAAAATATCTCTGATTTCTATTTTTCTAACAAAGATTTATCAATATTTTCCTTGATCAGTGGCAACCCTGTGTATGCATCACAGAAGAATGGAAGTTCTTTATAAAAATAACATGGTACAGATGTTCTATTCATTACATGTAAAACACTGGACCATAGTCTAGACCTTCCTTAATTTATAATACTTGTATATTATTTGACATTAATCATTAAAGGTGTCTCTACAATTCCCAGATGGGTCTAAAAAATTATACACTGAAGGTTTATCAGATTATGTGAAAACTGTGGAATGTACAACAAACCTACTTTGAAGTACTTAGTACACTTGACACAGAACAGTACACACTTGGCCTTTTTAACACATTCAACATGCATCTGGGATATATACACATGATTTCTAGCCATGATTATTATTACTGGTAATATAACATGTTTACTTGTTAAACAAATTATAACACTTTCTGTAAAGAATTTAAATGGTAGAAAAGTCAAGTGTGAAGGTCTGTGTGCTTTTTAAAAACTTGTCAGTTCTTCTAGGATTCATCCGCTTCCTCAATAGGGGGTTCACCTGGCTCTAACAAGGCTGGATCAAAGCCTACATCATCATCTGCAGCGGCACCGCCCTGGGAAGTGCTAAGCTGTCGCAACACAAGTTTCTTATAGACACCATTATTGGCTAGTAAGTCCTTATGAGTTCCTCGTTCAACAATATGTCCCTTGTCAATCACCAAGACCTGTTAACAAACATAATTCCTTGATCAGCAACAGGTTATAATTATGGTTTTAAGGGATGAGTCACTTGTTTTTATAGCAGAATTAAGATGCTAGCCAGCATTTGCATGCATCTACCAACAATTTCCTGGTACCAATTTATTCATCAAAGTGGAGCGGCATTAAGAGAATAAAAGAGTACAAAGAGCCTAACACAGGAATGACGGCATCTTTGAAAATTATACTTAAACCCAGCTATCACATTTTCCATGACAATAAACTTACCGTAGTTCAAAATAACTGAGAATTATTGTGCATGCATGTCAGTAATGCTGGCCACATGTAAGATGCACCAATTCCGTAGTTAACAGCAATGCATTAACAATATGACAGATCAATGCAAGCTTACTCAAGGGGATCAATCACAATCAACAATATAGATACCTAAGGCTTTCGAGCAAGTATAATTTTTTCAGCAGACTTCACCCCACCCAAGAAAGGATTAAAGAAAGGGAAAGGCTTGAGGTGGCTTTCATTTATGAGTGACATGACTAGCTGGAAGACTAAATGTTCTCCAGCCAAAAACTTTGATTTCCATTGGAGATCAGCGACCTAAGGTGAGTCAGGGAAAGCTGAAAAACGCATTCATTCATTAAAATGTTAAAAAGGGTAACAGGTTTTAATGTGCTTTAGTTTGTACTTTTTCAATTAAAACTGCAGTATTTGAACTGTTTTCCTTTTTACCACACACCTGGTCAGCATTACGGACAGTGGACAGTCTGTGTGCTATAACAAGAACTGTTCTGTTTATCATGGCACGGTCAATGGCTTCCTTCACATAATGTTCACTTTCTGCATCCAAAGCACTTGTTGCCTAATCAGAATGAAAAAAATAACCTAGCACATTAAGATGCACTGCTTATCTTCTTGGCTTGCATGCTACTCCATTAGGTCAGTCAGCGACTAATTAACTTTCGAACTGCAAGTATCTTTGTCGATTCTGATAACTTTGACAATCTTATCGCAGGACTATCTAACTTAACTGGCCAATTACACTTAGTGAACTATGATACTCCTGGGTTTAAACCATTTGATATGTTACAATAAACACATTTACTCTACAAACACAAGAAAAACAATTGTTTATTTGCCAGGATTTAATTACACTCCAATACAGCTTCATAGGTGCCTGTGTCAACCTAGTGATGCTTACATGAAATACCAACTGATTAATACAATGTTACCTCATCAAGCAGTAGAATATCAGGGTTCATTAGAAGAGCTCGAGCAATTGCCACACGCTGCTTCTGACCTCCAGACAACTTCACGCCACGTTCACCAACTTGGGTTTGATATCCTTCCTAAGGTTTAAAGGTTAATAAAAACAAATTCTCATGATGTTGTGATTGACACATGGGAGAGGCATCCATTATTTTCCGAGTTATAGGGCAATACTAAACATTGAATAGGATAAGCCAATTTTCTAGACTTTAGTCAGTAGTGAGTTCGTAACAGGTAGTCTCCACACCATTATTTAGGTCATCGATAGGCATGCTTCACCCCCTAAATGCCCTAATGTTATGTATGGCTTTGATTTCCATTTTGTTTTAATATTGGGAGTGGTTTACACCAAAATTCCTTGATAATATGTGGCACAACTAAAATGTGATGACTCAATCAGTGGCTTTATTTACGGAAACTAAAGCAAAATGACCAAGCAGTATGAGATGAGTGTTTTTAATTGCAGCAGCACTACTATTAAAAGGTCACAGAGAACTATTGCAGCAGCAATACAAACTGTGGGCTAGAGTCAATTGTGGAGATGAGATTCCAACCAAACACACCTGGTTCCCGACTGCATGATTACTTATTCAACACAAGCTCTAAACTTAATATCTTCATAAGCTGTAAAGTTAGATGACCATCCTTGATATTCGACAGCATATGTGATTTTATACATCCTTAGATCTTACCTCAAATGTAGTAATGAAGTTATGAGCATTGGCCTGTTTTGCAACTTCCTCTACCTGATAAAAGAAATAAGGGATTTAATAAGAGTGATGGAAAGTGTCGAAAGTTAATTGCGTTTTCTTTGGTTTTGCATTACTACACTTAGTGATTGGCTTAAAAATCTCGCACCACTTTCTCAGCCAATCAGGAGTCAAACCAAAACCAATTGTGACTCGCTCACGCACATTTTTTCCGCGCTTTGTGCCAGCTACATGTATTTGCTTCGAGTTTTGATTGGTTCACTGGATTGTCTGTGTCCTTTGTGATTGGCCAAAGTAATTACTTTGGTTTTGGTTTTACGACACTCAATTGAAAACTGCTCTAAAGTGGCTACCCTCTATATATACTTTCTTTATCATCATCATTGTTGTCATCATCATCACCACCAATCAAATATTGGTAAAGGCAAAGCCTGCATACAAGCCAATTGGCTCATCAGGCCAGAGCATATCCCAGTTTCTGTAGCATTAAGCAGCTAGGAGTATTTCTACTCCCCCCTGGATGAGATGCTAGTCCATCACAGGGTTACTCCCCAGTAGTAAATTCGACGGTACCCATTTATACACCTGGGTGGAGAGAGGCACTATGAGAGTAAAGTGTCTTTCCTAAGAACACAACGCAGTGCCCTGGCCAGGTCTCAAACCCAGACCACTCAATCTGGAGTCCGGCGCACTAACCATTAGGCTACTGTGCCTCCCATAAAATATTGCATCATCATTAATCAAAAATTGCATGGCTCACCTCCTCTTGAGTAGCTTCACGTCCATATGCAATGTTACCAGCAATTGTTGTGGCAAACAAAACTGGTTCCTGGCTTACAAGAGCAATCTTGCGCCGCATCCAGAACAGATCCAGTTCACCTAAGTTTGTTCCCCCTATAAAACAGCATGTAAACTTATAATGACCCTTCAGGCATGCATGTTATCTCTAGTTACAGTAGCATGAAGCGACTAGGAATATGGAAGTAATGCTTGCCTAATGTACAGCTATTCCCAATATCATTATTTACACACACGGGTGGAGAAAGAAACAATGTGTCCTAAAACAAAACACAATGACTCCAGGCCAGGGCTTGTTACTGAAGCCTACTGCGCCAACCATTAGCCCACCACCAACCACACTCACAGGGTAACCTGCAGTTAGACATCTTAAAACTGTTTGACATTCACTTTCTATGAAAGCTCTTTGGGTTCAACTGCTTGTAAGGTACATTATGGTGTACAGTATTAAAAATCCACACATAAATTAAGGGTAGCAAAATTTATTTTGATTATCTCCTGATCAGTCTTGCCTCACCTATAGAGATTATGCCTGACTTTGGGTCATAGAATCTCTCCAGTAAACTGATCACTGTAGATTTGCCCCCTCCAGACGGACCAACCAGTGCCACAGTCTCACCAGGCTTGAGTTCAAATGTCAAGCCCTGGAAAATAATGTACTATCATTAACACAACAACACTAGTGGTTGAAAACTTGATGATCGAAAACATGGAAAAAGTTCATCTTGAGAAAAATAACTATTTTATTGTTTGTGTTTTATTTTTCTAGACAAAACGACAAGATAGGCAAATTTCCAAAATGGATTATTTTTGCATCCATTTGAGAGGGTTACCTTGTGATGTCAATTATAGCTAATTCATATCACTTCATGTGCATAATTATGAGGATTTTGTTTTTTACCTTCAGTACATCAGTATCTGGTCGTGATGGATAAGCAAAACAGACATCCTGAAACTGGATAGCTGGAGAAAAAGGCAGTAATAATCAGTATAGAAAGAAAATATAGAACAAATAGGTCACAAAGTTTACATAGAGTGACTTTTAGAAGATTGACTCATAAAATATTTTATTTCCCTAAACAAGTAAGAATTATTTGTTTTTTGTTTATATTTTAAGTTATCACTGTATCAATGAAAGTAGATTACATAATGTCCAAATAAATGGTCATAAGGTGGTATAAAATGCCAAGCAAACAGACCTAGCAGTTAAAACTTACTTTGATTAACAGAAGGCAGTGTACATCCTCCTTCCATATTAATTGCTGGCAAGCGATCCATCAACTCAAACATACGCACTGATGCACCTACTGCCTAAATATACAAATAAAAAAATGACATAATTATTACGTCAGAAACTGAGAATGGAGCAAAACATTTGTTATCAAGAATCATTGAGGCTAGCTACCAAAAATAGACTGAGTAATTTTGACTTCCACAGAGAATTAAGTCTCCATAATCAAAAAGTCCAGAAAATGGAACATGAAAGTTTACCTTGGAAAAGTTTTATCAGGCTGGAAAGAACCAAATTTAACAAAAAAAAATCTTTAAAATATAACCAAGGTTTTTACCACAACAAGTGTCACACTTTGTCCAACTTCACTTGGTTGTGGATTGCTTGATTGATTGGTTGAATGGCTGAATCAGTACCCCTCCCCCCACACCTCTCCAGAAGGAATTTCCCCAACCCCCATGGAAAGTTATAACACATCCCATACCCCACCCCACTTCATGCGGAAATTATAGTTTACTTTTGGCCTCTGGGACTCTCCAAACCCTTGGAAACTATGGAGTGGGGACGAATATTTTCTGGAGCCACACAGTCAATGGGTAACTAGTGGCTGCTGCATATAACCAATAACAGACAAAAGTAAATTAAATATCAGAAACTGTTAAGACCAACCTGCATAAAGTCACCATATAGAGATGATAGAAAGGCAAAGGCCATGGCCACATTTAGAGTGTACAGCATAAAGGCTTGAAAATAAGCGCAAAAAACAAATTTTATCATATATCACTGAACAAAATATACAGTTGAATGTCCATGCTGTATCAGATTGTAGCTTTGATTTGATTTTTGGCACAAAAGCTTTCCTAAATTTCATGAATTTGCTGACCTTTGCAATTTTTTTCCAGGAAATCTGAAAAAGGATTTGCAAAACTGTCCTTTGAGACCAGAGAAGAGCTTTAGTGCACATCATTGCATGTGCAGGATTGGTGGATAACAGACAGTTGCACACAAGAACAGCTTTGCAAATCATTTTTTCAGTTTCCTGGAAAAAAAGGCAAAAAATTATGAAACCAGGATACAGATTTGTTCATTGAAATCCATCTGGAAGGAGGATTTTGGTATGTCAAGACCCGTTTTTGTACTTGATTTTTGTTTTTATTGGGAAACCCATAATCTGGATATTTGGAAAACCCAAATCCAGATTTCCTAATTGAAAGCACCTTTAGATTGTAAGAGCCGGCTTTTTTCAATTACCCGCACTAAGTGATGATGTCACCTTCTTCAATTAAATTATCAGGATGCATGTTTTATTTGATTTACTGATTAAATGTTAAGTAATTTTTTTCAATTTCCATAATTTTGTTTTTCTTGATATCTAATCAGTGAGCTTTAAGTGCTAGAATACCAATGCAAGTGATAAATTTGGCACTAAAAAACACCCCAACAAAATATATCTAAGTCAGTATATAGTTATCATTACTTACCTGTCAGGATACCAACATTGAGTTCGCCGTGATTGACTAGACTTCCACCATACCACAAGACCAACACAACTGCACCCTGAGATGACAAGGAACATTTAGCAGATAAGTTTTTAAAGAAACTGCTGTGCTGCGTTGGCAGGCAAGTAAAACACTATAAGTGGATAAACGTAAATTAACTGCTGTAAGGAATTTGGAAACTCTGACAATTTTGCTACACTAACCTGACCAATGATCCCAACTACACCTTGAAATAAACCTAAGGAAGAGATAAGAATTTCTTTGTTACCAATCAAAAATAATAATTAAATTGCAATGTTGTTATTTGATGCAGGTCTGTGTAAGACATGAAATGGTAAATAATATTGTCCATTGAGTGCTTGCATGGCAATGTGCTGCTCTTGTAAAAGGACATCAGAATTTTTTTGAATTATTAGTAAATGGTAGGTAGAATAGCAATTCAGTAGAAAACGTTTGGTTAATAGCAGTGTTTTTATTTCCTTTAATGATAGTTGAGCAACAATTTTGTGTTTTACATGCGAAAAAAATAAACCAAGAGCATTTTTCCAACGGGGTTCAAGCGTGCAACCGCCAAAAACCGTGGTGGCAAGGAGGTGCAACACAAGGTAAAACATGCAAGGCAAAGCCTGCACATGAGCCAAGTGGCTCATCAGGCTGGAGCTTATCCTGGTTTCTGTAGGATTAAGCGACTAGGAGTATTTCTATTCCCCCCTGGATGGGATGCTAGTCCATCGCAGGGTTACCCCCCATCAGTAAATTTGCCGGTACCCATTTATACACCTGGGTGGAGAGAGGCACTCCGAGAGTTAAGTGTCTTGCCTAAGAACACAACGCAGTGCCCCGGCCAGGTGTCAAACCCAGACCACTCAATCCAGAGTCTGGCGCACTAACCATTAGGCCACCGTGCCTCCCACAGGAATTCCTGGAATTTGTCAACAAAAGTGGGCAGGGTAGTGTGGCAATTTGGTTCCATTCCACGCATCAGTGGCGTGCCTATATCCTGAACAAAATTTTTTCTGTACCTGAAGCAAGAGCAAGTTTAGCTCCAACGTTGTAACTCTTGTCAATGTCTAATTTATAATTATCCATGGCTTTCCTCTCTTGAGAGAATGACCGCACAGTTCGTATGTTCCCAATTGATTCCTCGGCAGTTGTTGATGCTGCTGCTAGCTCATCTTGAAATTTCTTACGTAACCCCTGCACAAACCGTCCTACATTGTCAAAAAACAAATATTAACTGGTTTAATGACAGAAATAACTGATGATCAAATTAGAGAACTAAGTGTTGTAACTCTGATTGTATCTCTGTGTGCATAGACTATTTACCAAATCGTAGGTGTCCAACCAGATCATTAATTAAAAATAATATTATTTATCACTGAAGAGAATTTCTTTTACACCACTTAGAAATTGTTCTTTTTTGATTTGCTTTAGTCACTGTACTATTGTTTTTAACAGAAAAAAAAGACTAACACTTTACACACCATATTGTTGAGCTCCTATTCCCACAATAGGCACTACAGAAATCAGAACTGCTGTGAGCTTAGGACTAAGTGTGAACATAAATACTAGTGAACCAACGATCTGAAAGATATACCGCAGCAACATGGACACGTTCACCTAAGGAAAACAGAAATTAAACGACATTATTATGTAGTCTGTCTTTGAAAACTTTCAATTTAAGTGATTTCTGTTCATTATTTATCATATTCACTATCTCCTTTATTAAGGGTCAAAGGCCTTGCAGTTACATGCAGTTTGTATGCAATGTGTAATTTCCACAGCGAATGTCACCTGGAGGAGAAGCGTGGAGAATAGGCGGGAAGATATGGGTTGCAATTTGAGGGCAGGTGCAACAGCAACTGCAAAAGATTGGGAGGGGTGGAAGTCTATTTCGTATGGCGTCAAGCGTCGTCCAGGCACATGAAGAGGTTAAGTAAGTAAGTATGATTTCCAAGAGTTTGGTAAACACACAGTGCCTGTGCGGCACCTGTTGGAGAGCAACATAGGAAAATATCTCATCTTTATAGTGAGCTGCATGGAGTGAAGCCAGTGATTTATGACAAAACTCAAGCTTCAGCAGGTGCAGGGTCTTGCTGAATGCCCTGGATATTTTTTTTAAAACAAGTGTAAGTGGCTCCAGCTGATAACACATACCTCATCTTGGATTAATCAGGATATCACAAAACCTCACCCTAACAATGTGGCAGTTCTCAGAATTAAGTGGTAATACATCAAGTCAAATTTCACCTAGCTGGAGATATTGTGCTATATAAATTGAACAGTGTAGGGGGTGCTAACAAAAACAACTTACGGTTAATGCATTTTGAATAACTTGTGTATCTGATGACAGTCTGTTGATAAGCTCTCCAGTTCTAACAAGGGTACATAGTAAAACAACATTTAACTTAGTCTTTCACCTCAATATATACAGTATGTTTTTCAAAACTTGGCTGTTCTGTATGTATCTTTTAGCAATGGCCGATTCCCTCTATAGCGCGCGCCTGCAGGGAATCACGGTAGTTGTATTCATCAAACCATGCGCGAGACTAAGCAACGATGAATACAACTACCGTGATTCCCTGCAGGCGCGTGCTATAGAGGGAATCGGGTATTACCACTCACTGAAAAATGAATTAAGGCCAAGATCATGATACTTTTGTTCCCAAGCTTGAAATATAAATTCTCTCCACAGTTGCTATAGAGTGTGTTCACGGCGGCCATATTGGAGGAGTGAGGCAATAAAATGATTTTCCTTTGGGAAAAAAATCATTTCTATGCAAATATCTTTTATTGTTTGACTCCTCCAACATGGCTGCTATGAAAACACTCTATATACGGTAGATATATTTTCTTTTACTGTAAGCCCTGAGATTTTGATAGTATATTAACAGAATATCACTGAGTTGATGTTCTACCTGGCTACTCAAAAAATTATGTATCATTATAGACAAATATTGTCACTGTATCTTACCTGTTATTGTCAAAAAAGGCCACTTCTTGTCGCATGATGGCATTAAACAGCTGCATAAGAGAAAAGAGCTTAATTATGATCGGCAATCAGCTTGCTTTCATTTCTATGACTATGATGGATGGAAGTGCTGCTGAAAAGATGTATTCTAACAGCTTTACAGTAATCCACAGCTGTACAAATCCTCTGTCTCAAACAATGGGTATTATGTTTACAACTGAATATAGGTACACCTACATGTTGATGCAGTTTAAATTAGATTTTGGCCTTAAATATTTCAGACCTGTTTTATTTGTCTCTGTATCATGTGCATTACTACAATAATTATGGGTTCCAGGTTCCACTGAGAACACTAAGCAAGTGAGAGTTAAGTGTCTTGCCAAAAAGCACAACACAAGCATCCTGGTCACATTAACTTCTCAAAGTGCACCATGAGTAATACATATTGCCTAACACAATGGTTACCACATACCTGTTTTCTTATCCTAGCAACAAGTCGCTGCCCAGAAAGAGTAAAGAGCCACGCCCTTAAAAGTGCTGCCACTGCACCTCCAAGGTAGACAAGGGAAAGGATCACAATGGTCTTATTGAGATGTGCTGTAAAAATTAAATCATAGGACATAACATTAATGTTATAATCATTAAGTAGAGTGGCAAACAAATAAATGCTGTCTGAGCCACTCAACAACTAAAGAAACTATTGCTGCATTGGTAAGCAAATGAATGCTTAGTCGATACTTTTAACCACCCTGTGATGGCAGATTTAAAAACCTGACTTAAATAATATTAGTGACTGCCTTTTCGAAGCTTATTTTGTGGGGGGGGAGGTGAACAAGGAGCTGGGAGCTTCTCACCAGGGATATTTTTAATGAAATTGGGTAACAATGATGATGATGATGACAAGGACAATGTCTTCATCTTTCTAATATCCAGGATTATTTTCAGAAGTCCACCCTAAAAATACTATCGCACCTGTTGATAATCTCCATTTAAATCATTATACCCACATCTCCATACAATTAATAATGAACCCTTTCCAGAGCTGGAAATAATTTTTCTTACTTTGTCCTTCCAAACTTTTATTTTGATTGGGCATATTAGAAAATTGGTCGGACATCAATTTGCATTTCAAATCAAACATGTTAAAAATTTTCCAAGATGTATCCGGCAGGTAAGTTCTCGAACATCAAGTCCTAACAAATTGCAAAATTGGCCGGACATTTTGGCATATTTGACCGAACAATGTCTGATGACTGACAGTAATTTCCAGCACTGCTTTCAAATAAACAAAATGATAAAGATCACTTACTCATGCCTTTTTCCATTGAAGCTGAGATCACTTTCCCAAAGAAATAAGGAGCAGCAATTTGAGCTCCACTAGAGGCCATAAGAGCTAGCGATGCCACAGATAGTACAAAAAGCTCCTAAAATTTAGCAAATGGATCAAGTATCAGTAAAAATAGCCAGCTAATCAAGATTATATAAAATGCAATAACATATGATGAAGAAATCCATAATACTGCTACATAGTATTTCTTGGATGTCTCAAGAATAAAAACGATCATTGTCTTCAGTCAATTTTGTTTTAGCTCATCATGCAACTTGACTGTCAATAGATTTATAGAGTTCAGAAATAGGTTTTTACAGTATTCTAGAGTCCAATTCAAATAAACTTTGACATATAAAGCCAGCTCGGCTGCATCTCACTGACTATTCGTCCAGAGAAAACTTGGGCTTGTATTAAGTCTAATATTATTGTTAAATTGACCATGTGCATTCTCCAACCAGAACAGTTTAAATCATTAAATATTGTTAAATATAAAGGAGATGAAAGAGACAGGAACTTACTGGTTTGGCCAAAGTCATCAGCCTTCCTAAATTCACCTTTGGTTTCTTCTTACTGGATTCAGCGTCATTAGGAGTGTGAAGAATGCGCAGCACTTTTAGTCTTCTCATGGCAACAAAGCTACTCAGTGAAAACACAGATTCCAACAAGGAAAATACAACAGAACTTATCACCAGAGCATAATATGTTGGATGGAGTTTATGCTGCTTCTCTGATCTCACTTCATAGATAAGGACACCTTTTGTAATACTGTAAGCCAGAGAGCCCACACTCAGAAATATTGCAAGAGAATGACAGTAACATTTCCGAGATGCAAGTCCTTTGTCATATGGCTGATCAATTTGCTTCATAGACAAATGCTCAAGCCAGGGATAAACAAAAAATAGAATGCTACCTTTCACAAATGCTATTGCTGCTAAGTCGAACACTGAGTCTCTTATTTTGAAATGTTTGACATTGTCCTCCAAATAGTCGTTGTCTCCACCACAAAGCCAGAGTGTAATAGAAGACACCAAGTCTAGGAGTAACAACACCTGGACCACGGTTGTAAACCGCTGTGTAGGAAGACTATAATATCCTCCCTTGACTTCACCTTCTTCTCCACCAGAGTTACCAGCAGATGCATCAATGGAATCTTGTATGGTGTTTGGACCTTTGTTTCCACTTCGTCTATGCTCCATTTTCCTTTTATTTTGCAAATTGATTTAACACATCTGAAAATTCAGCAAAAATTGCTTAATATATAAGTCCACATTTCCTGCATTCTAAAAGTCATTTTAACCCTCACTCCCCTTAATAAGCAGACCTTTGTGGCCCTTGGGTGGGTGGGTGGGTGTGGATGCACCCATCCCACCCCCCCTGCCAAGGCCCTGTACTGCTTGTCTTGGCTGAGCCTCGGATCTGACTCACAAAATGGATTTAGCCCTTGTGATTCATTAGTTTAAAAAACACACTTGTCTACCTACTTAACCTGACTACAGTCGAAGCTCTCTTAACGGACACTCTCGTAAGCGGACAGCTCTACTTACGGCCACCTTGTTCGAAACCCCGTTTTAACTCCCATACAAACTCTGTATTTTTACATTCTCGTAAGCGGACATTCCCTTAACCGGCCATGGACACTTTCAGAGATTACGACTTAGACTTTTGCTTTGTTTTTAAGATCCCGTAGGCGGACACCCGAAAGAAAATCCTACTAACAACCTCTATTTCTTGTTATTATCAATCAAATTCACATCGCCATTTGTGACAACAATTTTACAGTAATTACAGGACCACATTTCAGTGCTTGTTTTGTCGTCATCTACGTCCGTCCGGTTATTGTTAGCTGGGCAAGCTCCCGTAAGCGGCCATCTTTCCCCTACACCTCTAGTGGCCACTTACTAGAACCATTCTCGTAAGCGGCCAGCTCCAGTTACCGACACTTTTTTTGCGTCCCGAGGGTGTCTGCTTACGAGAGCTTCGACTGTACTAAAAATTCAAAAATTTCTAGATTGTCACTGACTTGTGTAAAGCCAACGGAACAATGGCATTTTATTTACAATTCTACTAATAAAACCAATAATATATAAAACCACAATCAGTTGACACTTGGTCATATGTTCTTTCCCACTTGACAGCAGTTATTCAGTTACGTGTAAGTTGTCACTGGCTTGTTGCATGTACTTTCCAACAGTACTGCTTTGGTTCTGGTTTTGTAACACTCAGTTTTAAAATTAACTATGTCCCGCCGTTTGTACCACGCACCGTCCACCTGAATAGTCCTGTGTGATTTACATATCAAAATACGGATTCAAAATAAAATTGAAGATAATTAAGTTTGATTGTGTTTAATTGCGTTTGATTGGTCGATTGGTTCAAAAATCAAACTCACAGCAAAATAGATGTTCGATTTTGGTTCAATTTCCGAACCTAATCCAAAGATTGGTGTTTGATTGATTTTTGGTTCAATTTGGTTCGATTGGATACCCCCGGTATATGTATATCTATCTGAAGCAATTTACTAGTATAGCATAGGAACTATTACAGTCAGTGTTAATCAACAGAATTATAAAACAAATATACACAGTATAACTTTATTATTCATACATGACCGCAGTTGTTCGAAATAAATGGGGGATAATTTGGAATGTAAAGGCATTTTTGTTATGTAATGCAATCTTCATGTAATTAGAGGTAACAAATGTCTATTAAAGTAACTACAAGCATAATGCTACATTAGTCATCAAAGAAACCAAAGAATTCAAAAATTGTTGACAGCTAGTTACAAAGCTTGTTTATATGAATAAAAAATAAAGAAAGCTTTAACTGTATAATAAGCGTCCGGAGAGGATTCCCGCGCACCGGTCAGCGACTCGGCGTAAACACAAGCTTGATTTTGTAAAATGTCTCTGACATACATGTAGCCAATTTTCAACCTTGTTATCAATTCCTACTTCTATTTCACCAAACATTGAGTGAGATATTCCTTTTTGACTATGCACGGCAGCTGGTGGGGGTTAAAAACACAGCTTTGTGGAAATCCAGATTGCAAACAGTTAGAAAGCAAAGAAAACAATTTTACTTACATGCGAGAGTACGAGCTTACACCCGACCGTCTTCTCCACCAAATACCACGAGGCTCGAAAATTTTATGGAGTCAGCAAATCTAGATTAGAGAGCCAAAATTAGCTGTATTGTGCAGGAATGACGTACTGCTGGATAAATACTTCAGTGCAAAGAAGAGCCACTGGACGATGACCGAGCACAAATCACGAAAGCGAAATGGAAGACGGGAAGATTTACACCTTCTCCTTTCGGGGGAGGGGACCAGAACAGGTGTCAAAGCGAATACCGCAGTCTGTTTTTGCGACACATTATTGGCTCGAAAAAATACGTTGAGACCGTTTTACCTTTAAAACAAGCTTTTCAGTGAGGGATATGGAAAACCGGAGAGCATGAAAGGAAAAGGGCTTCTAGGGAGCTTCTTGGCGGTTAAAACCGCTCTAAACCGCTCAAACTGTTCCCAGGCCCCTGCTCCGGATTGTGATGGCGGGATTTTCAAGTGCATGCAGGAAAGTACACAGAAAAAATCTTCTCACACAACGTAATGTATTGCTTTTTTTTTTTTGAAAAATTCTTTATTTAAAAAGCCCCCTATTAGCTTGTTGCCCACCATAGTATTTACACAGATAGCTTGGCTATACAATCAATACAAAAATAGTCTGAATAGACCTACATGTATTCAGGCATGCCGGGATGCGCACTTTATTATATTACCTAACGCTAATTTTTACCCATTATTATTATTGTGAAAAAAATATTGTGCAAAACACTTGGCCTATGGCCTATTTTTCTATCCAATTGAACTGTTCTCATGGTTACAAGCTGATTTTTTCTCAAATCATGCATCACACACAACCCCTTTACCACTCTGAACTATTGGAAATTCTCTATTATATAATAACCTGAATTCTACGCGCATTTTGATTGGTTCTTACTTATGATCTATCAGAGTACAGACACATGGATGACGTCACGCGGTGGTGTGACTCGCGCGCGTGATCAGAGTTCATAGTCCAAATCAGAGTTGTCGGTAAAGTTTTTCAAACTTGCGGGGCCACAACAAAGCAAAAAAGTTCAGCTTAATTACAAATCTTCAGTGAGAAACAATACGCCAAGCATCGTTCACTTTTCGAAGCATTTAACTGGGCGAAACAAGCTTGAAAAAGACAGTGAATTATTCGAGAAATTATCCGAAATCTGTATGAAAGTTTGACCGATGTTGTACAGTTGGACGACGCCACGGAAAACAAACGAATTGGACGAATTGTGGTTGAACGCTTCGGTTAATGCTTACAGATTTGAACCGAACTTTCCAAATCGGAATAAAGGTTAGTTTTTTCATTGACTTTCAATTGACCATTTTTCTGTTTATTCAATCGGATTAACAGTGCTTCGTGTTAACGAAAACTTAATAGTGAAATCAAAACAACTTAGCTCATCGGTACGGCAGCATTGCTCACACAGAAGTATGCTGAAGTCTTGTGTTATTATATAAAACAAATAGATTTCATTTTGCCGTGCGTCTGTTCAGTAATAGATCACAGAAGACGTCAAAATGTGGTATGAACATCAGTGACCCACTCGGCTAGCGCCTCGTGGGCCACTTCTCTGTTCATACCACATTTTGACGTCATCTGTGATCTATTACTGAACAGACGCACGGCAAAATGAAATCTATTTGTTAATCTGATTGGCTACACAAGCAACTACTATTGATTGATTGTGGGCTCTCAGCGCATGTGCGGCACTGTGGTCGCTACTGAAGCTGAATTATAAGTATTAAAAAAATCACCAATACTATTATAGATCAGTTTTATTGATATTCTATTTTTAATAGAACAGCAACTACCGTAGGTTAATGCTTAAAATTTTTTCTTAGACGGCACTCTTTTGGTTTCTATCAACTTTGAAAGTTGTCTCAGGGCTTCACTGCACCCCCTCACCAACTATCAGCTGATAGAAACTGAGAGAAGACAGTCTAATAACTATTGCTAAATGACATCACTTATTCTATAATAGAACAAACAAACAAAATATATAGATACCAAACATGTAGCAACGAAAAACCCTTCTAAAGGACACAAAAAATTATATTAAAGAGAACCTGTAAGTATCACATAGCTAAGCTAATATATGAGTAGTGAGTTTTTTTACCCTAATTTTTTATAGTGTTGTCCACTAATCATTCTTTGTTTATTATCATCACCATCTACCTATCTTTTTTTACCCACTTTCTTGACCTCTCAAAAAAAAACAACCCTGAGGTATAAAACATGTCACTGGGCATGACATGATTATTTCATTGCCATTAGGAAAATTTCTGGGTCCAGCCAGTCAGAAGTAAATTCAATACTGATCATTTGAAAAGCAGAAGTTTGAAATGAAGAATGAAAACATATTTCATTCACCTTTAGGGGGTACTTGGGATTTCAAGTGACAGAGATGATCGAGGATTTTTTTAGTTTTGAAATTTTCATTCCGGGATATTTTTCGGTAGAAAAATTTGGCAAGTATTTTTGGGGTCGCTGATTTAAGCAGGGATTTTTTGGAGTATTAAAAAAACAACTTAAAGATTTGTGGTAGTACCATATTACATTTGTATCATTCAACCTCTTTCTGGAAATTGAAGCGTCAGAAATTAGGCATGGGATTTTGGGGGGGTTAATTTTTCGTCCAACGATTTTTTTGGGGTTTTGTTGGAAGCCCTTGAGATCTTTTTGAGTCTAGATTTTTGCCCCCATTCGATCATCCACATCACTTGAAATCCCGAGTACCCCCCTGGGCATTCACCACTTAAAATGCTGCAGTTATTTTGATGAGGAGTTTAAATGTTTCTTTTTTTACAGCAATTTGAGCTGTTTTATTGTATAACTACTTAAAGTGCTACTACGATCAAATTTTTGTTTTTTTTTTTTTTGTTTTTTTTTCTTTTTTTTTTTTTTTTTTTTTTTTTTTTCTTGTGGAGGGAAAAAAATTAAAAAAAATTAAGCTGTCATCTTTGTTCATTTGACTGTATCTAACAGAACCTGATGATCAGATATTGTTTTGTGGCAAATGAGAGAATACCACTCTTGTCTAATAAAAAATTTGAAATAGTAAATATACATATTTATAGTCTGAGTGACCTAAGTGTGTCTCCTTTGTATACAAGACATTATTTATGCAGGATTCTTCTTTGCATCATTGTTTTTTACCAGCACAGCTCTCCAGGGCAGTATTTGGCTATCAGTTCTTCATAGTATGGTGTCACAGCCTCAACATCTGGCAATGCATCAGACTTGGAATAAAGGTCAAATTTGCTGCAAATATGTCACAGCAATTTAAGTTAGTATAATTGAGGGGATCGTAACTGTTATGGGGCAAATTGATTACGAGTGTTTCATAAGAAAGCCCATCTTCACTCCTCCTTCCAAAAAAGAGGGATTAAAATATGTTACTGTTCTACTCTTATCTGTTAAGTCAATGCATGGCAGCAAAATGATATATAGCCAACTCCCGCCTTGCGGACACCTCACTATAATAATTAAGGACACCCCGATAGTACAGACAGGATATTAAGTCCCAGCAAGTAAGAATCACTGAAAATAACTCCCGTTACTGCAGACTTTCTCTATTGCGGACACCAAATCGATCGTGGTCCCGAAGGTGTCCCTTATAGTGGGAGTTGACTGTATAACGTTCTGCCACCAAGCAAGCATGTCAGGCGAACCTATTAAAACCCCTCAGACAGGTTTTTTTTTACCCCACAGACAGGTATTATAATGGCAACTAATTGCATATAAATTATTATTCTTTTTTATAAATGTTAAGAACATGGGCTTTTAGCATGTAGTGCGTTTAATTAATCCTGCATTATAAATAACTCACTTGAATTCATTGACCCATTTTAGCATTTCAATATCTTCGTCACTACACAGGAACTTATAATCTCCACTGCAATGCCAAGGGTAGAATGAGTGGTATCTTATCATGTACAGTGCCTGGAAAATGCAAAGAATTGATTTAAAAGGTGAGTCACATGGATCCAAATATTTAAAATCAGGGCTGTCATTAAGGGCCATAACCTGTAACACTTGTTACGGGTGAAGATGTCATTATTAGTGCTATGTTACACTATGTTACACAGTGAAAGGTAAGGCACTTCTGATCAGTGTAATGGCTACTTAAAAATAATGACAGCTCTGAACATGAAAGTTAAATAATATAATGTAGAGTTATGACTTTAATTTGTCCCTTAAGTCATAGTGGACGACTAGAGACATGTAAAAGGTTTATCAACCTTTATAACATATTGTTTATTATTGACATTCTACATTTAAATCAAGCTGATTAATTGTCATTATAATTTCACCTCTTTAGGTAGTGTGCACTTGTTTCCAGTAAGAACTTGGTACATGTATTCTATGAGGTAAAAAGTTTGGTAAATAACAATAAACATATAAATTAAATGATGATAAGAAGGATTTATTGGCATAATGATGTTTAGAAATAGGGCTGGCGTAACACACCGGTAAGTTAAACAAAATTGTTAGTTCAAAAAACTAGGAATCTGCATTTCTTATTAATTTTTAGGTACAACGTAGCAAGGAAAATTACTGAACTGGGCTCAGACTTCCTTCCCAAAGGTAAAAACAAATAATATGACAGGAGAAACATATCTTAATAAATGGAAAGTCACAGGCTAGTCTTTCAACCAGAGCTTTCAGATTTGGATATATGCTGATCATTACGAACCCCTTTCTTTTACAACATGAACAGCACCATATGAAAGTAGCCCCAGTTGTTCGAAAGGTGGATAATGCTATCCACTGGTAAATTGTTATCCGTGGTTAGTGTTAGCAAAACATACTCCCCTCTCCCCGGATGCTTTTTTGGGCCCCCTTAACGGGGCTGCTCAATAAAGTTGTTGTGTTAAAGTTAGAACCACCTTCCTGGACAACATAACAAACAGACACTACTCAATGGCTTTCCTGCATATGCGCCCACAATAGAAGTAATAAATGTCTTTCCTCAAAATAATAATTCCATTCATTTCTGTACAAACAGAAGAAAAAAAGAACACATACCATCATGACCCCAAGACATTGTGACATTATTCAAGCCACAGTTTGGTTCATAGATTCCATATTTTGAGCTGCAAAATAACAGATACATACAATATTTTATTGAAGCACCCTAAGTGTGTTCTTAAGCATCAATAAATACAATACAAATTATATAAAATAAGTACCTTAATTGATAAAAACATAAAAATTTTAAAACAGTCTATAAATATAGTCCTCTCTTTTTTTTTTTTTTTTTTTTTTTTTTTTTTTTTTTTTTTTTTTTTTTTTTTTTTTTTTTTTTTTTTTTTTTTTTTTTTTTTTTTTTTTTTTTTTTTTTTTTTTTTTTTTTTTTTTTTTTTTTTTTTTTTTTTTTTTTTTTTTTTTTTTTTTTTTTTTTTTTTTTTTTTTTTTTTTTTTTTTTTTTTTTTATTAATTGACAATATCAAATTTCAAAAGTAAAACAAATTGTTTGACAAGGTCACAGGGTTTTGCGAATGGCCTTTGGCAGCCAGTGACAGGAGCCTGTTATAATTCACAAGTAGAACTTAATGCATAAAGGAGACCCCCAGACAAATTATTGGAAAGGCTACCTGTCTTAATCCTCCCCTCACCCCTTATTTTACATCGTGTTTAACCTCGTCTCAAATTACACCATATCGGTAGCTAGGAGAGGGGAGAGGGTTAGCCCAACAGGCCAGAGCTCATCCCGGTTTCTGTAGCATTAGCAACCTTCCTGAGTACTTTTGTCTTCAGTTGAAGATATCCAATCAATACAGGAAACAAAACACAGTACATCAACAGTGTGTCTGGTATTTAGAACTTTATGCATGGACATACCTATATTCTGGGACTTTTGTATCTGGATTGTTTTTAAATGTCTCATGGAAGACTATTTGATCTGAAAACTTGCAGCCAAGTGGAAAGGTGTCTCCCACGACACAGTATTGAGGCTCTCCCCACAAAGCCATGACTTTTCCCAGATCATGAAGAAGACCTGTCAAGTGAAACCAATCTTTGTCTGGATGGGCGTAACGGATACGCTCTGCTGTTTGAAAGGCATGCATTGAATTTGGCAGGTCTGTATCCGGGTCACTTTCATCTACGAGAGCATCCAAGAGATGTACGGCTTCCAAGACTGTCATTTTGTGCGTGTCTAGACGACTCCATTTCTCTTTCTAGAATGCATAGAAATTTAAATAATTTGTAACTTAACACGAAGTGGAGGAAAAATTAAATACAAGTAAATATATAGCCTGCATTGCAGACAAACTAAACCCTGGTATAGTCAGTAAACAAAGAAAGACTGTCAGCAGGCGAAAGCCTGGACTGTCAGCGTGACAGCAAAACAAAAGCGTGTTAGAGAGTAATGAAAGTAATGTGAAACCAGCCAATCAGAAGTGAATACACAGATCCTTGCAAACCTGCGGTATATCGGAACAATTTTTCCGGCTGCGTTTCGCAGACTGACTATACCAGGGTTTAGTTCGTCTGCAACGCAGGCTAGTAAATATAGAAACAAATACAAAGTTACAACAAACAAAACGGAACAGAAGTGAAGAAAAATTAAGGTCATCTGAAATTCTCAAAAAATTTTTATTAGTGAATGATAGCTGAAACTTTTCCTTAAGTTTAACATTTACAGCCATTGCAGCCATTTTTTCTAAAAATTGTCACTGAGGAGTGCACCTGAAATATCATCACCTTGAAATGAGTGAAATCTCACTTACTTTTTGTTTGACAAAATCCAGGGTTTGATTTTCATGCATCAGGGTGTACGTTAAGCGGACTTGGTCAGTTTGAAGGTTGACTTCGTAATTTCGAAAATCTCCCTCTGTTTTATTTGTCCTGGATATGATAAACTCGTTGTATTCATTGTAAGCTTCTTCAGGTCTATGAACCTGTGATGGATCCACCATAAGAACCTAGATATACAAAAAGAAATATTCACTTAAGACTGTGAACGAATGATATTTATCCAAAAAATTAAAGCTGTATAGCTCTCTTTTACAGGGGGAAGGGGGGGGGGGGGGGGGGAATTATGCAAATTATTTTTATCAGACGATGCTGGGCCTTTTAGCTTCCTGAGAAAGAAAAACTACCCAGTGACATGATATAACAAAGAGTACTTTCTGCCTTCCATGCTTGTGAGTTTCATGAAATCTAAGTGGTTCTTCTAGCTTAGCTGGGGGTTCAACATTAGTGGGTTCAAATCGCAGCCAGGATACTGTTTTTTCCTTGTTTTTCTTTTTCAAAACTTAAAGGAGAAGTTCTGTGTTTTTTTTTTTTTTTTTTTTTTTTTTTTTTTTTTTTTTTTTTTTTTTTTATTAAGAAAAGCATTGCAGAAGGACAAATAAGAAATGTAAGATGGGTTTCTTACCCTTTGATTCCTGATGTGTGTAATCCCAGGGGAGGGGGTACGTATGTGCGACTCTGATCTCCAAACTAGGACCCCATTTTAGAAAGACGTTACATTCAAAATGATGTACCCCATTCTAAAATTGGTCAATACCCTGTTATGGAACTTTAGTACATGGCTGTTGATTGATAACTAGCCTACCTTGTAGACGTACTAAATCCCAATCCAATATATGTGGGAATTTAGTTCGTCTGTGACGCAGGCTACCGCTAATTTGATTGAAAATTTTATTTGTTTGAAATATTATACCTCATTCTAGAAAACATCTCTAAAATGGATACCCTTGCTCTAGATCAGGAGTCCCAAACTCACGACCCAGTTAGGCAGCACATACCCGTAGAGGTACTTTGGGGGAGAACCCTCTCCCCACCCCCCACCCCCTCCCCAGTGTGTAATATGTGCAAGTCTTAGCACTAATCATTGGATTATGTATAACAGAAATTGAGGGAAGGAAGGGGAGTGAAATTGGCCTTGCTCCTGAGAACTTGGAAATGGATTTGCCATTTTCCAAGTTAAAAAAGACTGAAGCTGAACAAATACTGGAAGAAAAAATGTCTATCTGTAGATCGATCGGTGTCACATTTATGTCATGTGGCTTGTGTCTGACTAGTTTGACAAGTTTCATATTTGACATATAAAAAAAACAGGGTTAAAATCAAACATCATGATCGGGTGCAATTCATCTCATAAGTGTGGATCGATGGAGCTACGCAGCTAGTCGCCGATTATGAAATCGAAATATATAGTTTATAAACATGGAGAGAGGAAAATTTTGCGTGACTATGTCATTCTATTGCGTACTTAGTTATTTAGCCCAGTACTCCATCGATCGACCTCGATTACGGAGTCGAGTGCTAAACCTGTTAACGAGAACTGTAACTTGCTTCCGACGCAAGCAGGTTAACAATTGCATAAAGTATAAGCTTATGGAAACCATTCGCGACAAAAAATTTTAATACGACATAGCGCGCCGGCCAAGCATCAAACGATCTGTATCAAACAGTGCCATATCGCCGGCATTAAAGTCATCGTATAAGCAGTTCTAGTACAAACATAGACAAATTACTGTTACTTACGGATTCTTGAGGCCGTGGACGCATCTTTCTTCAAGCTTCGAACTGCCCCGCAAGATTGAGAAATTTTCTTTGCATATATTGGGTGATCGGCGATGCGTTTGTTTTTGTGCTCACAGTTCTGCAAAGGGGAATCTGATTGGTTGATACCGGTATGGTGATTCTGGAGAAACAGGTTTGTGGTTTCCTGCGCCCTTTTGCCTACCCACACAAGAGAGCCTGAAAACCAACTTCTCAGCTCACATCGCGCGCATTTTCCAAGAGAGGTCGGTTTTCGAAGGCTCGAGAAAGATATTGTATCCTGGCATAAAATATCCGGTCACGCGCCCTGGCTCTTGAATTCTTCTCCAACTTTCGTCGTTACCCGAGAAACCGGTTAGTTCACGGTTTCTGCTATAAAATCGCTTTCTAGCCTGAGCCTAGGGGTCCCTAAGGGTCTGACCTGAGGAGCATTCCCTTGCTTCCTCCAAATACATATCTGTGACCTGGCAGAAATGTATTTACGTAATTAGACTGTCCACAGCCTCTCGATTTTTCAACGCAAAAAAGCAAACGAAGCGAGCGCGAAGCGCGAGCGCGTGGAAGGAAGGGTTTTCGCTTCCCGCCCCCACCCCCTTGCTTCTTCCGTTTTGCACTGGCGTCCAGTTCTTTCGCCGTTCTCACCGCGCGCTCATCAATCGAAAAAACACGAAAAAATAGAGGGCTGTGGACAGTCTATTACGTAATGCGTCCTCATTGTCCCACATATCAAGACAGCAGTAACGAGGTAACCGGGCCCAAAGTAAAGTGGGAGTGGGGGGGGGGGGGGGGGGGAGGGTACTACCATATGTAGGCTGTGTAGGTCTCCCGGGGTAGGTTGTACGGTCTGTACCGCGTGATAGGGTATCCCTAATACAAACAGGAGGGCTTCTGCTTTAAAAAGACATAAAAACGACCAGAAAAGAAAAGAAATTAGAAACGACATGTTGAAAAAATTCTTCATTATTGTTTTGCCTTTGAATAAGCGGGAACAATGGGCTACTGGGTGGCGGGAATAAGGTGTCCTGACTCAAGACACCCTTATCCTGAGGTTACGGCATACCTCTCCCGGTTCCCTCTCCCGATGGGTAACTGTAATCTCGTACCCAGAGGGGGCTTCTTTTGCCTACTTATATAGCTCAGTCAGAAGCCCATGTGCTCCTGGCTCAGTACGCAAGGAGTTATAGGCTGAGATTGACTTCAAATTCCGTTGAAGCTGCGTGACGCAGGAAGACAAGTGAGAGAACAGACCAGAAAATATTATCAGTCACGTGTTTCCTGTACGGATATTGTTACAACGCGGGCTCACTCGACTCACTGCTCCACTAATGAATGCCGAAGAAATTTTAGATTTGTCATGATTGTGGATTTGTTATTGACTTTGTGCTAGTTGCCTTGGTCCAACATTGATTTAATTTGAATGAAAATTGTTGTCTTTACTGCTATTTTAATTTATTTATGATCAAAACGCCCAGTTAAAGACAATGCAGCAGAAAGCAACGGAAGAGCTTCTGTCGTCGTGGTAGCCAAGTTACAGCCAAAACAAGCCGATCAACTGTGATATTCGCTGCGCTTATGGTAAGCTCTATTTCTTTTCAACTTTATTGTAGCCTGATTCAGTTATCCTTCTCCTATTTTGCGGGAATATAAACGTTTTTCGACTCGGCCGTCTTCTGAGCTCGAATTACCTACGGGAATTCATGTTGGTTTCCATATGCACAGTACAGTGTAGTGCTGTACTAGTGTATTGCTGTTTTTTGCATACAAGCGCTGTTTAAATAAGCTTATCGGTTATGGCGCAAACCTTGTTGCTTGTGTTTTGTGGTGGGTTTATGGAATGTTGAAAGCACGCGTACGCGTTTTTACGTTCGAATGTGAAGCGTTCCGCTCTTTCCGAATAAGCGCCGCCCTCGAATAAGCGCCGCATTTCGGACAAATAAAGTTAATAAGCGCCGCCACTGCCCGAATAAGCGCCGCAGTCCCGATGCGGCGCTAATTCGAGGAAATCTGTTTTGCTAAAAACTGCACTAACCAAAGCCACTCCTAAGGGTGCAAACTGGACATTTCGTTTCATCAAAAGCGATGTTTTGCAGTTTACAGTGATGGTTTTACTGCTCGCCTATTTGTTTTCTACATTCTTACAATACGTAAATGTTGTGAAGGCCGCAAACTTTGCTAGGACAGCTAGCGCACTACTTCTTCAGAAAGACTAATAACAATCAGAAATGCTACTTTCGAAACTTAAAATAACAGACTCTTTGAGAAATTTTAAATAAGCGCGCCTTCAAATAAGCGCCGCCCCCGAATAAGCGCTTCGCACTTGAGGTAGGGAAAAATTTAATAAGCGCCGGGATTTTCGGCGTGAACACCTTATATCGAGGAAACAATATCCTAGCTGTACGCCTTTTAAAAACACGTTCGAAAAGATGTTTTTTGAACGTTCTGTTCTTTTTGATTTAGATGTCTGTCATTTCGCGCTGTTTAATTGTGTAAATAACTTGAAAGTGACATAGGAGATGTGCGTAAAACAAACAAAAAACGATTTTTTGTTACGGCTTTTTCGGAAAACAATTTTTTTTTTCAAACGACGTTTTTTTTTTCGTTTTCAATTTTCGGGAACCCCTGAAGCCTTCTTTTTAAAAACAATTAATTTTTTTTTCTTTCCCCAACTGCTCGAGATTTTTATGTAGTTCGGTGTCTTTTGTTTTAAGTTCTTGAGAAAACAACGAAGGTACAATGATTTAGGTGGAAAACAAGTTAGAGTAGTGGTGGGAAAGATCAACCAGCTTCAGTGTTATTCTCAGTTTTTTGTATAATTTGATGTGCAAGTGAATCTGTACTATGATTATGCTGTGTGTGGTCTACTCCAAGTATTACCGAGAAACAGCACTGCACAGTAACAGCAGCTAGGATATCTTGTGTATAAGATTCACCTCTTGGAGAAAATCATGTGGAATATTGCAAATATACTAGTCTGAATTTTTTTTTTAATGTCTGGAGGCATGTGGCCTCAGGATGTTTAGTTCTCTGGTTGAAAACCTAATCAGGGGGCACTTCAGCCTCATCATTGTCAGTTAAATGTGGGAAAGGAAGATTTGTGGACAGATTAAAATTGTTTGATGTCTGACAGTCTCACATTTCAAGCGGCTGCTTTTTTCTTGCCCATTGTTACAGCAACTTTTTTTGCAATTTGACCTTGAAAGTTATACTCTGATCTATCAAGTACATTCTTAAAACCTCTCAATTCCTTTGTAGTTAGATTATTTACTTCAAAGTGATTGACTAAGCATTAATTTAATCAAACACCTAGAAGTTCATAGTTCATTCTTTTTCTTCCTCTTTGAGTGGGGACACCTTAAATCTGAGTTAACAAATAATAATAAATGATAAATAATAATAATAAATAATAAAGAATGACACTAAACATTTTCAATCAATATGATCTCACTCTGAAGATGATCATATTGATCAAAAAAGTTTAGTGTCATTTTTTAACATCTTTTAATCTTTTTTTAATATATATTTTTTTTTGGCAAAATGTACATACAAAAATAATGAGTTGAATCAGAAAATAGAAAACAGTTGTCTGACAGAGTTTTGATTTTTCATGGTATTCATTTAAATACATAATTTATATTTTTTATTTTTTTCTTTCAGGGACATTTACATGCCAGAAATACCAAACATTACTGGTAAAGTAAAAAAAAGTAAAAAAAAAAAGGATATTTGATGGAAATCTGGACAACTTGACTTTTATCCACCATGGAGTTATCTGATTATAAACAGAACAACAGAGTAAGTTTCATGTTGTAGTTAAATTTATTTAAATGGAGAATATAGATTACTTTGAATGAATAAATGAAGACAATTATTTTCATGATCTTAGACAGTACAGTTTGAGCTTCAGCTCTGATTAACCATGTGCGAGGGCTGTACTAGGAGAGCATAGACCCTAGATCTTGTCAGTAGCGATCACACAGTGAGCTATATAATTATATATTATACTGAGGGCTGATATTCTCCTAATACAGTCTCAGGCAAACTTGGTTAATAAAATATTTATAATACCACTAAGTGGTTAAAAAAGGGCTGTTAAAGTTCTTTTATCTTCTGGTCCAGTGCCTGGAAAGGACTTTTCAATTCTTTTCATTAATTACACAACTAAGAAAGTTTATCCCTGTAAACTATGTGTAAGCCGTCACATCCAAGCACCTGTCAAACTGACTCCAAGACTTGCTAAACATCACTCAATTACCATCTTGATATTGACATATTAGAACATTGAATGCTGAATGTGGCAAGTGTTTAATGAACTTCTCACTGCCCATACAGCTCGCTGCCTCCTCTAATGGTAAACTTGGTCAAACTGTCATTAAATGTTGTTCTGTTTTCTTGCTCTGTTTCATAGATCAGGACTTGTACAATCTGTGTGGACACAGATAATTTGTAATTATCACTTCCCTATTGTACCATGGGAGCAGGTAATCCAGTCTTTTGAGCAGTAACCATAATTATGTTAATTAACACCATTGTTTTAAGTGTTGGCCATTCATTCAATTACACCTGTAATATAAGATTGGAATATTCATTATCTGTAAAATATTTCCTTGCATCGGTATCTCATTAAATAAAATGGAGAACATTTTAGAAGAAAAATGTAAGTACAGTAAAGTTAAAGTTCGTTTTTTAATTCCGCTAACAAGAAAGTGGTGTGTTAAGTAACAGCTTATGAAACAATAAGAAAGCTGGAGTTATTTGTGTACTTATTTTTTTATACACTTCAAGAAAAATATAAATGCCAAGATTTTAGACAACACTCATTGCCATTTTAAATACCACTGATACTCACAGTACATACAATGTATATTTCAGCAAATCTGCAGTGAATTTGCTTAGCAACCACTTACTCTCTAGAACCTTATAGGCTGTTTTTATTTGTTATAGGTATTTTTGTTGGTTGTTAATTTAAGATGCAGTGTTGTGCCTCATTATGAGGAGTAGAGAGCAACCTAATGTTCTTGCTGCATTGACTGGGGGTGCGTTGTAAGAGTTGATAATCATTTGTAAAGGAAAAAAGGAAAAACGTTTGTAAAAAGAAGAAATGTTTTTTTGCAATCTGAGGGTGAAAATCAGGTGTATTTGGTGTATGTCATTGTTAAAAGTGTTCCACTATCCACTCTACACAACACTTTCAGAGAACTCATAGAGCAGAATGTATTAGTCATGGTATATTTATTTTGCAAACAGCAATCCAAGCCTGGCCTTGATGTGTAATCAACCAGAATTGCTGATTAAATGACAAAAAATATTAATTATTAATTTTTCACCTTAACCAGCATGTACTTGTCAGCCATGCAAGGTTATCCCAACAAGTCAAGGAAAACTATCTGCTAACAATGTGTAAGTATTGATTTCTGTAAGTTTAAATAATACTCTGCTTGCCTAAAGCTGTTGATTGCGTTCCAGAAAATATCCATACCTTTGCAGAAGGTTTTTAGTTTAAACCCCAACCTCAGAGGATAAAGATGAAATAAATTACCATCTGTCAGCAGGAATTCCAGTTTAAAAATAGCTTGTAGTTTCCCACTCCTCACCCCTGTAGAATTTCCAAATGATCTTCCATGGGTGTTGTGATTCTGGTTGAAATGTGTGTGTGTGTGTGTGTGTGTGTGGGGGGGGGGGGGGGGGGCATGGGGGGCATCATACTCCAAGTCAAGCACATTCATTCCCCCAGGGGGGAAAGTTCGGGAAACCCCTACTCAAATTTCACAAAAAGTTTTTTAAAAGTGTCCGGTGTGTCTGTAATCGATTTGTGGCAATGTATAACTAGGCAGTTCAGACAAAGCTGTTTTGGGAGAATGAGTTTCATTGAAAGTCCTACTAACACTATATTATCCCGCCAATCATGATCCTGATAAAACAATTTGTCTTGTTAAAAAAGACAGACCAATTTTATGCTGCGTTAGTGGACACAGGGAAATAAAACTTGGTGTGCCCCTACTACAACAGAGAATCTGAAGGGGGCCGTTCCTTTCAAGTAAGAGCGATAAAGTTATGGAACAAGATTCCCCTGGACGTTCGCAAGAAGAGCACCATTGGGTCATTTAAGTCTGCACTTAAAAAACATTTTTTAAACTCTGTAACCAAAGCCTGATCTATTTTAACTCATGTACATATTTTCTTATATCCTTTCCTTTTTTAGCATTTTTAAAGATATTTGTAATTATTAGAAGTAGTAGACAAATAATTTGTATTTTAAATTATATTATTGTAATTTTAGAGTTTTTAAATTTTTGTTATTAGATTATTTAGATTAGTTAATTAGTTTTATGCTCATTTACCCACCTCTCAAATGAAGAATGAAATGTGTGGGCAAGCGACGAGGGAGAAGGGGAGACACAAGCCGGAACCGAAACCAATGTGTGAACCCGACAACAGAGCCACGAAGGGAGGGGCAAACACAACAGAGAGGAGGAGGGGAGGAGGAGGGGGGAGGGCCGACCGACGCCACGCCCCAGCGACAGCGCCCGCAAGACCCAGCCCTGCCGCCCCCGACGGCCGCGTTGCGGCAAATAAGGTATTTATATTTCTAGAAATTGTATTTTTTTTAAATAGAGGGCCACAGGTTTTTCAGAATTTCTGTTACTTACGTGCTACCCTCTTTAAATAAAGTTGTCTATCTATCTATCTACAGAGGCATACAATACACACAGTCACATTTATTGCAACCGAAATACAAGAAATAGCACACAAATAAATCAAGACCTCTTTATTCATCTGAGGGGCCTGGGCACCACTGGGCTTGGTGCTAGAACTAAAATGACAGGCCAGAAATTAAAGAGTGATCTCACGACAATGGGATGTATATTTTCTGAAACTGCACACTGCCAAAAAGTTTGTTTTACACATGTGCATGTATGTTTGCTGTGAATTTTTTTGTAAGTTGTTAATTGAGTTAAATACCCTTGAGTTGATAATTTACTTGGGTAATGTTGTAAGTTACAGTCATTGTCATTGTTCTTTTCTTCCATCGCTGGAGAGGGCCCTGGCTCTTGTTTATTTCCTCTTAGAATTTCTATTTTTTTTTTGTTTGTTTGCTAGAATTTAGCAAGTTCTTGTGTCAAATAATTTATTAACTGTGAGATACCGGTATTTATTGCAGTTCTTGTGTCAAATATTAATTCTTAGATATTTATTAATTTAAACAATAATTATTATGGTTCCTGTGGTTTTCCCGCATGTCTTTAAAGAATTAAGCATTAGACCTTGATGTAAATATAGCAAGGAGTCCAAAAGTAAGACAACTTTTATTCGCATTTTTTCCTGTAGTCATTATCCAATCAGAAGCCAATAACAGCTTCCAGTTGACTTCTGATTAGATTAGAAACACCCAAAAAATGGGAATTGAATAAATAAGTATTGATCAAACTTTTGAGCCCCCTTTTTAAGAATAATTCAAGTCCATTCCTATACATATTTCTCTGAATATAATATAAATGGGTCTTTGAACATACTTAGCTTGTAGAGCTCAGAAAAATGACATGTCGCAATTCTAGTGGCTTGTCACACCAACCGCTGGGTATGTGTCCCCCATCACGCCAAACATTTAGTCCTGTGTTGTGATTTACTTTATAAGGTAATTTAATACGAAACAGAGACATTAATGGGTCTTTGAACATACTAAGCTTGTAGAGCTCAGAAAAAAACATGTGTTGTCTCTTGTGTAAAATGGTGATCCTAAAAATATTCATTTTGTGGTTGGGTGCAATAAAAAAATATGATTGTGTTTTTAATATTATTAATAGTAAATATTGTATTGTTATTTATTGGTAATGAAGCACAGATGGGGCTAAGCTGTGTAGCTTGTTGTTGATGAATTCATATCAATGTCACAAAGGCAAATGGTGCAATAGAATTGGTTACAATTGTTGTTTTCTCTTATGAAACTCTTTTATATATCTTTATTTCAGATCTTGTCTTATTTCTCATGAGATATACAACAATAATGCCTTCATTTTATGCACTAAATTTCAGTGTCGATTAATAAAATATGAGAAGTGGTTTAGATGAGATAATATTTAATTTAACACACTAGTTCCAAAAATTTAATTATCTCGGGGGTGCCAAGAATGTATTATTTCCAAGAATTTGTTCTCTTAAGAAATGTAGTTCTGCAGCATTCTGCAATGCAAGCAAGCAAACGATACTGATATACAAAATGGTTTATTCTTAATAACTTTCTCTTTAAAAAATGAACTGATCTAAAGTGGATGAAATTGCAGTATTGAAGATAAATTTGTCATCAAATTTTAATAATTGCAACTCAGAGGAATTTTTCAAATAAATTTGTTTTTATTTGAGTAATTATGCAAAATTTCATTAAGGAGTGAACTTATAGTGTTTTACAGATCCTTGACAAAATATTTTGAGAATTACATGTCAGATGTTTGATTTGGAACCACAGATGGCTTTCATATGGTTGTGAACTTTTCAAATTTCAACATGTCTTTCAGTGTTACTTCAGATGAAACTGTGTATAGCAGGTACCTTTCAACACAGTCATTTCGTACAATAATAATAATAACAATACCACTACACTCTGATTTATTTTATTTTCCATGTTCTGTTCAAGTGAATTATTTATTTTTTAAAAATCATCAAATACTTGTTTTGTTTCCTGGCACACCCAGAAAATCAATGAGAAAAATTGACCAGGTCTTTGATTGACATATTTTTAATGTCTGTTGAGCTTGCTATTTTTATCCTGAGCTTTAAAATATTCCCATGAAAGTAATGCATGTTTGATATTCTGTATACACTTAGAAATGTTTATATTTTTGACATTTTGTTTTCAGTACAATTTAGAAAATAATGATGATGTTTAACTCTGTTCAAAATTGTTAAATGGATGGTTTTCATAGGGCAGTAAATCGGTTACAACACTGAGGTAGTACCATACTTGAAGATACATACATGTCCACATACATGTAGCAAGTGTTTGGTCGCTATCAAGGTGCTCTGTACATAGTCTTAACATTTTAGTAGGTATTGGATAAGGGGGTGGGGGTACTTAAGGGTAAGCATTGTAGGGAATTACAAAGAATATTGATGAAATTGTTTAAAATCATTGAGGGTGATAATTATCTCCAACAACATATTTTTTTGCTAGACTTTTGGCTTAAGAGGTAGTCTTGTGGGGTACACCTGTAATGGCATTTTATGGCACCCTGGGAAAATGTTTTAGTTTGAAAAACCCGAGGTATCTTTAGTTACCCTAAAGAAGAAACAGTAATTGAACATAAGAGTATTTTTTGCTGGCAGAGTTCATTCTCATCTCTGTAGGTTTTTGGGATGGAGTGTCCCTCTTCCACCCTCTTGTTATCTGGCCCCTATTGAAACCATTGATTCATAGACATGTATTATTACAGTCAGCCATGGTTTATTGGGCCCATCTCTATATTTAACTCAGATGTATATGTTATTCATATTAATTTGTTTTATATGACAAATGAGCTCACACATTCTGTACATGTTTGTTTAAAAATAATAGATATTGAAATATTATTTACATAACAAACAGCTTCTGTAGGGTTCCTGTATGAATGAATGTGAATCACACTAAAATCTTATGATTTTCTACAAATCTTGAAAAACAATTACTTATAAAGAAGTGTGAAATTTTCCTCTCAATAGCTTGACCAAGTTGTTTTGCTAGAGAAAATTAAATTTCTATTGATTTATTGTGACTATATCTAATACTAAGTTAAATTGAGATAAAGGAATGCCAATAGACAAACAATAACCTTGTGGCTAACCCATCTTTCTGATAAATGGTGTCTTAATGTATTTCATTTTATGCTGCACAACAACAATAGAGGAGCTTAATGTAGCATTGTAATGCAAATGACTCCCTTTCAATCAGTTTGTAAACATGCTTTAAACAGCATGAATAGAGTAAAAGCTAACTAAGATGTAAATCTTATGTCTGCTGTCTTGCTTCTGGAATGTAACCTAGCTGCATCCTTTGTGCTGGTAAATTTAATGCCTACAGGGGCTAATACCATGCAACTTTGTTGTAAGAAAAATCTTCCTTTAACTACTTGGTTGTGATTGAACTTTCCTATTCGATAACCACATGAATTGGTTAAAGAAAAGACTCAGGTTTGTATGCAGTATATCACACAGGCAGTTGGTTTACATTAACCTCAGGTTCTGTACTGTAGTAAGATTTGAGATATACAGGTTGACAACATGTCTTTCACAATGTAATTTGCTTGTTTGGTGCAGCATTTTAAGATCCTTCTACAATTATGCAAAAGAAAATCACAATTTCACGAACTTGAACATGTACAGTTAAACTTGTTCGTTAAACAGTGGTTTGGTGAGGGATTAAATCTGAAATCTCTTTCTAGGAGGAGGGAGTGTCCAAATTACCTCCTTTCTAGGAATCTTCAGCACACCAAGGTGCCTTGCCTCTGCTGTGGTATCACGAGAGGGTTTCAAATTCAAGTGCCAATTAGGATAATGTGAAATCACTGTTGCAGTTAACATCTACAGCCAATTTATGCAAATTTGAACAATTTCTTATGTGCCTGTTAAGTAAAACTAGGGAATAATAAACACTGAACTATACATTACAAGAATAGAACAATGAGCATGAGAGGAAGTTAAATTTTCAGTTATGAGCTTATTATTGTTATTAGGGGGAACACTTGGCTAGTCTTGACTGTAATAATTTTATGTAATTGCTATCCTTTGAAATAACTTATTTTAACATATAAAATTAATATACCGGTAACTTATTTGTGACACAATTTTTTAATAAGTAAATTGAAAATTGCCATAAATATGATGTCTGCAATTGAATATATTTTATAACAAGTAAAAATTTATGTAATGCACTTTAGTTTATTTGTACATTAGATTTCTGGAGAGAAAAAAAAATTAAAATAATATATGCTGGCTCCTTTTCTTTATGATTAGGTTATATGATAAAGTCAAACTTCTGTAAAGGCACATCTCCTGTAGTAAACCATGATTAATTGTCAAACACTGTACATATTGCTTATCTTCGATTAGCAGACATCTCTCCTTAGAAGACAATTTTTCTGATCTGAAAGGTGTTTGCTTATTTACTTCTGGGTTTACAGTTTAATGAAATATTTTACTTATATGAAGGCAAGTGATGATCGCATATCTTCAAGCTATAACTTACGGTCAATGGCAGTTTCTAACTTTGATATAATTCTATTCAGAAAATCTTGTTTCAAAATTTGGGCAAAGGTACCCATGATGTCAAGGCAGTTGTATTTGAGGAAGATTGAGGCCTCCACTAGGTGGTCTTAGTTGCTGTAGCAATATCTGTGAAATGTGACACATTTATTTAATGTTTCATTTATTTCAGGTCCATAAATCAACCAGCTGGTGGAGCCAGCAATGGCACAAGAACAAGTTTCACAAAACACAACAAAGTATCTGCTTCAACAAGCCCAGATCATGGAAGACAAAATAGCAGGGAAAAGGTCTTGGTAAAAAGGGATTCTGGTCTACGAGAGGCTACTCCTAAAACACAAGTTAGTGCTGTTACTGGAAGTAGATCAAATGTGGAAAATTCTCAGCCCATTTTGGGCAATGGACTAGAAGCAAGTTTTGCTTCTTTACGGCGGAGTTCAGCTACCCCGGACCTGCTGAATACCAGTAGTGTATTTGATCCATCTGAGATACCACACATCTCATCCAAACCAAGCAGCGCAGGTTCAAGGTCATCCTCTCCTCGCCTCAAGAGACCTCCAACAAAAGAATCACGCAGTGTCTCCATTTGTGAAACAGACGTATGTTAAGTGTGTTCAGTGCTTATCTTGTCACCATTATTAACTGTCAGGTTGACAAAAGTAATGTGTTTAGTGACATGTACTATCAACATATTAGAAGCTAACTTTTGTCTCAAGATGTAATTAAAACATTTGGCACCCAGCTTTGAAAAATGTTATAGTTAGCGAATATATAAATTACTGGTATATATATATATTTACTAATTGATTTCTTTTGGGTATAAAAGAGCCCTTTGTACACTGTGTTTTACATTTACATGAACCTTACAATGTGTTGCTAAAATTTTTCTGGCATGGTTTACTTTTGTCCTGTTCTACATATCTAGTACATATGTAAGTTTTTACTTTTTACTTTCATTAGAACTTTTTACAGCTCAATCAGTATAGACTTATGGATGAAATTGGAAAGGTAAGAAAAATGTTTTTTTATTACTTGTTATAAATAATTACCTTACAGTACTTAAACATTTTACTCAGAAAATTGAAGACAGAAATAATAATAAATATATTTAAGCATACTTGTATACCGTCCTGTGGTGTTCTGTACATTTGTTGGCTCAGGGTCACTTCTCACCTATGAAACAATTTTTATAATCCGGTTAACCTTGAACCTACAGTACGAGGCAATAAAAAATTCATTCCTTTGCTTATTGGTTCTATTTTCAGGGATCTTATGGAGTTGTCAGGCTATGTTATTCAGATTTTGATCAAAACAACTATGTGAGTATTAAACTATTTATAATTTGGCAAGACTAGCTAGCGGAGAGCTTACCTTTTTTCCAGTCTTCAGTAATGGTAATTTGTTTCTAATGTCAGAAGAAGGATGCAGTAAATTAAATAAAAAAATGGTTATCCTTAATTCTAGTATTTTTTTATGTGTTAATGTACTGTTGCAGGCAATGAAGATAATATCAAAGAAAAGAGTTATGAGAAAAGCTGGCTTAAGTAAGTCTGACTAATAACATGAGTTTTATTGTAAACAAAGTTCTTAGTCTAAAATGACTAAAAATATTAAGCGGTGAATGGTCCCTCAGTATCCAAACCATAATGTCATGTTATGATTTTCTTTTTGATGAATTATTAATGAGTTTAAGAAATTTATTTGACAGCCAACTGTACAGAGTGATAGATTCAAAATGTGTGTTGATTGGGGATGAGAAGCTTTACATTTTTTCATTTTTTCTCCATCATAGGAAGACCAAGTGAAAAAGGGAACCCAGGATTGGAAAACCTTCAAAGAGAAATTGCTATTCTTAAAAAAGTTGACCATCCCAATGTTGTCAGCCTATATGAGGTACAGTGAAGCCACTTGAAGTCTTTCATTCCCAGCAGTGATTCATTCCTATCTCATCTTCAACAGCACGTAACATTCAAACAGTCCTCTGAGAAGAAAAACTTTAATAAGTTAATATTTTACATCTTTTCTTTAAGCTGTAGTTCCAAAATCAGCAACAGTTACATTTTTATTACTGTAAGTTCCCAAATGAAGGTAAAGTCTGCATTTGAGCCTAGTAGCTCATCTGGTCAGAGTTTATCCCTGTTTCAGTAGCATGAAGCATCTAGGAGTATTTCTTCTTCCCCCTGGATGGGATGCAAGTCCATTACAGGGTTATCCACAGCATTAACTTCACCAGTACCTATTTATACACCTGAGTGGAGAGAGGTACTGTTATCTAGTAAAGTGTCTTGCCCAAAAACTCAACATGATGACCCAGGCCAGGGCTCTAACCCAGACTAGGTCCCGGATTGCTCGATCCAGAGTCTGGCACACTAACCATTAGGCCACCATGCTCCTGAGTTCCCAAATACTTTTATATAATTCCTAGTTCTCTCTATGCAATGTGCCTGAGGAACATTGTGGTGGTTGTATTCAACATAGCAACTGAAGAAAGAAATTGCTGCCCCTTCACCAGACATGTTTTGTTGGATACCACAACTATTATGCACTATAGGCATATTATGTAGAAGGAACTGGGCATTATCCAAGTGTGGAAACTTGGTTGAAGTTTAGCCAACAGCCATGATAATTACTTCATCCTGAAAATAATAAAACATTGTTTTTACCTGATCCATGATGTTCCTTATCAGGTTTTAGATGACCCTTCAGAGGATAATCTCTATCTTGGTATGTATCAAGAATTTTGAAAATAGTCACTGTTATACAGTAAAGCTTTAGTTTGTGAGATCATAAGAAAATTTTGGGTTAATAAAACTGCCCTTTTCATTATTTAATTTTTCTTTTATTTTATTTTTTTGCAGTTTTTGAGCTCATGGATAGAGGGTAGGTATTATTAGTATTTCTAATTCAACTTAAAATATATGTTGTCTTTTTTTGTTTAATTTTTCAACCCGATTTTTTTTTTCATTGTCTATTTCATTATCATAATCTGAAACAAGGGAAATAAAAATCAAACTGGTCAAAAAACCATAGATAAAATTAAACCACAACATATACACTGGTGGCTTTTATAGAAATAAAACCCCACATCTAGATCAACTGGGCATTATGTTGACAGATCATATTTGTCTATTATTTATTAGTGGAGGAATAAACAAAGAAAAAGTAGGACGCTTTCTTTTTCAGAGGAACAGTATTTTTTGAAGAGGAACACTATTTTCATTATACATTTTAATACCTCTGCTATAGTTTGGAACAGTGGAATATCATTTTAATAAAAGCAATATCTTTTACAGACTTGCATATGTTTTTTATTTATTTGATATCTTTTTTTGTTTACCAAACAGAGAGGTCATGGAAGTACCTGGACCACCCCTGTCGGAGCAAGATTCCAGAAAATACTTCATTGATGTTGTGTTAGGGATTGAATACTGTAAGTCCCATCAACTTTGCTTTTCATCAAAGACACATTGAATAATCCTTAATAATCACTTAAATTTCCTTATTAGTAGTTCTTAATTTGTTTTTCTTCTTTTGATTACAGTGCATTATCAGAAGATTGTTCATAGAGATATAAAACCATCAAATCTTCTAAAAGGAGAGGATGGCCACATAAAGGTACAGCTTCAAAGGAAAAACTGTATAAAGATAATTATATCCAACACTTAGTGATGCCTTTAGCATAAATTAAAAGAATGAGAAGTTATTTCACCGTTCTTATTGTCTCCTCTTTATGGCTACAAATTAGTTAGTTCGCTTGACATTACTGGTAATTTCTCGACTAATAGTATTTTTTTTGTGGTATAAAATTTCTAATTTAGGTTTACCTTTTTTAACAGATTGCAGATTTTGGTGTGGCTGATGTCTTTGAAGGAGACGATGCCTTGTTAAATAAAACTGCAGGCTCACCTGCATTCATGGCTCCAGAATCTTTACAAAGTAAGGCTAAGAACTTCTACCTCATCAAAATACTGGTGTCATACCAAAATTTTGTGCAAGTTCAGGAGTAGATCTGACTGGGTATATACCTGTATATGGGAAAGGAATGGGAGCGAACATCTGGCCGTGTTAATCTGAACTTATCTAGAGTATACAATGTACATGTATATCTCACCATGCACAGTCTTTTGACACTGTATATCTGTAGGCTGTTTACCACATATTTGTGTGACATGGCTGGGTAGTTAAGTAACAAGGCAGAGTTTCCAAGTCAGGCCATCAAGCCAAGCATTTTCCCATCCATCCCCCACCCCTACTCAGTCAATAAGTTCACATATTTACATAATTGTCTGATTAACTAAGAATTATTTTCATTAGATTCACGTGACAAGTACAGTGGAAAGGCTGCTGACATATGGGCTTTAGGAATCACTCTCTATTGTTTTATATTTGGCAAGGTAAGTGGCCTTATGTGGACAGTTGAACCTGATTAAAAAAAGTTTAAGCTGGTGTCTGTAAAAGGACAACTGTACCCTTATGCAGTGGATGTGACTGTACCCTTATGACATCATTACTGCAGACAGCTAGCTGGTACACGGCACTGATGATTCGTCAACAACAACACTATGTTGAAGTCTGTATAAAGAATAACAACAAGGAAGCACCATGATGATAAAATAAAAACATACATAAATAAATAAAAATGTACATAGCACATGTGACAAGAACAAAAGACAAGTGAGTGATCTTTGCCTTGTTTGTTTTTACAGGTTCCATTTGATGATGTAAACAGGATGGGCCTTTATGAGAAGATCAAAACTGAACAGTAATAATTATATTTATTGACTTTATTTCAATATATATAATATTGTGTTTATATTATTTGTGCATCAATTGAGTGAGCAGTTTGTGTTAACATTTTCTGCTTTCTTTTCTCATTTTCATTTGTTGCTGTTTTTCAGGCTGACCTTTCCAGAAGAGTAAGTCTTTACTACTGTGCTTTTGTTTTATTGTGATTACAATAATGGCAAGGCTGTGTTATTGCATGTTTGCTATTTATTTTTAGGCAGCTTAAACAAAAAACGTTCTGATTATCAAGTAGCTTAGACTAGAGGGAACAATATTTTCCGAGGACCATAAGAGAGTGGAATGCACTCCCTGCGGCGTTAGTCCGCTCTCTACGTCCTCCATCTGGACTGCGCGAGCATTTTTATTAATTTTTTACCCTATTTTAGAATTTAGATTTTAGAATTTTTAGATTTTTAGAATTAATTTAGAATTTTTCAGTTTTATATATTACATATTGTTTTTTTGGTTGGGATCCGTGGACTTTTACCAATTATTAAATGTAGATGTAGATGTAGATGTAGATGTAGAGAGGGAGGAAGAGCAAACAAGCACAATAGTGAGAAGACCCTTTCACGGTTGTTTCACATAATTCTCTTTTTGCACTTCACCCTCCTTTTCCCCTCCTTACCCCTTTTCTGCTTGTCATCAACACCCATAGTAGGGGAAGTTTTGGTCTAACTTAAGGAGACTCGAAGGTTAAAAGAAGTAGTTTCTGATCAACACTGTTATGTAATTTGCAGGCCACCATTAAACCCTCAGTTAGAAGATCTTATTTTGCGAATGTTGACAAAAAATCCAGATGAAAGAATTAACATCCAACAAATCAAGGTATGTCCTAATTAAGATCGTCAGCTCAATACAAGATATAAAGCACAGGAGTGCTTGATTGCAGTCACACTGGTTGTTCTTGGTATATTTTAAACTGGCAGTTTGCTAAAAGCAAATAATGCTTGATATATTTAGACAAGTATAATCTAATTCGTTATTTTATCTTTTGTGATCAGGAGCATCCATGGGTTACACATGGTGGCAAACAACCCCTGCTATCCACTGCAGAAAACTGCACTGACATTGAAGTCACTGAGGATGACATTCAGAACAGTGTTAAGTCTATTCCAAAAATCAAGACTCTGGTAAGGACACTGAACTGCTTGATACAACTCAGAATTGTTTACAGACTCCGCTTATTTCCTCTCTGCTTATTTTGTGTAGTTGATTACACAAAGTTATCTTGGACCAACACTGGTATCCACAGCAAAGTGCATAAAAATCTTGGATTTTTAGACATTGTTTTAGTATATGTTGTGTTTAATTTTATCTTTGTTTAATTTTCAAACATTGATTTTATTTTTCATTGTGTCATATTCATTATCATAATCTGAAACAAAGGGAAATAAAAATCAAACTGGTTTGAAAAATTTTAAACCAAAGATAAAATTAAACCACAACATATACAACAACAATTTTTATTAGCAAGAAAATATTTATAAACAAAATTATAGAAGAGATCCTTTTTAGCCCCGTTTTGTTTCAGAACATAGCCACAGGAGAGTGCTTTACGATTTGCTACTGAATCATTAATTAACTTCTCTATTTTGTTTGTTTGTTTGTTTGTGTATCCACTTTATATTTATTGACTTATTGGTTGATCAATTTGATTTGTTTAGTAAAATGATATCACTTTTCCTCAAAGTACTTGTTTTCTGTTTCTCTCCAGATACTTGTCAAGAGCATGCTGAGATATCACACATTTGGTAGCCAAGCAAAAATGGAACGGATACGATCCCACTCACAACCAAATATTGGACCAGATGTGGAGGAAAGAAAAGTCACCAAAATTTGACCATTGTTTACTGGTCATAATAATATTGGCAACAAGCATAAAATTATTTTGTGAACTGAAGTGATGCACTATCGATAGAACATTTAATGTTCTGGGTTGTTTTTTTATGGTGTAGTTTAGTTTCCTGGATCCTCCTGTATGCCGTACATTTTTTATGATTTATGAAACTACAGTGGGAAATTGGTACTAGGCATAAATATGATATATTTGCCTTTGCTGTTTATTAACAACTGTCCTGCCTGACTGTGGTGAAAAACTTCAAAGGGCAGACAATGTGTTGCAAGAACAGAGAAACACATTTAAGGTGTAAATAGTGAAAAGTTATAAGTCAGAGGGGGTGGGAATGATGTTGTAGACAGAAATGGGTGGGAGTATAGTATAACATACTAAAACCATTCTTTGGTATATTTTCTGGTTTTGGTTTGAACCTACAAAGTTCATATCTGTGAAATTGTAAAAAATGAAATTTAGCAAAATGTGGTATCTTAACTTTGCAAATTTAAGTACTCAGGAATGTTAGTATGAATAATCTATAAAAGAACAAATAAGTATTTACATCCATGTAGTAAGTTGTATTTAATCACTCTTTCTACAGGATTGAAAGGATAACTAGGAAGTATAAAGCATGAAATATATTGAAGACATGTATAAAGTAGTTTAGCTATAGGTAAGACTATAAGCTCTCTTGGCAATGTAGAGAAAGAGAGAGACTTTATAGTACTTACAGACAGCAAAAATCAAAGTTGAATTTGCTTTTTGCTGGGTACCAATTTTTTTGTCGTGTATAGCCAAGTTGTCATTTATTTTGTCACCTTGTCAAGTGTCATTTATCTGACAATCAGAACTACACGTGTATTATCACACAACTAATATTTGATAATGGTATTGTTTGTATAGGGATAAACAGCTGACATGCTGTGCTGGTAGTATAAAGAACAAACAGCAGACATTAGTGCCCTTTAGAGCAAAAGTTTCTTGTAGTGGAAGAACAGTGTGCATTTTCAGGGCATTCAGATAATATATTTTAACAACGGAAATACTCTTTTTACGTATCAGTAGGTTGAAAATTGTACAAGATTATCCTATCATATAACCAGTATTTACTCAAATCTAATATTTATTTGTTTTCAACTGAGCTTATGTTAATAGTGAACGTCAGCCCTCAAATGTCTATTTTTAACAAATAATTTATTTTCGTTGATTAAAAAGTGTAAAAAAGATGGTATTAAAAACTAATATTATAAGTTTGATTTTTATCTTGATAAAAATAAATAAAGGTTTATTATCAGGTCAAAAGTGGTTCTTCTTGCACTTGAGGTCATTATTGTTGACATGTGATGGTGTGGCTAGCTTGGCACAGGGCGGCCAGCCTTCACATCAAATTACAGGACATTATAAAATGTTGGAGGAATAGTGTGCAATATGATTGGTCAGTTCAACTTCATTATAGCTTCATAAAGCATGCGGCTAACATTACATGCCTGCTTTATCAAGTTATAATGCACACAGCTTACCTAACGAGTTTGAGCGCGCATAATTTCTTGACTTTTTATAAAAGAAATAAAAAACACTTTCTCCTTGTTTATTGTTGAGTTATATATTAAGCACTTGGGAATTTCAAAGAACATTTGAGAAGTGCCAGAAGCATGCACCTCGTGCTTTGCTATGCACTTCTCTCGAGTTCTTAAAAATTCCCACGTCCTTATAAAGCAACAATGCACTCAGATGTTTATATCCTGATTTTGACTTGCCTTTTGCAGCCATTTAGAATTTTAAGTATGTGGTCAGCTGGTGCAAGGACTTGAACTTGAAAAACCCCTCGGAAATGGCTCTGAGATCTAAGAATAATATTTGTTAGTTCCTGATCTTATGGCCCTAAAATCTCTGAATTTTCTCGACCATCCCAAATTCCATAATTTTTCGGCTCCAGTATGTCACATCAGCTAACCATGTATTTATTATTCAAAATGGCCTTTTATATTAAGTCCTCTTAATTGATGTAATTAACAAGTTTACTTTTTATCCATTTTTTAACCAAGTGATTGGCCAAAATGTTTTCCGAAAAATAAAGTTATGGCCCAAATCTCATCGTAAACGAGTGTGTCCAAAAATAACACCAGACCAAACTTGAGCACAGCAAGCCCAAGGTAATGACAAGAGCCACAGTACTTAAGAAGACTCAATTTATTAGGGTTGTATGGGAATGAAACAGTTTTGCTTTAGGAGCTACAAACCCTTCTAAAATTGAGGGTTTTTTTAGTACTATGGTTCTTCTCATTAGTTTGGGCTGCCTGTGCCTTGAGTGTTACTATTCAGTCCATATCTGGCATCCTCCACTGACTTCATATCTTTTTAAGCGATGGCGTGACATCGCTTTATGCCATCGAAAGATCGGTTCGTTTTGTCTGTTTGGCCCAATCGAACAGAAAATCAAATTTAACTTAACAAGAAATCGCCGCGTAAACACAAAAGCAAAATACTTTCGTACAGTTAGAATGGAACACTACAATGTATAATCGAAAGAGACTAATTATATATGATCGGGTCCATTAGATTTAGTTGACAGAAATTTCTAACTCTTATAATACAAAGGGGCACTGTGAGCAAGAGACCGTTTGACCTTTCTCGCAGCTTTGCTCGCGCGTATCGTTTGTCGCTTATCCGTGATATCACACTACAGTATAACGCAAATTATTTGTTGAGACAACATAGGGAAATCTAAAAAAAGTAAAAAAATATAAAATAAAATATTACCGTTGTTCAATTGAGAAAATCTACGAAGAAAATGTATTATTTGCATCCTTGGTCTGTGAATTCATAACAGCTATACAATCAAGTTTTTCCTCATAATTCTGTAAGACCCCTTGTGAAACGCCATCGCTTCTGCATGCATCGCGTGCCATTTATTTAAGAGAGGTAAAAAATTGTTGACCTTTTATTCAATTTTTTTTAATTGGATGGAACCTGGAATACTGGCAACTGTGCAATTTATTAATTACCTTTTCAACAAAAACATACAAATGTTACACAGTCACTTGTAGAGTGTAGGATTTAATTTGTATCTGCAACGCGTGTTATAATATTTAAAATTTGATTAAATAAGGTATTATGAAATGGTACAATATGCAATTAAAATTCCCATAAATGTAGCTTTTAAACTGCCACTATATAATAAACGAGTTTACTTGTTGATATAATAAACATTTTCAAATATTTCTTAATAAACAGTTATTCTTTAACAATGACTTTCGTTGCTGGTTCTACTGGTAAAGTGGTTCCATTCGTTAATTTTCTTTTCTTCAAATGATTTTTAGCTGGCTGTTCATGAGTCCTTTCAGCTGAGTCATCTTTGTTCTTTTTATTTTCAGTTGTTCCATTTGTCAGGTTCTCTGCGGCAGGTGATTTATGATCTGAACAGTCATCAGTCTCCTGAGTGATGTCAAACTCGTACGTGTTCAGTTTCCACTCAGCTTCATCTGGGTCAGTAGCATTGTCCTCCATTGTCCTCTCTACATAAGTAGCATGACCACTGCCGTCAACTAGCACCACTGTGTTTGTCCTGAGAAAATGTAATCATGGGCAAATATATAATTTATGACTTAGTAGAACACTGGGGATGAAAGTGACGGGGATGCTCGTCGTCTTCGCTTAGGGGTGTAAGATTCGGATTTTTGGACTTGTGTTCCAGGCAAAACGCCAATATTTTTAGCCAAAATGGTCTCGTTTAGGGATACACACGAGGAAATATACAAATATAAATTCAATTCTAGTTTTTTGGTATCTTTTAGGGGGTCAAGAAAAGCTTGAGCCACACCCAGATTGGTCTCTTTAGGGGTTCTGTGGAGGGGGGGGGAACACTTCTAAAAAGTAATTTTAAAAGTCTTCGCATAATATCCAAAATATGCTTTCTACTACTTGTATGAAAGTAGATCATGAAAGATCAACATGGCATGGTAATCACAATCTTGTTTGTCCCAGATTTGGTTACAGAACTAAATACCTCGGAAAATGATCATACAAGGTCAGTAATTGAAACCTCAATATCTGAATTAATAACTTCCTCGTTAAACCCTTAATCATACATAAAAAATGTTCTGCTTTAAAACTTAAAATGCGTGTAACATGCCTAAAAGTAGGTTTTCTTTGCTTTTCTTTGAAAAAGATGTTAATTTAGGGGAAACAGAAGCAGGTATTCTCTACCACTCAGAACTACAGGAGATTAATCCCAAAAAACTTAGTTGCACCCCTGGCCAATATTTATTTCCAATTAATTTTTTCAGTAGGGAACAAAATCCATTTTATTTTGTTTCTACTGTTGAAATACTTCCGTAACATCTACATTGAAGGGGGTCTTGCAAAGGGGGCACACTCCCATCACTGTATAAGACATTAAAACATCTACCTTGTTCCATATCTAAATTCCTTGTAGTTGACAAAAATCGCTCGGCATGCATTGATTGCAGTCATATTTCCACCTTCATCTTGAGGACCAATAAAACTCTTCTCATCACCACAACTAAAGTTTCTGACAACAAAAACAGTTTATATGTCAAATTAGCCTAAACCAAAAATGAAAGTGTTAGTGAGTTAAATTGGTCTGCTGTTCATTATGCAGAAAAGGGTAATTAAACTAAACATTTTAGGAAACTGACTGTCTTAAAGTAATTATGTTGAAAGAGGTGTGGTCCACAGACCATAAGGGTTTTAACCTGGTCATCATAGGCAGAAAATTTAATTAATTTCTGCATTCATCTGGTGTTATTAGACATACACACATCATTACCCCCATTTGGCGGATCTATACTGTTAGCCCCTCTGTCTGTCAAAGTCACTTAATTATTACAGAACAGCTATGACTTCATTACAAATAGCTTTTAGAGGTGTTAGTGACAACCAAACAACTCTGCTATGTCCAAGCTGTATATACCCTATTATTAAAAACTGGCAATGGTATATTGCAATTCCTGAGTTTTGATTGGTTGACAGACAATGGTATATGAGCTCATATACCACTGACCACAGAAATGGTAGCTGATATGCGTCAACGAAAACAGCTGGGGAGCTCAAATATTGCAAGTCTTTGGGCATTTTTAATAAAACAATTATTCCACTCAAGCTTGTTGGATATGAGATTGTTATAGTCAACTAGGTGCTACGCGCCTCGTTGGCTATCTACCATCTCATATCCAATGCACGCTTGTCGAATAATTGTTAAATACACACCACTTTGAACCTGTCAACCTGCCTAACAGAACTGTGAGAAAAACTTTATGAGTTACTTTAAGTAAACTTACCTTTGCCGGACATTCAGCAGGCTCATGAGCTTATCAATAAGCTCCTGTTTGGTTGAGGTTTCCTCTAATATTTCAGCAAATCTTTCTCTTCCATAAGCCATCTTGGGCCATGAACAGTTCAGCACTTTATTTGATAAGACATGTATTCCAGGCTTCAACATTGTGACTTGTTTCTCTTCAATGTTACAATACCACCCCACCTGGGTCTCACCAGTTTGTGACAATGTCCCCACCAAGAGATTGAATCCATTGTATTTCTCTGATTGGCTGCTAACAGTCTTCAGATAACTATCAACATTATCATCTCCTTTTAGAAAATCTGGCACAAGATGACCTCTTCCTATTGCATTAGGATCAACAAACTGTGGTGCCTGTCTGTAGTTAGTAATGGCTGCAAATTTTCCATCAGTAGCCATTCCAAACCATGTGCCACCCTCTCTTCCAGGCTCCAGGTCCATACCTGTAAAACAAGTTGCAAATCAGACTGCTCAGCATTTTTGGAGGGAGGAGGGGTGGGTATGGAGGGGGGATGGGTGGGTAAGAATGGGTGTTTTAAAAGGTGGATTTTTCTCAGACGTACTTTGTGCTTACAAATACAAAAAAAATAACGGGACCTTCTCAAGCAAACTGTCTGGATGATGGTTATAAAGCTAAAAGGAATAATGACAACCGACCTAAAATACTTCTAAGTAATATAAAATACTTATAAGACTCTGAAACGTCGTTCAATTTTATCGTTTATTTTTACTTGCCAACCTAAAATAGTATGGTTCATAAAGCTGCTTTAACAATTATCAATGATACCATACATGCACACATAATGCACAAAATGGTTTACCTGCAATTATGCTGGGATTTTCTTCCCAAAACTTTGCATGAGCTGTTGGTCTGTAATAAAATTCATCCCTGTTTGATGCCATGATAAGACGGTATCCATCAGGGCTTGGATCGTCACAGAAGTACAGAAACAAGATGCACATGTTGAGGTCTTCTCTTGACAATACTGTGTCTTAGAGAACTTCTCTGTGAAGATTAATATGTGTGTAGTCACAAAAGGAAGAATTATATGTCAAAAATATATTTCCTGTTACCAAAATATCAAAACAAAATTGGAGTCATTCACAAAACAAAATTTGACCATTAATTACGTGTCATTGCACTCAATACAATATTCTTGTCAACAAAAGATCGAGTACAAATGTTTATACCAATAACAAACAAGTTTGAAATTCTTTAACTAAAATTTTATTAATTTTTTGAAAACACACTCAAAAATTTAATTGCATTCCATTTAATATCCTACAGTCATTTGTCATAATTATTCAGACTGCTTTCAGAAATACTATCGTATGCAAGGAAGTGTACATAAACTAAGCAAACAAATTCAAATGAAAAGTTTCAAATAATACAAAGTTTAGCCACAATAAAATTACTACGTATTAAGCTAAAGTTATTCTAATGTTTTGAAATTAAAACTCTTATTTCAGTCACAAAATGACTGACACACACACAAACAAACACACTTATTAATTTTTTCAAACACGTATGGCAATCACAAAATTTTCCAGTCAAGACTAAAAATACTTGCCAAGAGTGATGAAAAAGGAGCTGGAACAACACGGAAAATAAAAGCTTTGCCAAGAAGAAACTCAAGAAGAGTTTTGACAGATTTATTTAGGGGAATTGAGATTTTATAGGTTAAGCTTATGAGCGATATTGAAAACTAAAGGTATAAAGAATTTTACAAACATCACGTTTTACCTGAAATGCTAAAGTTCTTAGCTCTGTTTTCCACCGTAATAAACGCAGATAAACGCTGACTCACAGGCTGTTTACGTGAGTTCAAGAAAGAAATATTGTCCCATTCGTTCTGGTCTTTGGTTTTACGTTGACCTGAAGTTGTTTTATGTCACGCTATTGATTATTTTCGCTTATTACACTAATAAGTAATCTTAAAAAGCCCACATACAAGGAAGATACATACCTAATGTAAGCTATAGTTAACCCATAACAGCAGACAAGACCAGTTTAATACCAGTAAAAACCCTTCTTGTCAAATTGTTCAATGGAGCTGAACACATGAAAATACGCATGACTTCTTCAAGTATTGTACATCAGCCCCCTCCCCTCCCCCTGATCCTCCTCCAGGGATCCAGGCCACCCCCGATGAATATTGCAAGGGTATGAAGACGAGGCTAGCCTGGAAGTGAGACTCCGAAACAAAATGGCGTCCTGTTATTTATAAAATTTATATCTACAAGAAATATGGACGACCAAGAAAACAATGCAGAGGATCTTCCTGACGGTAACTAGGTTTCAAGGTTTAATTGCATTTCTAAATCTTTCTGGTGGAAACAGATGCTGATATTGTGTTACATTGTGTTGTCAGACATAAATGTCCTCAGAGCTACCATTCAAGATTTAAAGCGACGAGAGAACCAGCTTTTAAAAAATAGAGAACAAAGTGAAATTGAATTTGGCCAGAGGAGAGCAAAATTTAAAGAGCTTTACATGGCAAGAGAAGGTAAGATGCTTCATGTTTGTTTAAGAATCCTTTCTTTAATTACACAAATCATCTGATAAATATATGCTTAGTATCTACTTCTAATTTAACACTGAGTTTGTGATGTGATATTCTGGCTTATTTTAATTCGTTTATATTTCTTTTGCTGGGAATATTTAATTATGTTGTTTAAATATATATATGCATACCCCCTATATGCATATATATGCATAACTGTGCACATGTTTCTTGATTTATTGTGTTCCACAACTTGTTAGTAGACTAGACATGCCGATGATGAAATAGGTTGTTATATAAGCTTAGCTTATAAACAGCGCTTGTGTGCATTATAATTCCTATTTATTTTGCATTGAATATTTTAAAGGAAGCAACACTAGTTAAGTCTTTTTATTTAAGTGAACTTTAACCACGTCACATCACTGTGTAAATAAGTTGTTATAACAGTTCTTGTAGTTGCATATTGCATCAAAATAACTACCAATTATTTGCTTCTCCTTTCACTTCCAATCCATTTCTAAAGGCCGATTTACATGGTACAATTTTGTCGCGTGTGACATGCTTACGACAGGCCTACGACACGAACTGTGTCGAGTAAATCAAACCTACAACTTGCTTACAACTGTTGTAGGCGTGTCATAAGCCCGGGGGGGGGGGGGGGGGACTCGCATATGAAAGTGACGGGGATGCTCGTCGTCTCGCTTAGGGGTGTAAATTTCGGACTTTTGGTCTCGCTTAGGGTGTTCTGGAAAAAAACGCCCAAAACGCCAATATTTTTAGCCATAATGGTCTCGTTTAGGGTTACACACGAAGAAATATACAAATATAAACTCCATTCTTAGTTTTTTGGTATCTTTTAGGGGTCAAGAAAGGCTTGAGCCACACCCAGATTGGTCTCTTTTAGGGGTTCTTTTCAAAATTTCCGACGAGCATCCCCGTCCGTTTCATATGGGAGCCCCCCCCCCCCCGGGGTCATAAGCTAGTTGCATGCGACAAAATCGTACTGTGTAAATCAGCCTTAAGACAAGCATCTAGCAATTTCAGGGTATTCTATATATGCTCTACAATGGGAGCCCCTACAATGTATATCCAAGGAGGTTTTCATATTTTTGTCTTCTTATTTTTCTGTAAGAAGATCAAGACATACATCAAAGACATACGTCACAAAAGCAATAACATGTTGCCAAAGTCAATTTGCAATTCAAGTTTCAGCAATAAAAACATCACATTTTCAAGTGTTGTGTTGATGTAATTTATCACAAGTCAGTGCTTAATCATGTTGTCATCAAATATTGATTTATTTATAATTATTTTTGTTAGTAGAAACTCAGTCATGTTCTATTGGAAGTCTGAGAATCTGATTGGTTCTCCCACTTGCCCTTGTTTTCTGCAAGCGATAGTCAACTGGGCTGGGCCTCATTGACTATTCGTTCTTAGCATAATCCAGCTGCCGTCTATTGGCAAACGCGCAATCTGATTGGCTACACAGGTGCCATCTATTGATCGATAGATGCAGTTTTTTGCTTTGTTTTATCAATCAAAACTGTCAAAAAATCAATTCTAGCGATATTCTGTGTTTAATAGATCGGCCACTGGGTTTATGCTAAAACAATTAGACGGCTTGCTCTCGGTTTATATCGACTTTGATCGTTGGCTTGGGGCTTTGCCCCTCGGCAACTGTCAGCTGGTAGAAACCTCGAGCTTGCTGTCTAATTGTTAAATAGAGAACTCGGGCCCATAGTCTGATTGTTAATTATTAATTTCATGTCAGAGGAACTTGCAAAAGAAAAATCAAAACTTAAGACAACACAAGAGGAAGCAAGAAAATTAAGAAATGAACTTCAGAGAGTACTTGCCGAAGGTGATGGATACAGGGCTGCTGCAGCCTTGGCAGAGAGCTCTCAGAAAGAGGAATTGGAGACACTACGAGCTAAATACCAAGAGGAGATTGTATCTTTACAGGCCATTATGTCTGGTAAGTGATAGATTAAGTAACTAGTTGAGGCCAGCAGATCTGTGTTTGCTAACATACAAGATTATTATTCAGCAAATAATTTGTCACAATGTCCATATATATGGTCAGAGAGTCCTTGTTATTTGTCATCCGTATATGACAGATATCCTACGATAAAAATACGGTAGTTTACCACATGTGGAAGTGTATTTAAGACGACTTTTCCAACATCTTGCAAAAGGCCGCACAAAGAATTAAGTTCATCTACCTATATGAATAATGAAAAATGTTACGACATATCCTCTGATTTAAGCCAATTTGGCCTACAGTCCAATCAGCACAGAAAGGTTAAGTCTGTGTTTGAGCCAGGCCAGATGTCATCCCGGTTTCCACAACACGAAGCAGCAAGGAGTATTTCTACTCCCTCCTGGATGGGATGCTAGTCCATCCCAGCATTTATACCATGCCATAGAAAATACAGCCAATCAGAATACAGGAAAGCCGTTGTATATTCGACGGTATTCAACCCAACCTTCCCATCGTGCGCTGCGATTGTATTCTCGACGAAATTTAGTAAGCGTATTTTCTATGGCATGGTATAAAATAGTTACACAACACTTTCTCGTGGTATACTATGGAATATCCCACTTGTCACTTGTATTTTCTTGGCATACACACTTGCCTAAAGGCTCGTGTGTATACCGAGAAAATACAAGCGACTCGTGGGATATTCCGTAGTATACCACTCGAAAGCGTTGCATAACTAGTATTTATACACCTGGATGGAGAGAGATACTATGAGTAGTAAAGTTTCTTGTCCAAGAACACAAGGCAGTGCCCCAGACAGGGCTGAAACCCACACTGCTCAATCAGGAGTCCAGCGCCAATCAGGCCACTATGCCTCCCCTGGCTTCCCATCAGCATACCTTATACATTTTGCCTCAGTTGTTGCTCCTTCCTTGACATTAATGTTTCATAAAACAAATAATAATATTATAAAGAGGCTTAAAATGTTTGCATTGTATGACAACATTGTAAATGACTGTTTTAAAGGGACATTGTCAGCATTCTTACAGCGCTGACCTGGACAGCATTCACATTTTGAAAAAAGTCCACCATGGACTTTTTTCTAAAAACGAACCTTGAGAAAATTAATGTGCTTTGACATTCTTCTCAGTGTTTCACTAAATGGGAAAATTTGGAGAGAAAAAACACTGAGAAGATTGAAGCAGATTTCTGAAGGTTCTTGACGCATATTTTTGATTTCAGGTTAAGGTGGACTTTTTTCAAAACGTGAAAACTAGTGTCCAAGTCAGCGCGGTCTGAACGCTGACCATGTCCCTTTAACTATTTTTGCAGAGGCTGTAAGAGAAGCAAAGGAAAGTGCAGCAGAACATTTTGAGATAGAGAGGCACAATCTTAATGCCAGAAATCAAAGATTGGAAAATGAAGTTAAGAACCTTAAATCTCTTCTCTCTTCTGATGAGGAAAGCAGCAGTGGCAGGCCTAGAATGTTGTCAGGACTGTCTGATGCTGTTGTTGGTGCCATTAGACGGAACACTGCAACAAGCCAGACCTCTTCTGTGGATGGTGAAGCTGTCCCAGATGTTGCAAAAACACTTGAAAAAAGCATGGAAAAGGTAATAACTAGTTTGACCATGTAGATAGTGGCAGTGGTGAATTGTCACACAAATATCAATTTTGTTGTCTACTGGTAATCAATATCATTTAATATGCTGTAGTTAGAGGTGTGTTGTTTTTCCAAGGATGCAGTATTAGGGGCAAATTAGATGGTATGATTCTTCCTACGATTATCGCATGTGACATGCCTACGCCATGACTACAACACAAATCACAAGGTTTAAATGAACGTACCACTTCCGTATGACAGGAGCATGTGTGTAAATGATCTTAAGTCATGTCGTAGGTTGTCATAAGCTTGTCGCATGCGGGAAAGTCATACTGTGTAAATCAGCCCATAGACTTCCCCTCCCCCCAGTACAGTTTTGACCGTCATGGATCGCTATGGCAAATATCCTCAGACCCCAGTAGAAGGAAATTCCAACCACTGTTGTCTTTGCCCGATGCAACAAAAACTGGAGCCAGTTCAGTGATAGAGTATGCATATCTGTTTGTTTGCTCAAAGGCTCAAGAAGATGCAGAGGCCTGGCGCTCAATTGTGATGCCATTGGAAGAGGTATATTATAGATCTTTTATATGTGTAAAGATTCATGCTTCTCAAAAAAATCTTTGCATCCTGTGAGAACAAAGTTAACATTTGTTGATGATGTGTTTCAGGAATTATCCTTTATGAAAGCAAAGTTAAAAGATGCACAAGAAAAACTTAAAACCGCAGAAGCCAAGATTAAGGTGCATTATAGTGTTCTAATGAATTATTCCTTTGAATTGTATTCAAAACTGGATGTTTTGATATTTAATAACACCAACAGTTTAGTTGTGGGTCCGGTTGTGTCTTTTTATTGTTTAAAATGACAAATTTTTCAGGAGGGAGAAAGCAAAAAGCATGAAAAGAAATCTGAAGAAGAAGAATCTTTATCAAGAGAAACGTTTGAAGAGCTGCAGGAAAAGGTAAGGAGATATCTTCTGCAACTTAAAACATGTTCATGAAGAAAATTAGTTCTAAGTACTATGCAAAGAATCATATTTATTGAATTAAAAAATTTATCAGTAAAACATGTTTTATTATTAATTCCTGACGCTGGATAAATGAAAAGGTCCTGTAAAAAAAAAACAATATTATTTGGGGTGGTTCTGCTGTACCTTAAGTTATAATCTTGATGTAATTTTGCAAATGCTGGATTAATTATGTTTTTTTCTACACAGGTGAAGGAGTTGAACCAATACCTTGAGTCTGAACGATCATCACGAACAGATCTGGAAATGTATGTGGCTGTTCTTAACACTCAAAAAGGTTAGTAATATCGCAGCCTTGAACTTTGCACCTCTTACTTTTGGTTTGTATCATTGTTGCAGTTTACAGTGATATGCAAACCCTGAAATTCATAATCCAACTAACAATTGTGTTTTTTGATGCCATCAATCATGATCATATGACGACAGGCAACAAACCATAAAAAAAAGAAACAAAAACAAAAAAAATGGATGAAATCTATCAATCACAACTGTCAGACGTTATCTTTGACCAGGTTAAAGTGAACTTCTGTTTCCCGAGAGGTCTCCTAGGATGATTGACAGCAGCAAAAAATGTATACTGTTACTCCTGTTACTTTAAGTTCTGTTCAGAATTTAATTCCATGTTAGAGCTATTTGCAGCTGAAGGTAGCTTTCAACATAAACACAGAGCTCTTTCTTCTCCTCGCTAATCCTTGCTAATGAGAATTTTGGTTTTTTAAAGGTGTTTTGCAGGAGGATGCAGAAAAATTACGAAAGGAACTTCACAATGGTAAGTAATTTTAGTGTGAAATAAATCAAACCCCAATCTCGACATAGAAATTCTCCCTATCTTGTCCTCAGACATTTTTTACAATACAAGATGTGAGAATTTGATCAAACTTTTTGCTTTTGGTAACCAGTAATGACCTGCATGCCTTGCTGTGCATTGATTACTGAAGGAAAAAGTAGATCTTGAGCGCTGTTAGAATGTATATGATCAACTCTTAAGAATTGCAACTAATATGGGAAACTTATTAACAAAAACTGGAAAGTTAAAGCCAGTTGTTCCTAAATTTTTTTCTGGTTGTAATTTTTTTCAGTTTGTAGATTGTTGGAACAGGAAAAAATGTCACACAATGATTTAAAACAAACATGGGAGATGGCGAATGTGCAGTTTGTGGAAAATTTAAGAGTGCAGGGGGAAGCTTTCTCTAGAGTATGGAACATACTGACACCTGATCAGAGAACAACTGTTCAACAGCAACAACAGCAGCCACAGCCACAGGTGGACCAGCAACAGCAGCAGCAGCCACAGGTCGGCCAGCTTATTGATCTACAAAGTCCACAGACCTCCCCACAACCAACCAATCAACAGGTAGTTTGTCTAAGCTTGTGCCAAAGAGACAGCGCTGAATAGTGTGTAAATGATTGTCTCATTGCAACCCTCCAAGTTAAGATCATTTAAGTTGCCTTGGCGACTAAAATTTTGGAGCTGGCGAATAAATTGGAACCAAAGTCGCCAGCCTGGTGACTAAAATTGAGAACAAGGATTGAAAGTGTGAGCTTAATTTTTTCACTGGTGACCAAACTTGAGCAATCAGTGGACAAATGGCCACTAAGGAAAAAAATAAACTTGGAGGGTTGCATTGCATGTGAAATTTGGTAATGCCATTGAAGTTAAGGAATATGTCAAATTGAAGATTTAGGCTGAAACAGCTATACTGCCACTACAGAGATCTGTGTAGTTATTCTGTTTGGTTATCACTCTGTTGTGATTTTTATTGTGCATACATGTACATGAAACAACCAATCAGTCATTTCAAACTTTTACAGTCAAAATAGTCAGTGCATGCCACCTAGTATTCCAGAATAGTTCTGATTAACGGCGAACGGATTGCATTTTTCGTTTCAAACATTCAAATTCAATTTGAATATTGGAAATCATTCAACCGTAAACACGTGAACATGTGAACCTGTCAAAAATTATTGAATTTGATTGGTTAATTTTTGACAGGTTCACGTGTTCACGTGTTTACGGTTGGATGATTTCCAATATTCAAATTAAATTTGAATGTTTGAAACAAATAATGCAATCTGTTTGCCGTTAATCAAAACTATTCTGGAATAAATTATAGGAAGCAATCGCTAACTATTTTGACTGTAACATCTTTCTCCTTTGTGATAGAAAAAGGTTTCGTCAAACCATGAATGGGAGTGAACGTAACTTGCCTAAATCAATAATGTTTCACCTTACAGTTCTAATCAGCTTCATCTTTGTTTTTTTAGCCAAGCTTTGTTCCCCAACAAGTGTCAATATGGGACAACATTCCCACAGTTCCTTGTACAAATCAACTGGGATCTGAGGTGGAGAATACAGAGGACAACAAGGACTCAGGATTAAGGAGAGCGCACTCAGCATCTGATCTAACACTGAGTCAGGAGAGTGAGTAGCAGCCATGCTGTATGTTGTGTTTTAAATTTATCTTTGGTTTAAAATTTTACAAACCAGTGTAATTTTAACTTTTGTTGTCTCATATTGGTTATCACAATCTGAAGCAAAGGGAAATAAAAATCCCATGTATTGTTACACCAAAAATAAATTTCGACCACAATATAATATTGGTAATTTGAAGGTTTATGAATGTACATTCAACCCTAAACTAAACACCACTGTCTAATAAATGAAGCTGAACCAACCAGTTTTTAAAATATACATGCATTACAGTGAAATTAGTTTTAATAGCTTTCTTAAGTTAACCTTTACAAGTACAAAAATTGAGTCAGATGAAATTGTTAATATTAATTATTAAAATAAAGGTTACCACTGAATTTGATTTCAGCAAGTAGTACTGAAGTCTCCAGAGCACGCTCAGTAGAAGAGCTTTTATCATCCAGTCCAGAGCCTGTAGCTGCGTCAAATGTACCACCACCTGAAGGACCCAGTTCCCTCCCAGCCAGACCACGGGTGCCCAGCAAAGGATCTGGGGGCAAGTTTGATTGGAAGAATTTCCAGGAAGCTGTATGTATATGACATTTTGTGAAAGTCTGTTAGATTTTAGAAAAACGCATTTTAATTTGTATATATCGTAAAATCAAATTAATTGAAAGACATTTGCTATGAAAACAGCAAGCAGAGTAAGCTTTCTTTACTTTGTTAACACAAACCGGCAGCAGAAATGGTGTATCCATGAAGTTAAAGTTGCAAAAAATTAACATGCACTTGGAAGCACATTTGACAAATCTAGATGGCCTGTAAGTAATTTATAATTATCTGGAAAATTACTTATGTCTGAGTTTGTTTGACTTTTTGACAACTAAATACTAATAGCATTTAATGTCGGTATACATGTTTTGCAGGTGAAAGTTTCCCATGAGAGTAGCTTGAGCAGGTCATGTGCCATGTGTGGTAATTATGAGCGGCAGCTACAAAAGATGCAGGATGAAAATCAAAAATTTCAAAATTTAGCTTCTAATTTACAAGTTGCACTTGATCAGGAAAAGGTAAGAGCTTAGTTACAGTCACACAAACAGAGCTATTTTTACATAAGGTCTATAAGAATTGTGATTTTTATGTACTAAGATTGATTATGTCTGGTCAGAGAGGGGTAAAGGTAAAGGTAAAAGTAAAGTCTGTGTTTGAGCCTAGTGACCCATAATTTAAGCTAGAGCTTATCCCGGTTTCTGTGGTATTAAGTGACAAGGAGTCTTTCTACTCCCCCTGGATGGGTTGCTAGTCCATCGCAGGGTACCCCCCAGCATTAAAGTTGCTGGTACCCATTTATACACCTGTGTAGAGAGAGGCACTGTGAGAGTAACATGTCTTGCCCAAGAACACAACACCATGACCAGCGCTTGAACCCAGACCGATTAATCTGGAGTCCAGCGCACTAACCATTAGCCAACTGCGCCTCCCACAAATGAAAGTGTAATGAAAGATACATGTTACATTTAATTCATTTTCATGTTTTCCAACAGAAAGAATTGTTCAAAGAACAAAAGATGAGAAATAAGCTGGAGGAGAGTGTAGCACGTGCTGCTGAGGATGCTCAGATGCAAATCAACACGCATGCAATGACAAACAATAAGTTGGAAAAGTTAGTCGCTGGGCTGCGAGAAAACTTTGAGGCAACCAAGCACGGAGCTCAAACACACATTGTAAGTTTAAACTGAAAATGGCTATGTACCAGCTGTATCATGTGCCACTGTGACTGCTGATTGCCCCAAATTCCTTTTCACTAATTCTACCTTATATCTTCTCTAACATGGAGGAGAATCTCCATATTTTATTCCTGGAATCACTTACTAATTTCCCCGTTTTATTTTAAGATGAAGCTTGTAGCATCCAGGGATCAACTTACCCAGGAGGTAAACACCTTTGTGATATTCTGCTCTCAGCAATGTATTTACCGTTTAGAAATAAAGCTGATTTTTTTACCTGGTTCGTAAAAAAATTCAGCAACTAGCTTTGACTCCTTGTTAGTAGTAAAAAAACCTTTACTTGTTCATAATGTCAACCAAGCAGGCTTATTTGGTGTTATGTGCTTTATGAAATTTATAGAAGGCAGAGCAAGCAGGCTTTTGCCCTACATTAGACTTAATTTTACTGCAGAAATTAAGCATTAGGTTGATGACACCAAAAATGACACCAAAAATTCGATCAAGTGACTTGTGAGTACACACAATTTAAAGAATGCTACAATGTATCTAATTCTGATTGAATTTGTCATTAACAGCTGACGAAGTTGAGAACTGATTATGCAGCTCTTCAAGACAATGCTATCCAGCAACTCACACAAATGGACTCTGATGCCAGGTTGGCAGAGATGAGAGAACAACTGATGCAGATCAGAGCTGCATCGGAGGGGACAGAGGAGAAACTGAGAAGTGAGGTAAGAACAGAAAAATGAATATTACGGCTATTTATTTGAATGAGAAAAATAAGACATGGCTACAATATGATGTGAGCATGCACTTTGTTTAAGTCAAGAAGAGAGATTTTGTACCATTTATATGGCCAGTTTACATCCTCGTTAGGACTTGTACAAGTCTATGACCTGTCTATATAAGAAATTGCAAGTCTAATTTAAGACGTGACTTGATAAAGACCACCTTAAATTCCTGGTCCAAAATAAGCCACAAAATGATGAGATAATAGTGGAACACAGACATTCATTTTTAAGTGTTCAGGCAATTAAGTTATTTCAAAGTTGATAAAGTGTGTATTGTAAAGGGAGAAGAAATTACACTCCTGACGATACCAGGCCCAGTGTCCTGCTTAGAGTAGGAATTTATCACAATTTCAAATTACTATAAACTGTTATGATTTAAAGCCCTCCCTCCAATGAGCCCCCCGCCCCCCATTTTGTTGATTAAGGTCGCGGGGGATACCTACAGCATGAATAAATTCATGAAGCGAAATTTCGCTAGACCTGCATGTTTTAAAACGCTTATTTCTCCGCTGTTATGGGTGCGATTAAGCTCAAATTTTACAGAGACATAAAGAAATGATAAATGATTATGTATGTCATCTTTTATTTGGTGAATTGGACTTAACGGCGATGTTATAGCCTTGTTAGTGCCAAATTGGGAAGAACATGATTTTGTGGCAGAGTTTGCGGAACGAGTAGGAGACAGCACACTCTGATCTTGTCACAAACTAATCAGTCAATATCTCTAGAGTGTCATAACAGAAGCGGATTTTTTAATTTAAGATTTGCCAGCAAGTAATGGCGGTTTAAATGCGCAAATTTTAATTGAATGCCTTCTACCTCTTTCTAAAAGCGCTCTTTTAAAATTCCGCTTCTGTTATGACACACTACAGTATTCATAGTTCACCTATCTGCAGTGGCAAGTCATGAAGTTATGTATCCGCGCTGTATTCTCTGCCACAAAATTGTCGGAAAAGTCCAAACTTTGAGATTTCCGAAGGTGTCCCGACCAAAACACGATCAGTTTCCAAAGGAGAGATGTAATTATGATAATTATATTCCACGCTTTTATGGTGAGAACAATGCGTTTTTAAAAAGGAAACGATTGTTTATGCCGAATATTATTGTGATTACTCTGAGCTGCAGAAATTTTCAAATTTGAATAAAAACAAGCTCACAAATTTCCTACAATCTATATCAACGTATAAAGCTAAGTGTTGTTTTAAATCGGTCAAAATATCAAAGAAACAGGATTTTTTTTTAAATCACGCGCACGCACTCATATTTTTATCCAGTCATGAATATCTAGTAAAGTTGTCGATGTCAGTCGTTGCACTTCGTGCATACGCTTTAAATAAATGTATAATGATGAGCCTAAGGTGTCCCCTGCGACCTTAAAGACACATTATAGTAAGCTCCCTGCTACCAATAACAAGAAGGGTGGTGCCTGGCTACCTATACTAACTGATCTGCATATGTTACTTGAAGGTGTCTTTCCTCAAAGATCGGGTTATGGCAGAACAAGTTGCAAAGGACAGTCTAGAGGCAATGCTTCAGGGAGATGTGGACAACATCAGGGCTGAGCTGGGTATGAAGACAGTTTATCAATATTTGTTGACAATTGTGGCAGTTCATTTAGTCGACACTGTGAGAACATGAGCTGAAAATGGTCCTTGAAATACCAAACAAAACCAAATATCAAAATAAGATAGTATTCCAAATCTCTTGCAAGTTTTTTCCTTCCTTGCCCAAGGCTAAAGTTTATTAAAAATGAGGGATAACCCTTTGCTGAAAATAAATATTGAACAACTTCTTTGGTTATTTTGTTTTATTTTTAGATACATTGAGAGTAGAGCTAGAAAAAGAAAAAAGGGCCAAGGCAGAGGTATTGTTGATAATATAGCAACTCAGTGTTTCACTAAGCACGAGCATAAGGAAAGCTAACTTCTTACAAGAGCTGCTCATTTGTTTCCTTCATTTGTTGTGTCTCACCTTGTTGATTATGAATTAAACTGTTTTTGATTTATTGATAGGCACATTCTCAGCTTAGGAAGTCAGATCAGTCATTAAAGAACACAGAAGACAAGTCTAAACAGGTCATCATTGCACTCAGAGGACAGCTGGATGAAGCTAATGAAGAAAAGGTGTGAACATAGTTATAGCTCTTTCCCACTACGTCATCATGGCCATTGTTCTTCTTTTCTCCCCCTCATCCTCTTCATCACCATTGTTGTGCCGTTGTCATCATCATAGTCATTATTATCATGATCATCATCTTCCATGTTTATTGTTATTATGACTGTTATTTTATAAACATTTTTTTGATTCATGGTCACCATGAATACAATCTAACAGTGGTCATTATATGCTACAAGAGTTACCAACAATTGACTGTATTGTTCACTCCATAATAAACCTACAGTTGCATACATCAGCTATTTTACTAGCTGAAGATTTTCATTTTATGTGTTTATGTAAATAGTAACAAACCTCTGTTGCAGTCTAAAGCAGAAGATGAATCTAAACAGTTGAAGAACCAACTGCAATCAATGACAGAACAACTTAACCAAAGTGAAACAGTGCAGAGAGACTTTGTTCGCTTATCTCAGTCATTACAAGTAAGTTGTCTAATATTGCTAAAATGTACTGTTGCGTATGTGAAATAAATTTAAACAAAATCCAGAGAATGTAGCATCATGCTAGCATAAACACAGCTTGGAGTTATAAACTAGTTTGCTTAAAAGCATTAATCTGTTTTGTTAACAATTAATTTTAAAAGATTTAATTTATTGTTTTATATTCCGTTGAAGGAGACAACTAAAAACACCCTCCTCCAGGTCAATTTTTGAATTGAATGTCTGTTTTTACATGTGTTGTGTGATTCTTCAGCCTTTACAATGACCTTATATTTCTTCTAATTGTTATTATTTTTGTCTGCATTGTTGTAGATGCAAATTGCCCAGATCCATGAATCAGAAACAGATGTACGTTGGCAACATCCTGAGGATATTAAAGCATGTCAAAATTGTCAAAAACCCTTGAAATCAAACAAAGAAAAGGTTGGTGAAATCGAGTTAAATTTGAAAAAAATCCTTTGGCTTAAATATCTAAGACTTACAATTTCTCAAAGAATCAAGTGTGCTGTAAGATATTTCTCTGTAAACCTAAGCAGTCTAAATGTCAAGATAGTATACGTTTCTGTACCTTATTACAAAATTTTATACCTTATTATACAAATTCTCCCAATTAAGTGAAAATTCTCTATATTGCCCTACCAAAATTAACGTGTTGCAAAAGTTTTAACTAAGGTTTTTTCATATTTAAATGTAATATATTGGCAACAAGGTAAATGTAATTATGCCAACTTCGAAGGTCAGTAAGTAGTGCTGTTAAGACCATTATGATTGTCTGTGGGAAGCAGGCTTTAACATGGTCAGTTTGATCAAACAGACAATTTCAGTCTTCACCAGTCGTTAGCAAGACTGTTGATGGCTGAAATTGTCTGTTTTGTAGTCAGTTCCATACTGTTGTTTTTTCTTCTCGCAGCACCACTGCCATCACTGCGGCAAAGTGTTTTGTGAACAGTGTACGTCCAAGACTGTTTTGGGAAGCAAATCATCCAAACCACACCCAGTGTGTAACAACTGTTATGTCATACTAAACAAGGACTCTACATCTACATTCTATAATACAACCCTGGCAGATGATAATAGGTGACTGTGGAGCTGTTTGTTATGGCTCACATGTCTCACGTGGTGTGGTGTTATTATCAATTCGAAGAATGGACTCATAGTTCCTGCAGTGGGGCAAGAACATTTCACCTTGTTACTTCATTTTTACAAGAACAGAACAAGAGTGAACGACCTTGTATTTATTTCTGTATGAAAAAGAAGAGCCACTCCTAGTCTTATTATGTTTCATCTGTTTGTTAGGAATGTGATAGATATTGGGTATAAAAGCTGCTGTTTGTCATGTGATGTGACATAAATACAATAGTAGACAGGTAAAATGCAATCCTTCAAGTGAAACACACTTAAACAAAAAACTGGATGTCACAGACCACTGAACTGATGATTTATGTTTGCGGAATATTACCCTGAAGTTATGATGAAAATTTGTTTACTGTAGGTCAGGATACAATCAGATCATTAATAAGCTTGAATTTATGCATTAAAGGAAAAACTATTTTCTGTGTTCTGATTGAAAATGGTGGTGTTGGGTAAAAGAAAATTAAGTTTCATGAATTATAAAACATTAATATTATAGCCAAACCACCAGTAATAGAAACTTTCTTTGTGATCACGTGGAAACCCAATCATCCTTTAAGTGAACATAGTTATGATTAATTTACCTATTAATTAACTAGCCATGAAAAAACAAATTCAGCAGAACATTTTGTTTGTCATAGTTTGCCAGACTCCAGTGGAGATTGACTATAAATTATTTTAATTATTATGAACAAGAGTAAACTATTTCAGTGAAACTTTATGGAGAAGACAGGTAACTGGTGATTATTTGGGAAGCAATTTCCTTGTAAATTAAACATTATGAGCTTTCGCCTGTTAGCAAAGTTTACATGATGGAATTGATGGTTTATCAAACAGATCAGGTCAGTAGTAAAGCTCTACAGATTATATTCAAACTTAGTCAGTATTGATCAAGTATTCTTTGTATACACATTTTCATACACAAATATGGGATAAAAACATAAAGGTAACGATCTCAAACCTCATAGAATTTCTAAAATGGACATAATGTAGTAACATTTGGCTGTGAACTGCAGCATTAACCTGTTGAAAATTCCTCCAGTCTAATTGCGGCATTACCGCTAGCTTGCAAACCTAATATTTTATGAATTCTACCCTTTCTCAGTTATCATACGAAAGACAAACAAATCCTGAGCCATCTGGCGCACTGGTTACTAGGCTCAGACCAAGAAGAAACGTGGCAGTGATGTTAAGATGTACTGACCGAGTTCTAGACTATTTTTACACTGTAGAATTTTTTACATGCCATGCACAGGCTGTGAATTGTCTGCATGGGGGTATCGGAATTGTATGTTAAATAATTTAAATTAACCGTTTTCTAGCAAATAATTACAGCTAGTTCTTATACTGGACATGGTATTTTTTATTTCAAAACAATGTTGGGAAGAAGTTCTCTGGTCCATCATCATGTGAAAATAATTTCAATATCGTCCTGCCTGTATTATTAGTGTATGCCATGGATTTGGTTTTGTCCGGGCAAACTTGACTCTAGTGACACTGCTCTTGAAGTGTCTTTGCGAAATGGAATGAAATAAAGAATGGAAAAGTACTGAGAAGCTTGTCTGGTTGATAAATGCCTCTTGATTCCTGTCTAGCTTTTCAAGACAACCTTTTCATGACCCAAAACAGATTGACTGTGGCCTGGAAACTAGGCAAAATGTCTTGTTTCTGTTGCACCCGCCTCATTTAACTCATCTATGTGTTTCATTAATTATTTAATAAATTAATTTGTTTGTTTGTCAAGTCCCATTACCATTTCTTGATAACCACACCTGGTGGGGGGGGGGGGGTACTCAAAAAAGTGTTTATACAGGGAGGCTCTGCCCCAAGTTCGTAACCCCTTACCTTTTTATATACCATTTTTGACAGAAATTGTACCCCTTTTGTATATCTAAGAGACATGGGTGTGGACTTAAAATAGGACGTTTTCTTGTCGTTTTTATGTAGCGCTTAATGAATTAAAATAATACAGCCATAGATTGCGTCTGTTCGAAATATTTTAATAAATGGCCCTTTTAAATAGCCAAATGACAGATTTCCATACCCTTTCATATACTTAAATTCGTTAAATCCCTACCCTTTTATATACCTGAAGCCTGAAAAAGGTACCCCTTTCAGGCAGAGCCTCCCCGTATAGGCCATTATAGGGAGTACCCCCCCCCCCCCCGGGTAACCACAGCACTGTAACAAAAACTTTCTCATCAGACTCCTGCTGACATAAGAAGAGTCTAATTTTGTTAAGGTTACTCAATAAGTATTTCAATAAAAAGCAACAAAAACAATTAAACACAGGTTACTCAAACCTTGCATACAAATTAAAATTCATTTGTTCTCTTCTTTCACTTGCATACTTACAGAGAACAGAGTGATGAAATAATAATTAAAATAAAAAAATAAAAAAAATAAAAAAAAAAGATTTGCTGCCCTGTGATTTGACAGTTGTAACATACGGCATGGTTTAATGGTACCAATATATACGTCATCACTTCAATTTTCCATTTTTTTTTTTCAATTCAATTTTATTTTTAATCATTACACAACAACAAAACAAACTGAGAAATAATTATATATAATAAAACCAAACTAATATAAAATTCGATGACATTACAACCCTGAGGCTAAAATTGAAAGCCAAAAGGATACCTAGCAAGAATGTTCAAGTTGACTTTGTTTATTTTACTAGTAATAATTATCTCTTACAATCCCCGAGTTATCTGATAGTGCACCTCATTTACAAATAGTTATTAGACAATTGCAGTATGATCAAGTTCCTTTGCTTGTGGATCTTGAAAAACAAAATTGACTGTTGTCTTCCAGGTTTTTGCCAAAAGGTTGAATTTTTATTTTTTCTTCTTTTTCTCAAATTTTACTATAGTCACCAAGTAACAAATTGGTAAAACGACTTAATGTTGTCGAATTTAATCTGCAATGACACTAGTGCTTCTCAAACCAGTTTAGACTTCACTCTATGATGTAGCTCAGTAGAAGTGTCCATGTTTCCATGTTTGATGTCGGACAGTCAAGCCTCTGTTAAGCCCCAATAAGTAATGAATCCAATTACATGTTATAATAGCTATAAAAGCACAAGCCATTTGGCTAGTACTCCCTCCATGTTCTACTGGAAATCTTTGTTGAACAGGTTCTTCCATTGTAGGTTTTGGATTGAAATCCTTCAGTGTCTACTGAAACAAATATAATTACTCATCCTTGTTTCCCACCAGCAATTCATTGTCAACTCAGCTGCACCTAATTGACGATTTGCACATGGAATACTTGGTTTGTAGTTTTATTGTTAAATAATATCAACCCTCCAAGTTTATTTTTTTTTCCTTAGTGGGAATTTGGCCACCAACAGCTCAAGTTTCAGTGGTCGCCAGTGAAAGATTTTTGTCGCTAAATTAAGCTCACTTTCTCAATTCTTCCACGCCAGGCTGGTGACTTTGGTTCCAATTTAGTCACCAGCTCCAAAATTTTAGTAACCAAGGCAACTAAAATGGTCTTAACTTAGAGGGTTGATTATATATACTACTCACAAACTGCACACAGTTTGCATTAGCAAATCGACCACAAGTTTCCATGGTCTACAGGCTTACTGACCATACAAATGACATCATAAAATGTTCAAAACTCAAGTGGAACCACGAGCTGTAAGGCCAGTGGTTTCACTGCAAAGTTGTGATCATTTTATGGCATCATTTTAATGGGCTGTAAAGTGGAGACCATAGAAAAATGTGGTCAACAGAGATGTAGCTAAGAAAACACTAAGCCGACTAATCAACAAGCCCAGCTGGCTTTTCTGGCCTTTGCAGCTCAAAAAGTTTACCCAAGTCTTTGTTTTAATGTGAAATTTCAGCCATATTTAAGGTCTCTTACAGCCAGTCAAATTAGCCGGCGGCCTGCCTGCAGTGAATGAGTTAAATGTTTTAACCACTCAAAAATAAGACTAATATCTAATTGTGTTCCCATGTCATACTTTTGTTATTCAGAACATTCCCCTAGAAGTAAGATGCCTTTATTACATAATCTCTGAAGAATATAAACAACTTATTACCCCTTAGGGAAATACTACAATAATATTTTCATCTGTCATCTGTTGGGAATGATTCTGCATGTATCACTTACGCTGTTTGTCAATCACAGTTATGAATTAAGCATTTCCCTGGAAAACTAGTTCATTCCCTTTAATCAGCTTGGTCCAGATGATACTTTATAATACGAGGGTAAGCTTGTCAACCCATGTTTAATTCTGAGTGATCATCGCTTTGGTTACACATGTAGGTAGCATAAAAAATGTCAACTCCATATTGGTATTTAAAACTTTAAAATCTTTCATAAATGCAACATTAGAGTACATCCAACTGCTTTGTGCCACACCTACACCATTATGACGTCACAATCCCCAGGAGGGCTGCAGGCTGGTTGACATGTTGAAGTGTGACATCCCAGGACAAGTCGAAACACAGCGGTTGAAAGCTGGATGCAACGAACTAATTTCTGTAATTGTATCTTTTACATGATCAATGTAAAATGCAGCCAAGATTGTTTCATAACGCAACGGCATGCTACTGTAGGTATAGCTTCTATTTTACTGTTTTGTATTCCTGATTTCCTCTGTACGCTTTCACCAGGAATCCAGTGTTCATCTCTCTACTTCTTTCGCTGCGATCTTCGTTTGATGCAAGGCGTAATAAAAATCACCTTCGCTGGCGAGCGAAACTTCACCTTCCTTGAACCAGCCTTTCGTTTCAATTTGGAAGCGAACCTTCCCTTGCGAGGTGGTTTCAATATTGTCTTTAATGTTGTAGTTTTTTCAGCAGTCTCAAACTGATCGCCTTCTTCAAACTCTAAATCACCTGAAGGAAAGAGTAGCTTGGTATTTCGCTGTCGTTTTGACGAATTCTCCACTTTGGACCGTTTGTTTTGATGGGAAGCTCTTTCGTGGAATTCGTTGGCCAGTGATGAAATGTTCCTTAACTTTGCCTCTTTAGTAACGACAGCTTTTCTCTTGTCAGATTTCACCGCTGATATTTCTTTTGATACCTTTGGTAGCATGAATGATCCATTGAGACCAACTCCAGTAGAGTGAACAAGCAAACCAGAATCTAAAGCTGTTGAAATGGCGGATTTCACCGTTGCCTCGGCCGGCGAAGGCAACTTCTTTTCACTGTTTGTCACACCATTAAACTTCTTCTCCAAGTATTTCACGATATTTTGCCTCGAAGCTCCATGGTCTTTTCCTTCAGCCAGCATTTTTACTGCTTCGAGAACATGTGGAACAAGATTTTGATTCTTTCGTCTCCTCGTTGTTGGTGACATATTACAACGATTCGAAATCCACGTGAAATCTCAGTTCGAACTGCGCGCCGGTCATATGACGTAACTTGTTTTCTCGGGCTCAATTATGTAATTACAACAAATGATGACAATTAAAATTAACAATTATATGATAATTGATAAGATAATTGATATAGGATGGAAACAATTACCAAGGCCGAGCGAGGATTTTTTTATTATTTGAACGGATCAATTTTGAACCCGACATTGGAAAAACCGAAGGTTGGCGCGCGCGCATTCCTTTCTCATTTTGTTCGAGAATCTGATCTCTCTCGCAAGGTACGCTTAAGCTCGCTTCTCATATAATCGCCCCTATCGTTTCTATCGCCTCTGTCACTTCAAAAAAGTTTTCTTTCGATCGGGGCGATGAAATGAGAACATTACACAGACGATCGCTAACGCCTATGGCGATTGGGGCGATCACGATCGCTTGGATCGCCCGTGTTCTATCCTCCTAGCTTCTCTTTCCCTTCTTCGCCATAAAACTGAAATAACTGAGAAGATCTATAGGAGGCCACAAGTTTTGCTCTTTCATTGAAGGCTGTTATTGTGCTGGATCCAGGACAAAAGTGATTTTACTTCGCGCAAACCAGGCGATCGGGACGATCATATTAGAACCCTCTGATCGCTTCACTCGCTTACGATCGTCTCAGTAGTTGCAAACGATCGATGCGATAGAAAGATCGGGGCGATATATGAGAACCAGCCTTAAGCTTTCCACGCAGTCGTTTTTAGGGGCGATCGTGTTTTTAGGGAGGAGTGAAACAGTGTGGGAGGCTAGGTACGCCTGTGACTGTTCAAACAAATAATTGAGACTGGGAAGGACTAGCTTTCGTCGGTGAGCATCTCGCTCACTTGGATAGGGACGGCGGAGCAATTTTCCAAGTGGGGGGCTGACTAGTGACTTAAAGTGGGGGGGCTTTTAAAAGACTCTTCTCTTAGTAAGTCTTTTTTTTTTCGGAAATTCTGGGGGGGCTTAAGCCCCCCCCCCGGCTCCGCCGTCCCTGTTGGAAAGGAACAACAGCCAGTGCTTCGCAAACTAGCAGTCAATCGAAGTCAAGCGGTCGTTTTACGGTGTGTTGGTGCCGCATTCCTTTTTCTTTCAAGCACATGCTTTTCGGTTGGTCTGGTATATATTTTCTAAGCTATGTAATTGTGATTCCGTTAGATTTGTTTGCGTTTGGTCAGGTGGGGGTGGGGCGTAGAAAGGGCGCTTCCTGGCACATCGCAATAAATTCAGTGTACCACTAATAAACCTCCCCGTGTGCAGTGCATTTTATAAAACCCTTTCGCGGCTTGACCATGCAACATTTTACACGAGCTTGGAGTGTTTTCATAATAATAAGTATTGGTAATCAAATGGTGACGAGTGAAATTAGGCAATAATTTCACGCGCGTTTTGTCAAAATGCTTATAATTTCCCGAGCCTTTAGGCGAGGGAAATTATTAGCATTTTGACAAAATGCAAGTGAAATTATTGCCTAATTTCACGAGTATACCATTTGATTACATTTTAATATCATGGGTGACAAATTACGCTTGCAATCATAGGTTTTTGACTGGTAAGCTTATATTGCATCGTAAACTCTGAGCTTTGAAAAGTTGAAAGCATACATTTTGCTCAAGTTCGCAAGTTTTTTAGTCTTTGAAGAAAACCTTTTAGAGATTCCTTTTTGCTGTTGACAAAAAGTTTCAAAGAAGAATGAACTGTCATTAATTTCTCACATTACGACCGTAGTTCGTCTTGAATGAACTGAAAACAGTGCCCGTGTAAAACGCTCAAAAATCCGCTCGATGCCATTTATGTAATTGGCTTAAATCTAGAAGTCGTTTGGATGTTTTGAAATATAAAATATCATCAAAAGTTTTATTACATGGCCAAGGCTAGCTGGCTAAGGTGAAATTCAAGCGAAAATGTACAAAGTTTAAGCTTTAAAACATCTTTTATTACGGACGCCATCTTGCCGCTAACTACGTTGCCATGGCAATTTTATAATTTCACATGTGAAATTATAAATTAATGCTAAAATTTCGCGCCAAAATTAAGGAGTAATTTGTCACCTATGATATTAAAATAGAAATTTATTGTACAATTAGCCGTATTTTTACAATATGTATCTTCTCCACTTAAACCTCACGAATTTGGAGTGTTTTCATAGTAATTCGTTGTAGAATTAACTATATTTTTACATTATGGATCTGTACATAGATTTAGTTATGCACCAGTCATTTGAAATCCCCGCCCCCCCCCCCTCGGGCATGAGCGGGGCAAAAGCGGGGCTTTCACTTCAGATTCACTCCATTTTGGTCCCCCACTATGCGGGGGATGCGCCAGAAATCACGCTCTTCGCACCCCGGACCGGGGGAATAAGCGGGGCACTCACTCCATGGTCAGCGGGTTGCATTTTCGCGCCGCATGGTAATTTCGCATACATTATTTATGTCCACTCGCTCAAGATGAATAAACTACTAATACTGAGTGAAATACAACTAAAAACTGTCCGCAAGATTTTAGAAATTCCTTTTACGTTAAATGTTAGTTTCACAATAATAGCGCATTATTTAAAGATGCTGGAGACATTCATTTTTGATAGTTTAAGTTGAGTTTGAATACAATGTACCGGTAATAGGAAGTTTCTAGTTTTAGAGATCCATTTAATAACAGAGAGCCAGCTGTTCAAACAACACAGAGCATATTGTAATATCATCCTGCATTTCCATATAAAGTTGAGTTGGAAATTTCAAATAGTCGTCTTCTTCCTTGTCCATCGGGGAGCCTTTGAAAATGTATTCCTAGCTGCTCTGAAATCAATGTGTTCATTTCACGGCTACCAACGTTTTTATCATCCCTTACTGTCATCCCTTGTTGTGCTTGGCTATAACAAGTTTTCTACATGAATTACCATGTGTGTGGATCATATAAAGGGGCGGGGGAGTTCACCATTCACTTTTCTCCCGGGGACCGGGGATTTCACTTGCTTTCACTTGCCAAAAAAGTGAATGCCCCGCTCATGCCCGAGGGGGGGAGGCGGGGGTTTCAAATGACTGGTGCATTATATTGACTATAAATTACACCATAAAGTTACAAAAACTTTGGGATTTATAATTAGCAGCCTTTCCTATCGCTACTTTTGGGAAGCTAAAATGTGTATCATAGGTAGGTCGACCCATGTTACTGAAAATAAAAATATTTTGAATTTAAAAACGAAATCTTGTTGAAAAGAATTGATATTGCACCAGAACAGTAACGTTACTTTTTGAACAAGGGTCGTTTAATACAAATTTCGGATGAAGCTTGTCTTTCTGTTATTTCCATTGTTTCTTTATAGAAAGTCAAGTGAGGGTCGCTTCATTCAGCATTTGCTAACAATCTCTATCCTCCGCAGAAGCTTTCAATAAAGCGTGGGACAATGTGAAGAGAGGGAAATTTGAAGCGCGCGGTGGATGACTAGAATAGGGCCTTGCCCTCCTTCCCTTCTTTCCCCGCGCGCCATCTTTTTCCTCTAAGGCCCTTTATACAAATTTCCCCACGGAGCTGTTACGGAGGAGAGAGGCTAACGACCGTAAAATTTTATCGTTAGTTTTGGGGAGTCGTAATTTTCGGTACATTACGGTATACTAAAACAATTCAAATTTGCTATAGGCGGTTTTCTTTTCTTTCGTTATTGAATTGGTCTTATTTTAAATTCCTATCTCAGGACCATATTTAAGCAAATGGCAACAGCAACGACAACATATCAAAGCGTGTGTCATACAGCTTGATACAGGAATAACTATATTTTACATTTCTCAAAGGACAACGACGCCGAATTTTCCATATTTTAAACTGGAACTGAACTAGAGATTCTCTTACTTCGTGAATAAAATATATTTTTTTTGTAGCCAACGTTGTCCCCGACGTTGCCATTGTTGTTGCTTGAACTCCCTAAACGCCAAAGATTCTCGACACAGCCTTAAAAAGGTTGTAGCATTACGATTTGATGTCCGTGTGTCCTGAATTTACTTTGCTTGTTTTACTTTGTGTCTCCATCTTTAACTTCTGGCAACAGTCGTCGAATTTCATCCACAGTGCGCACCTCAGTAATAGACACTGCTCTCAAGAGGAGTTTAGGTAACACAAGAGTGGTATGCTCTGTTGAACCTACTGTTATACTGCGAGACTCGTACCCTGAAAATAAAAATTAAAAGAGAAATACGGATTGATATAAATCTTGAATCAAAACATTTTCCATAGACATTTCTTTGTTGTAATGTATTTCGAGACTCTCTATACCTAGCATACTCAAGATCTAATCAAAGGTCGTAGCAGTGTTGTCCACGGAGTATTGATATTTTTTCCCCCTCCTGTTCTGTGTAAAGAAGTCATTGAACTGGTGAGAGGTCGGTTTTGGCAAAATATTGGTCAACTTCCTTTTCTGAACGACACGAACAAGCTAGTTGAGGGCATAGCCTGCATGTAGACACAATAATACATTGTATGACTTTCTTTCTCGGCAAACGCACGCGAAGTAGCGCACATTGAGGCATTTACCAGGCTGGTTCGATCGACAGAGCCAGCAGGAATATTTTATGTCAACAGACCTCGGATCATGTGACTCCAAATTCGAGCAATGATTGGATAACTGTTTGTTTTGATCTGCGGATCAAAACATTTCCAAAAGTGGACATTCTCCTGGAGTGTTTACAAGTTGAACAAAAGTTGTCGACAGCAAACAGTTACCTTAAGTACTGACAATATTTCAAAGGAGCAAATTGACGCAATTCACAAGCGGCCCTTATTAGCGGTCCATATTGCAAAATTCGGACCGCTAAAAGAACCAATCAGAATGCGCCTTTTTAACAACGACCACTATGCCCATAAAATAAATAACGGTAACACCACGCACTAATGAGTCGTTTTAACCTTGAACATAACTTCGGGAAAGTTAAACAAATTTCGTAAGACTTGGCTAATCAGCCAGATGAGCATTTTCTTTTCTTACCTTGCTTTGTTCCGCTCCCTGTAGTCTTGTTAAAGCGGAACAACTTACATTCCAACAAGACTCGTCGTTTGACTTGTGATGAGCAACAGTGATTTTCCAAGATCATTTTAGCTTCTGCTTCTTTAGATGATAGGTTTCCTTGGTTTAGCTGAAGGAAAAACAACGCACTTGATTTCGTTTTCATCTGCGTCAGTTTTATTTTTGCCTTTCACAAGTACACGTATATATGTACAAGTATGTACAGAAGGGCATACAAATCGTAACCAGAAGTACATAATCTATGTACTTCTGTCGTAACGTAATTTCGAAACAACGCAGCTTCCCTGGAATTTTAAAATAGGCATGCAAGCCACACTACATGTCCCCAGGCGTCTAAGGCAGAACACGTCAGTTTATATTTAAAAACACTCGAGAAATTCAGGAAACGCCCACCCACGGCTCATTTTAATCTAAATTTGATTTCATGTTCTCAAATTTGTCCCGTGTTCTTTGAAAGTAAGATGCATGACCGTGACTTATTTTATTATTTACCCCTCGGAAAATAAAACTTCGTTAAAAGGGAAGTGTGCAGCACGTGTCATAATTGATAAAACTGAAATTTAAACTTATTTCCAGCAAGTGAATGCTTTACTTTACCTTCCTGTCTCCGCCAAACCACCTGTGCCGCTGATACAACAGCTCTCCAGTACGCATGGCCAGATCCTGAAGATGACGCCACTGCTGACTAGACAGCTTCAGCACCGTGGGCACCATATCGTCATAAACATACAGCTGAGCCTCACCTGTCCCGTCTTCCACCACGCACCTGGGAGAGAAATACCCACAAATCCAAGCGGGTTAAGTTATTCCAGGTGTACTTCAGCTGGATTATAGTCCCAGGGTGTGGTTACGGTACTAGTAATTAACAAGTGAATATCTAAACAAAAATCTTCATTTGGCACAAAAATAATGAACGTGAATATCACCAGTAATTTATATGTTAGGACAAAATTGAGCATCGCACATTCCACGCAAACTTTAAAATCTGGGTGATGTCGCTTTCGGCTGGAAGAGCATCAGGCGACGTTTTAAGGCCAATCGTGGGCGAGAAAATTTTTAATTGATTACAAATATGTTAGTCCAGCGTAAAAATAAACAGATATGTACCTCACTTCAGCATGAAGCTTGTATCCTTTGGAACTGAAACATCCAGCAGTACATTCATTTCTCGTTACCAGCTCCTCGCATCGTTTGCACAGCCATCGCAGGCTCGCCTTCTGTACAGCAGTTACTCGACAACTCACACATGAAATAGTCTGTACAAATTTCCCTTGTGCCTCGCTTTCAATGAGTTCGATGAGACGACGATTTGGAAGTTTCTTAGTAATTTCTTCGCCGGATGTTGATGCTGTAACGAGGGCCGAAGATTGTGGATTCGGTTGAATATCGGTAAGGTTCGTAATTGCTCGTCTCTCCACGACAACTGACGAACACGCCTCAAAAGTGCAATACATGTTTCTGGAGCGGGAAAATTTTCTCACCAATCTACGGAACTGGACAATGGCGCCTAAAAAAGGAAACAGACTTTTACATGAGAAGGCCTATCTTCGTTACCTGTGCTAGTAGAAAAGGAAGAAAAGAGAAAGAACATATTGCAAATTACATAAAACTGGCTAATACTGCCTCGCCAGAGAGATAGACAGCTCCCCTTTGAATGGTAATAAAAATACAAAGCTCCTTACAGATATGCACCTGGCCCAATTTTGCGTCACAAAAACCAGGAAGGCTGTTGTTTGTAGACATGGCTTCTTTGCAGTGGAGCTGCTACAATCTCGCTCTCACTCCATCATATTTTTATTTACTTGTTTCAAAAGATGCTCGCGTACCCCTCGACCTCAGGTCATCCGTCTTTTCAGAGCTAAGTTTTTCTCTTGGCAGGGGGTTACACTAAACAAACTATTAAACGCCCCCATACATGCAAGATCTGTTCTCCGGTCGTGATTTTTTCTACAGTATCCGTAATTCTGAGAACATCCTGCAAGTGCCCAAACCAAGAAGTAATTATCTTAAACGCAGTTTTGGTTTTTCCGGGGCTGTTCTTTGGAATGGACTGCCATCGAAACTACGTAAGCCATTAACCCTTGCATGCTTTAAAAAGGGAATCAATGACTTTTACTCCCCAACGGGCACCCACACGACAAACACGTAAAACAGTATCATAGATATGTTTATCATTTTTTACTGTTTTTACCCTGAATAAATAAAGTTTGTCTTGTCTTGTCTTTTTGGTTGCAGTGGAAAATGTGAGAGCTCTTTCTATCACTTAGTCTTCCCAACGGCAACCCATACTATATAAAAGCATATGGTGGCCATAAAGGATCATTTGTATGTTTCTATCAGAACTCAAGGCATACAGCCGGATTACTAATAACTTACCAGGCAGTATCCCGCAAATATAAGTTATTCTCCTCAAGTCCAGGTACACAGAGATCACGTTTGGTGATTGAAGGTCACGCACTCTCAGCTGTATAATCGTATTGTTTAGTAGAGTAAATCCCAGCTGCAGACCCTTAATGACTGATATCTTAACAGGTCCGAACTTTGGTACTTCCACCAGCTCATTAGGTAACCGCTGACTGGGAGTGTCTGACTGGCGCAGTTCTCGGTTGACAATAAGACCTCGAAAGCTCACTTGAAGGCTCGAAGAACTGCAAAGAAAAAGGAAGCTTCCATTTTCATCTCTCGACAGCGAAAGGACAGCAAAACAGATCTGTTGCAAGTTAAATCCGTTTTCAGGTTAAATCTGTTTCTGACCTAGATTAATCTGCTTCAACCTGAAGAAAACACTTTTCCAGTGACATAACTTGAATTCATTAAAAGGAAGTCCAATTGATTGTTATCTTCAGGTGGAAACAGATTATACTAGGATGGAAACGGATTTAACCTGCAACATATCTATCAAGTCACGTTATTTTCTTTATCTTTCAACAGCGTAGATTTCTAGCCCGTGTGCAGATATCTCTTATTGCATTCCTGTATCGGAAGAGTAAAGAAAAAGTACATCACTTCTCTGACACAGCAAGGAACATGAAAAGTCTGCAAGCAGGCTTCCTGTATAAATAATCGCCTTTTCTTCATATAATGGCGAAAAAAAAAATTAAAAATGGCACAACTTGAAAACATGTTGCCAACATTTATCAAGTACGTCGTTCGTCTTTAGTCTCATTCTCCCTCAGTCATTACTATCTTGGTCCGTTTTTGAAAATGTGCCGTACCGACTTTCCTACGGTGGTTAATTTCTCCTTATCGAATTCAGGCGGATGCCTGGATGGTTATTATTACCTCTGATTATTTTACCTTGGTTAAACAATTTCTCCTTAGATTGAAGTAACTTTGTGCAGCGCAAAAATGGCTGCGTAAATCACAAGATACCAAATGAAGTGATCTTGCAATTCACGGACGTCAGAAACACAGCTTCCAACTAGAAAGTAAAATTGTTCAAGACAACAATTCATTATTACCTTGTTTTCAAAGACTTGTCACCTCCATCTTTCTTACACGAGGCGTTACTAAGAACAGTATCTACAGTATCCAAACTATCATTCTTCAAAAAGTCGTCTTTCAGCCCATCAAACGCTTGAACAATTTCCGTGTTGTTTTCTGCATCCTTCAATGAGGCGAGGCCACAATTTTGACACCAGCAAATTCTCTCTAACAGCATATCAGAACTGACGTTGATCAGCGACTGTATGTTGCCATCTTGTAAGACACGCGAACAGTTTTCATTTGCGACTGTTTCGGTGATGACGTAGAAACAACCAGGATGGAGAAACTGTGACCAACACAAGCTTCTCTTCACCAGTTTTAACGCAACAGTTTTTCTTTGGAGTTTGAAGCCTGAGAGAAAAGTAGAATTATTTAAAGAGCAAGAACATGTTCGTTCTGAGGTTAAGCCCTTATTTTCTGCTGCCTTTTGAGTTTCATTTCTGTAAACAGCAACGACTTTGATTTCCACACCACAAGGATAACACAGCTCTTCTTTCACTCGTCGAAGTGTTGCAACTTCACAGTTTCTGACAATAAAAATAATTTTGCACATGAATCCGTTACTTGCTTTGTCCAAACTTGCGTTGGCGCCCTCATCCTTAGCATGATTTTTAGATTTTTCCTCCCCTGTTGCTGAACATTTCATCTGTCCATCGCAATCTGGTTTCCTGCAAGTGTCTTTAGATATTAAAATTTCTGCATTATCAAAGGAAAACTGAAGGTAAATCCGATTTTTATTTTCAGCAAAATCTTCATGTACGAGATTTCTCGACTGAAAATTTTCCATGACAACTTCGAACTTGTTAATTTGAATCATGGCGTCTGTGTGCCATGTCTGCGCGAAAGGACAGCTGGGACACTTGCTGTCAACTGACAATTTCCTGCAACAATCTGTTGCGCAGTCATGTTCTGTGGCTTGCTGGTCAGCGGCTGCAATCATGCAGGTGATTTCTCCTGTTTGGTCAAGTAATTTCAGCTGACCAGTTTTTGAAGAGCTTCGGAGACAACCAATAAGAATCTACGTAAAAAAGAAACGCTATTAGCCTGAATAACCAGAGATACCTGAAGTGTTAGAGGTGAACAGAAGTCACCGAAAATCGACTTAAAAAACCTTTTTATAAATGTCTTCTACCGATGGCAATATTGGTTCCAGTATTATCAGTAAAACCTGAAGTATCTTTAGTTGCTTATAAGCGAAAATTCAAAATCAAGAAACAACCAATCAGAGGAATGGAATTTTTCCAATCCAATCTCAGACGCCTCTCGACGGGGCCTGGGTAAGAGTTGAGAACGCGAGGAGACGGGTCACTAGTCGCCTTAGCCTGCGTGGCAAACGTTCAAAAAAGAAGGGAGAGGGAAAAACGGGAAGCGCAAAGGCAGGCGTTCACATCGTCTAAAGTTCCTCCGCAGTCGTCTCCTAGCTTCTTCGGCTGGCCTTAAACTCTGGCTATCAAAATAAATCTTTCTAGGACATTTTTATTTTCTAGTATTTCTCTCGTCATTTCTCTCGTACTTAAAGTCGGCTCAAATTCACCCTTCACTCACCACCGGACGGCCGAGACATTCTTGAGACATAACCTTGTAGACCCAGTCTTCTTTTTCCTGTGTCGCTGTGGTTGTGTTACTCGACAATCCGCTCAGCCAGGGCTTATCAGCGCTCTTTTGATTCACAGAATCAAGGAATTCCTTAATTGTCGGAAGCCAGAGAAATGTCAGTACACTAGCTCTGTTCGGATGACACTCGTGAGGCACTTCGAAGAACTCATCATAGATGTTTCTTGAGTGAACGCTTGTAGCAGCTGAGGTGCGTTTTACGAAGGAGAGTAACAACTCTAATACACTTTCTTTCTTCAAGTGTCTATAATCAATAAACAATCACTGGATGAGAATTAATACAACAATCAGAGATTTGTTCAGGGCGTACTTTCCTAAATCCTGAATTTCTCAGTCATGCTCGAAATGCGCTACCATTGGGTTAATGTATCACAATATGGGCTGTTTATGTTGTGGTTCAATTTTACCCTTGGTACAACTTGGTATTGTTCTTTGTTTTTGTATTTTAATTATCATATATTTCCATACACCAGAACAAAGAAAAATGCCAAATTGTACCAAGGGTAAAATTGAACCACAACATTTATACAACGCATCAACTTTACTTGTTAACATTCAGTAATCTCTCACATTTTTTCGATGGAGATGAAACCATTCCGGCTAAGTTCGGTAGTGCGAGATCTAAATTATAGAAACCCGAGATTGGAAATACCCTTGCCTCAGCGTGCTGGCTGTATCGTTATACATCGCTTACCTGTTCTGTTTTGAAGAGTAAGAGACCAGCTGACTTGTCCTGTTAATACAAAAACAAAGTTGACCAGACTACCTCAATGATGCTTTAAAATACAACCAACCTTATGTAAAATAAAATAAACTATAAATATATATAACGTTCATAAACCCCATCTAAAATTTAAAAGAAACCTTGACACTTACATATTATAAATTCGTTGAACTGAGGGAAATGAAAACTTGCATTGGAAATAAGTTTACGTCTCTTTATTTTTCCTTTTAATCAAAGATACTCTAAATAAAATGTACTTTTCCAGTTATGCAGAGTGAATCAAAGAGCTGCTGAAAGTAGCCAGCTATTTAATTAACGTGTGTTTTAATAATCTACATACGTGTATTAACCAAATATTATATCTATAATACCTGTAAAGATGTGAAAATTTCTCAAGAACTTTCTCGCACATCTCAAGCAAGTCCACATAATCAGCCAGGGTGAGATTCTGCGCCAACAGAGCCAACGGGCTTACACAAGGACTGAAAGGCTGCAAAAATGACTTTGTTAATTTAAGTTTGAAAGTTATTCTCTTAGTGTTTCAAAGGATATCATATGAAGAACATTAGACTGCGAGCAGTTTCCTATCTTTTCCTTGCGTGCGACGCGAAAACACGAATGCGAGCCCTCCTCGTTTTTCCCCTCATTTGCATAATTCCAATCTTCCGGTCTCGCGTAACATTTCAGTAACAAAAACCGACTGCTCGCAGTCTAGAACAACATGTCTTCTGTATAAACCGGGTTTTGGCGGGATTTTCCGGCAGAACGAAAAAAATGTTTGGGCACTCGGAAGCTCTGCACAGAACCAATCCGTTCATCAAGACGCCAAACCAGAAAGCATTGCGTATGGCCCTCCCAGGCAGTCAACAAACAAAGAGTAACTAGAAGGCTGGTCTTAACTGGGCATAAGCATAAGCGAGTAAGAACGAAGAACAAACACACTCATTCGTATGACTGATGTCCTCACGTGGCATAAGCATAAGCACAAGAAAGCAAAATTGTTTGTTCTTCTTGTGCTTATGCTTCTTCCTAGTAAGAACAGCAAAAGAAGAGTCAGTGTTCGTTCTTACCATGCGCTTGTCCTTATGCTTGCGCTTATGACATTGAAAACCAGCCTTAACGCAATGTAAGAAAACCTGGGGGAGTGTTAATTGTAAACGTTGTACGTTGTTTGCATCTCATGCAAGTAAAATTGATCTAAATACCTTCCAAGGTGACGCTAGAGGTGAAAATTTCACCACCCGCACAGTGCTTTGCGTACAACAACACAAACCAAGAGTTTTCTGAAATGACAAAATAAGAACAAACACTATTTAACAGGTTAACATAGTAACAAATTCTATTATTGCTACTCAATACTAAACTCAAGTCGGTAAAGCATCTTTATGTCGGCTTTCTCACTGCTAAGCCAATCGAAAACAACCGTAGTCAGCGGCTACGTCAGAGTAGCACGTGCCGAACTACTGCACGTGCAATTATTACCTCTTACAGCCAAGAAGTCTGGAAACCGATTAAAAGATGCCAAAATTGTGAAAAAAAATTTATCCATCATCGTAGCTTATCTGGCGAGTGATAACAGTTTGCTGCTCCTCTACATTGCTCAATACGTAGACTTTCTCAAAGTCCTTTTATCTACATAATACGCTGTTTTCTTTTTCTCAACGCACGAAAATACCGTTTAGATTGTTTGTTTTATTTTTAAACATTAAACCGACATAAAAAGCACTGACCTTTCCTTTCTTACACAAGTGAACATTGTGAATAGTCACGTGTGCTCCAACGCGCAGGCCGCGACCAAGATTCGGAGAGGGCTGGTGACTAATATATAACCTGCGAAAGAAAATTGTATTCTTTTAGAGCAGTTTTCACTTGAGTGTCGAAAGTAAATTGCGTTTGCTTTGGTTTTGTATTACTACGCTTAGTGATTGGCTCAAAAATCTCGCGTCACTTTCTCAGCCAATCAGAAGTAAAACCAAAACCAATCGTGGCTCGCTCGCGCACGTTTTCCTGCGCTTCGTGGCAGCTACATGTATTTGCTTGGAGTTTTGATTGGTTCACTGGATTGTCTGTCTCCTTTGTGATTGGCCGGATTAATAACTTTGGTTTTGGTTTTAGGACACTCAATTGGAAACTGCTCTAAACTGTACATATAATAACTATTGTGAAGAAATAAAGAGGAAACACACGCTCAAAAATCTACTCATTGGAGAGCAGTGGACCATACCGCTCATTGATTGTATATGGCTGGGTCTCTGACTAGGTATCCATTACAGTCATTACAAACGGAGCTGTCCGCAAGAGCTTTTGACTCATGGTCCCAGACACATACAAACACTGCATTTTCAACCTCCGATTAGCAGACATCTCTTGTAAGTGGACACTTAGTCATGATCCCAGACACATACACATATTGCATTATTAACCTCCGATCAGCAGACATCTCTTGTAAGTGGACACTTAGTCATGATCCCAGACACATACACATATTGCATTATTAACCTCCGATCAGCAGACACCTCTTGTAAGTGGACACTTAGTCATGATCCCAGACACATACACATATTGCATTATTAACCTCCGATCAGCAGACACCTCTTGTAAGTGGACACTAAGTCATGATCCCAGACACATACACATATTGCATTATTAACCTCCCAAAAGCAGACACCTCTCCTAAATGGGCACTTGCTCTGGTGTTCGCTTCCTCTCTGAAAGCTCATGTGTCAATTATATAAACTTAACACTACCTCTATTGTTTTAGGGGGCTAAGTCGTGTTGTGAGGTAGTAGGCGACCTAAGGATTGGGCAAAGATACATGGAGTGAAGCGTACATTTTTTTTTACCTTTTGTGCAAAATTAAAGCTCAAACCTACGCCAAAACGTATTCCTTGAACGTAGTGTTGTTATAGGATTAGTTTCCGCTGAGGTGGTTTTAAATTTTCCCGTACTAAACGGAGGCACTATAAAGATTGAATTGCTGTATATGAAGCAGGAAATGTTTTACCTTATTTTATTGTCCAGTTCAAATAGTCCAGCTTCGGGTTTGATGCAATTTGTTATCACACCCTGAAACATAGTTATTAGAAATGGATGAAGGTCAAAATTAAAGGTCTACCTAACAATTAGACTACAAGCCAGAGTTTCCTATGAGCGAATATTCAACAAGGCACTGTTGAGCGGACAATCACTCATAGAATACAATAGGAGAACCAATCAGATTCAACTTTTAGTAGACATTCAGCCTGTTCATTCGCAAACCCTCGAATATTCATGAATGATCTCTATAAAGCTACGTCACAAGTAAGGATTTTTTATCTGGTCGAATCTCAGATGTGTCTCCGGTAGGGGAGAATTGAGTGCCCAAATAAGATGTTTGTCTGTTCAAGCTATTTCTATTTCTTGGCAGTTCTGAAGGTACTTACCATGTAAGACATACTGACTGGTGGCCTGGGTCTTGGAGGTTGCAGTATTTCTCTGTTAACCAGTGTATCACCTGATTTCATCTCAGCGTTCTCATTCATTATTGTGTGGTTCAGATCATCTTGTTCCTGTGCAATTCTTGGGCGCTTAGATTTCCCCTGAAAAGTGTAATTGGCGTTCATAAGTACACACTAGCTACAATCACAATCAGCTGATGATGTTTGGTGCAACTGGTCAAAAGAAAAAAGAACAGACCTATGACAGACAGACAGACAGACAGACAGACAGACAGACAGACAACACCTGAGACAAGTTTTGATGAAAGCCATTGAGAAGCACTTCCGTATGGTATTATTATGCTGTACATACAAGGTGGTTCTAACCTTTTTAGTCTGTGAATGAAGCCACTGTGTGTGACCATCCCAGTGGAAGCCATTGACCAGAACTTTTCAGTGGCATTGTTTATGATCATTTTTATTGCCCAAGTGGAAATTGTAATTGCTCTTACTCACTCACTCACTCACTCACTCACTGAGAGGAGATTACCTGCTCGTCTTCAAGAGGTCGTTTTGCGCTTTTTGACACTGTCATTGTAATTCCAGGCTGGTATTTACGCAGGTCTGAATGGCGCGATGTGGCAAGAACCTTCCGTTCATTTCTTGTTCCCTAGAGAGTACAAATTATTCTTTAACTACATAGCTCTGAACTTGTTCTTCAAATTTTCATGCACAAAAGTCCCCAACTATACCCTTACTCTGATGAAAATATTTCTAGGATCTTCAGAAACCCTTGTGATAACCTTTGAGGATCTTGAATCATAATTCCCAAAGATCCTCTAGGTTCTTTCCGACTCCTGCACAAAAGGTTAAAGATCTTCCAACAACCCTGCAGAACTTCTCAACGATTTTGCATATCCTACAAAGTATTCATTCTGAGATTCTGAAAAACCCTCATGAAATTTTGAGTATCTTGAATGACCCTTACAGAGATAGGTTGTAGATCTTTACAAGGATCTAAAGCTGCCAATCTTTGTCATCTTTTAAGATGTTCCTAAAATCTTTTAGAGGTTCTTGAAAGATCCTTATCTTTTAGGATCTTTGACAGATAATGAAGATCTTTAAAGATCCATTACCACAATTTGCAATCCTTTAAGATCTAGCAATGAGTCTATTGGAAGAGGCCACTTCCAGATACCTTCAAATGAGTTGAAACAAACATTGATAGAGACAAAATAATCAGCAATTTCCCCAGAATTTCAACTTATTCAATTAATGAATCAGTCACTAAATGAGAGTTAATCATTTGGGTCTAACCACCAATTTAACAGTGCTTTAGTTGACTCTTGTGTGCTGTCATTTAATTTGAAACTGTTAAGATTTTCATGAGAATCCATGAGCATTTTTGCTTACTGGTCAGCCTAATGTGTCAACTCTCACTAACTCTTAGCCACTTGACCACAGGTCGATAATTGTTGATAAAAACAAAACTCCGATCCAAACTCTTGTTGCTTGACCATTTTTTTTTCTCATTTCCCATTTGATTGAAGGCCTAAGCGCAAGAAACGCACTTTGTGTTTTGGCCAAATTAAAAAAATGTCACAAACAACTCCAAATTTCGCACGCAAGTTTGTTTACGTGTGCTTAACATTGATCTGTATTCAAATTCGCTGAATCTAGCTTCGTTTTTTAGAAATTACGTATGCAAAGAACAAAGGCGTTTTGCAAAGCTTACGTTCTCCACAGTCAGCCAGCAGCATGAGTTTTTCGACACATCGCGTGTAAATCTTTCCTTCTAGCGTTATTTAACTGTCCGGGGAGGTTGAAAAACGTGTCAGAGCCATGATTTTAGTTCCTATCCACCATTTTGAGGATTCGCTTTAAGAAAAGGACTGGACTGAACACATTGTGACGCGATGTCACCTGATAGGCGTCACGTGAGAGGAAAGAGAAAAAAAAAAAATGGCCGTTTGTTCCTGAAAATCATTTGAAGCCTTTGGTTAGTTTTAGCGTAAGTGCTGCTGCCAGGTGGTTGAAGGACATCATTAAGTCTGAATACCCGTAAGTTTACAGCATCGCTCGAAGAACTGAGTGATGTTTCTGCCTTTGTTTTGTACAACAGCGCTGTTTAGCGCTTCAGAAAAAACGTTGCACAAACCGAGGTAGTTTTGAGCCTGGCGGCATAGAGAGTCTAAAACAAGAGGTTTCTTGCCGGGAACTTCGTCAACGCGAGTTTTGCAGGATCCGCTTGGGTTCTGCCGCGACAAAGTTGCCGAGAAGTGACCTGGTTTTAGACTTTAAAAAATTCTTTATATGTTCCCCAGGGCACGTTCCCTTCGCAAAATATTTTGTGTCTCATTAAATATTCATCAATGAATCTATCGATTCGTGCGAACGAAAACCTCATAAGTTTATCTTGTTTTCGCGGGATTTTGTAGATGTGTGATGATGTAAGGAGTGGAGATAGAAGTGAGAGCAAGCCGGCGGCACTCAACTGAAAGCAAAACTAGTATAATGTGACAACACGAGCAAACGTATTCAATCAACAATCAGTCTTTATTTCACTTTCACCTCGGGGCTAGGATTGTAACCCTAAAAATTTAGCTGACTTCATCGTCTTGAGAAACAAAAGGTTTCCTTTGTTTATCGTTTGTAAAAGAAAAGTCAAAAGACGCCGCGCAAGCAAAAACCTTGTCTTTTTGCATGTGTTATTTTTCGAAAACGAAGGAAAGACCAGCAAAATTAAATACAGGGCAGTGTTGAGCACACGTAAACGAACTTGCGTGCGAAATTTGGAGTTGTTTGTGACAATTTTCAATTTGGCCAAAACACAAAGTGCGTTTCTTGCGCTTACGCCTTCAATTATAATAATATTATTGTTATTAATAATATTATAGATGTTATTGTTGATTACCTTGTTCATTGTTGTTTCTCTCAGCTTATAGAACACATACTGCTCACCAACTTGCAGGAAATTATGCCAGAACATAAACTGTTCATCCTATAAAAAAAGGAAAGTTTACTACTTGAAGCTAAACCCTAAACAGGATGCCGTTGAACGTTTGCATTTTTATCTTGCTGAAGAAGGCAACAGTAGTGGCCGAAACGTCCAAAAACAATATTTTTAGCCAGTGTCAACTTTTTTCATTCGTAATTTTTAAACCCTAAAATACTTTGACTGTAAATGGATGGGATGTTAGGCCATTGCAGGGTTACTCCCCAGCAATGAAGGGTGAAGGGGGCACTACAGGAGCAAAGTGTCTCGCCCAAGCACATGACACAGATGACCTCAGTCAGGGCAGGTGGGATATACTGATAGCTTATACTTCATCATAGTGAAAGTACAGTGGCTAAAAATGAAAAGTTAACACAGACTACATCTACATCTACATTTTAATATGTCGGTAAAAAGTCCATCAGGATATCACACCAACATCTAAAAATAAGTAAAATACAATATGTACATATATAATAACTGAAAAATTCTAAATTAAAAAAAAAATCTAGACTGATTTACAAGTCAAAAAATCTAGACTGATTTACAAGTCAAATAGATCCAAATAGGCATCATGTTACATCATTTAATAACTGTTTTCTAAAAGCTAAATGGGTTTTTGAATCCTACCTGAACAACAACCGAGGTGGTAAGATTTGTCACTGGACAAGAAAGTTTGACCAAGAAGAACGGCTTTCCAATGCTTGCCATACTGTTCAAAAAATAGAGTAACACATAAATAATGATCAATTAATTAACTGAATTTTCAGAGACCTCATATGCAGTAAAGGGGAGGTGAAGAAAGATGCTGATATCAGCCACACGTAACAACCTTCACATGTGAGAAGTCCTGTTTTCTGCTGGCTGAAGAACGATTTAGGCAAGAAACATTTTTCTCACACACATGATCTGGGAGTGTGGGTGCTAGTGTGCGAGGGGTCTAGGTCACATGGTTTGACATGGTTCTCAGTCTTCTTGTTGCCATTCACCATTGCCTGTCTCCCACCTTTTCACCCCCTTTTTACAGTGTTGGCAGCTGCATTGCAAGAGTAATTAGTTCATTTTCTTTCTATTTCATGGGGCCCGTGTTGGGATTTTGTTTCTTTGGTATTCAGTTGGAGGACTTTTCAATCTAATTTTTTCTTGTGTTGTTATGAGAGCAGTAATTCCGTTTTGTTATGTCTTAAATAATGGTCAGGCTGCATGGTTCGGTTTGGCATGGCTCCCAGTTATGTGTGAGAAGCAACCTTCATATGCCAGTCTCTAAGCCTGCATAGCAGATGGAGGAGTAACATATGCCAATTTGCATCACCAATAAGTGCTTGGTACTAGGAGATTAAACATGTAATTATTTATTTAAAGTTCTCATTTAATCATGAGTTGGCCTAAATATTTGCGAATACTTTTTCTACTGATAGAGTTAACAAAAATATTTAAAATAAACGAAAAATAATTCTTGTAACCAAGGTCTGAAAAATTTGTTAGTGAAGCTTTCGAATGTATCACACAGCAAATTGTTTAATCATGTGACCACAGGTGTTCAAAAATGGCGGGAAGATCTTAGCCCCCGTTTCTGTTCAGCGTTGGGCATTGACGTCTGATATGGATGGTCTCCTTGAGTTGTTTTTTTTGACACCTACCGACTCTTTATCAAGAATCTTGACTCCTTTCCAGTCGATCTCTTGAAATAATTTGAAATTTCAAACTTGGCACAAATCAGTTCTTAATACCTGTGAATTGGGCTCAGGGCATAAATATTTCCACGTATATTTAGGTTGACAGTCAAGCTACAAAGACACAAACAAAATAGATGTCATAAAAAAATATTACAAATTTTATACTCAACTTTTTAATTTGTAATTTGTTTGGAACAAGAAGGGGACAATTACAGTGTACCGACACTTTGTCCTTTCCTCTTGAATCCTCTCTGAAGCACATGCACCAGTATTATAGGCATGTAATGTGTACAGAGAGGCTATGTAGCTATATTATGCAAACATTAAACGCTTATGATTGACGACTGGTATTGGTTTGCCACATAAAGTGTTCACAGGAAGCAATATATACCGGTAGTGTGTATATTAAATACCAACTTGTTAGGATATTGGGTAAGAATGGGCCAGAAAAGCCAGCTAGGCTTGTTGATGAGTCGGCTAAGTGCTTTCTTAGCTATATCCCTGCTGATTCTTTATACAGAAATTTCAAGAAAAACACATGTTCAATACCTTCTATCTTGCTGGAGCTCCTTGATGTTCAATACATTACACATATGCAGCTTGTCATCACGTGAACTTCTTTTTGTAACAAGAATTGGTGCACATGTCCTAATGATTTCAATATAACCACTATGTCCATCTTTTGAATCTGACAATAAGCAATTAATTAGTACACAATTTATATCCTGCTTCTGTAATGACCAGTGCATGCCTTTGGACTTGTCCAATATAAAAAAATATATAGTCAGATTGCACTTGTGAAAGATTATAAAACTTGTCCTCAAGGGTTGATATTTCATGAAAAAGTTGCATGAGTAGTGTTTTAACATATTTACATATCTCTCCATCCCTATATATGTATAATATTAATACAATCATCATCATCATTTGTAAAACCTATACAATTTACCTGAGTCTATACCTTTACCTTTCAAACTATTTTTAGCAGCTTTGGCTGTTGATGAAGAAGGCACAGGAACATAATTCCACTCAGGAATCAATACAAGCTTCTCTAGCCAATGTCTGTCGGGATTTATAATCTGAAAGCAAGCAAAGAAGGGATTGAAAAAAATCAAAGAGACAGGACTTATTACCTATTGGAAAGTTCTCAGATGTACCAGACTCTTTCAACACTCACTCAGGGATGTCAAGAACACCCAGCACTTGCTGTAACTCCAGCAAGTATTCTGTCATGAATTGCCAGCTAAACTTCATGCAGCTCAATGCAAAGGGCACATGCTTTGAGCTTCTCATTTTGCTCTTCGACAGGTGTCACACATGTACAACCTTTTACTTCTGACTGTATTAAAAGCCCTGCTCAGTGAGTCTTAGTTTGCTGTTGAACAAAGTTTTTACTTTCTGGCATCACAAAGTCTGTCTGAGACCTTGTGGAACAGGAGTATTAGGTATACGTCTTAAGTCTTATTTTGGATGCTTATAATCCCAGGTCTTCAAACACTTGACTGTGTGTTTGATTTATATTAAATACACATTCTAGTCATTTACACCTCTAATGTGAAGTACTATCGCTTGCATCTAAGCGTAAACACTTGCCACTAAAACATGATCTAACTGGATATTAAACATGGCATGATTCGTCATCAAAATGTTGAAGTTTAGCAGACCGTAACGGCAACTTTCTCACTCAAAATGATCACCATAAACAGTTAAGAATGGATGAAACTTTACACTAGAAGTGATTCAAGTGAACCTGCAAATGCATATTGACACAGATCAGGATCAACTTTTCATTAGAAGTCTCTATATCCAATCCTTCCACCATTTCGAAACTACAATGTGTTGAACTTTTGGCGTGAAAGTTGTCGTTACGAACTGCCAAGCTTCAACGTTTACTGACGAATCATCTCATGTTTATTTAATTAGATCATGTTTTGGCAGCGAGTTTTCATGCTTAGATGCAAGCAATGGTAGTTCTTTACCTCACAAACAACAGCTGCGGAGTTATCCTCAATGTACAGTGTTCCTGTAGCTGGCATGGATTTTACAGACTTGGGCTGAACTGTTAAATATCCCAGGAGAATAAAAGGCATCTTCCAAGTTGTACTGTATTCTGTGGAACGCACAGTTATTATTTACTACTAATAGGGCTGTTAGGTTTTGCTGGTTCCAGGTTCAGACTATTTTTAAACAATTATTAGATTCCGTTTATGTGATATCCGGAATAATCAAGGTCGAGGTAAGTGTTATCAGCCGAAGCCGAAGGCTGAGGCTGATAACACTTACCGAGACCTTGATTATTCCGAATATCACATAAACCGAATCTAATAATTGTTTTATTATACATTATTTTTCTGGAAAAAGAATAGAATAGAAGTAATGGCAAACGATTTCAACCTGTTTCAAAACTTCTGCTAATTCCGGCTGGTCGTCCTATTAAATCGTGGAATAGTTCCTTTCCAATTTTTATTAGTCATTTTGTGTTTTCCGAGACTTTATTGTCCAGCAATTTTTGAACTTTGGTCAAACTATTTCTCGTTTGAAGGAGTGAATCAACGAACTATGAATTTCCTTCGCCGCCAGATGCCTGACACATTGCTCTTGGAAATCATGCATTGTGCGCGCAACCTACAGATTAGTGAATAATCTGCTAGCAGATTATTCACTAATCTGTAGGTTGCGCGGGGTTGCGCGGATTCCCAGAATTAGCTGTAGGCTCTTAGCCAATGAGAAGACAGCTAGTGACTACAATGTATAATAACAAGAATTACCGGTATTACACATAGCAAATATTGTAAATAATAAGTACTTAAGCTTCCCAAAATTGTCTTTGTAATAAAATTATTAAATGAGGTAGAAATATTTTTCCATTTTATCAACAAGTCACTTTGGTAATAATCTCCCTTGCACCTGTTTTTATTGTTGTCACGCAACGCTCCTCACCACAAATGGCCGTTTGTTTGGAGGAGACGACACTAAAAATGGCTGTGAGGGAGACTATTTTGCTAAGGCCAGTTCTAATAACTACAACTACAAGTTCTAATTAATAATAACTACAAGCTGTGACCACACAAATATAGAATGGGAAACCTGTGATTTTAGGCCAGCCATTTGTGGGGAGGAGCATTGCGTGATGACACTAAAAATGGCTACCAGAGAGACTACTTTTCTTACGGCCAGTCCTAATAACTACATTGGCAAGCTGTGACCACACAAATTTAGTATAGGAAACCTGTGATCTTGGCTTTACATTTGCATAGGTATTTTATCTATTATAATTTTTCACCTGGAACCGTGTTTTCTTCCTGTGATGTACTGCAAGCAAGGGAACCTCCAAACACATCCTTGCTTGTTGTAAATAATGTGTCGAGTGGCACGACTTGGTGACTCATAGGAAGCCAAGCTGAAGACTTCACTGTATCGTCCCCGCTTCTTGTCTCTTTGATTTGATGTAATACAGCAAAGCATACTTCAGCAAACTCGGCATCACTTTCATTTTGACGGATACATTTTTCTACATCATAGTAAAAAATCTTAAGCCATTCCTTTTCCTGAAATTTATAATATTTTAACAACACCATGAAGAAGTGACCGTCAAAACAAGAGTTGACTGTTAGTCCACTCAGTGCCACTCAGGCATAAACCGTAATATACGTCATTTGGATACCTACATTCTGCACGATTCCAACATGGATTTCTTCCCTACATCGTCTTAGGAACTCATCCATTTATGGAGCTGCTATTTTCAGCGATCAGTGCAAACGACGCCTTGCACAAATGCGCTGAACACAAACGAACGAAAAATAAAAGTCAAGACTGCCGCCATTTTGCTTTGTTTTGAAAAACCGCTGACCGAGTATGAAGACTTGCGCGCGTGCGCAAGGCGCGAAGCTTGGAAAGACTTTTGGGAGGCTTGGGGGTGAAACAGTTAAAAAGAATAAGAAAGGATAAGAGGGAAAGGTAAAAAGGGGGAAAATGGAGACTTCTAAAGATCTTTTTTCTCATCTGTAGCTTTTCGTTCGCTTTTACATCGCTTTCAGTTTGGATTTACATTCAGTGACGCTTTAAGGAGTCAAGAGCCTTGTTTCCACGTGTCTGAAGAAGCTTGAAGAGAAAACGAAATCACTTTTGCCCAGTCGTTGCCTCATTAGTATTCCGCGCGTGCAGCAGCCCTCTACTTCTAATATGAAACTGTCCTGCGCAGCGTTAATTTAATGAACACATTGGATTCTGTAATGTTTAAGTTAAACATTACAGAATCCAATGAGCGCTCTACTTCTTACCGTATTATGAACCCGTACTACCTTTCAGTCTTGCCTTGTAAGCTTGAAGCTCTGATCTGAAAACGTTGCCCAAAATTACTGTGTGTTGTTTTAGATCTTTAATTATCTTGATGCGTTTGTTATCTTGATACGTTTGTTTTTCTGGCTAGAAATTAATGTCGGGATTCTAACAATCAAGTCAACAATATGTACCATTTCTAAAGCTGACATTTATGAGCGCCTCTTCTAAAAAAAACATTCCGCGGTGATGACTGGAATGCGAGCTTTCTTCCTGAATTGATTAGCTTACATTCAGTACACAAGTATGTTGAACATTTCGAAAAAGATGTTAATGGTGCATTGTTTTGTGCAAACCATATTTGTCGTGGTATATTTGAATGAATATTAATTGCGTATAAAAGTTTTAGCGTCCTGACACTCCCATAATTTTAGTGTTGGTCATCGTTGTTGTGTGAAGCAACTGACAAACATCTTCCTGCATCTGCTTCTTTCAGATAAGTCCTCATAACTTCTCTTCATTGTTTCATTGTTATGTCTTTAGTTGTAGTGTAGCTTTGGTTTTTGAAACTACGCTAGCCTTTAAGTTTTGCCTTTTAAATGGTCTAAAAGAGCCAAGCTGTAAAATTTTGTTCGAGTTACATGTACTCATCGGCCACGCCGCAGAAATCGTTTAAGTGTAAATTTTGAAATACTGAGTTTCCAAACACGTTTTATACTGTTAGGCTAAGCGCGGACTGTTTCTCGTTCGCAATTTGTATCGTATCGAATTTAAGGGTTGTTTTCAGTTTTCTATACTTGTAAGTAAGCTGGCGTCAAACCAAACTCCTTCGACGCCTCCTTCCCGTCCCAGAGGAAAAATAAAAACTTTTGATTGGTTTAGAATACAAATATCTTAATCTTTTCCTGTTTTTTGTTTGTCAAGTTTAGCAGAGCAGTAGAAGTGCTTCCAAAAGAACTGCAAACAGAGCGCCCATGTTCAGTGTTGGTGCCAAAAAAGTCATGAATCAGCAAGCAAGTGGGGCGATGTTATTCCATCCTCGGCGGCCTCTTCGCGTTACAAACAATTACAATTTCAGGTAAGGTGATCGTTCGATGATACCTGAACAGTTAATTTCCCAATTACAAGATCCTGTCTCAATCAGTTTAAGTCTGTCGCATTAAGACGTAAGCGAAGCACGGCTGAAATCTTACAGTATACGTACTGACGAAAGCTAAATACAAGCTACAACAGAAACGGTGAAGAAGAATGATCTGAATAAAAATTACAACCTAAACGTAGACGGTGAAAAGGAATGTAAACGTGACAAGTACAATAATTATATTTCAGCTATTACAATCTACAGTGTCTACAGTGAAAAAGCAAACTCAGTTAAGAAAAATGCTCACTATTTTATACAAAAATTAGAAAAAGTTACCTGATCGGTGTTAAAAAAATAAAAAAATATTCAAAAGGAGTGGTTTATAAAGGGACTGGAAATCCTAGTGGGAATAATTTGCAAAACATGCTTATCAACAACTAAAAGAAATACTTTTTTTATTTTTTCTTGCATAAATGTTTTGCACTGTTTATGTTTTGTGGGGTGAGCGTTAGTCATAAGCATTTTACATCAATCGAAGCAAAACTGAATCGATCAAACCATACTGAAATGGCGTTAATAGTCACAATACTCAAGTATCAGCTTAGAAATGGAAACTTTACTGAACTCTACAAGAATATGCTTTTCAGCAGTAGAAATAAATATACGTATATTAAAATATATATAAAATAATGTGTAAAAACTATGTGTTACACTATTCTTGTTTCAAAAATTCGTCCAACATCTTTCTTAATCCTGCTTGTCATTGAAAAATAAGCAAAAAAATACACTTTGCTCGTTTTGGGGTTTGGAGTTTGGAACTCGGTACAAAATACCAATAAAGCTAAACCAAATCTAGAAACCGTGTGAAGGAACTATTGAATACCTGCATTTAGTAAATTGAATGTAATCAAAAAAAATTGAACGGCAAACTGATTATGCAGACAGAGATATAAAAAGATGTCAAAACAAGAGAAAACAAACTAAATTCAAGACATGCATTATATATAACGCCTTATTAACTGATAACATCTCTCTGATTAATGAGACATGGTAAAAGCACGATTGTTCAAGACCTACACCTAGCGTATTTTTAAAATTACCAGTTTTAAAAAAACACAGCAAGCAAATATGCTCAATGATAAAACAACTGGCATAAGTTATATTGACGTTTCCTTTGTTTCTCCAGGTGGAACATAGATGCAAGTAAAAGAGAGTGCAAGGGCTCCGAAGTGTTTCCATTACGAGTCAAACCGACGATGATGGTGTAGCTGTTGGATTCTGAAGCAAGTTGACTGTTGGCAACTTCGTTTTTCAAAGATAAGTCCATAGTTTTTTTTCTTCTTCTGTACAGTTTTTTGTGGGAAATTATTCGAATGAACTGTTTCTAACAGAATAGCAATAGTTGTAAAGTATTGCGTAAAGAATATTATTTCTGGAGAATATTGTCTAGATGTATCACCAAATTACAGACAGAACCAACACTAAGAGAATAGTAATTGCTAAGATCCTGTTCATGATTTTCGGGGTCAACATGAGTCTGCTGAATATTGTTTTGCAGAATTTGAATGTAAGTCGAATGACGTATTGATCGATAAACGAACACGAAAAAACTGTTTAAGAGAGATACATTCGAACAAACAAATTTTAACGGGGAATTCAAACGAAAAAATTCTCATGTCAACCCATTCCTTGTATCTCAAAGTGCAACTAAAACAGTTCTTGAAAAAGGCCTGGGACTGTAAAATTGCATGTCCACTCGTCACTAGTAGATTGCTGAAAAATTGTTTGACTTGAAAAAAAAAATTGTTTGACCTGAAAGTTTGACTTATCAAGAATGTTAGATTATCATCATTGCCGTTTGTTTTTAGAAGGATATTTCAAAACAAAGAGAAAGAGAAAAAAAGTATCGTTGTTTCGTCCACAAAGAGTATCGTTATAAATAGTAAATCTTCAGTTAATTTTTCTATCAAATATGTTCAGGTGATAAACACCGGGAGGATATTGTCTTGATGTACTACCAAAATCTCACAAAACACATTTAAATAAATGTACAGCAATCAGTTAGGAGAATGGATATTTTGAACTAGGATTTGAAAGGTACATTAACATTCAGTTTTCTAAACTCTACCTTGACGGTCATCCGTGTGGGGGGTGTTTCTGTAGTACGGTGAACCAAACCAAGTACAAAAAGAAAATTAAACTAACTTGCTAGAAGACTTCTCAGGAAAGTATTTGAAAGGTGTTTGCAAAACAAGGATATTTGCGATTGTTCTGAATTCAAGAATTCAATCTAAGGAAACATGCGCCTAAACCATACAGGCGCTAGCTCCATGTGTAAAACCAGCTTGCGTTTGTTTGTAAATGATAAAATTAGTAACTTTCTTGAAAAAGTGATTTAAGAAGATTTGCTATGAAATGAATGAACCGAAATTAATCATTTGTTTTAATTTGGAAGGCGTTTTTAGCTAATTCTTACTTGTTATTAACTAGTGGGGGTTTTTTAAGGAATTTGTATCGGAGATGTATATTAAAACTTTGTATTTTTAGGACTTTGCTGTACGTATTTTTAGGACTTAAAAGTTCAAGTCCAAGTATACTTTGATGGCAGAAAAAATTCAGAGAACGACTTACAGCTTTATAGCATTTGTCCTCAGAACGTAAATCCTTTTCAGATCTTTGTAAACGTGCGTTAATGCGTTTTTGTTTAGCGATAAATAAAGTAAATATCAATAAAACCACATTACTTTGTTGACTGACCTTTATAAATAATCTTTTTTCTGTTTTTAATTCCGTTGTTTCAAGCCGTTTGTCGCTGTTTAATCAACACTTTTCAAAGTCAAAAAATGTTGGAAAAGTTATTTGGAATGTACTAGAACACTTGGGGGGGGGAGACCCTGGACGCGGACAAACATTTGTAATAGTCCTGCAGTTATTCTGTTTAAAATGACATATTTTTGTATAAAAATTAAAAACATTTAGAAATACGTTTTGGTAACTTCATAAACTGACATTTCCTCAAACATACAAATTATCTTTGCTCGTCACGAATGTTTTGCATATTTTCCTTCTAGCGATCCCGAGAACGATTTTGTTTCTTGAGCTCACTTGTATTATAATTTACAACTAATATTATTTTAATGCGCCATTGTAAAAATCTCGGAAATGGTTCGATAGATGTCTTCAAAACGTTCAACAAGAAAGTTTTTAAAAGTAATGTTTAATAAAATCGCAGTTCGTACTTTACTTACTTTATCAAGTTAAAAACACTTGTCGCGGCTTCAAAAACCTCTGATGTAGATCTTTTCATTCTTGCACTGATGTTTACATTTTAAGTTATTTTGGCCAAGAAAATTAGACATACAAAATTTAGCCGTGTCTTCAACAGATATAAAGATCCTCATTGAACATTACCTCTGAAATTCTGTTCGCCGAAGCCAAGAAAGTATTACTGAACATCATAATGAACACGAAACTAGTTTTTGTACTCGCGTATTTAAATTAAGTGTGTTGAAAGTAAATGCAAATGGGATTTTCCCATATCATTATGACATTAAACATTAATTTCATTTGTATTTTCTTTATGAAATATTATTTTGGCAGTTTCTCTTAAAGCGGTCCATCGCATTTCGGGTCGAAAAAAAAGTTTTCCCTCAAACTTTGCCCGGTGAACTATCTTAGGTTGTAAGTAAATGCAACAACTTTAGTTTTTGGAAATACGTTAAAATATATTTTTTAGAGCTCTCAACAGTGAAGGCTGCAAAAGGCCTAATTTTGAGCTTGGCCAGAACGAGAAATTTCATAAGTTGACGAGCTCGCCGTTAAAAAACAACCAAATGCACCAAATTATTATTATTATTCCTAAGTTAAGTGGTCCTTCAAAGGTTGGAAACGCATGTTAATTTTGATACATTTTGATTTACGGGTCCGTGAAAATTTAAATATCAGCAACCGTTAGATCGCTTTTTGTAAACATGCAAAAGTATGGTGTCTTCGCCGGCCTTTATTTCACGAGTCCAGACCAGACCATTCTAAATTCCATCTGAATCCTACTAAACCGATGTTAGGAAGCATAGAAATTTAAAAATACCTTGCACTTTTTATCTTCCTTTGCCACAGCGACTTCGAAAATTTCGTGCTTATGCAAGTAAGTGAGCTCATTTGCATAATGTGTATGAAATACTCGTATAAGCAAAAATTAAAACTAAAAATTAAAACAAAAATTAAAATTAACATGCGTTTCCAACCTTTGAAGGACCACTTAACTTAGGAATAATAATAATAATTTGGTGCGTTTAGTTGTTTTTGAGCGGCGAGCTCGTCAACTTATGAAATTTCTCGTTCTGGCCAAGCTCAAAATTAGGCCTTCTGCAGCCTTCACTGTTGAGAGCTCTAAAAAATATATTTTAACGTATTTCCAAAAACTAAAGTCATTGCATTTACTTACAACCTAAGATAGTTCACTGGGCAAAGTTTGAGGGAAAACTTTTTTTTCGACCCGAAATGCGATGGACCGCTTTAAGAGAAACTGCCACTTAATGTGTTTTTGAATAGTTTACATTTATACGCCTGAGTTCTTTAAGGTGAATTGCAAACGTTAGACACAGTTCCCAAAACGCTCTTTCGAGACACCTCAGAATCGAACCTCAGACTTAGATTTCCAAAACACAAGCAAAGATCGTGTGCAGTCCAGTTAAATTCTTTACAGATTATTAGATTGTTTAGCAGCATTTTGAATGGAAACAAGAGTTTGATGCGGGTTCAACCAGCGTATGCTTCAAACATTTGGAAACTTAAACTTTTCAAAAACCAGGAACAACCAAATTTTGTTAGTCTTGCATATCAAGTTTTCCAGTTAAAAGTAAGACCATAAACTTGTTAAACATGCCTTCTTATGTATCAATATCCTCGTCTATATAGGAACACAGAAATGAGACGGATTGAGGAAATGAACAGTGAATCATCACAAACGTGTATAATGGAGCAATGAAATATTGTCAAGAATAAACTTCAAGATTCTTGAAGAAAAGTATTGACTGCTATTTGTTTTCGCTAAATGCTTTTGGTTATTTACCAAGCAGCATGACTAATAAACGCAAAAAATGAATTTTAGTTGGGTAATGCGATACAGATATTAAAGAAAGGGACGGACCATTATTTTTCTTGGAGAGGGTATGAAAAATTTTCCGATGCAAACTTTTTTTTTAGTTTATGCTCCTCTGCCAAAATATTGTTGTTATACATATCGTGTTTGAAAACAATTTATTTTGTATTTCAAGGCTCTGCAAACGATGTTTTTCAATATTTTTCATGCATCCCAACTAAAAAATAATGGTCTGTCGCAAAAATTAGAAATTCAACTCGTGTAAAGAAAGTGAAAAGAGCAAATTAAAGGAAGACCGATGAAACGCTCTTAAAAACTTTCTACTAAAAAGTAAACAGCCCATAATTCAACAAGAATAAGAAGAAAAGAAGTCGAGCATTCTAAAATGAATGCTTCGTCAAAACACGTGTACTTGTGTCCTTTTTTACTATACTAAATATTCCTCCATTACTACGACATTTAAGAAACTCCAAACAAAAAGAAAGGGTGGAAAATAAACGACTCCCACACACCCTTCTCCCACTCCCCTCCGGAGAAGGAGAGCGTGAGGGGGAGGTACTCCCACACACCCTTCTCCCACTCCCCCTCCGGAGAAGGAGAGCGTGAGGGGGAGGTACTCCCACACACCCTTCTCCCACTCCCCTCCGGAGAAGGAGAGCGTGAGGGGGAGGTACTCCCACACACCCTTCTCCCACTCCCCTCCGGAGAAGGAGAGCGTGAGGGGGAGGTACTCCCACACACCCTTCTCCCACTCCCCTCCGGAGAAGGAGAGCGTGAGGGGGAGGTACTCCCACACACCCTTCCTGGGTTAATTTATTCATATATTCCGGCAACAAAAATGAAAAAAAAGTATTCCTTAATGTTACCTTTGTCATGTGTCATTTTACATTCAAATTCTGTTTACTCCTTATCGCAACCCGTCTCTTTCAAAGAAGATTTTATCCTTTTTGTGGGAAGGGCTGGATTCTATTTAAAATTTTCAACTCTCGTTAAGCTGGAAGTTTGGGGTGGGAGGTCATCCTCAATCCTTCAAGCTCCCAAGGGAACAACTTTTACTTTGAACCCCCTTCACATCATCCACCCTTCTGCAAGTGAGGATTAGTAGAGACAATTTTTCTCTAATCCACAATCATCCACTATCCCAGATGAGAAAAGTGTTGGTTGAAGTTTAATTTCCATCCAGTCCTCTATTCCTTTAAAAGAAAAGATTGGGGAGTGGATTCTATTCCAATCCGACGTGAACATGTTGGAAGGGATTGAACTTCTATCCACAATCCTTCTTTCTTACATTGAAAATAGTTGAGATTGTGGATGGAAGTTACACTTCTTTCCCCAAAACTTTTCCTTTGGGATAGCGGCGGACTTTGGATGGGCGTAAAGGGTCCTCCCATAAACTTCTCCTTCAGGAGAACGAAGGTTGTTGATGGAAGTAAAACTTCCTTGTACAGTTTTCTCTTCTGGGAAAATAGGGATTGTGGACGGGAGTAACACTTTCCCTGTATCTTCACTTCTAGTTAACGTGGAGGATTGCGGGTGGGAGATAAACTTTAATCCACAATCATTTCCTCCAGGATGTTGAGGGTTATAAATCAGAGTTGAATTCCCTTTCATATAATCTTCCCCCAACAAAAGTGGAGAATTTTAGATGGAAGCGAGACTCCTTCCCACGGTGTGCGCATATATCTCTTCTGCGTCACCTTCTTTGGGCAAAAGGGAATTGCTCATCGGAGTAAACTAAATTTAAATGTAAAAGTAATGGACAGCGACACAAGTTTCACCGCATTAGTAGTAATGTACTACACTCTGAGGCAAAAAATTTTTTGCCTTAGAGATTTAGTACATAACTACTATCAGCACTGGATTCCAAAAACTGAAGCCAAATCTGAAACCAAAACTGAAGCCAAATCTGAAAAACTAAATCTGAAAAACTAAATCTGAAGCCAAAGTGAAAAACCTAAACTGAAATCAAATCTCAGAATCAACCCTAGGTCAACCCAAGGTCAAAAAATGGAAACCAAACCTTGAAGCCAAATCTATAAACTAAACCTTGATTAAATGATAAAAATAATCTTTGATTATTTTTGACAATATTTAAAAAAAACTTTTTATACTCTTTTTCAAAATTTTGGATACAGTGCTTTTAAACAAGCCGAGTTTTTATGCTGTTGTTATTATCATGGTAAATCTCTTGTACTGAATATCTGTTGTGAATTATCTTCTAAAACGATTATGATTTTTGTTATTTTTGAATTCATTTTTTCTTTTTCAAGGTTGGATAATACACTGTTTAAATCATTGTAAATGTTACATATGTATTTACTTGTTTCATTTTCTTCATTTAATAATTTTGTTAATGGCTTGCAATGTCCATCTTGTTTTAGTTTTTTTTCTAAATATACTAAAGTGTCTAGATTTTCATATACCAAATCTCCGAGTTTTGATAATTCTTTTAATGTTACGATATACTTCAGTGTGTTTATTGCGTCATCAGACATATTTTTGAATGTATTTGCTTTGAAACATATTTTCTTTAAATTTTCCATGTTTATTTTCATGTTGGTCATTTATCTATATATATAGTGTATGTTTTTATTTTTATGCGTTTTTTCATGAATCTCTTATACTCTTTTTCAAACTTTTTTTATAGTGCCTTTGAATGGGATTGTCTTATATGGGTCCACTTGCTACCCAGACTGTACTCTTTTTTACATTGCTCACAAAACCATCGTGTATTTCGCATATAACGGGCTTTTGTGCGCCTTATAGCTTTCATTTTGTCTTCTTTGGTAAACCATCTCTGGTATCGGCCATTAACAATATTATCATTCCAAAACATCAATTGTTATATATTAATGACACAATATATTAATTTCTTATATCATTAATAGTGCGTTTAAGGGAAAAACACATATAAAAATAAAATCTCTTTGTAATATATATATGAATAATAAAAGATTTATAATCGGTTTAACCTCGGATAAAAATAATAGATCGAATGATATTAAAATAATTGCTAAAATCTTAGAAGATGAATTTAATTTCAAGCACATGGTATTTAATCAGCCAAACAGTGTAATTGTTATGGATGGCGGGGCTAACCCATGGGCCGATTATATTGAAGCATATTTTGATAATTATAAAGATACTAATTACGTAATATCAAATTTGTTTAATTTAGATATTGTCGAAATGCTTTTTGATAACGGCTGTAGTATTATAAATATTGATACCTTTTTTTATAATGAAAATCAATTAGATGAAAAATTAGTTGTTGATAAATTCAATGTTTTTTTAAAATGAATGTATGTCCTAAAATATTTTTTGTAATCAAATACTGATTTATAAAAATATTATACTTAATATTTTTATTTGCATGTGTAATACTTGATAATTGATTTTAAGGCACTCTTAACATATACTCCATAAATAAAATTAAAAATTGTTTATATATCTTTCAAATCCTTGATTGGAATCCAACTGTTGAAGTCATCACTGTATCCTTTCCACTTAACTAAAGCTTGTTTCTTCTTATAATCTCTACGGATCACTTTATCAATTCTGAATACATCCTGTTTTGCTTTTAATAATTCAGGTTCATAAAAGCTACCTTTTATTTCTTCATCATTCAAATCTTTTATTTTGTATGTAATGGGATTAGTATGTTGGATCTTAGTAATTACGAACATTTCTTCACTCCAATTTGGTGTATAACCCTTATCGAAAACAATTCGTTTATACTTAGATATTCGGACCTTATCACCAACCTTAAATTTGGGTTTTGCTGATAATGGCTCCATATCACCGTATAGGTTAAGATATACAATTCCTTGATTCTTTTCCTTTGAAGCTTCTGTTGGTGTCATCTTTATTGAACTGTGTTTTGTATTATTATATTCTTTTACTATTTTTGGAAGTATTTCAAGATACTGTGTATTACCTTGAATAGTAAACTGTTTGTACATTTTATTTTTCAAAGTTCTATTAAATCTCTCAATAACAACAGCTTTACCTTCATTAAAAGTGGAATACATGTTAATATCATTTTGCTTTAGCCATTCCTTGAACGTTTTGTTATAAAATTCAGATCCCTTATCAACCCAGAGATATTCAGGTTTACGCTTGTCATTAATGATAATATTGTTGAAAGCGCTAGTTATTGATGCACCTTTCTTATCTTTCAATTGTATAGCCCAAGCGAATTTACTGAATACGTCAATTATAGTCAATAGATATTTATAACCTTTATTCCATTTTGAAAGTTTATCCATAAAAACTAAATCAGCAGACCATATGTCGTCAATTCCATTTGATATTACTCTTCTAGTTTTAAATTTTCGTCTGATTGGTTTATGTAACTCATCGGCTAATTGTTGAGACCAATCATTTTTACTCAACGCCGTTTTCCGTTTTTTGGCTTCTTTTTTTATACCTAATCCGATTTTTCTTTTACTAGCGATTAAAGCTTGTACCCCTGTTGTTCCCCATGGACGGTCTTTAAATGGTATTTTTGATATTCTCTTAAGCATAAGATCATCTGCCTTATGTTTATCAGCTAGTGATTTTGAATTACTGTAATCAATATCATGCTGTTGGCATATGCTATCTAGATTGTTTATTGGATCTCTATATTTAGGATCGTTAGATGCTAATCTTTTTTCTAATTTAGTTCCAGGTCCACAATAATTATACTTTTTGCCTGTAGGTGTTCTCATGTGTAGTTCTCCAAGTTTTGATAAGTGTTTTTGAATATCAAGACCCTTACCCTTTTTATAGTAATCAACATTGTCTTTTACACCTTTGAGAGCTTGACCTGCTAAAAGTCTTGCCATTGAAGCAAAGCTAGGTGATGGAGTTACGAAATTTGATGCTACATAGGCTATTTTATCAACAGTAGAAGGGCCTTTATAACGTGCAAGAGCCCCACCTTTTATGAATTTACTCTTCTTTTTACCGCAAATATAACAATTTGATTTTTCCATAAGACGGCCATTCTTTGCTTTGACTTTTTTAGAATTCATTGACTCAGTATTCTTTTTACATGAAACACAGTATGATTTACACTATATATATATATATATATATACATTAGATATTTAATCACAGTATGTGTTTCGCCATTTTTTAGATTTCTTATCCCAAATAGTACCAGAGCATGAAGGATCTTGGTGTTCACTTGGAGATGTCCAGAATTTCTTTGAGAATAATCCGGTTTTCGTGTTGAAGGCACCTTTTGCGATGTCTCCACTCCAGAATCTATCTAATGTTTCCTTTTTTGTACTCGGACTAATGTAACCAATAAGATCCTGAATTTGTGCAAACCCGGGTATTTTTTGGCCGATCTTTTTGTTGATCGTCTGTCCGACATTACCCCCTCGTGTCTTTTTTTCACTAACAAAACGAGTTTTAGTAATACCACAAGAAGCGCATTTCGATTTGAGCATTAAACGATTGTTTTTTGTTCTCACATATATTTCAGAGCTAGGAACTGAATTAGTTTGTATTTTTTCACGTACGCAAAACGATTTTACCATTTTATATATAATATGATTACATATTTTTGAAATAATTGCTTATAAAACGTTCATTGTACATCGTATCAGACATTGATAATGGCATTAATATATCGTGATACTTTTTATCGTACACCAATGCTTGATGCAGGAAATAAAGACAATAATAGCCACAAAGAACTGATTTGATATGTTGATAATGTGTGTTGTTATATATTATTTCTTTTATACCATCTTTTTTAGCTCTCAATAAAAATTCCTGAGGGTAACTTAATCCAAAACTGTCAAAATATAACAAAGTATTTTTCCTTTTACCATTAATACAACAAGTCCAATGAGTACCAACACCTTCATAGCTGTCTAAATTAATGATACATGGGGTATGTTTTTTAGGCATGTGTTCATCTCTGCTGTATATCCCTGTGATATTAATATTTAAATACTTACACCATCTCATTAGATCATTGTTACTTAGAGCTTTTTTGATAAATGTTGGCTTTATTACTTTCTTTTCGGTTTTAAGATTTTTTTTTTTGGAAGCACTAATCCACCTGTTCTAAGAAATTTATCATATTCACCCCATGATCCTATTACTGGAGGAGATCTGTAAGATAATACATCTTTCTTACTTGGTAGTTTGATTTTGCCACCATTTTTTGGTCTTTGCTTCCTAATGATTTGTGGTGAATAATAAGGGTATTCTATTTGCATTCCTGTCCCTCCTTGAGGGGGAGTGACTTGAATTCCTTTTCCAATCATATCCCTTCGCATTTTACTTATTTGGGCTTTAGATAAAGTCAGTGTAATGCCTTTTCCTTCACTTTTTACTTTATTGTGCCGTGTTATTTGTCTTTTTGTAAGGTATAACTCAGTATTACCCTTCTTTTTGATCTGATGCTTATCAATCAATAAACTCACTTCACTTGAATTTTTGATTGCTCTGGCTAGCTTTTTCATTTGGCCTTCTGTTAAATGAATATATGCTGAAATATATTTTGTGCTCATAGTCTTGCTCTATATATAATAGTGTTAGATTAAATATTACATAAAAATAAGTTCATTCCCAATTTTGTCAATTACAATTTTTTCTTCATAAAGAACTACAGCGTATATCATATAATCGTCAGTAGCTTGTACATTCAATCTGTAATGAAACAATAACTGTTTTGGATCATCAGTAACCGATTCCTTATGATTTCTTAAATCGAAATAGATAACAGGAAATAATTCAGAATAATTTTGTAAATTTAACTGAGTTCCTGTATTGTAGTCGTTGGTTCTGAATGCATATTCTTGAATGTCATTATATAATCTTGGTTTAAAATCACAATCATACTCTAGTTCTGGAGTAAAATATGAATTTCCAAGTTGCAATCGACAGGTAGATAGTGTACATGCATTATCACCCGCATTTATTTTAAAAGTATCAAAAATAAAGGGGTTTTCTAATTCATTATTTGACTTGTTTCTTTGCAGATATACAAAAACATGTTTTGCATTTTTAATAGCTGGTGTAATTTGATATATCCCAGAAATAGCAGTTGTTGGCGATGAATGTTTAATAAATTCTCTTAAATATGTCCATTTTGTTGCTGTTAAAAAACTACTATTCACTAATTTTTGTCCTGCTGATGTAAAGTTTAAACGCGGTAGCCATAACTGAAAATCTTGAACAACATATCGTGTTTCATCCCCAGCAACTCTATAAATAAATTCTCTATCATCATTTAGTGTTATGTTTAGTTCGATTTGCATTGGTGGTATCATTTTATCGCGGAGTTCTTGAAAAATTGAAAACCTATTTAACGGAATGATTGCGTATACGTCTTTTGATTGTGAACACAATTCAGCTCTTTTAATTGCTCCTACTTTTGGGGCTGTTCTTAAATCGCCAGCTAATACAGCTCTATCGTCGAGATACCAATTGAAATTGGTAGCTACTGTACGGCTATAGTCATCAGAAAATTCAAGCAATCCTTTTATGAAACAGATTTTATGCATGTCATTACCATCGTAAGGTTTTTTACCTCCTGAAGTTATCATAATGTGATTTATAATACTGGTACTATCATTTATCGTTGACGTTAGCGCAGGTGTTTCTAGAGCATTGACCGCAATGTTCGATCCATCAGCCTTTTTCTCAAGTTTATATTTCACGATAAAATACCCATTATACCAATCAAACCAACTAGACCTATCAGTCATATTGAATATATACCCTGTTTTTTCCTGATATAGCCCATTTGCAGGTCGAATAATGGGTGTTTGCAGATTGAATCGGAGATAATCAACTTTTTCAACATTTTCTATGCTTCTGAAACTCATTTATATTATTAGATTAGATAATTTACTTCAATTGTGCTAATCGTTTCAAAATAAGATCACCAGCTTTTTCACTTCTATTTAACACGGATTTTAAACTTTTCTTTTGTGCTTTGATTATTGGTGATTTATTGAGATATTTTACCATTTTTTTAGCATATTGTCCGATATTTTCTAAATCATTAGTTATTAAACCTGATCCTTTATGACGATATTGATATAAACCTTTTTTAGGGTTATAAAATTTTGACCATTCGTATACTCGATTCATTTTATATTATTAGTTTAGATTAATTCACCTCTTTGATAACGATATGAAACGCCGTATCGATTTCATTTAAATCAATGGGACGATTATACGAATCGGTTATATATAGTCTGATTGAATCAATACTATTTTTATTAATTGGTGAAAATTTCAACCTTCTCGGTTCAATAGTAAAAGGAAAAGATCTACGAATTCCTTGTGCTATGATACTAAAACAAAATAATACATCTTTTGATTCATCTGTCAATGATCGGTGAGTTAAATCACAATGAATACATATCATATCAACGCTCCTTGTTAAATCAGGTATTTTATCACTGATGTTGCTTCCAGCTGATAAAATTTTCTTATCAAAACCCAGTATCATATTAAAGTCTGATACAGATAGATCTAATTCATAATTTTGCTGTATGGTTATTATTGTTCTAAATAATGATAAATCAAACGTAACTAAAAATGGATAATCATCACCATCTTTACCAGTTGTATTTTTTAAAAAAGTATCAATGTCACTATATGAATACATGCCATCTGGAAAAACGATATCTTTAAAACTTGTATCACTACCTGTTGTTTTTCGATATCTAATCTTATTATTGGTGAATGAAGCCGAAATATTATACCAGCTATACGTCATACTGATTATTTCGTCTAGTGCCATCTCATAATTTTTATTTGGATCAAGGAATAAAGGCTGGTCAAGATAAATTGTAAAATCATGTGCTTTCTGATTATAATTATTGGCTTGTCTTTTCGCCCTGAATGAACTAAGTATTAAATGCTTCTCCATTATATATATTTAAATTAGATAAAATAGTTGTTATAAATTTTTTCATATAGACGCTTTGTAATTCTTTTCACTCTTAACAGTTCATCCAATATTGTAATACCTTGGTTTTTTAATTCATAACTCGTATTCCCAGAGTTAATGCTTCCGCAAATTACATCCAGTTTTTCAATAAGTTTTTCAGGGTCTCTGTAATAAATAGCCTTATAATTATGGGCTAGACCACCACCATCCCATTCATCGTCTTCTCTATCAGAATCAGGCGCTGTGTCCCTTCTCATAGCATCTATCTTATCAAATAATGATTCCTCTATAGTTGGTTTTTTTTTATATTTAGTTTTTTTGGGGGTCTTTTTCAATTTTTTTGATTTTTCCTGTAAATCCGAAGCTGAGAAAGGAACCCGTTTGTACTCCATACGTTGTATTTTTTGCTTAGTTAATAACAACTGGTTTTCAATATTGTTAATTTGGTTTGTAAAATCTTCATCTATTTCCAACAGGTCATTATATGATTTTCCTTTGTATTTACCAGATTTGATCATATTTTTACCACTTTTATTCAGTTTGCCTAATAAAACACTAACCTGACGCCTTTCTTCGGCGAGAGATTCCCTTTGACGATCTAACTCCTTTTGATCAGCCTTTTTGAGCGAACTAGGAACCCATTCTTTTCTCTTTCGTTCTATTGAGGGCGGTGGATCAAAATCGGGCATTTCATCTTCATCTTCTGTTTGAGCTTCATAAATGGGTGGCGGTGGATCAAAATCGGGCATTTCATATTCATCTTCATCTTCTGTTTGAGTTTCATTAATTGGTGGCGGGGGTGGATAATTTGGCATTTCATCTTCATCCTCATCTTCATCAATTGGAAATTCTGGAAGAGGGTCAAGCTCTTTTAACCCTTTATTATTCAACTTTTTAGTTGCTTCAATTTGTGTATCGAGACGAGATGTTACTGGTTTAAACATTTTTGTAAATTTGATTTGTCCTAATTCATCTGCCAATTTTGAAGACATTATTTGATTATTAATATTCTTGATTTGATTTTCAACTTCTTCTTTTTGATTAGCAATTTTTTGCCAAGCTAATAGACTCATTTATATATATTAGTGTAGATTATTATCAATCTTTCATCAGTCTTCCAGAAGTCTTTCATCAGTCTTTCATCAGTCTTCCAGAAGTCTTTCATCGGTCTTTCATCAGTCTTTCATCAGTCTTCCAGAAGTCTTTCATATTATATAATTAAATAATATAAATGAAGATACCAAATTATGACAGAAAATCATCAAATAAGCCCGAGAGAAAGTTATGCGATTTTATAAGCGAAGATTATAGAATGCTCGTAGCGGGTAGTAGCAATTGCGGTAAATCAAACCTAATGATGTTCATGTTGAGAAAACCGCTTGTCTTTTATGATAAAATATTTATTTTTACCCCTAATCAGCATCAAGATAAAATTCAAGATCTTATAAAGTTGATGCAGGAAATATCTGGTTTTGTAGGTTATGATGTGCTCGAAGTTGGTGGTGAAGATGATATAAAAAATACAAATGAGTATCAAGATGATAACAGAAAAGTTGTTATTTTTGACGATATGATGAATTCAAACAATAAAATTCAAGATAAAATAGCTAACCATTTTACTGATGGTCGACATCATAAGATTAGCCCTATATATCTGAGTCAAAGCTACTATGATGTTCCGCAAAAAATTCGGTTAAATTGCTCTCATATGATTCTATATCCACCCACGACAAAAAATAACCTCCAGATGATTGCTAGAGAAAATCTGATATCGCCGAATTTGTTTGATAAACTCAAAAAATATGAGTTTTTATTTCTTGACAAACAAAAAAATACCGTAAAAAAGAATTTCGACGAATCTATATTATAATCTAATATATTAACATAGATGGGTTACATTAATGATGAAAATGATTTTATATCAACTAAATATTCTCAAAGTGCAAAACCTGCAATTGGTTTTAAATTGACTAGCCATGGTAACTATTATATGGACAAAAAGAAAATATTCGGGTTAAAGACACAAGATGACGTTGCAGTGGATGCTGATTATGATTCATATGCAAAAGACTTGGGTAGTGCTATTAATAAGAGATATATTAATCAATTTTGTTTAAAAAAAAATAGAGATGAAACTACTTTTGATTGTGTTGGACTTTCACTTCAGAACACTGAAGCTTACTATGATGGGTTGTATAACGACTTATCAATACCGAATGTTGAATACGTAAAATTAGAAGACAATAAAGTCAAAGCAGAACTCAATAACAAACTCGCTGATAAAGCCGACCTTAGTACCAATAATGAACAAACGTTTAACAGCATTTTAAATGTACCTAATTTCGATCAAGGTTATAGCAATATGTCTAACGTGATGAATAAAGAATATATTGACTCCAGAGACGCGCTTAAAGCCGATAAAACATATACCGACAATACATATTTGAAAAAAATCACTGGTACAGCTATGGCTAAAAGCATTCAAACAAAGGCTGATAAACAATACGTTGACAGCAAATTTGCAAACAAGTCTATAACTACAGCCCTAGCTTATAACCTTCATACTAAGCTTGATATAGACGGTAGTAAAAAAATGTTAGCTGATCTCGATATGAATGGCCATACCATTAATAATTTAAAAGAGCCGAAAAAGAATGCAGATGCTGTAAATAAATTGTATGTTGACAGTTCACATATTACCTCTATTGATAAAGGAAACGTTTTCAATAATATAATGATTGACAGTAATAATCAACTTAGTGAAGAGAATGATATCGAGTTAGGCAGTTTAATCGATCATCCGAATTCATACCATAAGATCAATACGAAAGTTGTAGACAGTAAGCTGGTACTTGACAACAATAAAGGCTACTACTCAAGCAGATTAGGTATCAATGTATATAGTTTACCAATCAATCGATACACAATGGTTTTCGAGCTATTTTTTCCAGCTGAAGTAGATCATGATAGTCTAGATATCGATATTGTATCATCAATCGACAACATCGACAAATCAACTACGCGAGTTTATGATGGATATAGTCGAACAATAGCACAAATTAATAAATATCAACAACATCCAAATAATTATCTCTATGTTGATATCGTTTTAAAGATGAAATCAGGGAACGCATATGTCCCAAAATTACAAACATATATCGTGATTTATGGAATAAAAGGTTATCAGAGTAACGTTGATCCTAGGATATACGATCAGCTATATTATGTTGAAAATGATAGAATAGCTTTCAATGCATCGATTGATATGAAAACAAAGGCTATTTATGGTATTAAACCAGCTACTACTAATGACCAAGCTGTTAATTTTGAACAGTTAAAAAATTTTCGGGACAATTTGAAGTCTGATCTTGAATTAAAAATGGATAAGAAAAGAAACATCAGCTATTACCATAAAATTTTCGAGTATTTTTATGATCTAACGGATCCATCTGAATTCATCATGTCAGATGCAAACGGAGCGGTAATTCAGGGATTAAATAATGGTCTTGTCTTTAATCCCACAAAATTGTTAGAAGATTTTAATCCAAAAAACGGCTTTATGAGTGGTTTCGAAATTAATTTAAATGAAAATATCACTGAATCCAATGACTGGACTATATATATGGCATTTAAATATGACTATAAGCCCAGTGATAATAAAAGGATTAAAATTGAATTTATCGAGGGTGATAGTTTTAGTTTTCCGTGGGTTAAAGTTGAGCATAATAAGCTATTCATCGATTATGATCTAGATTCATATAAAGAGCAAATAAGAGGAACATATTTTGATAAATATTTGAATCTCTGGTATACTAAAATAGGAAATCAATTTAGAATCGCTGTTTGCAATAATGCTATGAGTATTGATCAAACATTGTCTGGGTTTAATATCAATGCATCCAACATTAAAATCAGTTCAGATTACTATGTACAAAGAATCGCTTTTAGTAAAACTGCATATCCGATAAACGGTAGAGAGTATCATAAAATCCAATATTTAGATAAAACAAAGGCTGTATTCTTCGAATAAATTATCTAACTCCAACGATTTTATCTAATTAAATTATATGAAAACAGTGAAATTGGTTAGCAATATTATTGATTCTATTGAGAGATTAATTCAAAACATAAGGAAGCTGTATTACACAATAAAGAACAAGCGCAATGCTAAAATGACAAAATGATAAAACAAAAAAATCATATATAACTAATATATATGACTAAACATCGAAAATGCATATTTACATGGAACCATATATCAAGCGAACTGACTGAAGAACAAATTATAGAATTGAAAGCTTATTATCAAACATATCATCGAAAATGTTGGGCTTATAAGCAGGCTGTTAAACGTTTCAAAAAATGGAAATTATTAGGGAATTCATTGTCTATTCTCTTTGCATCCGGCTCCATTTCATCAAGTATTGCTACAGGAGGTGTTAGTTTGGTTGCAATTAGTACAATAGCGCTTTTAATACAAGGCTGGATGCATCATCAAAATCTCGATTTAAAAATTCAAAATAGTACATATGCATATCAGAGCTACCAGCATTTACTCAACTCAATTAAAAACACGATGAGATGCGGTGATTACAATCCGTCTAGCGTCATAATTTCAATGAAAAACATTGACGATTATGTGACGGATACCTGTCCGATAATCGACAAGTACCTACGAAAATATGATAAGAAATTTATTGGATGATCCGATTTATTTCGCCAAAATTTAATGACAAAATCTCATTCCAATACAATCGATAATAGGCTAACGTTTTCTTGCTTTTGCTAATTTTGATAAATTCACAAGGTAGATTCATCATCAAAAAAAGCTGTTTAATTATGAATTTGGTTGATATAAGTCTTTTTCTACCTTTGTTTACAACAGGAATAGCGCCGGATTCGATAATATCAAACACTTTATAAATTCGATTCCTTTGATCACTAGTCAATTGTACCCTATTTTTAATACATAAATCGTTTAAAACATTCTCAACGTGATACTTCCGATGATATACCGATTCTCGCCGTATTCTATGCATATTTTCATAAAAATCAATGTACTCACTGACATAATCATAACTATTAACCAAACCGCAATTTAGACAGACATCCATACCATTTATATTTTCTATATCCTGCTTACTACAGCATTGCTCAGCATCCTTGATACCTTTTATCAATAGTTGATCACAGAAAGGGCATATAGGTTCTTTTAAATTTTTTAATTCATCGTGGATTTCAGAATTACAAACCATTATATATATAACACACATAACTTCACGGCACAGCTGTGTTTGGCAGTAAATTTCAGAATAAACTTTTTGAGTAAACTTTTGAGTAAACTTTTGTGTAAACTTTTGTGTAAACTTTTGTGTAAACTTTTTGAGTAAAATTTGTTGAAATATGATTGGTCAATAGAAATCACACCAGATTAAAATACCTGCTGACGCGTCAGCAGGTTTTTTCGGTCAATGGTTTAGTCATTAATCATTTATAACTTATGGCTAAAACCGTAAACTGAATAATTATTTATTTAATGTTGATCTTTACGAGGTCTTCCACGTCGTCTTTTCTGGTCTTCAGGTATACACTTTAAACGTACATGATTTTTGTCTTCATTTGATATTTCAGATCTGCTATTCAGGTCTGAAGATAGCATTTTAATAATACAAATATTTGTTTTAAGGATGCTCTGAATACAATACATTTTATTAATGAAGGCTATATCATTCGAGCTTTGATCAGCTTCTAGTAGGTGTTTGATATTTAATGTTATATCACTCATTCTATATATATTAATAAAGAAAATAATTATCTGTTTATATCTATCACTTAAACGCACTATAAAAAACACTTAAGGAAATAATATATAGTATATATAATGGGACGAAATAAAAAATACGATAATGAAGAAGACAGACAAAACGCTATTAAGGAAAGCAAGACCAGATATATGCTAAACAAATCATGGATATGTGATGCATGTCAACATGACTACACGCTCGCTGGAAAGCACTCTCACATGAGGACCAAGAAGCATATTAAAAATACTGTTATCAAGGCTATTGAAGACCAATACAACATAATACCAGCTGAAAACATAGAAAGCAATATTATATAATTATATATTGTATAGCACAGTATATATGAATTGCTGTTATCTGTTGCCTTAGGTGACCAAAAATATATTTATTTCTGGTTATCTTTTAAACGCACCAAAAAAATCTCAAAAATAATTTTTACTATAAAAGGACTTAAAGAAATGCTAATTCTATATAGTACACAAAAAATGACACAAAAAAATATCTCAACCAATATTAATATGGACGAATCTGATCTCAACAATCTATCTAAAACCGACCTTATAAAACTCATTTTATCACTAAAAGCCGAACCAAAAGCACACGAGCACAAAAAGGTCGAGCAGAAAGCACACGAGCCCCAGAAGCCGAATAAAAGCCCCACCCCCTCGCGTAAAATACCAAAAAAGAAGACATACCAATCTCATTCAAACACTCCTAAACCAATAACAAAAACCCATAATACTCTTAAACAACTATCAAAAAGTTACCTGAGGGATGCAAAGGCACTAGGCTATACATGGATAGATCTTGTAAAAAACTCAACAAGGAAAAAAGTAATCAATAAAATTCAAAAATATAAGACCGATAAGACCTTAAACAGGACACTCAATGAATTTAATTTCGATGACAGTATTTTTGATTCAACATCCAATGACCAACCTCTATTCAAAATAACTGAAATCGGAAATACGGCGAATAAAAAGTACAATGCTTACACAAATGAATTTAAAATAATTGTACGAAAAAATTTCATAGATAATAAAAATGACGTTTTCAGTGTCTTTGAAAAAATGGTTGAAATGACAATAAAGAAAAGACAGTTAAAAGCAAATGATAGGTTCAGATTGGTAATTTCAAATAATGAATTAAATCATCCGATTTCAACAAAATTGTTAAAAGTTTCTGATTTCAAGTTAAATCAACTTTTAGATGTAATCAATACGTTGGAGTATAAAGAAATAGATTTAGAAAATTGCAAAATAATCATTCAATCTGTTAAAATACCGGCAGGCAAAGGTCGGCTATATTTATCAAAACAAACAGTAAATAGGAAACAATGCATTATCACAATAAAAAATAATGACTCAATATGTTTAGCAAGGGGGATTGTAACAGGTTTTGCTAATTTACACCCTGAGAATTACACTACAACTCAGTTGAAAGATGGATTTAATAAATCACGGAAACTACAAGAAATTCAAGCCAAAGAACTTCATAATAATGCTAATGTTGAAATTAACGATTATGGAAATTCTTTAGAAGATGTAAATATCTTTGCATCACATTTAGATATTGAGATTAACATTATCGATTCTGAGCAGTTTAATGAAATCATATATACATCTAATAATGGTAAAATTGACAAAATTTATTTATACAAAACACGGAATCATTTTGATGTCATAAAATCAATGACAGCTTTTTTAAATGTAGCATATTACTGTCATTCTTGCAAAAAAGCTTACACGAGACGTGATAAACACAAATGCCCCCAAAAATGTCTATCTTGTTTCAAATATTTTCCAGATGGAAATAAATGTAATGGTAAAGACGTTACATGTAATCAATGCAATCGTGTTTTTCATGGTAATACTTGCTTCAAAAACCATACTAGTAACCGATCGAAAAAAGATAGTGATGATTCAGTATGTAGCAGTGTAGCAAAATGTTTAAAATGCAATCAAATCATACTAAAACCATATATTAAAATACATAAATGCGGTTTCAAAATGTGTAATAATTGTAATAAATATTGTGAAAGCAAACATGAATGTTTCATGAAAAAGATAAAAGTTATGGGTGGAAATTGCATCAAAAATAGCAAAAAACCATGCCGATTAAATAAAAACATTCTCAAAAAAGATTATTGCTACTCATGTAAAACGTATAATGAAAAATATTTATTTTTTGATTTCGAATGTACCCAAAACACTGGAATACACGAAGTCAATTTAGCTATCTGTCATGATTTCGATGGTAATGAATTAATCTTCAATGATATTAATAGTTTTTGTAATAAAATCGTCAATGAAAAATATAAAGGATATACACTTTTGGCTCATAATAGCAAAGGGTATGACAGTCATTTTATACTAAAATGGTGTATAGATAATGGTTTCAAACCTTATTGTATTTACAATGGTGCAAAAATTATGATGATGGAAATTCCACAATTAAGAATCAAAATAATCGACAGCTTAAATTTCATTCAACAATCCTTATCATCGTTTCCTAAAACGTTTGGTTTAAACGAGTTGAAAAAAGGATATTTTCCACATTATTTCAACAAAGTTTGTAATCAAAAGTATATAGGAAATATGCCTTCCAAAAAACATTATGGCTATAATCAAATGAAAACAGAAGATAGACAGAAATTTTTACAATGGTATGATGAGCGTGTTAATGAAAATTATGTTTTCGATTTTAAAAAAGAGATAATTGAATACTGTCGTTCAGATGTTGATATATTAAGAAGATGCATGCTAAAATTCAGGCAAGATTTCATGAATGAAGAAAATATTGATCCACTAAAATACATCACAATAGCTGGTGTTTGTATGGCTATTTACAGAGGTAATTATATGCCAAAAAATACCATAGCTGTAGTTGATAATGTTGTTCAAACAGAAAACCATAGTGCAGTCAGTATTGCATGGCTTGATTACATTGCTGAGAAAAATAATATTAAGATCCAGCATGCCTTGGCAGGTGGTGAAAAACTTATCAAATGCAACAATAACAAATTAAAAGTTGATGGTTTTTGTGGATCTACAAATACTGTTTATGAATTTCAAGGTTGTTTCTGGCATGGTTGTCCAGATTGTTACAAACCTGATGTTATCAATAATAAGAACCAATGTGATATGGGGACTTTGTATAATAAAACACAAGCTAAAAATAACAAAATAACAACTGCTGGTTACAATCTTATTGAAATGTGGGAATGTAAATTAAAAAAGGATAAATGTTTCCAAAAATATTATAAAAATGATTGGTATAGAGAAGTTGTTGGGCCACTAAATCCTAGAGATGCATTCTTCGGAGGTAGAACTAATGCTACAAAGCTACTTTACAAATTCAAAGATGGTGAATGTGGTAAATACGTTGATTTTTGCTCCTTATATCCCACGGTTCAGTTCTATAAAAAATACCCCATTGGACACCCTATAAAAATAATATCACCAGAAAAATACGATAAAAAATGGTATGGACTAATAAAATGTAAAATTTTACCACCAAGAGAATTATACCATCCTGTTTTACCACAGAAAATCAAATGCGAAAAAGCTGAAAAGCTAATGTTCCCTCTGTGTATATCATGTGCAAAAACAAAGCAACAAGAAAGATGCCAACATAGTGAAAATGAACGAGCATTTATTGGTACATGGACAACAGATGAACTAAATAAGGCCATTGAAAAAGGCTATAAAATTATAAAAATATATGAGGTTTGGCATTTTGAGAACTCATCCGACGATCTATTCAAAGGTTATATAAAAAAATTCATGAAGCTAAAACTTGAATCAACAAAATATAATTTTAAAAATAACAATGACGAGATGATTTTTAGAAATAAAGTCAAAAAGAATTTAGACATTGATTTAGGTGAATTAAATGAAAATTCAGGCTTACGAGCCATTGCAAAGATGTGTTTAAACTCTCTTTGGGGAAAATTTGGGCAACGAAATAACATGAATCAATGTAAATACGTAACTGACATAAATGAATTTTATCAAGTACTTCTCGACGACACAATAGATAATTTAAACATGAATTTCATAAATGAAGAAATGGTTCAAATGAGCTACACTTACAAAAATCAGTTTGTTGATAACAGCTATAATACGAATATATACATTGCATGCTTTACAACTAGCTCAGCTCGACTAATGTTATATGAAAAACTAGACTATTTAGATAAACAGGTATTATATTTTGATACAGATAGTATTGTGTATATCGAATCCCAGAATGGTAAGACAATAGAAACAGGCGATATGCTAGGCGATTTAACAGATGAGTTAGACGGTGATGTTATAAAAGGTACCTTCGTAAGCGGTGGACCTAAAAACTACAGTTTCATATATGGCGATAATAAACAGAAATGTGTTATTAAAGGTTTTTCCCTTAATCATGAAAATTCACAAATACTAAATCACACAAATATGATTAAGATGGTTAAGGGCGATATTAAAGAACTCACATTAGTAAATGAAAATAAGATAACCAGACAGAATAAACAAATTGTTAACAAATATGAAGAAAAAGGTATACAGCTTTGGATATGACAAACGAGCCATTAAACACATATCAGATGACTGTATAGAAACATATCCTTATGGATATTAAAAGACAAACTCATCTGTTTATCCTAAGGTTATAATCTTAGGTTTTGATTTTCATTATGTCAACGAGGTTTGTTTTAAACGCACTAAGATGCAAGATTTTTAAAAAAAGAGTATAAGAGATTCATGAAAAAACGCATAAAAATAAAAACATACACTATATATATAGATAAATGACCAACATGAAAATAAACATGGAAAATTTAAAGAAAATATGTTTCAAAGCAGATACATTCAAAAATATGTCTGATGACGCAATAAACACACTGAAGTATATCGTAACATTAAAAGAATTATCAAAACTCGGAGATTGGGTATATGAAAATCTAGACACTTTAGTATATTTAGAAAAAAAACTAAAACAAGATGGACATTGCAAGCCATTAACAAAATTATTAAATGAAGAAAATGAAACAAGTAAATACATATGTAACATTTACAATGATTTAAACAGTGTATTATCCAACCTTGAAAAAGAAAAAATGAATTCAAAAATAACAAAAATCATAATCGTTTTAGAAGATAATTCACAACAGATATTCAGTACAAGAGATTTACCATGATAATAACAACAGCATAAAAACTCGGCTTGTTTAAAAGCACTAATATGCAAAATTTTGAAAAAGAGTATAAAAAGTTTTTTTTAAATATTGTCAAAAATAATCAAAGATTATTTTTATCATTTAATCAAGGTTTAGTTTATAGATTTGGCTTCAAGGTTTGGTTTCCATTTTTCTGGTTGACCTTGGGTTGACCTAGGGTTGATTCTGAGATTTGATTTCAGTTTAGGTTTTTCACTTTGGCTTCAGATTTAGTTTTTCAGATTTAGTTTTTCAGATTTGGCTTCAGTTTTGGTTTCAGATTTGGCTTCAGTTTTTGGAATCCAGTGCTGATAGTAGTTATGTACTAAATCTCTAAGGCAAAAAATTTTTTGCCTCAGAGTGTAGTACATTACTACTCGCATTCACTTTTCAAGTGAAGTGGCATATTTTATATTCTTAATATTTTTGTGAGTTAGTAACGTCACATTGTAGAAAGGTCTTAAGAGCTTTTGGGTCAAGCCTTAAGCTGCTCTTAGTATTTTCTTTACAGTCGTGAAGTTGACATTATTTATCTTGACTCGTTTATTGTGTGGTGATTACTGATAATCATGAGGATTAATATAGTTTACAAAGCCATATTTATCAATCGCCTACACGATAATGAGCGCTGTTTTGACAGTTTCCTAACACTCTTTATCGAAAAATGATATCTTGAAGAACAAGAAGCTTTTTAAAGAACAACTTAGTTAACCTTTTTAATGTACAAATAACATTTGTTTGTAAGTTACTATTGGATTGTATTTCTGATTATAATTTTCTACTTCTTCTCATTATTTCTTACATAGATTAGAATTTTTTTAGTAAAAATTTCCTATAACGTACATGTCAAAAATTTGAAACGGTCCTTTATTTACATTCATTTTTTGTATCATTATATTATTGTCGTAATCACAAAGTTTGGTAAACAGTACATCCGTGAATAAAAAACGTTTGCAAATGTTCTTCCACTTCTCGTTAGTTCACTCAGGCGCTGTGTTGTTGTTCGTTTTCTTGATTGTTCGCTCTCTGAGTACCTGCCGAGAGGATCAGACATTGCAGACAATTCGCTTTTTTCACGATCCCATAATACATCTTGTTTACCCCCCAAAATTTTTGCATAAGCATTGTTTTCAATTTCTCTTGGGACGATTGTACGTCATTGTAAATCCCAAGAGAAATTGAAAACAATGCTTATGCAAAAATTTTGGGGGGTAAACAAGATGTATTATGGGAACGGTGAAAACAGCGAATATGTTACAACATAACACAGAATAAAGGTAAGATGTACAAATTAAACTTAAATGCAACCAACTATTAGGATGATTTTCTTGTGTTCTTTTTTGTGTTTGTTTGTTTTTTGTTTATTTTTGTTTTTAAAAAAAGCAATAAGAATTTTGACTTAACCTTTTTTTCGCAACGAAGGAAAACGTTCTTTTACTGAAAAGTACATATAAAGTTTATTGTGAAGGAAAATAACTATTCTATTTAACCAGAGTGATAAAAATCTAGTTTCTTCTTTATAAGAGGCCAGAAAACAAAATTTAGATAACCAGCAGGCGGAGTATTACTTGAAATTGTTTAACCTAAAAAAATCTTTTCGCAGATTTAACAACATTGCACACGCGTAAGTTGCAAGCGATGAAGAAGACTATAGAGTTTCGATCTGGACATATTAAGTTATTCTTCCCACTTGCAATTGCCTTGCAATTCAATCAAACAAATTTTAACAAGTCTGATCCCGTAACAGACTTAAATAAAGCGGTTACTTTTCTTTGGGTACAAATCGTACATCGTAAATAGCAATTCTTCATACTATTTTATTCTCCATGTTTTCCGAATTCTACCAAATGTTAGATGAATGAATTTAATACTACATCAATACAATATTTCCCAGTTAATGACTTATGTACATGACTGGACGCAACTATTGTTCAGTAAGTACTTCATTATTGACTGCGTTATTTGCGTTTCTTCGCATTCGACAGAACTAATGAGTATCTCATAACCTGTTTTTTGGCATATTGACACTGTAGAGAAAAAAAGACTGCGTCCCACGTTAAAACTAGGTTAACGGAAAGCGAGCGCTATTATTATTGACATGCCACTGAAATCTTGAATACTTTGTAATCAGAAAATCTAGTTGAGAAAAACTGAAAGTTCTTTTGCCGTTATTTAAAGATTGTATTTCTCGCACTTTCAATCAGCATTGTTGTATAATTAGTAAACTGTAACATTATTTTTTTTCAATATTCTCATGCAAATCGTTTGTGGCATTGTATGTTTATCTTTCGTGAAGTTCGACTTTTCATTTAACTCAATAATTGGTTTCACAAATGAAGCATTAGCATGTTTAATTTTTGCCCACAAATTAAAAATATCTCCAAACTATTGACTAGTACTTTGTTAAAAAAATTGTGTATGAAAAGTCCATTTAATATGAAAAGTTGAGGGAGGGGCTAAGTCGGAGAGATATGACGACGTTGAAGAGGGATACGCATGTCTATGGGGTTGTGGAAATTTATGTGGTCACAGTGTGATGCAGAATTTTTTTAAGATTTTTTCCTTTTATAGTCATGAAATATAAATGTCCAGTCCATAACCTAAACACAAATATATATTGCAAGATGAGCCTTGACGTTTTATTTAATCATTTATAACAGAAGTTTCAATAACATCCTCCTCATCTTTTGTCAATTACATCATTGGCATCACCCTCTGTCATTTTCAGGAATCTGACTCTTGATCAGTAACATCGTCTGATTTGTCTTTTTGTGCCATTTACCACGATTTCCTTGGTATGCTCCACGTCGTCCATCACATTTGCTTCGATAAGATTCCGGGGCCCTGATGTGAAAGCTTGGGAGGAGCTTCATTCTTGCCAACTTAGCTTTTCCTGACAAGACTGCGTTTCTTTTCCCATATCTTTCTACCGTTTGACGTTTTTCTTGTTTGCTCTTTCTTGTTTCTCTTCATTCTTTTCCTTTCTTTAGCAGCAGCTGTATCCCAACCAGAAGACTACCTAGTATTTTGTATTTGTAACAAATGCATTGGTTTAAAGAACTGATTTGCCTATTCAGTTCATTACTCGCCCATTTTTTATTTGAAGTATTGAATTATTCAAGTATATATATCCAAGTATTAGTCCCAGTTGTAAAACATGTTTCAAGGTGCTTGATGATATTGTGGACAGTGTTTTGGATTGTTGAGGGAGGTTGCGATTGCGTGTGCTGTTTGGGATGGGCCCCCGGGAATTTCAGAAATGAAGTGGGGGGGGGGGGGGTTGGATGCCGCATCTTCATGTCATGCATATCACGTCCCTCCCTTGCCTTGCCCTGCCCTCCCCCCTTTCATATTAAATGAACTTTCCTTTAGCCGACCATTGATGAAAGGTTTAGCACTAATTTATTGAACAATTATGCGAATTACGAATAGTAATGTAAATTCGCTTTAAAAATTAGAAGCAGCTATATATTGAACAGTTTGACAATGATTGCTAACCGCCCGAAACGTCTCATTTAATGATGCTCGTTCACATTGTTCCTAGTTAATCATTTTTTAGATTATATTTGACAATGTATCCACATGGTAAGAAGATATTAGATTTTGATCACTTTTGGACTTGACCTCAAGTTATGTTTAATGGAATGTTTACCTTTGTAATTTTTTTGAACTTCTTGCTCAATTTTGCAGGTCTGTCATTATACTACTGAATGATGCAAGTTTTCAAACAGCCGTTTTTAGAATAAATTGCAAGCGACTAAGGATACTACTAAATTGCGTCCAACTTCCTTCTTAGTGACGCTATGCCATGCAATTAAACTAAACGTACGCGATCGCCAGGCTTTTTCCTTTCAGTACTGATCTTAAATATCAATTCTTCAATTCTCCATACTATTAAATTACCATATTGTCCTAAAGGTTTGACGTCAATGACCTGACAGTTTAAAGGTAAATCAAAACAATATCCCCCAGTTGTTACTGTTTTCTGTTATAACCTCTTTTGAATAATGTAGGAACATATTAAACAGAAAATAAACTTTTCTTCTTATCTCGATACCAGATTATCGGAAAGCGAACATGTTATAGGCGCAAATATAATCAATATGTCAGTGATTGATAAGTCGGGTTCTACCGTATAAGCATCATTTATTGTAAATTTTAGTTATTGTTTTTTGGCCTCTTATAAAGACTGTATTGGAATTAATCGTTACCATTAACTTAATTTTTGTCACAACCTTTTTGCACAAATTGTTTTCCGGGCCTGAACACCACCACTATGTTCTTATTTGTAAACTTCTACTTATTTTAATGCAAGCAATCGTGAGTTTGTTTCACAAATGAAGCGTTAGCACAATTGTTTGGTATTTGCGATTGCGACCACTTTTTTGGTGCAGTTTCATGTTCAATTGAATTTCTACGAACAAGTTTAGTTGTGGTATGCTAATTATACGTTATACAAAGATAAAATTTGCACAATTTCACAAAAACAACAATATTTGACAATTTCACGTTGATCTCAAAAGTAACCAAATCGAAATTTTAATTCTCGACCCTTACTAATTACTTTATATCCCTTTTGTTGCATGTATATCAAGACAAACAGTTTCCTTCATAAGATAATTGAAAATTTATCGATATGGAAAGAAGATATTAGATTTTGATCACTCTTGGACTGAAACTTCTTATGGTAAACGACAGGACAAAAAGACAAGATAACTATGATAAACTTATCTCTGATGTTTCCAATGTCAGCATTCGCCAGAGTCCAGAAGCTAATCACTTCAATCCAAAATCGATGCACATTCTTTCAAAATAACTGCCTTCAACCTGGACTAAACAAAAGAAAACATTGTTTCATTAGGTTTTTCTCCTTAGTCGAATGTCGAACGATTTTATCCGGGTTCTCTTTTACCCGATCAATACGAACAGCACTATAATATTTTACTGATCATGCAAATGCTATAAAATCTCGAACCTACAATTGACCTGCTCCCAAAGTATCAAGGCTTCACCGAAGAGCGACGTAGTCATGGGTTCGAATCACGTTGTTTCTCTTGATGGCAAACGACAGAACAACAAGACAAAATATGATGATAAACTTATCTCACATAAGATGTTTGCAATATCAACTTGTGCTCGAGTCCAACAGCTAATCACTGCAATCCAAAATGGCTGCATATTTTTCAAAATATCCTGCTTCGTTCAACCTGGAGAAATAAGGAAACATCGTTAACTTAGTCTATTTTCCTTTGTTTAGAAGAACGGGTAGGAACGATTTTTCAATTCCTGTTAACTGATCAATACGATGCACCGGTATCGTGGAGGTCATGGCTTAGAATTCCGTTGTAACCCGAATTTTTTTTAGACTACAAAAACAATGTAGATTACTTTATAACTCTTTTTGCAAGTATATCAAGAGTATATCTTTCCTAAACACTCTTGTTCCTTTTCCACTGTTTGTATTATATTTCTTGCCAACTTTTCCTAGTTAAGGATTTTCATTACAAGATACTTGGCAATATATCAATATGATAAGGAGATTTAAGATTTTGATCACTATTGGAATGAAACATTTGAACAAAAAGACGAGATATAATGAACTTATCTTACATGAGATGTTTCCAATGTTAGCTTGCGCCATAGTTCAAGAGCTAACCATCGATAACCACTGCAATTCAAAATGGCTGCACTTTCTTTCAAAATATCTGCCCTCAACCTTAAGGAAAAAGAAAATAGGAGAAAATATCATTAACTTACGCTATTTTTCTTTGTTTAGTCAAACTTTAAGAAGTGCATTGATCCCGTTTATGGATCAATAAAAAATACAATTGTTAGTTTCGCGTTAGCTCTCAAAAATATTAAACTAACTCTATGTAAGGCCAGTTACTCCATACCTTCGCTATCTAGAAAATTTATCACGCCCGCAGATTTCATGGAAAACCACCAATGCAAAGTTCATTGTATGTAGAGTTCAAGAAAAATAAAAGTTATTTTTGCTTTTTTTCTCTTAGCAGACAGGAGCAGGTGAAGAAAGCTAAATTATAACAATATCATCTGGCATTTTGGCTTATCACATTACAGTGGAATCCCGATATAACGATCCTCGATATAACGATATTCCCGATACAACGATGAATATTCTATGTCCCGGCAAAAGTTACAGTAAAATGTATGGGACAAAACCCCGATATAACGATATTCCCGATAGAACGATGAGAATTTAGCGGACCGAACGTAAAATCCTCCCGATATAACAATATTATCAGTACACCGTCACATTTTATTTGCAAAATATCGAATTTAATACAATAACATTATGGTAATCAAGTCATCTCCAACGTTTCTAAAACAGCTTTGTACGATGATATACGAAAATGATACTGTGTTCTAAGCCTTCTTATCAAAATTATTCTCTTTATCCTCCTCTAATATACAGTTAAAAGTACTTGTTAGGTTTACCCCGATATAACGATAGTTTCCATTATTTTACGGCCATATCGTTACATCGCGAGTTTCGATATAACGATTCTTCGATATAACGATATTATTTTACTGCTCCCTTGGCATATCGTTATACAGTCAACTTTTTCATAACGGACACCTCTATAAGACGGACACCTCCATAAGACGGACACCTGGTTATGGTCCCTGCCGTTTTTCAGTCATTTTACTGTAAGAAAACTCTCTGTAAGACGGACACCTCTCTAAGACGGACAACGGACACTTTGAAACCGCCAACGGACAGGCACTAAAAGTTATTTTTTCGTGAATAATACTTCAAAACTTGTTATCGACATATAGCATAGCAGGTCAGCGCCTTTAGAATACCAAATTTACCAAAAACATCTGCTAAAACGCATTACTTCTCTGCTTAAACTTGTAGATTTAGTTTTCTACTTACAGTATCACCGTTTGTTATTAGCAAACAAGTCGAATCTTTGATATTATTTTTGTTCCACTTTATAGGTTTTGCTAACGTAAGCGACTAAAACAGACGTGTATTCGTTGTGCATAGCCGTTTAGCTTTATCGTCTCAAAATTTTTGGTGTTACGTTACCTCGACTCTCTATAAGGCGGACACCTCTATAAGACGGACAGTTGGGGCCGGTCCCGACGGTGTCCGTCTTAGAGAGAGTTGACTGTATCGGGGTTCCGCTGTATTTTATTAACCTTAAACGCCAAAAATAGGGTATCTTTGACCCTTCTTTTGACGATGCGATGGCAACATATTTTGCAATTGACGTCATTTGCATTTGACTGATAAAAGGTTTACTGGTTTACAGTAAACGATTTTCAGCGGCATCATTGGGCTAGCCATAGAATACCGAGGACAAAATGATCTTTTATAGGCCTAAAGTATTGAGAGCCAACAAGTTGGAGTTTCGTGTAAAATTTTATTATTGTTCATAATGGTAAGGAACTATAATAAGGTATTATCGTTTATCTCAAGATGAAGTCATTTGAAATGTAGATTGCCAAGTTTCGATTGCTTATTGCTAGTGTTCATTCATGAGGCGATGAGGTGGACTGATTACCCGTCATCATACAAAGTACAATAGTCGGCAGTGATTGGCTGATTTGATCCTTACTGTCCCGCATGCGCAAGAGGCCTTTCCCCACAGTGGTCCACTGCCGTATTGGTGGGCCGTCCATGCTTCTGGATCTCAATTCCACTATGCCTGTTGATGTTGTCTGGGTGAAGTCTAATGGAAATGTGCACCAGTGTACCAAGTGCATCAGTGAAAATCTTGAAATCTGAAACTGAGTAGGTTTGCGGTCGTGTTCCTAGATTCTCTCCTACATCCATTCCTCACTCTTGCCGGTGAAAACTTTTATTGCGTTCACAGGGAGTTCTTGTAAACCACGCCATCTTGCCAAGTCGAGTGAGAGCGACGTAAGTGTGGCGCTCACATTTATGCCTTTTTGATGTTGGAGTTCTTCACTTATATAAAAGATTTATGAACACTTCAGGCCTCCTCTGAGAATAAATGTCAACAAAACGAGCCGCCAAGCAAGAAAATTAAGCAATGTGAGTGTTTGTAGGGAGACCCGGATTCTGTTAGGTTTTCATCTGTTCATGTGCTTTTTATTATTATTTTATTATTAGTCTTTTGCTCTCGTGTGCTCTTTTTTTAAAATAAAATGTAAGATCAAATAGCAAACTTGAATTTTAATTGAATTTTTTTCCAAAAGTAAACCTACAAGGTATGGAGTTACCGTTTCTGTTAGAGGCTCAAAATAAAAATTCTCCGTGCTCAATATTTTACATATCTTTTAATGTTAATTGAGAGAATGTCGCGATACATCAAAGCAATACCCTACCGTTAACGATTTTATTTTCGAGATACTTGACAATCAATGAAAATGGTAAGACGACACGAGATTTTGATCACTGTAGGATTAAAACTGTTAAATGATAATCGACAAAACGTAATAATCAACAACAACAAAAGCAGAAAAACGAAAAACTTATCTAAAATATTTTCAGTTGTGACCGATAGTCAACTTGCGCCAGAGTCCAAGAGCTACAGACTGCAACATGATCAAAATGGCTGCACTTTCTCAAAATATAACTGTCACCGTTCAACCTGTAGGAAAAAGGCGGAAACATTAAATTAAGCTAATTTCCGTGTATGGTCCTGTTCTACGTTGACTCCCAAAATAATAATTGTGATTGTCATACATTTTCTCTTGATGTTAGTTCTAATCTGGTAGTACATCAAGACAATACTTCCTACTTACCAATTTACTTGACAATTTTCAATGTGGCATGAGATTTGATCCCTCTTACATTGAACTGAAACCGTACATAAGATAGTCTAAGAAACAAAACTATGACGGGCAAGATTTCCGCACTGCCCTACATAGTAATAATATGCATACAATTTTGACTCACTCGTTCTTTTCACGATTGCTGTTTGTGTATTGCTGGCTTGCAACCACGTGACAAAGCGGCCATGTTGGGGGTCAAAACAATAAAATAAAAAATAAATAAATAAAATAAAAAATAAATAAATTTACATGATAAAAAAGGTAAATTCCCAGCGGAGGGAAACGCTTTGTTCTTGTCCCCCAGGATGGCCGCCGTGACGTCAGAGTTGGAAGTGGGGGGGGGGGACGCAAAAAATAATTTTTTTTTTTTTTCTCCCCCCCCCCACCCCCACCCCCCCCCCCCCCCCTGAAAAAAAAAAAAAAAAAAAAAAAAAAAAAAAAAAAAAAAAAAAAAAAAAAAACAAAACCCCCACCAAAAAAAAAAAAAAAAAAAAAAAAAAATTTAAAAAAAAAAAAAAAAAACCCCCCCCAAAAACCCCCCCCAACCCCACCCCAAGTTTAAAAAAAAAAAAAACTTCTTATACTCTTTTTAAAATTTTGATCATCTTTACAAGCCGAGTTTTTATCTTTTTATTATCATGGTAAATCTTTTACTGAATATCTGTTGTGAATTATCTTCTAAAACGATTATATTTTTTTTTTTTGAATTCATTTTTTCTTTTTCAAGGTCGGATAATACACTGTTTAAATCATTTAAATGTTACATAGGTATTTACTTTTTCATTTTCTTCATTTAATAATTTTGTTAATGGCTTGCAATGTCCATCTTGTTTTAGTTTTTTTTCTAAATATACTAAAGTGTCTAGATTTTCATATACCAAATCTCCGAGTTTTGATAATTCTTTTAATGTTACGATATACTTCAGTGTGTTTATTGCGTCATCAGAATATTTTTAATGTATCTGCTTTGAAACATATTTTCTTTAAATTTTCCATGTTTATTTTCATGTTTCATTTATCTATATATATAGTGTATGTTTTTATTTTTATGCGTTTTTTCATGAATCTCTTATACTCTTTTTTAAAAATCTTGCATCTTAGTGCGTTTAAAACAAACCTCGTTGACATAATGAAAATCAAAAAAAATGGAAATCGAAAAATACCTTGGAACAAAACCTAGGATCATAACCTAGGATACAACTATACCCCGCGCTAGACCGTCATGGTACAATTATATCATTGGAAGATAACAGCGCTGATCCTAATACCTATGATCTATTGTCAGTATCCATGTTATGGATAATGCTATTGTTGATATGTTTTTGTGTCAAAAGATGTCTCCATTTACCTGCCAATCTGTAGTCATATCCATCACATATATCACATACCCATGATTTATACCGCATGTAACGAGTCTTGCTTCTTCTAATAGCATCCTGTCTATCTTTTTCACAAAAATATCTTTGAAATCTAACCATTTATACAAATACTTTATATATTTTTATTTTCTTATGTGATTTTATATAGTGCGTTTAAATTTGTTGTAAATCCTTGAATGGAATCCAACTGTTAAAGTCATTACTGTATCCCTTCCATTTGACAAGAGCCTGTTTCTTTTTGTAGTCTCTACGGATCACTTTATCAATTCTGAATACATCCTGTTTTGCTTTTAATAATTCAGGTTCATAAAAGCTACCTTGTATTTCTTCATCTCTGAGATCTTTCAATTTGTATGTAATGGGATTAGTATGTTGGATCTTAGTAATTACGAACATTTCTTCACTCCAATTCGGTGTATAACCCTTATCGAAAACAATTCGTTTATACTTAGATATTCGGACCTTGTCACCAACCTTAAATTTTGGTTTAGCTGATAATGGCTCCATATCACCGTATAGGTTAAAGTAAACAGTTCCTTCATTCTTTTTCTTTGAAGCTTCTGTGGGTGTCATTTTGATAGAGCTATGTTTTGTATTATTATATTCTTTTACTATTTTTGGAAGTATTTCAAGATACTGTGTATTACCTTGAATAGTAAACTGTTTGTACATTTTATTTTTCAAAGTTCTATTAAATCTCTCAATAACAACAGCTTTACCTTCATTAAAAGTGGAATACATGTTAATATCATTTTGCTTTAGCCATTCCTTGAATGTTTTGTTATAAAATTCAGATCCCTTATCGACCCAGACATATTCAGGTTTACGCTTGTCATTAATGACAATATTGTTGAAAGCGTTAGTTATTGATGCACCTTTCTTATCTTTCAATTGTATAGCCCAAGCAAATTTACTGAATACGTCAATTATAGTCAATAGATATTTATAACCTTTATTCCATTTTGAAAGTTTATCCATAAAAACTAAATCAGCAGACCATATCTCGTCAATTCCATTTGATATTACTCTTCTAGTTTTAAATTTTCGTCTGATTGGTTTATGTAACTCATCGGCTAATTGTTGAGACCAATCATTTTTACTCAACGCCGTTTTCCGTTTTTTGGCTTCTTTTTTTATACCCAATCCGATTTTTCTTTTACTAGCGATTAAAGCTTGTACCCCTGTTGTTCCCCACGGACGGTCTTTAAATGGTATTTTTGATATTCTCTTAAGCATAAGATCATCTGCCTTATGTTTATCAGCTAGTGATTTTGAATTACTGTAGTCAATATCATGCTGTTGACATATGCTATCAAGATTGTTTATTGGATTTTTATATTTAGGATCGTTAGAAGCTAATCTTTCTTCTAATTTAGTACCAGGTCCACAATAATTATACTTTTTGCCTGTAGGTGTTCTCATGTGTAGTTCTCCAAGTTTTGATAAGTGTTTTTGAATATCAAGACCCTTACCCTTTTTATAGTAATCAACATTGTCTTTTACACCTTTGAGAGCTTGCCCTGCTAAAAGTCTTGCCATTGAAGCAAAGCTAGGTGATGGAGTTATGAAATTAGATGCTACATAGGCTATTTTATCAACAGTAGAAGGGCCTTTTCGTCTTGCAAGAGCTCCACCACTATGACTTTTTATGAATTTACTCTTCTTTTTACCGCAAATATAACAATTTGATTTTTCCATAAGACGGCCATTCTTTGCTTTGACTTTTTTAGAATTCATAGACTCAGTATTCTTTTTACATGAAACACAGTATGACTTACACATATATATATACATTAGATATTTAATCGCAGTATGTGTTTCGCCATTTTTTAGATTTCTTATCCCAAATAGTAGCAGAGCATGACGGATCTTGATGCTCACTTGGGGATGTCCAGAACTTTTTTGAAAATAATCCATTTTTATTGTTAAAAGCCCCTTTAGCAATTTCACCACTCCAGTATTTATCAAACAATTTTTTATCACCTCCGGTAGCGCCCATGATGAAAGATGCTACGTCTTGAGCTTGTTGAAACCCCGGAATCTTATCGCCGATCTTTTTGTTGATGGTTTGACCAACTCCCCGACCTTGTGTCTTTTTTTTTATTGCTTACAAAACGGGTTTTAACGCTTTTACATTCAGAGCAAATGCATCTCATCATAAGTCGCCCATTTTTGGTTTGAACATATTTTTCACTTTCTGGTACGCATTCTGTCTGTTTTTTCTGCTTTACGCAATACGATTTAACCATTATATATATAAGTTATATATTTCTGAAATAATGTTGAATGAATTTCTCATTCTTCATTGTGTCATATATGTCAAACACTTCCAACAAATTAGAATACGTATTCCCATGGTTCATCTCATTCAAAAAGTATAAACAGAAGTATCCGCATGTGGTTGTATTTATATTCTGTATCTGATTGTTTTGATGTAGCAATGTTAAATTCTTCTTTTTTTGCGTGATCGACTATTTTTTGAAATGGAGGCATACCAAAACTATCAAAATAATTGATTACCTTATCTTTTACATAAGTTGCAACCCAATGACTACCACTCAGATATGACGGTTGGAGATTGTAAATGAATATTCCTAATTTGTGATTATGTGGTACAGTCTCGTCTCTCATTAGTACATTTTTTATCGGTATATTCAAATATAAACACCAGTTTATTAAATCAAAATTACTCATTGGTATATTCTTATGGAATGTTGGCTTTCTTACTTTCTTTTCGGTTTTAAGATCTTTTTTTTTGGAAGCACCAATCCACCTGTTCTAAGAAATTTATCATATTCATCCCAAGAACCAATGAATGGTGGCGGTGTGTAAGCTAATACATCTTTCTTACTTGGTAGTCTAATATTTCCACCATCCTTCTTTGAAGTGTTATCAGTTGTTGATTTGTTAGTTGTTGACCTTCTTGATCTTGTTTTCGTTTTCGGAGCACTAATTCCAATCATTGGAAAACCAATTCGCGGTGCCCCATGACCGATCCTAATGACCTTTCGAATTTGTGTCTTCGAGATGTTTAAATCAGATCCAACACCTAACTTCTTAGCCTTATTCAATTTATTGATTTGTCGTTGAGTTAGCATTAAACTGTCATTGCCAGTCATATCTGAATTGTTTAAGCGAATAGTGATCTCACTTTTATTTCTATAAGCAGTCAAAAGCTTCCTTCGCTGTCCTTCTGACAGATTCACTTTATAAGAGTGATAAGTTGTCATTACTTGTATATATATTATATGTTATATAATTTCTTGTTTATAAAACGTATACAAAATAGAATGGTTTATACATAATATTCAATTGATTGATTTATACAATAACCAGCTCATTCCCCACCTTGTCAATGACGATTGTCTCATCATAAAGAACGATGGCATGGACGTTGAAAGGACTATCTCCCGCACTATTAGCGTTTAGTTTATATCTGAATATCAACTGCTTTGGGTCTCTAGTTACTCGCTCTGCTTGATATGATAAATCAAAAAAGATAATAGGATAGAGAGAGTTGTAATTTGCCAAGTTGAGTTGTGTACCGCTGTTGTAATCATTCTTTCTCATACCATAAGACATCAAATCATTGAAGATCCTAACTTTGGACTCACTATCATATTCGGTCTCAGGATAAAACACTCCGTTGCCGTATTCCAATCGGCATGTTGTCAAATAACTACCATTCCCACGGTCAAGATTGATATTGTAGGTATCAAATTCATAGGGATTTTCATCTGCATTGTTTGATTTAGCTCGTTGTAGATATACAAAGATAGCCTTAACATTATCAATACTGGATGATATCTGGAAGAATCCACTGCTATTCGTTGGTGCGGAAACCTCATACATTTCGCGCATATACGTCCAAGTGTTCTTTACCAAGAAGGAACTAACAAACTTATCATATAGGCTGTCCTTTGGAGTCAATTTTGGGACCCATAGAAGGAATCTATTAAGGACCACTCGTCCATCAGCTACATCATCGGCCTTTTTAAGTAATTCGGCGTCATTCTGTAACTGTATATTGAATTGGAGTTGCATTGGGAGTAACATTCGACCTTCCAGCTCTTCAAAGAAACTGTAACGATTTAGAGGTATAACAACATTGACATCATTGAGACCTGTCGTCAAAAGTCGCCTAGCCTCAAACCCTGCATTCTGATTAGCATTTGCTATCCTATGGTCGGTATCTAGATACCAAAGACTATTTTTTGCTACTGAGCGACTAAAATCGTCACTATATTCGAGGAGGTTCTTAACGAAAGTAACTTTATGGAGATTATCGGTATCATAAACGATTTTTCCTGCTGATTTAATCATCATGTGGGCAATCAATGAATGTGCTCCATTAATAACTGTGATACGATTTGCCCCCGTGGTTGCTCCATCAGCTAACATTTGCACCTGAAATTGTACCTCGAAATACGCATTATACCAATCGTAGAATGAACTTCTATCGTTAATCGTGAACTTATAGCCGTTTTTAAGTTGGTGCTGACCGTTAGCTGGGACTCGAATAACATCATCGAGTTGAAATCGAACCAACTCGGACCTCTGTAAGTATTCGCTTGTTCTAAAAGACATATATTATTATGTTACATAATTTTGCAATTATGTACCAATTTTTTTAATCATTTTATTCATTTTACTCAACGCCTTCTTTTTACACCTGATCCTGATATTAATCTATTAATGATCATATCAGTACTTTCATTTTTCTGTTGGTGTCTGACAGGTGAGGCATTTACTTTCTGTAAGATTGGGGATAGTGCCTTTTGCCCAGCATTTCCCTTCCTCATATTCCTAAGCCTTTCCATTATAAGGTCTCCGGCTTTTTCTGATGCCCTTTTACCCAGTTTATCACCTGCATGAGAAATACCTGATTTTATCGCCTTCTTACCTAAGGGCTTGACAATTTTTTTAACAACAGACGACATAACACTCTTCATCGGTTTGAAAATGTTATCAACGATAATACCTGACCCTTTGTGCTTATATACAAATTTACCAAATTTTGGATGGTAAAACCTCTTGAATTCATATGGTTTCATTATATACTATTATGTTATATTATTCTATCCTTTTCAAAATTAATGAAAAAGACGTATCCGCTCCATTCAGGTTAATTAACCGTCTCTTCCCATCTGTGATGTATATTCGAATGCTACTTATCTGTTGCTTATTAACCGGATTAAATGTGACCCTACGAGGCTCGATTGTAAACGAATAACTCGGCTGTAGTACGCTGGTCGAAAAAGTATAAATGATATCCGACTCTTCACCATCGACTAAAGAAGTATTGACTAGATCGCAATGTACATTTAATATATCGGTATCTTGGCTTAGATTTGGGACTCTTGGACCAATATTAACCGCATCCTTTAATACCTTTTTATCAAACCCTATAAGGTCGTTGAAATTGCTATGCGTCAAATCAAGTTGATAATTTTGAGATAAAGTGATTGTGACTCGGAATGTTGTTGAATCAAAATCAATAGAGATGGGATATATAGGGTTATCATCATCTCCCGTCTTGGTAATCTCTTTAATATATTCATCAAATTCAGAATAATTCCAAACACCTTCAGGGAAAGTTATGTCTTCAAATTTATTCCCATTATCAGAACTATATTTAATTTGCTGATTACCATATGAGGGATTTACATTAAACCATGTAAATGACATGTTAATAATACGATTGAGACCTATCATATATTGGTAATTGCTATCCAATGTTATAGGCCTGTTGAATTTAGTTGTAAAATTTTGAGGAGTGTTATTACCTTGATTTTTAACACTATATGATGATAATACTAACTCACGATCCATATATATAATACAGTTACATAAATTAGACTTTAAAGTACAGATTATATATCTGTTTATATTGTTGTTTATTTATAGTAGACCTTTTTAAAAGTGTGTCTAATATAGCGACTCCCATATTTCGCATTTTAACTGATGTGTTTCCTGCGTTTATTGAACCGATGATCAATTCCAATTTTTTGAGAAGCTGTTTTACATCGTTAAAAAATATAACATTTCCACCTTTCTGTTTTTTTCGAATACCAGAACCTTTTATCGTTTTGGCTTTACTTTCGTAATGTTTTATGTAGTCATTTAATGCAACTCTTGCATTGTTTATTCTCTTATTTTTAATCTGTCTTTCCGCTTCAGATATAGTTCCCCTATTATATTCTTTAGTAACATTCGCCTTGAAACCTTTCAATTGTCTCCGTTTATATTTGGCTTTCTCTAAAATCTTATTAAGATAGTTCTTGGTTTTCTTTGGTGTCATTTCAGGCTGATCTAATTTCATTTGCACTACATCATAATCGTCGATACCAACGTCATCTAGTATTTCACTTACTTCATCATCAGCATCTAAAGCATAATCAATTTCATCCTCATCGTATTCAGGAGGTAATTCATCTACATATTCAGGATAATATTGGGGATCAACATAAATCTCCTTATTTCCTTCTAAAAGATCTTTTAAAGATTCTTCATATGTTGGTGGTTTCGGAACAATCTGTTTTTCATTTTGTGGCATTACAGGCTCATCAAATAAATTATCTACGTCCATATCCTCAAAAGGATCAACTTCAGGATAGTAATCTGGAGCTTCCATTTCACCTCTCATCCCCTTTTTGACACGATTTTTGGGTACTTTTGCTATCTGCAAATTACTTTTAATTACATCATCTAATTTACTTGTCACTGGTTTGAATACCTTCGAAAATGACTCTTGGCTTGTCTGCTGACCGATATTATTTTGTGTGATTGCATTTTTAACATAATTGATTTTATCGCCCAAATCAGATTTACTCTTTGCAAGCTCTTTCCATCTAAGTAAACTCATTTTATTTTATATTATTACGTTACATAAAAAATGAAAATTGAATATAAAAATCAACATTTAACATAGCGTTTAACACCTTGATGTACACCGTGTTGAACACCTTGTTGAACTGAAAATAATATACCCATATAATATAATGAGAATACCGAATTATGACACTGAAGACGATATGGCCTCAAACTTTAGACAACTATACGATTTCATGCCAAATCAATGTTTTCGGATGCTGGTTTGCGGTCCAAGCGGTTCGGGGAAAACAAACACACTAATGCATATGATATACAATCTATTATATTTTGATAAAATTTATTTATACGCAAAAAACTTAGAGCAGTCCAAGTTTGTGGATCTTATGGATATGTTCCAGCAAATAAGTAATGAAGCTGGTTATGATGTTATTGAAGCACGCAATGATGAGATTATTACCGTTGGAGACCTTGATGGTGACTCTCAGAAAATAGTCATTTTTGACGATTTTGTATGTGATAAAAACCAAAAACCATTAGTCGACTATTTTATACGAGGAAGGCATAAGAACTGTAGCGTGATATATCTGAGTCAAAGCTACTATAAGACACCAAAAGACATAAGATTAAACTGTTCACATTTCTCTATATACGAATTCCCAAGTGCTAATGAGAGTAGTCTAATATGCCGTGAAAACAGTATTCCAAAAGAGCTATACGAGAAAGCAACTAAAGAGCCATTTAGCTTTATATATATCGATAAGCCACGAAAATTCGTAACTAAGAATTTCAATGAAAAAATATAATATAATATAACTGATTGATATAATATGAGTTACTCAAACGGTTTATTACAATCAAATAACACTAATATTACACCAATTAAAGGCCCTCGAGGTGAAAAGGGTGACCCAGGAGTCGGCTTTGATGTTACGCCTGAAGGTAATTTCAATTTGAACAAAAAGAGAGTAATAGGGCTAAAAACGCCTGATGACGTTGCGATCGATGATTCAATTGAAAATTATTCAAGGGATCTCGAGACGGCCGTAAATAAACGATATCTTAACCAATTCTTCCTTAAAAAGAACAGAAATGAAACAGTGTTTGATTGTGCCGGCCTTTCATTGCAAAATACCGAAGTGTATTATCCAAGTTTATATAACGATCGATCTGTACCAAACGTTGGCTATGTTAGTGTTGAGGATAACAAAGTAAGGACTGAAATTGATACCAAACTTGCTACTAAGGCTGACAAATCGTACGCTGATAATACATATTTAACAAAGAAATCAGGAGGTGTCTTAGCTCAAAGCCTTCAAAACAAAGCAGACAAATCGTACGTTGATAACACTTTTTTAAAGAAGGTCGTAGGACGCGTTTTGACTCAAAAAATTCTAAGCAAGCTTGATATTCACGGTAGTAACATGATGCAGGCAAATCTCCATATGAACGATAATCGCATAACAAATCTAAGCAAACCAATATATGGAACCGATGGTGTAAATAAATTGTATGTTGACAGTTCACATATTACCTCTATTGATAAAGGAAACGTTTTCAATAATATAATGATTGACAGTGATAATCAACTTAGTGAAGAGAATGATATCGAGCTTGGAGATTTAATTCATCATCCAAATCCTGTTCATCAAATCAATAAAAAGGTAATAGATACAAAATTACTTCTCGATAGTTCGAAAAATTACTACTCAAGCAGATTAGGTATCAACATGTACCCTATACCAATTAATTATTATACAATGGCATTTGAACTCTATTTTCCAGTTGAAATAGATGAGAATAGTGTTGATATCAGTGTTGTGTCATTGATTGATACTGTTAATAAAGTAACTACACGAGTTTATAACGGTTATAGTCGAACAATAGCTCAAGTTCATAAGTATCAACAACATAACAACAACTATCTCTATGTCGATATCGTTTTAAAAATGAAGTCAGGACACTCGTATGTACCAAAACTGCAAACTTATATTATAATATATGGGATTAAGAATTATGAAAGTAATGTTGAACCCAGTATATACGATCAGCTATATTATGTTGAAAATGATAGAATAGCTTTCAATGCATCAATTGATATGAAAACACAGGCCATTCATGGTATTGCAGAAGGTACTACTGATGATCAAGCTGTTAATTATAAACAGTTAAAAAATTTTCGGGACGATTTGAAGTCTGATCTTGAATTAAAAATGGCTAAAAAAAGAAACATCAGCTATTACCATAAAATTTTCGAGTATTTTTATGATCTAACGGATCCATCTGAATTCATCATGGCAGATGCAAACGGATCGGTAATCCATGGATTAAATAATGGTCTTGTGTTTTTCCAATCAAAAATGCTAGCAGATTTTGATCCGAAGAATGGTTTTTTTGGTGTTTTTAAAATTAATTTAAATACAAATATCACTCACTCCGATAACTGGACTATATATATGGGATTTAAATATGACTATAAAACCGGTGATAATAAAAGAATTAAAATAGAAATGGTTAATGGTAGTAGTTTTGAATTTCCATGGGTTAAAGTAGAGAATAATAAGTTAGCACTTGAATATGATTTAGATTTATATACAGAGCAAATCAGAGATGTTTATATAACTAAATTTTTAAACCTCTGGTATACTAAAATAGGAAATCAATTTAGAATCGCTGTTTGCAATAATGTTATGAGTATTGATCAAACATTTTCTGGGTTTAATATAAATACATCTAGCATTAAAATTTCTTCAGATTACTTTGTACAAAAAATCGGTTTTAGTAACACAGCAATGTCAGTGAATAGTCGAGAGTATCACAAAGTCCAATTTTTAGATAAAACAATGGGTATATTCTTCGAATAAATTATCTAACTCACTATTATATGAAAACTGCAGATTTAATACATGAGATGCTGAAAACTATTCAACGGTTGATTAAAAATATCAGAAAATTATACAACAGATTTAAAAATAGAAATAAAACATAGTCTAAGCATATAATATATATGCCGAAACAACGCAAAAATATATTCGAATGGAATCATATTAGTGACAAGTTAAATCAAGCGCAAATTCAAGAATTGAAAGAATACTACAAAGTATACCATAAGAAGTGTTGGTGTTATAAACAAGCTACAAAAACCTTTAAAAGGTTTAAATTAATAGGCAATTCGCTGGCTATTTTATTTGCTTCGGGGGGCATAGTATCATCCGTTTCAACTGGTGGTATCAGCCTAGTTGCAATCAGCACGGGAGCTTTATTGATACAAGGTTGGCTTCAACATCAAAATCTCGATTTGAAAATTCAAAATTGTATATATGCAACCCAATCCTATATGCATATACTTAACACACTAAAATTTATTTTGCGAACGGGTGAATTCGACCTATCCAATATCCTAATAACGATGAAAAATACCGACGACTACATAAGTGATAACAGCCCGATTATAGATAAGTGTATGGTAAAATATGATAAAATTTTTACTTTATAAGGCGCAATATCTCTGCATTTTTCAATTCTAAAATCTTTGCCCAATAGCGATTATAAAATTCAAGCGTTTTTCTCGATTTTGAAACCTTTATAAACTCAAAAGGAAGATCAAGCAATTTAAATAACTGCCTGAGGATATATTTAGTGCTTATCATTCGTCTTCGGAGTTTATTTATAGATGGAAGAATAGTATCAATCTCATGAAACACTTTGTAAATCTTATCGCGCTGATTATGAGACAATTGAACTCTATTTTTAATACATAAATCGTTTAAAACAGCCTCAATGTGGTATTTACGATGATAGATGCTTTTACGCCATATCTTGTGTATGTTCTCGTAAAAATCGAAATACTCGTTGTAATAAATAGAACCATGAACCAAACCGCAATTAATACAAACATTTATACCGTTTTGATTTGACATATCCTGCTTACTACAGCATGGCTCAGCATCCTTGTTACCTTTTATCAATAGTTGATCACAGAAAGGGCATATAGGTTCTTTTAAAATTTTTAATTCATCGTGGATTTCAGAATTACAAACCATTATATATATATATATAACACACATAACTTCACCAACCATGCCTTTATTCAAAAGTAAAGTCCGAATGACGTCACGCCACAACTGTGGCGGTCATTATAATTCACAAGTGCCACAAGCACAGTCTATGTTATGTGTCCATGGTTCTGCAACCTCTTGGTGACTACTAAAATAATCCACTACAGCACCGCCATTCTTTACAAACCATAAAAATGGTAACTTACACCTTAACACTTTTTTGTAAGGAAAGAAAAGCTTGTAAAACTTTCTAAGCTGTCGTGCTCGTGTTTTTTTAACTCTACATCGCAAATTAACCCAATCGTCAAAGTTACCGAGTACTCGCTTCATACACTTTTCCTGTTGGAACTTTTCAAATGCTTGATTCAGCCACATTCCATAAAAAAAAGCATTCTGAACAACATAATTCTCAATCGTTTTAAAAGAGTTTTCGCAAAGTCTGATACAATCTTCATACATAGCTAAGGAGACTTCACCTTCTGGGAATGTGTTAGGAACATCAATGTGCACTCTCTCTCCTCTGATATAATTATCTTGCATTTGTTTGATGAGTGAAAAAGCATCACACTCACGTTCCGCCGTTGATAGCTTCTTTCGTTTTAGTTCTGGATGTGTTTCAACTAATAACTGCGGAACATTTGGGGAACCTGTTGTATCAGGCCAATCTTCAAGAACAGTTTTGGCTTCTTCGGGTTTTCCATCGTTTAGCAATGCTACTGCATAGTCTCGTTGTAGACAGCAATTCGAATAAAGTTTCATCCAATACTCAGCAAATAATTGGACCTTATCGTTCATAAAAACCACATTTTGATGGTAAAAACCATCTATGACCTCCACATCTATATCTTTCTCATAACCTGTGTCAACAACATCTTCTAAATCCATTTCATCCATCAAATCAGTTAAACCAGTTTCACTCCCCGCATTCTCGTTCCCAGAGCCTCCGTTTCTTTTGGTCACGTGGTCGGCGAAACGAAGGGCTCTGGTAACACTGACTACCGGATGTCGTAAAATCCACGACATCCGGTAGCGCATGCCCACTGCATAAATGTTCGTCTGCGCCTGCTCAGTAAAAGAAAGGGGGAAGGCTGGGGCTGAATGAGACGGAAAGCGAATTAGAAAGAAAATACATTTGAGTTTGGCGTTCGAAAGAGCTGTACAGCAATCCTTGCTACAATTGTCGGAGGACATCAAGAAACAAGGAATGGAACAGGAAGACGGCAGATAGAAAAGTTATCATCAGCTGATAACATTCCGACGGTTGATGATACTGTGAAATTTATTTATGGCCATGCGGAGGTATTGTAGAAAATTCAGAGCTAAAAGTAAAAAAGCGGCTGAGCGATGAGGTATCATTCTATTGAGCGGCGGTAAGAAATATCACATTGAATTTCAAAGTCTTCATGTATTCATGAACTTCATTTAGTGTGTATATCTTGTATAAGCTAAGTTGATAGTGCAAATGTTTGCAATATTTTCAATGCAATTAAAAGTACAACCGAGTTACACCTTACAAAAGATGTACTTGTCATTTGTTCATAAACAAAGGTCTGCTTCGTGAATACGTTATTCCAACAAACTCCCAGTGTTATTCGGTCTTTTTCCGGTAACATTTTCAAACTTGCCCGCTACATCTTCAATTGTTTCGATGACCGGAAGTATAACGAAAATTGCGTAGAAGCGTTTCATTTTTTTACCTAATTACGCATGCAGTTTTTATCAGCCAATCAAAAAAAATCATATTTTTTACCGTTACCAGGGCCACTACGTCATGTCATTTAAAAAATACGCGTGGCCCTGGGGAAGAGGATGCACTCCCCGCCATTTCTTTAACTAAACAACTTGTAAAGATATGCTCAGGGAATTTTCGAGATCGTACGAGTGTCTCGTGATTCCCAAACAATAGCTATTAGCAATGACGCATTTCCTGTTTTTCCAGACATGTCTAGACTTAAAGTAAATATTTGAGTTGCTATGTTTTTGTCACCATAATAGAACCTTAAGGAAGCATTTGTGAAGCCGTCATCTTCAAAGATCAGTTGATTAAAAATACCTGCTGACGCGTAATTCATCAAAAAACTCCCTTTTTAAAGACTGGTTGATTAAAAATATCTGCTCACGCGTAAGTCGAAAAATACCCTAATGTAAACATTGTAGAACCATCTTTTTTAGTCATTAATCATTTATAACTTATGGCTAAAACCGTAAACTGAATAATTATGTATTTAATGTTGATCCTTACGAGGCCTTCCACGTCGTCGCTTCTGGTCTTCAGGTATACACTCTAAACATGCATGATTTTTGTCTTCATTTGATATTTCAGATCTGCTGTTAAGGTCTGAAGATAGCATTTTAATAATACAAATATTTGTTTTAAGGATGCTCTGAATACAATACATTTTATTAATGAAGGCTATATCATTCGAGCTTTGATCAGCTTCTAGTAGGTGTTTGATATTTAATGTTATATCACTCATTCTATATATATTAATAAAGAAAATAATTATCTGTTTATATCTATCACTTAAACGCACTATAAAAAACACTTAAGGAAATAATATATAGTATATATAATGGGACGAAATAAAAAATACGATAATGAAGAAGACAGGCAAAACGCTATTAAGGAAAGCAAGACCAGATATATGCTAAACAAATCATGGATATGTGATGCATGTCAACATGAATACACGCTCGCTGGAAAGCACTCTCACATGAGGACCAAGAAGCATATTAAAAATACTGTTATCAAGGCTATTGAAGACCAATACAACATAATACCAGCTGAAAACATAGAAAGCAATATTATATAATTATATATTGTATAGCACAGTATATATGAATTGCTGTTATCTGTTGCCTTAGGTGACCAAAAATATATTTATTTCTGGTTATCTTTTAAACGCACCAAAAAAATCTAAAAAATAATTTTTACTATAAAGGACTTAAAGAAATGGTAATTCTATATAGTACACAAAAATGGAAAAAAATATCTCATATATTAATATGAATGAATTAGATCTAGAAAAATTATCTAAAACTGAACTCATAAAACTAGTATTATCACTAAAAGCAAACCAACCAAGAGTTTATAAACCTAGGCCACCAATCCCAACTCCTCGTAAGAGTGTTAAACAGATGATTGATGATTATGAGGAAAATGTCATTCAACCACCTCCTGAATTTAGGGATGATTACAAGCCTAAACCCATGCCACGGACTATAAAAACAGCCCCACTACCATTACCAAGGACAAAGATAGAGGAAGTTGCTAAAGCTATGAAAGGCTACACAAAGTCTTTTGAAATTGGTATAAAAAATAATAAAGACCCGTTATTACAGCTTCAAAACACAAGAAAAGCTGTAGAAAATCACATAATAAAAGAGCTATCAGCAATGAAAGGTGTTAAGTTCATTGAAACGCTCAAGGTGAAATTCACTAAAATGTCTGGGGATAGTGTAATATATAAAACCGCTTATTTCAACAGTAAAGCACAGACCATAATTAATAATCTGGAAATCGTTGAATCACTACAAGCATCTAAACAACAGATATTAAATTTCGTAGCTCAATGGATATCTGAAGGCTCAGGATGGACTATTGAATCAGTTGATGGTCATTATATAAATTTAGTTAAATATGAACCAATGAAAGGCGAATCTTATATTCAGCTACCACCAGAACTTAGAAACAGTGCTAAAGGATTAATAAACATGAAAAATGAAGATAATGAATGCTTTCGGTGGTGTCATATCAGATACATAAATCCTCAAGATAAATATCCTCAACGAATTAAAAAATCTGATAAGGCATACATCGAGAGATTAGATTACTCCAAAATTGAATTTCCAGTAACAATAAAACAGTACAATAAAATTGAGAAGCAAAATGAGATTAATATTAATGTTTTCGGTTATGAAAACAAACAACCATATCCCATCTATATATCAAAAGAAAAGTATGACAATCAGATGAATTTATTATTGATAACTGAAAATGAAAACAAGCATTATGTTCTAATAAAAGATTTTAATAAATTCATGTATAACCAAACTAAACACAAAGAGAGGAAGCACTTCTGTATGCACTGTTTACAATGCTTCAGTTCTGAAAAAGTATTAAATAATCACAAAGATAATTGTATTCAAATAAATGGAGTACAAGCAGTAAAAATGCCTGATAAGGATAACAACATACTAAAATTCAACAACTTCCATAAACAGCAACAAGTGCCATTTGTCATTTATGCCGATTTTGAAGCTATAACAGAAAAGATATCCGGCTGTAAGCAAAATAATGATAAATCATATACTGAAGCCTATCAAAAGCATACTGACTGTGGATATGGTTATAAGGTTGTTTGTTGCTATAATGATAAATATTCCAAACCGATACAAATATATAGAGGAGAAAAAGCTGTTTACAAATTCATGGAAAAGATGCTAGAAGAAGTTAAATATTGTAAAAATACAATGAAAAAATACTTCAAGAAACCATTAAAGATGACTAAAGATGATGAAAATGAATTTCAAAAAGCAGAAGCATGTCATATCTGTGATATAAAATACATAGATGAAGATATTCGGGTTAGAGACCATTGTCATATTACTAGCAAATACAGAGGGAGCGCTCATACAGAATGCAATCTGAAATTAAGAATAGAACCCGATAAAATAAAAATTCCAGTAATTTTTCACAACTTAAGAGGTTATGACAGCCATTTCATAATGCAAGAGATAGGAAAAATTGTAAAAAATCATACATACAAAAATAAAAAGGGAGAAATTAAAGAAATGAATATCAATGCTATACCAAATAATATAGAAAAATATATGGCCTTCATGCTCGGTAATCATTTAACCTTTCTAGATAGTTTTCAGTTTATGAGTTCAAGTCTTGAGAAGCTGGTTAGTAATCTACCTAAGGAATCCCTAAAATATACTTCTGAAATATTCGAGAGTAAGCAACTCAATCTGATGTCAAGAAAAGGAATATATCCGTATGACTATATGGATAGCTTTGACAAATTTAATGAAAAACTACCAAAAAAAGAAGACTTTTACAGTATATTAAATGATGAGCATATATCAGATGATGACTATAAGCATGCTAAAAATGTGTGGAAAACGTTTAAGATTAAAAATATGGGTGAGTACCATGATTTATATTTAAAATCAGATGTCTTATTATTAGCAGATGTGTTTGAAAGCTTTAGAAAAACATGCCTAGAATACTATAAACTTGATCCATGTCATTACTTCACAAGCCCAGGTTTATCGTGGGATGCTATGCTTAAAATGACTGATATCAAATTAGAGCTAATGACTGACGTTGATATGTACCAATTCATCGAAAAAGGAATGAGAGGAGGTATATCGTATATAGCTCATCGATATGGGAAAGCTAATAACAAATATATGAAAAAATATGATGAGAAGGCGCCCTCAAAGTATATCATGTATCTTGATGCTAATAATTTATACGGTTATGCTATGAGTCAATATCTACCAACTGGATGCTTTAGATGGTTAACACAAAAACAAATTGATGAAACAAACTTGGCCAAGTATAAAGAAGACAGTAAAAAAGGCTTGATACTGGAGGTTGATCTTGAATATCCCAAGGAGTTGCATAATCATCATAATGACTACCCATTGGGTGCAGAAAAAGTTAAGGTGACTAAAGATATGCTATCGGATTATTGCAAAAACATTGCTAAAAAATACAATATATCATCAGGTTTAGTACATAAACTGATGCCTACATTAAACAATAAAGAAAAATATGTATTACATCACAGGAATCTTCAGTTGTATTTAGATCTAGGATTAAAGCTCACAAAAGTCTATCGAGTGTTAGAATTTAATCAATCCCCATGGTTGAAGCAATATATCGATTACAATACTGAAAAACGTAAAAATTCTAAAAACGCTTTTGAAAAAGACTTTTTTAAATTGATGAATAATTCAGTATACGGCAAAACCATGGAGAATTTGAGGAAGCGAGTCGACGTTAGGTTAGTGACTAATAAAAATAAATTATTAAAGTTAGCTTCAAAACCAACATATGTCAGTAGCAAAATATTTAATGAAAACTTAGTAGCTGTCCATAAAATCAAAGAAACATTAACCCTCAATCGACCTTCATATGTAGGAATGGCTATATTAGATTTAAGCAAAACACTAATGTATGATTTCCATTATAACTACATAAAAAAGAAGTATGTAAACAAAGCCAAACTACTATTTACAGATACAGACAGTTTAACTTATGAAATTCAGGCTGAAGATGTATATAAAGACTTTTTTAATGATAAAGAGAAATTCGATAACAGTGACTACCCTGAAAAATCACCATTCTTTGATAAAACAAACAATAAAGTCATTGGTAAATTCAAAGATGAAGCTTCTTTTATTCCTATTTTAGAATTCATCGGTCTGCGATCAAAAATGTATTCTTATATTAAAGACAATCTACAAGTAGGAAAGACTGCCAAAGGAATCAAGAAATCCGTTATCAAAAAAGATGTCACACATGAAAACTACAAAGAGACCTTATTCAATAAAACACAGATGCATCATACTATGAAAACCATCAGAAGTCAAGGCCATCAACTTGAAAGCTATGAGATTAATAAAATATCACTGAGCTGTTTTGATGATAAACGGTATATACTTGATGATGGCTTAACAAGTTTTGCTTACGGGCATTATAATATAAAGCAATAATCTTCATTATGATTTCTAGTATAAGAGATTTTTAAACGCACCTTGATTTCAAAATTTTAAAAAGAGTATAAGAGATTTTTTTATTTTGATTAAAGGGTTTAGCAAGGGTTGGTTTTTAAGGCTTGGTTTTTTCAATTTGGTTTTCAAACTTGATTCCATTTTGGTTTTCAGTTTGGCTTCGAGGTTTGGTTTCATTTTTGATTCTATTTTTGATTTCATTTTTGATTCCAGTGCTGTGCAGTAGTATAGGAGTTGGGGATGTAAGAGATTATAAAAATTTTTATGATCTCGTACCCCCAACTCCTATACTACTGTTGCAAGCCAGCAATAGTGATAGTATGAAATAGTTGCATGAGAATTTCAGTTCGCTGGAACATCAAGATATAATTACCTCTTCTTAGTTTATTTTGAAGAACTGATTAGCGTAACTGGCGTATCAACCTCAAAACGGTGGAAACTGTGCTTGTGATAGAATTTCAAAGAAACCAACTTTCAGAGTACCATTTTAAAAAAAAATCTATATTCTAGACAAATCAATGATAAACAATTTTTTTTTACCTTTCAGGGACTTGTAAGAAAATTTATCAGCGTGTACTCGGACAAAGGAATGCGTCGTGAAGGCACGCCTACTTCAGTCAATTGCAGTATCTTGCTCGCTGTTAGAAAGTCTTGTCCAGCCTGCAGAAAAAAATGTTCAAGTTGCGGGAATGACTGGCGTTATGTTTTCTTTCCAACACAACTCGAAAACGACTTTTCACGAGTGAGATATGTCAGTGCACGGCAGCATTCCAAACCAACTGAACTACGAACGGAAAAGTATCATGTAGTAGCAGTGTGAACATTCTAACCAACAGCCATTCGTAAGAAACACTCTAACCAGTGGATTGCTCACGAAGAAAAATTTATCCCTGATTCAATGAGTGTTTCAACAACTAAACTAGCTGATCGAGCAACGATTTTTTTTATAGCGTCACCGATAAGGACGCCAAACATTTCACAGCAGAATGGTTACCAGTTTAACCGTTAAAGCGCCCAAATGGAAACAAAAGCTTAACAAAACGAAAAGCTGCAAAAGCTATAAAAACTAGACGAATAAACAACTCTTAGAAAGAAAATAGAAAACGAAACGTTGGCTTACCAGAAGCGGGAGCACATGGAAGAAGATGAAGGACTCAGCTTCACAGCACACAACGGTGAACAACACCAAAATGGTCGCCGTGTCCTTTGAGACTTCTTTATATACGCGATTAAAAACAATTGCAGCTTCTAGACATGTGCTTTGTTCAATCAGAATATTTCGTTAAGAATTTTCTACATTGAATAAGTGAGAATTCGACCAATGTCGCGAGAAAGGCATGCACTTGAATCATTAATCAGCGTAATAAATTCCAAGCTATATCAAAAGGAGTAATTGTCAACTACATTCTTTACACAAAGACAAGTTCATCGAACAAACACCGAACACTGAAGCCTGTATTTGATCTCCCCGGCTGTTCTCGTTTTGACCCACACACGTACCATATTTGCGGTCAACAATCAAAACTCAGGAATTACAATATACCATTAAAATCTTTAAGAAGGTTCTCTGGTTAAAATATTTTGAAAAGATGAGATTTCGGCTACCAGTCTGTAGCCTTTGACGAACACTAAAATGGAAAGCAAAAATTAAAAAATAAGTGGCAAATGTGTGAAAAAACTAACAACGAACAGTAAAAATATTCGGTAAAAAATGTGTGAAAAATAAAAGTGAATAAAAACTGATAAATAGTTATAAAAGAACGGAATATTGCCAAGGCAACCGTTTTGAGTTCTTGTCGGCATTGACAGTTTTTGCAGAATGCAAGGATTCCAAAGTCTAACCAAGCGTAGTTAACAATATTAGAGCCTTTCGCATAGTTTTTAAGATTTCTTTTGGGCTCTTCCTTTCGATTTTGGAAGCATCTGCCAGACTCTCCTATGTAGCTTTAAGAGCAGTCTGAACACGGAATCATAGACTACGTTTGTTTGGAGATCCAAGGGCTGTCTAATTTTTGTAGACGGGAATTCTTGTTGGAGAGTTTTAAAGGGTTTGCTGACCACTTAGATTTCGTTGTTACGGAGTAATCTCATGAGTGGCTCAGTTAGTCCCTTGATGTAGGGAAGACAAGCGAGACCACGATATGCGTCTGGTGGATCGGCCCATCCGAAAAGCATGGAAACTAGTTCTTCAGGTGGAGGGACTGTTTGTGAGGATTTCTTCCTGTTTAACGTGCTGGAGATGACATTTGAGGGATAACCATTGTTTTTTAGCGCATCAGTGACGTGAATAATTTCTTGGGTTTTGACTTCACTGATGTGTACCGGAAACCAACACACACAGGTCAATATTTTAAAACGGTTGACTTGATTTGCCAAATTGTGTCTCCTAGCACTGTCCTAGGGAGACTCCTATATGAAAGGGGCGGGGATGCTCGTCGGAAATTTTGAAAAGAACTCCTTAAAGAGACTGATATGGGTGTGGCTCAAGCTTTTCTTTACCCCTGAAAGATACCAAACAACTAAGTGTAGAATTTATATTTGTATATTTCTTCGTGTGCAGCCCTAAACGAGACCATTATGGCTTAAAATATTGGCGGTTTACCCGGAACACCCTAAGCGAGACCATTACACCCCTAAGTGAGACGACGACCATCCTTGCCCCTTTCGTATGCAAGTCCTCCCCCGGGATTGTGTCCCCAGAGCCACTTGTTCCTCGTGCCCCGAGCCTGTGTACAGCCGTCCCGCTCCTCGTATTTCGCGTTTTCCAAATGAGGGGTGTCGAATGGTAAATGCGAGACTTTGCGAGACGGCGAGACTGATATCTTTTCTGCGAGCCCGAGACCTTTTTAGCCTTGCAAAAGAAATCGAGACTGCGTCAAAAAAAAATTCGAGACGACGAGACCCCTGAAATTTGGCTAAAATTTTGCGAGACACGCAGTTTTTAAAGGACCATTCACCACCCCTCAAATGGGCACCAAAAACTACACAGGCGCCTGGTACGCAGGTTACTATTTTACGAGATTATGGACTTTGAGGACACTTTGACTTTGTACATACAAGCTTTATAGATTTTAGCTTACGCCAAACGAAAAACTATAAATCAAGCTTTTCGTTTGGCGTGAACTGAAATTATATATGAGGCAGATAAAACGTCTGCGAGGGAAGGCTAGAAGGCTACTGTGTCGGCGAAAAGAACTGGAAAGAAAATCAGGGAGCGAAGCGTGCCGAGCAGTCAAGCAAAATGGCAAGTTTTATGAAAGTTCTTCGTCGTTTGTCTGCTTCTTTTCGCGGTATCAGCTTGTTTGCTGGCTGGAGATCGCGGGAAATCCGGGAATTCTTCTCACCCCACGCCCAAGGTAATTTGAGCTTCCTTGCTTTCTCGACACACAAAGAAGTCTGTGTTGGCTCGCTGCATGTGTGTGACTTGAGATCGTCGAGTACGCGAAGTCGTGAGGTGGTTGTTCAGAGAGTGGGCAGTTTCGACAATGAACTCGCCAGCTCTCGCCATCCTGCAGGCCCTTATAATGGTCAGTTTTGCCCCGAAGTCTGGCCACGGGCAAAGACTGAGTCTTCCAGCTATTAATATCGCTCAGGGAAAGAAAATTACAGCAACTGCTACATGCGGCGAAGACGTCGGCGAGCCAGAGTTGTTCTGCAAATTAGCGACCGTGGCAGGAAAGTTGGAGATTTTCGGATTGTCTTGCGATCACTGTGACCCTAGTGTAGCTTCCAAGAATCGCTCGATCCAGCATGCTAGTGATGGAACCGAAAAATGGTGGCAATCTCCTCCTTTATCCCGGGGACTGCAGTATCAGCGAGTCAACATCACTATTGATCTCGGACAGGTAAAGTTTCATCGTCTTCATCCGTCTCCTCGCCCACGCGAGATATTAATTTGTAAAAAACGTTTCTTTAATATATCCCTCTGTCGAATTGAAGTCTGTGTTTATTTCGTTTAAAAGTGAATACTTTATACAAAATTCAGGTTTTCACGGAGTTTCAAATATTACGCTAGGATATTCTCCAACCCAGAGAACTGCAGATCAGTGAAATTTTTTTTTCACACTTTGGTGAGAATTATTATAAGAATGTACATGGTTCGATCGTAGAATTGGAAGGCACCTTCCATTCAACTTTTGAATGTATCTTAAATGAATTTGTTTTCCTTTAATAAAATTGATGTTTTTACGGGTGAAAGGTAGAGGAGGAGATATTTGAAGTTTATTTATTTGACGTATAATAAGCAGTTGCAGAAAAGACTTTAAAATAAATTGACAAGCCCATGATTTGCGAACTTTTTTTTGTATTCAAACCGCGTAGATCTGTTTCTCCTGAAAGGTTTTTTTTTGTTTAAAAAACACAATTTATTTGCAAGATGTGCTTTCTGCAAAACGCCAATTGGCAAAGAATGAAAGGAATGCAAGGAATTTACCTCTGGGGTTTTGGCAGTGAATTTGTTTCCTATTGGTGTTTGATGTAGCCAATGGCAACATTGTCAAATGTCACATTCAAAGATTGACTTTTATACTAAAAGAAAAATAACATAATGCTAAATGTACTTGTAAGCAACTGTTTTAATTATTATTATTTCAGGAGTACCAGGTAGCCTATGTCATTATTAAAACTGGTAATGCTCCCCGTCCTGGTACTTGGGCATTGGAGAAATCCATTGACGGCGGAAAAACATTCACCCCCTGGCAGTATTTTGCGACTGATAACAGTGATTGCTTGACATACTTTGGACACTCAGCGCTTCTTCAGTCGTTTAAAGATGATACAACAGTGACCTGTACAACAAGTTACTCACAGGTTCCACCTTTTGAGAATGGTGAAGTAAGTTCCATAGATTTTCTCTCTACAATATCTGACTAGCTGAAATATAAGAATTTAGTACACAGCTAGAAATTTTTTCCCCAACAGCGTGTGCTCTTATTGGTAAATTCGAGGTCACATGACAACTAACAATTAAAACTGTTTCCTGCCAAAAGTCTCTGAGTGGGCAACATTGCAAAATCTATTATGTCAGAGGCAAACAGTTCAGTATTGCCTTTGAATGTTTACCGATAACGGTTGTGCTATATAACAAAACACTTAATGACTGATCCCTCGGAAAACCAGTTAATTTTGTTTCCCAAGAATCTCAATGTCTCAATCCCAGTCCATTATAGATATTTTTTTAACAACAGCATCCTCCTCCTCGTCCCCATAGCCCTTTGCATTTTTCTTAGCCAGCAGGACCTTGGCACAAGAAAGGAAGGGCTCTGGGGACATAGGATTTTTGAATTAATACAATTTTTTTATTGGCTGTTGAAAACAAAATCTTGAACGAAAGTATAAAACGTCATGACTCTCTCGCACAGTATATAGAAACATCATGACTGCATACATGAAGACCAGGAGTCCTAGAATCTGGGACTCAAAATTCTGTCTCCAAAGCCCTTCATTTCTCATGCCAAGGTCCTACCACCTAAGAGAAACCAATAAGGCTATGGGGATGAGAATGTGGCATTCTTTCTTTACATCATTCACTAGTAAAGTAAATTGTCTTCGGAAATAGAAGTTAAATCTTTTTATATTTTTCAGATTCATATTTCACTTGTTAATGGAAGACCAGGAGCATCAAACTTTTCTTACAGTCAGGCACTGCAGGTAAACATGATGCGTTATCTTACAACCGCTTTCAGTGTTACGTGCATAGTGGCTTTCTAATATTGACATCCATCTTTTGACATACTAACCAAATGACACGGATCAAAATCTGCCAATCACAGCCCACTAGCATGTCACCTTCTGAACTTGTGGGCTCATTTGCATGAAACCAGCACCTGTATGCATCGGCTTTGATTGGCTTATTTAAAACAGCATGTTGAAAGATGATGTTAAAAGATGAATGTAGAAAGAAAGCTATGCACATAACACTGAAAGCAGGTGTAAGAATTTTCTAAAAGTTTTTTTAGGGCCAATTTACCTGAGTGTTTTCCTCCCGGGATGACTTTTGTCCCGGGATGAATTCATCTCAGTGTCTGGTTATTTTCTTGTTGCTGTCTACATGATGATACATGATTTCATCCCTGTCCTGAGCACCAGGATGAAATGTCATCTAGGGATGAAACGTGACGAAAAACGCCATGTAAACAGACTTTCCGGGATGAAATGTAATGTAAGCACAGGCGAGATAAATTCAACTCGGGTGGGACGACTTACGTCCCGCTATCCCGGGATGAACACGTTCATGTAAAATGAAAATTTTTCCATCCCAGGATGAAACTCTTCTCGGCTCTCATATAAAGAGGCCCTTAGACTTTTTGTTGTAAAACTTTGTCTTATTTAATACAGGAATGGACTCGTGCTACTCACATCCGGTTGAGGTTGTTGAAAGTCAAGACTTTGTTAACTGACTTGTTACCACTGGCAAGGAAGGATCCTTCTGTTACAAGAAGGGTATGTCTATTTTTATCATAAAACATTTCTTTATAATCTGCACACTTCTGTTTAGTGTGTGTACTCCAAGTTCAGCTAATATTCCCATGATGTATCAAAATATTTAACCATTCAAGAGGTGGTTTGATACAGTTATTTCCATTTCACGTTCAAGAATCATTTTTAAATCCTCAATCTTAAGGGGATTCTGCATTACTGATTATCTCCTGACATTTACCGACTGTCTTGTATATGATTGTATGGAGGATGGGTAGCTTCAACGTCTTGCACTGCATTTACTGTGATATCAGCCAATCACATGATGTAATATTTCATCCTAGGCTGGCGATTCAGCAGGGGAGCAGGGATAGCCCAGTGGTGAGAGCACTCGCCTCCTACCAATGTGGCCCAAGTTTGATTTGTGGTCCTTGCATCATATGTGGGTTGAGTTTATTGTTGGTTCAAGTACTCGCTCCGAGGGTTTTTCTCCAAGTTTTTTGGTTTTCTCCCTCCTGAAGAACCAACATTTCCAAATAACAATTAGACCTGGATAGAGGACCCGCATGAAAACCAGAGCTGTGCTGATGCGGCTTCCTTTCTAAATGGCTTCCTTTCTAAATGTAATTTTATCCTGTAAACTAGCTTTGAGAAATACTATAGGACAATGAAATACCACTTAGTGAAAATATGAGCACATGACACCACTCTGTTTTGTAAGTGTTTAGAATCACTGACCATCCTGACAGTTGAGTGGATATTCATTGTTATTTAACTATGATTAGCTACAGTATCATTAACCTTGTTCTGTTTGCAGTATTTCTACTCCATCAAGGATATCTCTGTTGGAGGGATATGTATGTGTAATGGACATGCCGATGCCTGTGTTCAGCTGCCAGATGACCCACAGTTTAGGTGTAGCTGCAAGCATCAGACATGTGGTGTTAAGTGTGAAGAATGCTGCCCAGGCTTTGTGCAGAAGAAATGGAAACCAGCCACCGCTGAAAGTAGCAATGAATGTGAACGTGAGTAAAGTGTAATAAATTATGTGTAACTTAAGTTTAATGAAATACCCATTATAGATCTATCCCTGAGTGAAGGATGATGCTTATGCAAATTTGTTGCTAATATTTGAATGCCCTGTTTGTTGTGCTTGTAAAGATCAATATTTTATTAGTGGGAATCCAAATCAACTGTTTGTAGTAATTTACTGCAGCTTGACTGCTTGCTTCTTCTAATACATGTGCATTTGTGTTTTATTTTTTTAGCCTGTAACTGTCACAACCATGCAATAGACTGCTATTACAGTGAACGAATTGCTCAAGAAAAGAGAAGTCTGGATATAAATGGCAACTACGAGGGCGGAGGAGTGTGTGTGAATTGCAAGGATAACACTTATGGTATTAACTGCGAGAGGTGTAAACCAGGCTACTATCGTCCTACTGGAGTACCGCAGACATCTCGTGACGCCTGTCAAGGTATAAGCTGGAGCTCATGTAACTTGTATCCAGAAATGAGCCATAAGATTAGAGAGAAGATTGTGAAAAATATTGTATGCATTTAGTTTAAATCAATTGATAAGTTGATTTGACAGCACATGCACGTTGAAGTTAACATACAGAGAGTTTAATTTTTAAATGGGAATCCTTTTAGTTTGACTTAAAAGTCCACACAAACACTGGCTTCTATAGTGTTCAATGTGATCACACACTCTCTTTGATATACAAGTAAAATAAGTATCTGTTCCTATGTCTTGCTGGAGATCAAGAAGATTAAGTAGAGTAGTCAATTAAGACTGCCAAATTCCTTCTTACAAATCAGAATGCTTTCAAACTTTGATTGTTGTACTGTTGTGTGTCCTGCAGCTTGTACATGTGACAGAAGGTTTTCCACTGGTCGTTGTTTTGATGGTGATGGACAGTGTGAATGTTTAGAGAACTACAGTGGGCCTAACTGTGATCAGTGTAATGAGGGGTTTTATGGATTTCCTAACTGCAAACGTAAGTACAGAAATGTTTCTAAAATCACAACAAAATGATAATTGTGACAGACAAATAAAGTAAAGGTAGCTTACCAAAATAAATGGTGTACTTTTCTCAGAGCTTTGTCCTGTATAAGCCTTCATTGCTATGTCAAGGTCACCTTATGTCAACACATGTAACTGATGTAGTTACTACTGGTACTATTCACCTACTGTGGCACACTTGAGGTTATCCTGTATTTAAAAGTGGAACCTGACTAATAAAACCAGTCACTGTTACTCTTTGCCCTCCATTTGATGTCCCCAAAATCCGTGGTACACATGTAGAATGTGTCCCATGTAACCAGAACACAGTTCCTACTTACTTATAAAGGTTTTAAAAGTGTAAAATAGCGTTCTCTGGTTTAAAAAGTTAAGAAAAAATATGAGCTTTCGGCTATTTTACTATAGCCTTTGACGAATGTAAAAAAAGATAAAGCGCGTGGTTGGAAATATATGCAAAAAGGGGTGTGAAAAGATTAAAAACTAAAATACAATAGAAGTGTAAAAAGCTAAAAAAGGACAAAAACAGACAAATTAAGAATTATAATAAGATAGAATATTGTCTTGGTAACAGTTTGGAGTTATTGTCTGTGCCGACAGTTTTGGCAGTGTGCCAAGATTCTAGTGTTCTTCGAATACGGTAATTGCCTTTGTCTATCACGGTAGCGCCATCAAAGTCAATTGAGTGATTATTTTGCCAAGCATGGTTAGCAACGTTCGAGCCTCTCGTATAATTTTTAAGATTTCGTTGATGTTCCTTTCTTCGGGTTTTAAAACATCTGCCCGTTTCTCCTACGTAACTCCAACAGCAGTCAGCGCACGGAATTTTGTAGACAACATTACATTGGAGATCCAGGGGCTGCCTGAATTTAGGAGAAGGGAATTCTTGTTGCAGGGTTTTAGCTGGTTTGCTTACTACACGGATGCCATTTTTACGAAGTAACCTGGTGAGAGGTTCAGTCAATCTGCTTATATACACAGTTATATGGGCAGCCCTGTAAGCCCTATTGTCGCTAATCTTTGCATGGAGGTGGTAGAAGAATTAGCCATCAATACCTCTACAATTGCACCTAGGATTTGGAAAAGATATGTTGACGATAGCTTCGTCATCATTAAAAGAAAGACGCTGTCCCCTCCTTTCATGACACTTTAAATTCCATTGACTCAAAAATCGCTTTTACCATTGAAGAAGAAAACAATGGCCAAATCTCTTTCTTGGACACCTTGGTTTCCAGGAAAAATGGTGTTATTGTCATCGACGTTTACCGGAAGCCGACACATACAGATAGATATCTGGATTATTCTTCTCATCATGAAATAAAACATAAAGTCAGCACGGCCTCGACCCTCCTATTCCGTGCAGCCAACCTACCTAGCACTTGTGAAGGTAAAGCACGCGAGACTAGTCACGTTACGGAAGCATAATTGAAAGCCAACGGCTACCCACCTACAGTTATTTCCAACATATTAAAAAAGAAGTCAGCCCCGACAACTCCTCCCCCAGAAGAATTGGTGTCCATGTTCTTCAAATGGGCCGATCCATCTGACACATCCCTGGGTTTCGCATGTCTTCCCTATATCCGCGGATTGACTGAACCTCTCACCAGGTTACTTCGTAAAAATGACATCCGTGTAGTAAGCAAACCAGCTAAAACCCTGCAACAAGAATTCCCTTCTCCTAAATTCAGGCAGCCCCTGGATCTCCAATGTAATGTTGTCTACAAAATTCCGTGTGCTGACTGCTGTTGGAGTTACGTAGGAGAAACGGGCAGATGTTTTAAAACCCGAAGAAAGGAACATCAACGAAATCTTAAAAATTATACGAGAGGCTCGAACGTTGCTAACCATGCTTGGCAAAATAATCACTCAATTGACTTTGATGGCGCTACCGTGATAGACAAAGGCAATTACCGTATTCGAAGAACACTAGAATCTTGGGACACTGCCAAAACTGTCGGCACAGACAATAACTCCAAACCGTTACCAAGACAATATTCTATCTTATTATAATTCTTAATTTGTCTGTTTTTGTCCTTTTTTAGCTTTTTACACTTCTATTGTATTTTAGTTTTTAATCTTTTCACACCCCTTTTTGCATATATTTCCAACCACGCGCTTTATCTTTTTTTACATTCGTCAAAGGCTATAGTAAAATAGCCGAAAGCTCATATTTTTTCTTAACTTTTTAAACCAGAGAACGCTATTTTACACTTTTAATATGTCTCATCCTGGTTGCAGTTCAATTTTTAATTATAAAGGTTTTATAAGCTCTTGGCAGAAAAATCACATAAAAAACAAGGCAACTGCTTGAGATTGATTTGATGTTAGAGATTGCTTAGAAGCTTAAAAGATGAACAAACTCATGGTTACATGTAGTTGGCCAGTAATGATGTTGTGTTATAAATTCCTTGCTATGTATTTCTTTGTCATTTTTCAACAGCTTGTGACTGTCATCCCCTGGGTACAAGTGGGCGTGTGTGTGGACCAACTGGTGACCAGTGTCCATGTAAACCCAATTACACTGGTGCCAAGTGTGATCAATGTGCTCCAGGATATTATGGCTTTCCAAACTGCAGGAGTAAGTACATATCTCTTATTTAAGTGTGTAGTAACATTTGCTGTATGCTTAGACCGGTTTTCACTTGAGTGTTGAAAGTAAATTGCGTTTGCTTTGGTTTTGCATTACTACGCCTAGTGATTGGCTTAAAAATCTCGTGCCACTTTCTCAGCCAATCAGAACTAAAACCAAAACCAATTGTGACTTGCTTGTGCACATTTTCCCGGGCTTCGTGCCAGCTACATGTATTTGCTTTGAGTTTTGATTGGTTCACTTGGTTGTCCGTGTCCTTTGTGATTGGCCAGAGTAATTGCTTTCAGTTGGTTTTGGTTTTATGACACTCAATTGAAAACTGCTCTAATGGGGTCTTTCTATATTTATAATATTAGCAATCCTTGTAAGGCAACTCAAAATGTAATTGATGAATAAAAATGTACAGCTAATATAAACTACACACTGAAATGTCCAATAAGAGATTTGAGTTGCTTATTGTAAAAGCAGGCTTTGAACAATGTTTTTTCTGAGTAGTCAGGGTTAAACCGGACGTATACAAAACATGGACCTGGGTCCATGGACCACCCCTGTGGACCCGGTCCATGGACCACCTTGTGGACCCGGTCCATGGACCACCCCTAGCCTGTGGACCACCCCTAATTTTCGAAAGAAAATCAAAGTGTAGAATGGGGACAGGGTATGAATTGACGGCAGGTACTAAAACACAAAACAACGAAATGAAACAAAACCAAATTAGCGAAACCACTGAAACGACCAAAACGAAACCGCCGAAACGGTTGAAACGAGCGAAACGAAACATATTCAACTAGGACTCCGGTTAGTCTGTTTACGGTTAGCTGGTAAAGGTTTTGCTTGTTTCGGTGATTTTGTCTTGTTGTCTAGCAGAGTATTTTACTAAGCAAAAGGCAATTATGAAGGCTTTAGGTCGGGTAAAAATATTGACAATATTTGATTTAAAAAAACTGTACATTCGGCGGTTGCATGCAATGTCTGAGACATGTCTAGATTTTATGCAAATTTGATCCGGTCACGTAATCAAACGTAAATATTCTTACGGCAGATTCTCTGTTTTTAAACATCGTTATTCTTTTGAAATAGATTTATAATGCTACAAAGAACTAAAACGAAATCTTCTTGTCTTTTGAGGCCGACTGTAAACAACGAAACGTACCAAAAATGAATATATTATGATTGCGTGCATGATCTATAATTTGCATAAAATACAGACATTGAATTCCCTTGGGGCCACATCGCACGTTCATTCGTTCAAATTTTAGCGCTGTGACAGCCATGCTTTGAAAGAGCCAATCAAAAAAATTGAATTTTCTTACTTGGTCAGATCTCGCCTTCCGGCTTCGTCTACCCGCGAGATGCGGGAACGAGATTACTGTTTCAGTTGTTTCGGCGGATTCGTTTTGGTGGTTTAGCTTGTTTTGGTCGTTTCGTTTCGGTGGTTTCATTTCGTTGTTTTGGGTTAATTGATTTTCTTTCGAAAATTAGGGGTGGTCCATGGACGGGTCCACAAGGTGGTCCATGGACCGGGTCCACAGGGGTGGTCCATGGACCCGGGTCCATGTTTTGTATACGTCCGGGTTAAACCTGGTGTGAAATATTTGTCTATGTTGTTTTAGTTTAGCAAATAGAGACCTTACAGTACTGTCACATGTGTACTAACATTTCTGTATTTACTATTTTGAATGTACAAGCAGTATTCCTTAAAATATATATTTTTAAATATTTTTACTGTACATCTATGTTTCCAAGCATTATGTATGTGGTTGCTTGTTGACTGAAGTAAGTTATCTAGTTTTAAAATACTATTTACCGCCTTGCTATTCAGTAGTAGTTTTGAAAATCTGTTAGTTTGGACACTGCGACCTACATCAACCATTAAAATGTCCAATAAGAAAAAGATCACACTTTGTCATTGAAGCATTTACTATAACAAATTGGAGTCAATTTTTTAACAGGTGTAGGAAAATACAGTAGTGTTATAGTCAAACAACAAGCAAACTGACATGTTTCTTACTGTTTAGGATGTAACTGTGACAGAGTAGGATCACTATCAACAGACTGTGAAATCAGTACAGGACAGTGCAACTGTCGTCAAATGTACACTGGGAGACAGTGCAATCAGTGCAGCAAAGGATTCTACAGCTTTCCTGAATGCAAAGGTAGTTGCATGGTTATTGCTTACAGCAATTTTTAATGCAACAGTGATTTGGTTGTTTGTCTGGTAGGGTTTTGCCATGCGATGTACATCATATACACAGATGCACTGTCTTGTTGTTATTTAATTCTTTAGTTTGTAACTGTGATGCTGAGGGTACAGCTCGAGATATCTGCGATCCAAACACTGGAGTGTGCATTTGCATGAAGAACTTTGCAGGTCCTCGCTGTGATGCTTGTAATGAAGGATACTACAGGTTTCCAGGCTGTAGAGGTTAGTTGCTATGTATTTAACAATTATCCTGCGAAATTGCGCGGAATATCGCCTACAGCCGAGTCGGCTAAAATCAGACGATATTCCGCAAGCTTGAACAGGATAATTGTTTTATTATTCAACAAATCGTCAATGGAACACATTTTGCAGGTAGAAAAACTGTAATCATGCAGCGCTTTACAAGACTTCAGATGAATTTTCTCAACCTACGTATATCGCAGGATATCTGTTATGTATGGATGACAGATATCAATAACATTTTGACCATATATGGACAGCGTGCGCATTTGCTGAATAAAAACGTCAGATATACATGAATGATAAAGCTGGAAAACCGATCTGGATTTTATTGAGAACTGAAAGGTTGCCTTAAGACTTCAATACACGTTTACATATTTACAACTATCCTGTGAAATAGTGTGGAGTATCGCCTGATGCTTAGCCAATGAGGTTGTAGGCCAAGTTGGCTATCGTCAGATAAGCACAATAATTATTTTAGTGTTCAACAAATTGTCAAAGAAACACATTTTGTAGCTAGAAAAAATTGTGACTATACAGCCCTTTGCAAGACGTCTGAAGAATCGTGGCAACCTTCTCCTGTCATGCATGGATGACGGCTGGATAACAATGACAACACATATTGGCAACTTGCAAATTTGATAGTTGAATGATAAATTAAAATCTACAACACCTCAGACCTCTTAATATCTCATGACTTTGATATTGTTTCTGTCAATCAGCAGAAATTTAATATATCAATTTACCCTGAAACTTGCGAGGGTCATGGACATTTAATCTCGCCTTACCATATCAAAGAGAGTTGGCAAGAATAGAGGGAGTCATCACATTGGTGTTGATGTTCTTAATGGGAAACCAAATCCTCAAAGCTAACATTGAAACACATGTATGACAATCAGTAATGAGAATTTATGTTTTGAGCTTCAGACTAAAAGGGTTGACATCTCTGTATTTAGGTTGTGGCTGTTCTGCTGAAGGCTCAGTTTCTGCCAAGTGTAACCAGTTTGGAGTTTGTGAGTGCAAAGACAACTATGATGGTAATAAGTGTGATCGGTGCAGCTTGGGGTTCTACAGCTACCCAAGATGTGTCAAATGTTCCTGTGACCCCCGAGGTTCAGTACACCAGTTCTGTGATCCAAACACTGGGCAGTGTAACTGCAAAGGAAGTTTCCGTGGTCTTAATTGTAATCGCTGCCGCAGTGGCTATTATGGGTTTCCTGATTGTCAAGCATGTCAGTGTAATCCTGCCGGGATTAAGCCACTTCCAGATGGACAACTGGTCGACTGTTCATTATCAAATGAGGTGAGTTACATCATAGGTTTAAGTAATATGACAATCAGTCAGTCAGTCAGTCAGTCAGTCAGTCAGTCAGTCAGTCAGTCAGTCAGTCAGTCAGTCAGTCAGTCAGTCAGTCAGTCAATCAGTCAGTCAATCAATCAATCAATCAATCAATAATCAGACAGTCAGTCAGTCAGTCAGTCAGTCAATCAATCAATCAATCAGTCAATCAGTCAATCAATCAGTCAGTCAGTCAGTCAGTCAGTCAATCAATCAAATTTATTTATCCGCAGAGCTGACAGGGGGCTGATTACGCCCCTAGCAAAACATATGCTAATATGCTGAGAAAATAAATAATAGATATATATCTAGAAAGAAAAATTAGATAAATAAGTAGGATTTATAAAGAAGGGATTTGATTTGCAGAATTGAGTTAAGTCATCTAAATCACAAAATAGAGACAAGACTTTTTCTTACTTTATCTAATGTGTTGTTACATTTTCAATTTGACAGGGCCAGTGTAATTGCAAGAATAACGTCCAAGGTCTTGCATGCACAGAGTGCAAAGATGGCTACTACTTCCTTCAAAGCAGTAATCCTTTAGGCTGCAACAACTGCGACTGCAACATGGATGGTGTGATTGGCGGCCTTCGTACATGTGACAAGTTTACAGGGCAGTGTCCTTGTAAGCTGTATGTCGCAGGAAGAAAGTGCACTTCATGTAAAGCAGGATTTTATGGTCTGGCAGGCAGTAAGGTGTTTGGGTGCACAGGTAACAGCTATTGTTAATTTATATTGTTTTTAGCTATTCCTTTTATTCCTGTCAATAACTCAATTAACTAACATGCATGTTCAATAGGTCATTTCCGAGTTCCCTGGCTGCGAGAGGCGAAACCATCATATGATAATAAGTTCTCCTACAGGTCCATCTGCTCACTCATTCATTGAATGGGAGAGACCGTTTTAAAACAGAAACAAAGGGAAACCAGAAATGGCCTATTTATAAAGTAATATCCAAACAGTGCAAGAATGCACAAATTATAGTTGACATCAACTTTGTTATTGATACCACTAATTGTCCCTACTTACTTCCGTTGGTATGAAGGCAGTTGGTGAACTATCAAGCTGCTGCAATTTCTAGAATTGGAATGGATTTACGTTATGTAAATCACTGGAAAAGGGATGTGTACATTATAAATTCACTATTAATATATACTGTAAATATTTATGAATTTGTGACAGAGGAACAGCTTATTTGTTAGTGTTGCATGCATATTGAAGGATCCTAGTGTGCCTCCACCCCCACCTTAAATAATGCAAGCCTTGTACATGTAGCAACAAGAATCTGCAAGCAGTTTGTAACCGTGCGGTTAGTGTTTGACCACCTCTTTCAGTTCTTTGGCTAGAAAGGCGCGGCGCCGCACAGTAGAAAATCAGAAATGCAGTCACTTCATAAACACACAAGTCGTGTTTGCGTCAGTCACGGAACGTGCGTGACATGAATTTCCTTCAGCACGCCTGGTCGGAGAAATGCCTGCTTACGCATGGAACACAAGCAAATATTTATATTGTGCCGAATGTTTAATAAAATAAACCCAAACCAGTTCATAAATTGCATTAAAAGAAGTCCATTTCACGCCAAAATAAAGAATAGTCTTTCCAACAACCTTTCTCGAATTAGCTGTAAATAGAGCATACTTGCCTGCGCAGGTAATTCCCCTGGCGCGATGACGTGTATCCCGTGCCTTGACACATTCTTGCTGAGCTTGCAATATACGTTTCGATTCCCAGAATAAACTTAAAACAAAAAAGTCGTTGTTTTGCAATATTCAACACATTCCGGGTAAATTGTACGACTTGTACTCGCTCCGAGTACAAGTTGCACAACGCCTAAATGACACAAATTCAAGTTACTATTTCACACAGAGCGCAGAGTGTTCGTAAATACTTTTAAAATAAGTGAATGATTATTTAAAGCTACAGGCGAGCGATCGCGTGACATGGGTCTGACATAAAGTGGTAGTTTTTAAATAGCTTGGACATGTCCAAGCGGTCATCAAATCTTGCGTGACCGTGACAAAGGAGCCGGCTGGGCCGCGTGGGTCTGGAACGATTTACCGACAAAAAAAAAACGACAAAAAAATGCCAGCCAGATTATGAACCGGCTTAGCACGGTTAATGAACCATACAAGATTATAACAGATATCAGGCGCGTAGCTGAAGTTTTTGTAAGGGTGTTCGTATTGACAGGAATATTTATTAAGGGGGGTTATTTAATACGAGTTCGGCGCGAGCCTCTAGGGGGATCTGGGGGCATGTCCCCCCAGAATATTTTGAATCTAGAGGCCCGGAAATGCTATTTTCAGCATTGTGTACGTCAATATTTCAAACTCGATGGAGTGTAAAATAACAGGTATTTTTAGTCATAACAACAATATTTCCGGCGTTTTGTTAACTTGATACATTCATACATACATACCGGCTTAGTACACTAAACGTTTCACAAAAGCTTGATGTGTGCTGCAAAGGTTAAGCCCCCACCCCGGCTCCACCTTCAATGTACTAAAAGCGGCGTCAAATCGTCAATATGCACTAAATACACCATAGTTAGTACTAACTATGAATGCACGTATCACCTGGGTCCCCCGAAATTGTAATCCCCGCATTTTGTTTATTGATACTCCATTTATCAAATCCCAGACGCCTGTTAAGGAAATACTTTTTCAGCAATGGGATTATTTTGACTACATATAATACTAGGGCACTAAGATCCATTCTCCTAACAATTTAATACTTTCCCGATACTTTTAGCGTTTTCGTGCAGGGTAATTTAAAAGCTGCAACTCTCAAAGTTTGTTTTCCATTCCCCCACTATTTGCTAAAAGCTGAAAATCAACAGTTTGTGTTTTCGGTCCTCCATTATTGACCTCCAAAGGGGGTTCTTTCGAACCCCTCGAACCCCCCTCCTACGCGCCTGGATATACGGTAAATAGCAAATGATTGTTTGTTGTTATTGTCTTACAGGGTGTGACTGTGATGTGGGGGGTGCATATGACCAAAACTGTGACATCACATCAGGCCAGTGCAGATGTCGTGCTAATGTTGTCAGTAGAGACTGCAGCAGGTAAAGCTGTTTGCTGATTACCTTATTATTTCTTATTTTCGGAAAACTTAATTTTGCGAAAGTGGAACATGAATATTCGTGAGACTTAATTTTCGCGATTTGGCCAAAAATAAGTAATTAACATAAAAATATGCAATATAAAATTTTGCAATTTTTTCAAAAATTGAGAAAATTAAGTCCTGCGAAAATAAGTAAGGTATTAATATTACGATTACTTGTCACAGTTGCTATACATGTTATAGGACATGAACAAAATTCACAGTACAGCAGTCGTTTTATCAAGTAACTAGAGTTGTAGCTTTTGATGCTCTAGAAAAATTACTGTCAGCCACCATAAAGAGCAAATCTAAAGATGTTGCTTTGTAATGAGTATTAATTTGCACTTTTTGATGGCAGATAATGTTGACAGTGTGATGTAATCAGTTGTTTTCATTTAACATTGTTTTGACATTAAGGTGTATTTTTACAGGCCAGCCCCTCGACATTACTACCCGACATTACTTCACATCAAGGCAGAGCTGGAGGATGCTACAGCTGTTCCTATGAAATCTGCTCCAGGTCAGGATGTTCTGTCACCTGAGGTTTCAATGGAAAGTGACGGCACTCCTGCCAGATTTGGCTTTGATGAAAGTGTGTTTCCTGGATACTCATGGAGAGGATATGCCACAATGTCAGACCTTCAGGTATGGGAACCATGTTATAATGATGTACATTGTAGGTTTAGACAAGGCTGCCCTTATCATGGTAACATAATTTAGAACTTATTTGTCGAACAATGCTTAAATTTTTTTATTGATTAGCAGCAAGTCTAGTTATTCTAGTTCTCACTTGGTTCCTGCTGATATTCTAGTCGTCTATGATGTACTAATGACCCTGTGCTTGTCATGTTCAGCTAAACATCAGATCTTGCACAGGCACATTCACTTGTCTCTCTCATCGCCAAGATGTATAAATGGCACACTGACAAACTTCACATCCAGAGAAATGCCTGAGTAATCTGGCAGTTTATCATGGAAATATTTACTGTCTGTCCTGTGTGAACCCTGATAACTTACAAATAGGCCTAGGTTATAATCTGTTCATCAGTCTTTTAAACAAGCTGAGACAGTTAAACACAAGGACACTTGACTTGTATGAAAGGGCTTGTTTGTATTTGCTGTAAAGACTCACATATTAAATTCTACATGCAGAGAGCATTAAAGGTGACCCTGGACATTCCAAAGACCGCTCGTTACCACATCATTTTCCGTGCCATTACGAATGAGAGTTCACCAGTGACAGGCAAGGTGATGCTCACTCCTAAAGGAGGTGTAGGAAGCAAACAGAGCAGTCCTGTCACATTTGGTTCAACAAATGTTCCTACACATCACACTGTGGGAGACAAGGGTATGGCTACACAGTTCATGCTGACTAAAGGACAATGGGATCTGATGTTAGTGCTGCCTCCAGCAAGCGTACTCTTGGTAAGAATATTAAGCTTTCCTTTACAGTGCAACAAATAAGGATTGATTACTTGATATAGTGTTGTAAAGACAGACAAGAGTTAATTCCTTTTCCAAATTTATAGTTAACAACTATTTACTAAAGTGGAGGTGGCTAGTGGTGGATATTTACCGAGCCGCGAAGTGTCACTAGCACTGACACTGAGGTGAATAGTTGTTTTTGTATATACTAAAACAGTGAGATAATATAGCTTGAAAGGATGATTTTTGACTAGTTTATTACATTAATGAGTGCAGTTTTCATGCACGAGTTGCTCGGGCGTGAATAGCAAAGGATATTTGAGTAGCCAATCAGTGCAAGCAGCCAAGAACGTTATCCACTGTTTAAGTGATATACTAATACAGGTTAACTGAACCACAAATTGGCTGTGACTAAAAGTGGGACAGGGACATCCCCACATCCCCATTTTCATGTCTCCATGTCCTTTTGTCCCACTTTGCCAAGTCCCAGGCCATGCATCCCTGCATCCCGAGGCGAACACATGCCCTCGTGTCCCAGTCCCCACGTTCCCATCCCGATTCCAGCCCCACAAATCTGAATGTTCTCGAGGACTAGAAGAACTGTAAGTATGACTTAACTAAAAACGGAATTACAGCCTCTAAAGACAGTCAATTTTTGCTACATGTTTGCAGGATTATGTTGTTGCTCTGCCACAAGAATACTATGAAGCATATCGACTTGAAGAGAAGGTCACCAAACCATGCCAAGTGAATGGTATCAATACGTTGTGTAACCAGTTCTCGTACCTAAGCACAAAGAAGCCAGGACTGTACACAACAGAACTAGAGACAGGGTACATCATCAGGACCAGTGGCAAGCTGACACAGACACAGTTGTTTAAAGACGAAGCAGTGTTACAGCAGTTGGATTTTAGTGCTATGGCTTTGTTAGATGACAACCAGGTCAGATCTTAATAACTGTAATGATAATTTATTGCAAAATGTGTGATAACACCTTTTATGAAAAAGGTGATTTTTTCAAAAAAGGTTTAAAGCGTAAATCATTATGTGACTTTGCATCGGAAGTAATGCATAACTGCTTAAATGTTCAGTAGTATTTGTTAGAATACATGTACTCAGCAAAAGAATTTGAAACACTTAAAACTGTAGAACGTTTGAATAGGAAGTCGCGATTGACCAGTTTGGTTAATAATAATCTGTTAGGTTGAACCCCGCTATTTCGAACTGTAAGGGGAAACAAAAAATAGTTTGAAATAGCCGATAGTAAATGACAAAAGGGCAAATCCAAGGGAAATGGGTTTTAATTTAAAGTAACAGGGAATTCAAAATAACCGAGTTTGAATTAAAGGGGTTCAACTCAGCCATTTAATGCTTGGCCATACCAGTTCAAATGCTTGACTGTATCCATTTAAATTCTTGGCCATAACCTAATATTGATCCCATCTGTTTGAATGTTTGGCTGTTTTCTAAAGCTTTTGTTTGAGCTCCAATTTGTTTTGTTTTCTTTCCACAGAATCGTGTTACAGCAGACTTTAAGATCCCCAAGAGTGGTAAATATGTGTTTGTGCTGCAGTACTACCACCCTTCTGATAACAAAGCCAAACTGAATGTGTACCTGAGATATCCTCAAGGGTCACAGAGAGGAGAGTTCAACCTTCAGAGCTGTAACTACAGATTTGGTTGCCGTCAGGTGGCTGTTGATAGTAATGGTGCTGTAAAAGTGTTTGATGTGTCACAGATACAAAGAATGGTTGTTACTCTTTTGGCAAGGGATTTATCTTCTCCTATTGCTGTGGTATGCATACTTCTTAATTATGTGATATTGTTTTTTTTTTCACTTTTGGTTTGCTTAACAATAATAATTAGACTATGAGCCTGAGTTTTCTATCAGCAAATAGTCAACGAGTGCAACCAAGTTGACTGTCACAAGAATGTGAACGAGAGATCTGTTTAAGTTGAAACTCTGAAGGATTGCAGTCCAAACCCCACAATTTTATGTACTTTTGAGCCAAAAATCTAATTCATTGTCGCTTTAAGAGCATGTACGTGTGATTGTGTTCTATCAGCGAAATAGAAAACAATGGAAGAACCACTCAGATTTGCAGATTTCCAATAGAACACGGCTGAGTATCTACTAATCCTTTTTAAGCCCGGGCCACTTAATTCTACTGAGTAGAATCAGAATCCTTTACACGAAAATGAAGTGCTCAAGATTAGTTACTTACACTTTGCTCAACTCTGAAAATACATAAATTTAAGCACGCTCCCTTCCTTCTTCCACTACTGTTGACAATAAAATCACAAAACCTTTGATAGTATTAATACTATTAATAGTGATTGATATTTTGTTTTTTATTATGAGCAAAGGAAGGAATATTTCTTCCTTGCTATGTCCCTGATTAGCTTGTGCCCACTGTCTTTTTTAGGACTCCATCACTGCCATTCCACTAGACATGTGGACACTGGATTTCATTGCACCAAGCATCCTCTGTACAACCCAGGGAAGCGAGTGTATTCCAACATCATATCCCAATCCAAAAGGAGCTGTAAAAATTGAAGCTGAAGGCAGCGATCCAAATGACCCACAGCCACCGAACAAGCAAGATCCAACAGTAAAATTACAGTATCTGAAGGGACCAGTAAGTATTTAGTTGGAAATATGACTAAAGGACTTTTAACCACAAACACTCATAAGTGTGAAATGTTTGCTGCCCACAGTGTTCAACTGAGTAAAGGGAAACTGCCTTTGGTTTGAGTTATCAGGAGGTTCAAAAATTAAGGGTTGAGAAATCAAAATTTCACTGTATAACACTCTCAGAACAAGTTCCTTGGTTGGTTGAGTGTGAATATAATAGTGTAGCTAATTTATTTGCTTTTTTCCTACAGAAGATTCATGTGCTGGCAGGCCCTGTTCCTCGGCCTGGGGAGTATGCAGCCATTGTTCACTATTATCAACCAAACCATGCTTCATTTGATTCACAAGTGTCTGTCACAAGTGACCGTGCACTGGATGGTTCCATGAAATTCCATTACTGTCCTCACGCATCAGGCTGTAGATCTGTCATCAGGGACTTAAATGCATCGCCGTTCTTTAACATTGGACGTAATTCAGTTGCACTGGAATTCACTATTCCTGAGAACTCATCAACCTGGATTGTAAGTTTCAAAAACAAATAGTGATTTAAATTTATTTCTGTTTCTTATTGAAGATCAATACCGGGGTATATATGAAGAGATCTGTGTCATCATGTAATTCCTCTTGACAAACATCCCGAGTCCCCATCTTCTTTGTTAGCTTGGTGTTAAAAACCATTTTTTTAGATGAGGAGTTACAAGAAATGGTTTCGTTGCAGTGAGGACAACATTTGCCACTACCAATAAAGATTTTCACCAGCTAAATTATGGTCATACATTTGAGTGCTTTGCCATACATGAATAAGCTACTAACACTTTGTCTCTTAAGCATAATTAATTTATTATTTCTTTTTTTTTATCTAGGATTATGTTTTACTTGTACCTAAAGCTTCATTTACGGAGGAACTGCAAGAAGATGCGCCAGTACCTTTAACTCAAGCATTTCTTGACTCGTGCAGCAAGGATGATTTCTTCATCAAGTCCTCAGACCCAAAGTTTTGTAAAGATTCTGTGTTCTCACTCACTACAGCCTTCAGCAATGGAAGTCTTTCCTGCAACTGTAATCTCAAGGGATCTTTGAACAGTGACTGTGACCAGTTTGGGGGACAGTGCCCTTGTCGGCCAAACGTTATTGGCAGAACGTGTAGTAGGTGCAAGACGGGGTATTATGGCTTCCCTAACTGCAGAAGTAAGTTCAACTGCAGTAATGTTAGGTGTATTATGAAGAAGTAACAAAACAGAAAAAAGATTTAAGTAGCTATATTTTCACTGGTATAGATCTTGGCAGTTTTATTTCACATGAAAATCAGGTTGAAATTTAAGTACCTTCAAACAAGTAATCATTCAGGTGCATGACAGAAAACTCAGTCAGTTCACTTGTCCTTTATTTTTATTTGACAATAATATGTGGAGCTCATTGGGCGTTAAGAAGTCTTATAATCCTTGAAATCAATAAAATACGTCAAAACACTGGGATACAACAAGTAAATTAGTTATACATCATTCAGCAAAACCGTATGTAAATTGTAATTATTGTAAGTTAACAGTTTGCTTTCCTTGCCAACTTCAGAATGCCGCTGTGTTTTCTGTAATGAGATCACTGGAGCCTGTGACTGCCCACCCAACACTGTTGGCCCCAACTGTGAATTTTGTCTGCAAGGCACGTGCTGTTATGACCCAATCCTGGGCTGTCAGGACTGTGGCTGCGAGAGGTTTGGTGTGGTTGGTGGTAATATAGCATGCAATCCTAACACAGGACAGTGCAACTGTAAACCATCCCATACTGGAACGAAGTGCAACAAGTGTGCCACTGGTTATTATGACTATCCCCTGTGCCAGAAATGTGAATCATGTGATCCCAGAGGGGTTGATAGCCGAATCTGTGATAGTAATGATGGAACATGCTTTTGTAAGGTAAGACTTAGTGCCCAAAGTAAGGGCTAAACCAAAGTTTTTAAAATGATGTTGTAGTAATCATTATCAACTGTCCACAAGAAAATCAGTTAATTACAGTGTTTGTATGCCGGCCATAACTATCAACTTTGCAAATGATCCAGTTAAACAAAAGCACATGTACTATGAAGTGCCTCCAAAGCCAAAAGCAGTGGGCATCCTCGCATCTTAAAATTTAAAACTTATTAGCATTTTTTATAGTCTATGGTGTTGTAACGTTGCCAGGCTTGTATGGTAAAGAATGGTAAATGAATTCCTATTTTGTATTAATTTCAATTATTATGTGGATCATTTGGAATGCACCTGAAAAGTCAACCTTGTCAACAAAGGAAAGATTAAAGAAATGCTAGTTTAGAGGAGGGCTTCTATTAGGTTTCCCTGGGAGTCATAGTATGTCTACGGGCTGTTTGGTTACCCTGGAAACCCTTAACACCCCAGGATACCTAACCTGCACATTTCAGTACAAGTGCCTATTGTAGGTCTTATGCAATATGTTACTTCTCAGCCTGGAGTCACTGGACCACGCTGTGATAAATGTGCAGCAGGACGCTTCAATCTAGATGCTGACAATCCAGACGGCTGCTCTGAGTGTTGGTGTAATGGTCTGTCAGACACTTGTGACAGTGGTGATAAGTACTGGTAAGAAATCGGATAGATTTTAAGGCTTTTAATGATAAAAAATTGATATTTCCCGTGTGGCACTTACACACTACATAACACTGGAATTGGTCTTGTCTATTTTAGGTCCAAAGTGGACACCATGGACAACTGGCAGTTAGAGAACAGTCCAGCAATTGTTGTTAAAATTGGAGAGACCAACCTTTATGCCTCTATAAGCAGTCAAAGAGAAGAGAAAGGCAAACCAATATACTGGGTAGCACCAAAGGAATTCCTGGGGGAGAAGGTACACTTCATAGAACTTATTTTTCCCTGAATAAATGACTTTGAAATTATGAAGTGTTATTAAAATTGTGTTAAGAGTTGCTACAAGGGACACTTTGGCCAGGGTCATTTTCTTCATTTTATAATTTACTTGCCATTCATTTAAAGGGTTCCTTGTACACCACTGAAATGGGCTGTTTGTACATGAGTTTCTTCTCTCCACCATTACAGATTAAACAGTGGACAATAAGTTAAGCTTATCTGAATGGATTTGTCCCATTTTGTTTTTCAATGGCTTCCCACTCATAAACACAATTATGTTTGATGCAGGCTGTAAGAATTGACTGTTGCAACACAGTCAAGTAAAATCTTTAATTTGACTGAGTATCCCTGGCACTATTGAAAGTTTCTTTATATTACCCTGATGTGACATCTGTTGCAGATTTCATCTTATGGAGGCAAACTGAGTTACACAACTCGTTATGAAGTGCCACAAGGGGAAGCTGATTCACCAGTGTTGACAATTAAACCTGATGTTGTGATAGAGGTACTTGACTTATCTTGCTTTGTCTTTTTCTTGTTTCTTACATTCCAGTATTGTTTGTTAACTTTGTGAACTTGAACAGGTGGTTATGACTGTCTGGTCTCAAGAGCAGAAAACTAGAATCTCTGATATTAAAATTTACTATGACTGGAACTTTAAATCTGAAAGATTTCAATTTCTTGAAAAAAGAGGGTTGACATGACATTAAGCAATGATTTAAAAAGGAACTGGAGAATTCCATGAACAATTAAAATTTGTGTATCCTTTCAAATGAACTTTTTGCTAAAAAACACTGAAAGTAAATGTCATTTGTTGTTGTTGCTGTTTCAGGGTACAAATGGTAAAGTACTTCATAACAAGAGACAGCTTCAACTCTCTCCAGGAAAGACATCAGCCATAGAGGTGCAATTTCTCGAGGTAAGTGCTAACAGCCTGATATGATGAAGTTTGAGTTATTTCCAGTTTGGAGATAATTTATTTGTTAAAATGTCTTGAATGTTTATCTTTCGATCATAGTACCTGTGGCAAGATGCCAGTGGATCAAATGTCAGTAGAGATGACTTCATGTCAGTTCTTCGTGACATAAAATCTCTTAAACTGAGGGCATCGTATAGCACAGTTGTTGCAGAAGTGACAATTAATGATGTGAAGATGGATGTTGCTGTAGATGGGCCTCTTGCAGGAGCAGGAAGAGCCAACAGTGTTGAAATGTGCGTTTGCCCAGAAAGAGCTACTGGAGCATCGTGTGAGGTCAGTTGACACCTTTTGTGTAATTAACAAAACCAAACTTTGTATGCTTCAACCTAAGCAGGTCGTAAAGTATGATCGTCCGGGTGAGAGTAGTTCTGAGAAGAACTGTTGTTGGTGACTGACATTTCGACAACCTGAGTGGAAGTCATCTTCAGAGTCAAGTGAAAAGTTGTTAGTCAGTGATGTTCATATGTCTGGTCCATTGAAGTTGATTGGTCAGTTCAGCAGTGATGTTACCGTATTGTAAAGTTTTTCGACAGCTGACAGCTGAACTGACCAATCAACTTCAACGAACCAGACATATAACATCACCGACTGACAACAACTTTTCACTTGACTCTGAAGACGACTTCCGCTCAGGTTGTTGAAGCGTCAGTCACCAACAACAGTTCTTCTCAGAACTACTCTCACCCGGACGATCATACTTTACGACCTACTGATACTCCTGGGTTCAAACCATTCACTATATTAACCTGAGCAGTAACACACACAGTAAAGCATGCTCACAGCCCAGGTACAACTAGGTCAAAACATTGTTAATGTAATAATTTCTATAAATATTTTGGTTTTCAGCTGTGTGGAAAAGGATACACCAGAGCTGCAGATAACAGCACATGTGTTCCTTGTAACTGTTTTGGACACTCTGATGACTGTGACAGTGAAACAGGAAACTGCAGCAATTGCCTTCACAACACCACTGGTAAGGCAGATTATTTTATTATCAGCCATTGATTTTGCTCATATCCCGATTTCTGGGGAAAGGAGGGCACACCTATCAATTTAGAATAGGTGTGCAGCACAAATTTTTTTAAACCCCAATAAAGTTAAGTTAAGTTAAGGTTAAGGACAGAAAATTGAAAATGGAATATTCTTTCTAAGGCCAAAGACAAAAATGAAAGGGAACAGAACATAACTTCAACTTTTACCAAATCACTTTGTCAATACATTAACAAGTAGTTCAGTTTAAATAAACCATATCCTGTTTAGCTGGAAGTTTACCAACAAGCAAATACAACAATTTAAAGGAACCCTACGTATAATGATCACCTTGCATCACAGTGCCAAAAAGGGCCATAAGGAAACCCTCTTTACAGTGCGACTGCTTGAACATTTTTTTTTCAACTAGCCTTGAAACTAGCCTTGAAACACTGTCTTTGTCTTCAATTATTTCAGGCCTGAACTGTGAAGCTTGTGAACCTGGTTACTATGGCGATGCAACAGTAGGATCTGAACAGGACTGCGGTATATGTGAATGTCCTTTAGGAATCATGTCAAACAGCTTTGCTACAGAATGTGCCCTTAATTCCTTCAATGAACTCTGGTGCAAGTGTCAAGAAGGTTATATTGGACAGAATTGCGAGAGGTGTGCTGACGGTTTCTATGGTAACCCATCTCAACCTGGTGACTATTGTAAGAGGTGTGGGTGTAGCGGTAATATTGACACCAGCGTCAATGGAAGCTGTGATGCGCAGACAGGACAGTGCCTCAAATGTATCAATGCTGCAACAGGAGACCAGTGTGATCGCTGTTTGAATGGCTACTTTGGGGATGCAGTTGTTGCAAAGAACTGTGCAAGATGTGCCTGCAGTGATTGCGGCACTATTACTGCAGTCTGCAATCACACCACTGGGGTGTGCGAGTGTAAGCCCAATGTTATTGGAGATTTCTGTGACAGCTGTAAGGTAAATATGGGTTATTGGTCACATTTGAGGTCAAGGTGGCTGGATATTGGTCAAGTTCTAAATGCATGTGTATAGACCAAGACAAAGTAAGGGTCTATACTCACAGAATGAGGCCAATATCCAGCCATCTTGGTCAATAAACAATATGCACCATTTATCTTGAGGGACACAGCAGGCAATCCTAAACTCAGGTACCAATTTTTCATGAGCTCACATACCAATTACAGCATAAGGGCAAGGTTTGGTTCATGTTGTCCATTTGGAGGCCTAGCCACATAATAGGTAGTAGTACTAAGTAAATGTTTTTATAACTAAAAATAGAGATGGGTAAACCCATGATAAGGCACCTAGAACGCATCAAATTTGTTTGAGATGAAACAAGGATTTTTGTTTAAACCATTCTGATTTATTCAAGTTTCACGAATCAACCTCTTACTTTTGTTAGCATCAAGTTTTGTGAAAATGAGTGTACTATATGTACAAATTACATTTTCAAGGTTCTGTTCCCTTAAAGTCTCACTATCGTTTCCACCTTAACGACTTAATGTTTTTTTGTAGCCAAATACCTGGAACTTTGACAGTTGTCTTGGCTGTGAAGATTGTGCTTGTGCACCTGTAGCACTGTCTGCATCATGTGATGTGAAAACAGGCCAGTGTAAGTGCCCAGAGGGTGTCACTGGAAGGACATGCGACAGATGTGAGGCAGGCTTCTTTGGTTATACAGATGCTGGCTGTCAAGGTAAGTTCATTCAGGTTTGATTTTACATTTCTTGTTAGGTTTTAGGGCAACTGGCTCAAGATTCATTTAGCGAGCCTCCAGAATAAGGTGTTAGTGTATGTCTTAATCACCACTTTCACTTTAAACTTTTACCTAGCACTGTACTGGTCTCGATTTTTAGCACAAAGCCAACTCAAGGAGACAGCTCCTAGGATAAGCAATAAGATCATGAAGCTGGCAGGGTTAAAATAACAGTGGCACCTTACAATTGACCATTAGGCTTCAGACTGTAGGACATCCTTAGAATCGGTTCTGCTTCTCTATGATTGCTGTAAAATTCTGAAAGTAACAGTCCGCCAAGGAGGTGGCCTCTTGAGAGAACTACCATAGAGTGTGCACCTGCACATCTACACCTCTTGGCACTGCCACCCCCTATCATCAGCCAGAACCCATGCATCTTGGTTGCATTTGAGAAAGTTTTAAAAAGTAAGATAGAGGTGGTTACCGGTATATATGTTCCTGGGGGCACCCTGTATATTTTTGGGTGGGGGTGGGGTTTTGTTTCAGTGTTTTTAAGGAAAAATCATCTGTCAACAACGTTGCCACGATGATTGTTTTTATGTTTAGGAAAGCCTCTTTCTCTTCTTTTATTTTGGGCTTAATTTGTGATACCACTGAATCGTTTCCCTTCAAATGATACCCTATTCTAGACCATAAAGTCTGATTTATATACCCTATCCTAGACTAAACTGCTTGAAAACCACACCCTTCACAGCGGCACATACCTATGTAGCTCATTTATGGGAGTGTTCCCCCCCCCCCCTCCCTGGATAAATGGTACACAATTTAGCTATGTGAAAGTAAATAAAAAAGCAACCTTCTGAAACTGGTAAATCCAGAAATATGGAAGGCCATTATTTTCTATGGGTTGGTTAGGGACTGGTCTTTGTATGTTGTAAACAATATTTTATTCTCTTTTCAGCTTGCAATTGTCCAAAGGGTGAAGAAAACTTGTTTGGCTTCTGTGACATAAACACTGGTCAGTGCTGTAAGCCGGGAGGAAACTGCACCATCTGTCCTCAGAACTACATTCTGACACCTGAGGGTTGTGAATACTGTGGCGAGTGTGTGGGACGGCTTTTAAATACCTCCACTGACCTAGATCGCAAGCTTACACAGGCTCTAAAGTCTGTAGAACATGGAACTGCAGGGATTATCGCAGAGGGTCGATTTTCAGATATCAATGAAACTCTTCAAAGGTTTGCAACAAATATCTACTGCTTTTGTTTGCAGATGTTAGCTTTTAGTTTTGAGTGTTTTACTCATGACACTGCAGATTTATACTGGCTGCTGTAAAGCAGATTGTTTTAAAATGTTTTCACATTTTTTCTCTCATTTAAGGAGCAAAAGGGAGAGATTAACTAGAAAACCTCATCAGCAAATTCACAAAAGATTCAAATTTTGGTCTTTCCATTTATTGTGTTAAAAAAAATTAAACTTGGCAGTAAACAGTGGGTCGAGTTAAATGTAGAGGGATTAACCATGTACACAGATGTGTGTATTATTCATGTTGTTACATTCTATAATTCTATAATCATTATTTTTCCATCCAGATTGATCCCGCCAACTAATCAATACAATACAACCATGGAAGAGTTGCGCCAGTTTGTAGGGGTCTCTGTTGTAGATGGTAGGTAATAGACAACATTCCTTAAGGAAAACAAAGGCTATTAGGCTTGTATGTTGTCGCCAATTGCCCAGACATTTTTTGTTGCCGCAGAATAAATTTAATTTTGTGTTGCATTTTTCTTGATTTAGAAAACTCTTGTAAAATTGAATGATTGGGGCTTTAAAACATTTCGTTGCAATTCATACAAGAAACTCATTGCTGCAGTTTTTAGAGTTGTCATTTTAAAAACAGTTTAAGGGGTCAGATACCATATGAGATGGCACTAGGAGAGTCACATTAATGATTACCAGATTGAACATGTAATACATGGCCATAGTTCCTAGCTGGACTGGACAGCAAGTCGCATATATAAACCTAAGCTATAAATTAATAGAAATGGGCAGAGCTTTTTCATACTCGCACGTTGATGCAAGGATCTATTTTGATTGCTATTTTGCATGAATTTAAGGTAGAATCAGAATAACACATTTGTGACATAAATAGGAAAGTGTGTGACGGAAAACATGCTTTTCCGTTTCTTGGGTTGTTCTACTGCCCATTATTAGGAACGTGTTATAATACTACTGATGAAAAGTTACACTTAACAGGAAAGGCAGTCATGATGTGTACACACATGTACTGTAATTTTCACATGTCCTTACATATAACAATCTTTTTAATTCTTTTTTAATTTCCTAACATTTCCTTCATTGTGTTTTCTTCTGAAGCCCTCCCTCATCCCCTCGCCATATATCCTTTGAATGCCAAACATGGTGGAAAAGACATTGGTCCAAATTCAAAACCAGACGCAAAACTTTCAAATGCACCTCCAGTGGCAGGGCCATACCTCAAATCAGATGGCGCACGGCAGTTGAAGGGCCAACCAGACAGTTATGTTGAAATCCCTAACCAAGGATCCCTCGACACTCGCAAATCAACCTCCATTTTGGTTTGGGTCTATCACGAGAACATGAATGGCCCTATTGTAGACTATGAGGCAAACAAACCAGTTAATCTTTGGTTGTACAACTCAAAATTCAGGCTACAGTTTATGAATCGTGACAGAAGTGCACCCACTGTTGATAGTCAGCTAAGCGGGACTGTGTCGCCAAACACATGGAACCATGTCGCTGCTACATATGATTACGATAGTGGCTTAGCAAAGCTTTGGGTGAATGAAAAACTGGAGGATGAAGCTGATGTCGGTGTAACAGAACTAGCTACTGACGGCTCGAGTGTGTTGATGGGTAGACTGGAAGGACTACCATTTTATTTCAAGGGCCGCATTGCTTGCCTTCAGTTTTATGACAAAGCACTTACATTGGAGCAGATAGATATTGCAAAACATGCCTGTGATCCGGGTAAACATTTAAGTCTTTTTTGCGAAAACGTGATGGTTGTGATATGTCTAAAAGTTTACTCTTGAGCAACAGAGTAGTTAACCTTTCATATCCTCACCTAATTCACCATTTACTTCCTGATAATGTTTGCTATAATTATCATTAACCTACTGTCAGTCATAAGCAGGCATGAAGGCTGTAAGATTTATACCTTTTATTTCAACAGCAGTTTAAGTTAGTTAAGATAAAATGGCTGCTTTAATACAGGTTGCTGCGTACACTTTCTTGAATTTGAAAACAGGTGGGGTTCTTCCACACTCACCCCTGTGTTTACACAAGGTTATGGAAACATGAATGCCAAGAAAATCAAAACATAGTAATTTAATTATCAGCATGTCTAATTGTCAGTACTTTATTTTTTGCCTCCAGCTGCAGTAAATAGCAGTTATAATGCAACGCAAGTTGCAGGTACCCTTACAGAGAGGACAGACTCTTCTGAGGAGACAACAGAGGTAGTAGAAGAAATGGTCATGAAAATAACAGATCAAGCAACAAAGGCTTTGGAAAATGCCACATCCACAAAAGATGAAGCTCTGGCTTTAGAGCAAGAAATAAGGGAGGCGCTCAATAGAACACATGGTGAGTAGGGTTTAATCTTTTAATTCTTGTGCATTCAACATATCCAAGCTGTGACCATTAATTTTTGTTACCATTGTGACTTTAAACTGCTTTTGCTATATAATTATTGCAGTTTTCAGTGAAATGGGAACTTTGAAATTCAATCCTCAACCAACGGTTTTCGCTTTTTGCTACCGTCAATCATCTGCGGTCATTTGTGATTGGTAGATTCCGATCCATTTTGTTTATTTCTGTTTATCATGGTTCTTTGGCTGTTGCCATAATATGATTGATGGCAGCAAAAAACGTAATCGTTACTTGGATTTTGAATTTCAGTTCGCATTTCACTGAAAACTGCAATAATAAGCAAACCGCTAATCCTTGCTGAAAAATGACTAAGTGCTGACAAGATGTGCAGTAGCCACCTGGCATGTATTTTATGTGTTATTGTAAAATTCATTAACTATTCATGAGGGTGCAAACCAATCCCAGTACAGTATTCAGATCACATGTACACAACTGTAAACCCCATTACAAATCAAACAAGAGAATTAACTTTTGATACAAACTCCTACTCAGCTAATTAGTACAGGTGTATTCATTAACTTTTGATACAGATCTCTACTGATTCACTTAACAATACTTTGCATTCAACTTATTGTTTTCATTTCACAAGTAGAATAAAATATTCGCATCCGATCTGTATGGCCATTTACAATGGCGAGCCTAACGGCTCGCCATTGTAAATGCCCATACAGATCTCCTGCTCATATTTTATCTACTACTTATAGACGTTTCTGTCACATACCAGGAACTATATTAAAAAAAAAGATTTCCAGAAAGTTAAAAACTCTTTTGAATGTGAATTGAAACATCTAAATTAACTGAATGTCATAACAGAAATTGATTCCAATTGTTTTCTTCCATTTCAGGCGTTATAGACTTTGCTGAAAACATAGCCAAAACTCTAAAAACTGACAAAGCAAACCAAACACTGTTGTTAGAGGAGGCTGAAGAAATCTTGAAGGAACTTGTGAATAGAAATTTTGATGCTGCAAATGCGACAATGACTGAGGAGGAGGAACTGGCAATGGAGGCCATCAACAGAGCAAAGTCAATGTTAAATGACACTGTCAGTTTGTGGAGCCAACTTATGGAAGCTAACAAGACCCTGGATGAATTGCTTGGTACATTTGGTTCAATTCTGGACAAGACCAGCAGTGTTTTGGAAAACACCAGCCTTGCTTTGGAGACCAATAATATCAGCAAGAGTTATGACTCCCAGGTAAGTCAAAAAGCTATGATCAAGATCCTACATATCTGAGGATCCTACAGCAAGCACTAAGCTGTTAATTCCGCACGTGTTTGTCTTAACCCAAATATTTGTTAATGCAATTTAAGTATGATGTTGTGTAATAGAACGGTAATTTTACTTTTTTTCTTAACTTTCGGATTTAGACACCACTAACAGAGGCAGCAATGAAGAAAAAAGAGGTCGACAGTGCCCTTATGAGCCTGCAGGAAGTGATTCAGACCACCAAAAGTAAACTGCTTAATGGAAGTTCATCTTTAGAGGTACAAGTGACTTTTTTGTCTTTTAAATTCCAATCTTGAAACATGAATGTTTTTTTACTGGTCACTGCACATTTCTTTTAGTGTTGGCTTAGAAAACTTGGAAGTACAGCTGCAAAACAATGTCCTTTATAATTAAAGGACAAACTCATTATCAGTCAAGTGTTGTTAAAAAGGTTTAAGTTTTCTTTCAGCCAGTGAAATTAGCCAGAAGCCGGCCCTTAGCGACATCCCTGGACATAGTATGCTTACACTCTTGATCTCTGTAATCCTTTTGCAAGAGGAGAAATTTATCGTCAGCATGTTTAATATTTTAAGTGTAACCTTTTCAAGAATATTCGTTGTTGTTTTTTTAGTGTAGATAATTTTGTCTTTACTGTGGATGACTTATTTATTGTATATTTTTGTCTCCATTTTTTTAGTCTTTCAATGGAAGCTTTCCACGACTAGATGATCTCATTGATCAAGTCACCAAAAAGATGGCCAACATTTCTCAAACTATGGATGAGCTAACTCCATCAGTGGTTATGGCCCAGAATCATTCAGACGAACTGCGTAAACAGGCCGATGAGCTGGAGAAGCTTTTGACAGACATTGAGTTTGCTAACAAAGCAGTTAATGCATCACAAAGATACTCAGACATTGCTGAAGCGTTAAAAGAAGCGTTAGCCATTGCACAAGAAGCTGAGAAAATAGCCATGGATGCTAGAGATGAGGTAATTTCATTTGCACATTTTATGTCCAGCTATAGAATGTAGTCCATGAGCCAATTCGTAAAAAGTGGCTGGAAAAGCAATTTCGTAGCACCCCCAACCGAACAAAGTTTCCTTGGTACCAAATTAAAGCTAAGGGCCTAGTGTTTTATATTCAACTTGTTTCCAGCCGCGAAAATGGAGCTTAAAGGAAAAAACGAGAGGTTTTTATCAGGGTGTGGGTGGGGATAACTTTAGAACATTCAGGTCGGTATATTATAACAAGGCCCATATCTCCCACCTCATTACACCAAACTTCACTAAACTTGGAGGGATTAAACAATCGATCATACTCTTTAACATAAGATGCTTTGTAATTAATTAACTGTCACCATAGAGACGGTTGCTAAGGCCTATATAATAAAACGATGACACTTCAAATCCTGTGTTTCAGAATGGAAGTTATATGGTCACGCTTTTAATAAAAGTTGTTATAGCGCAATGAAAGCTATAATTGGAAGAAATGTACAAACTTAACTTCTCCCCGAGTTAAAAATCCCTCAGTTAGCAAATATTTCCTTGAATTTTGAGACATTTAGTACCTTAGCAACCATTTGTTTACATGTAGACTTTTGAACAGCTGGGACGTAAAAGTAGTACGATGAGCTGAAATATAGCAGTATTTCAAAAATTATTGCTGTTTGGGTGATCAGTGGTCATAAAAAAAATTAAAAATATGGTTGTATCTTACCTTTAAAATGTTGAAATTAAATTTTCGGCAACGTTTCTGTTGCCTTCCTCAGAATGAAATTATTTAAAGAATAAATTTAAAAGTTTAAAACTTCTGACGGTCCCTAAGAGAAACAATAAGTGGCAAATACGCTTTAGGGAAAGACTGGCGTTCATTAACAACTTCGGTGTTTACTGTGGAATCCAAAGATTTAAAAATAACGCCTCGTTCCAGTATTTCTACAAAGTTTGGATGAATGTCATATCCAGTGGTGTCCGAGTGCTGTTTTATGGCAGACTTGATTTTTAACTTGATTTTTAACCTTGTAATTAGTTTTATTTGAGGACCTCTCTGAAAACGACGTCATGTGAGGGGAGCCTCCTCTTGAAAGTTTTGTTTTATTCTTTTTAGACTCATAATTGCCTCGGGTGCCAGGGTAGTGCTCTGTCCCTCTAGAGTTCCAGGATATTTGACTTTCACTAATGTATACAAAAGGACACGATTTGCATTCCACTTTATAAACGATGCCAGTAACTTGGTTGTCATGTAGCTGTTCCTTGGGTTTTCTGAGAACATCACCAAAATCATCCAATTCGCTGATTTTGTAACCAATCGCACAATTAAAAAAGTAACAAGAGAGCATGATCTTCAAAACTAATTTTTCATGGGTGACTGTGGAGTATAGTAAAATGTTATATTGTATATTATAAACAGAGAATTACGATTGCAAAAGTTCCCAATGTTTTTTTTTACGTTATTCTGTATCTGTGGTTTCTGTGGTTGGTACGTATACTAATTATCAATACTATTATTATGTAATTATCTAATGAGATAATTGCTGATTATTTTTGAATAAGATAACACAATTTTTGCAGCATCAATAGTGCATGCCATTTGCACAAATTATGTTCGAGTATCATTTTCTTGACTGTGTGTTTCATTTCGAGGGTTTCGAGTGCCCTTGCTGTTGTTTATAAGCTTTGAATATTTTGTATGTACAATGTAGCGTCTTGAACCATATTGCCTGCTGCACAGTGGCTCTACTGTTGTACACAATAATGACTGAACTAAATATTCCTCAAGGAGAACGTGCTCGATCAGTCAATGGTAGTAAACCAAACTCAGTGAGGTAAATGCCTTTGCCACGTTAGAAATGTTAATGGCAATCTGTGTATCTTTAACAATAAGACATATAGAAGTCATTTTAAACCTGTGCAAATCAGGAAAGATGGAGTTTTTAGAGTAATGGAAGGATGTTAGAGCGAAGGTCCTAAGGGAGGATATCACAAGAGGTGCTATTGGCCATGCACAAATAAAGACCACGCGACAAGAGCTGATAGAAAAAAAGTGAAACTCTCCTCTTAACCAGCAGCACACGAGGAAGTGACCAATGAGCCCGTGCAAAAGCGCGTCTGTCAATCTAGTATCTTGGTAACAAATCCTGACAAATGCCACCCTCGACAGCACTTTATGGATCACTGCTGGCAAAGACAAACAAAGCCGTTTTGTCTAAGCTGCTGGATATATTATTGAGAATTATGACTTTATTGAGAATTATGACTTTTTCATCATACACAGCGCCATCACTTCCGCTCTTTACTCAGCTGAATCTTTTAAATATATACCAAATTAATGATTTCTTAATCGGCTCCTTCAGTTTCAGTCTTAGCAGTAAAGTACTTCCATTCTATTTTAGTGACTTCTGTTTAGAAAATGCGCAAGTTCATGAATATAATTCTAGAAACTCAAAGCAACTTCATAAAACTTATAACAGAACAAATTACGGAAAATATTCAACAAGAAACAAAATAATTGACTTTTGGAATAGAATACCTTTGTTCATCAAACACTCAGCGTCTTTAATAATATTTAAAAAGAAACTGAAACAGTATATTTTATCTTTAGCAGTGACAGCTCAGTAAAATAAGAAATAGAAATTACTTAATTAGAGTGATATTATTATTGTACATGTATTATTGTACTACCTGACTGATATAAATTGAATGTATTTTTTTTCTAAAAGTTGTTACTAAAGGGAGACTACTTTGTAAAAGCCCGTAAGGGTTTCTTTAGTCTTCCTCCCAAGTTATAATATTGATATACATTCTAATGTACTTAATTGACTTCATGGGAAATAAACATTCATTCATTCATTCATTCATTCATTCATTCATTCATTCATTCATAAAAATGTTCCTGTGTTGCCCTCTTCACTACTTTCTACCTTTGTTATCATTGATGCCGTGGCTGTGATTCAGGTAATGACACATGTGCCAGACAATTTCAGTGCATATAGTGCTATTAGCCGGGCATCAGTACCCTGTAATTTCAATCATAAATGCTGAAAGAAGCAAGCGCAGTCGGGATGGACAGACTGGAGATTAGTAGCTCACAGCAACGTTGAATTGCTCACGACAATGGCCGGAAGACATTTCTGAGCACTGGGAAGACTTGCCTGCTTCATTTCCTTGCTTGTGAATGAGCAAGACATTCGTATTCCCACAAGCTAGAAGGACGTGTTGTGTACGTCACAGATGGCTCCTTGGGTACAAGACTTACGGGAAGCGATGGTCGTGTGTTGTCAACGGCAGTCCCAGAGCTTTATACCGAGCAGGAAGAACTGGGATGTTTTTGCACGTTCTGGATGCATTCACAATGGTCATCGACAATTGAGTATTTACTCTTCTGATGCAGACGTGAAAGTGCTGGCAAGCCATCATCAAACCAGCAAGAAATGCCATCGTAAGTACGACTCAGAATCATTCTCGAATCGTGGACATTTCCAGTGTCTGCAATCAGTTAGGGGAAGTAGTATGCAAAGTGCTTCCAGGCCTTCATGCACTGACTGGCTGCGATTCGGTTAGTGCCTTCTCCGGCAAACGGAAAATGAAAGCTTTTAAGGTAGTTAAGGAAATAACAAACTACGACTGAGAACTAGTTCTTCCCTTTGGCCACGATAATGTACATGTGAGGGACGAACATGCAGCATATGTTGAAGAACTTGTGTACTTTTTGTATGGAAAGGCAGGGAAAGATGTTAATCAAGTTAGATACCACTTATTCTGCAAAATAAAGAATTACAGTCGCACCACCTCCCGCCACTGAATGTCTGCCCTCAAAAAACATATACAGAAACCTTACAGGCTTAAATTTGTAGAAATGCTTTGGAGGCAAACCCGACAGCCCATAAGTCAGTTGGTAACGGATGATATATAAAAGGACCAGGAACTGAATATTGATTAGACAGACCAAGCTCTAGCACCTGAGACGGTGATGGAGCTGGTTTGTTGTGGCTGCAAGGTACAGTGCCGGAGTCGGCGCTGATCCTGGACAAGAAGTGGTATGCTTTGCAGAGATGCATGTCTTTGCGAGGACAGTAGTTGCACCAACTGGTCAAGCAAGGAGGACATAGACGGGGATAATAGCGAACCCGAAGATACTCACTTTTAATTAGTTAATACCTAGAATTAATATGTGTAGAAAAACACATTTTTTTAGAGTTTGCGACTCCATTGCCATTGGAAAGTTTGAAATTTTCTTTTTTATGTTTTTTTTTTTCAAATACTGTGATTCTTTATACATACTGTTAGATATTTTTATTTTCAGGACCTGCATTGATAGTAGTTTTTTCTTAAAAATGATGCAGTAATATTGTTTAAATGTGTTTTAATTATAATTATTGTTATCATTTTTATTGTTATTGTTGTTATTATTATTATTATTATTATTATTATTATTATTACTATTACTACTATTACTGTTATCATTATCATTATTATTATTACATTTTGAGTCTAAAAGAATGATTAGAGCCATTGGAGGCATTATCAACAGCATTTTGTATTTACCATCATTTCTGTAAATAGAAGCTGTCGTTTTGTTTGAATAGGAATGTGTTAGCGGTTTCTCCATATTTTTAACAGTTTCCTTATTTCTTCATGTTTCGTGGAATTTCAATGAGTTTAGGAACATATATGAACACAAAACTGAGACGGGTTTGTGAAGTTGATATACCAGCTATTCGATTCGTGAAGTACAGTATACTCACCATTGCGAATGGTAATAAAGAACAACGTTTTCAATAACCTTGCCTAGCAATCATTGCCATAATGACATAACTGGTACAAAAACGACCACATTTCATTCTAGCACAATATATTTCACTCCTTTTATTTCATAACCGTTGTACTTGCTGGATATAACCGTGCAGTGTGCTTGACAGTGTGCATACTGTACACAAAGGCCTGCATGTAAACAAATGGTTGCTAAGGTATTAAATACCTCAAAATGCAAGAAAATACTTGCTAATTCCGAAATTCTTCACCTGGAGAGTAGTTTAGTTTGTACATTGCTTCCTATTTTAAACCTTTATTGCGCTAATACAGCTTTTATTAAAAACGCAGCCATTTAACTTTCATTCTGAAACTCAGGATTTGAAGTGTCGTTGTTTCATTAAATAGGCCTTAGCAACGGCCTCTGTGGCGTTCGCTAATTCATTAAATAGCATCTCATATTATAGAGTATGATCGATTGTTTAACTCATCCAAATTTAATGAATATTGGTGTAACGATGTTATAGATATCAGCATTGTTATATAACACCGATCTAATGTTTCAAATTTATCCCCACCCACCCCCTGTTACAAACACCTCATTTTCTTCGTTAAGCTCCATTTTCACAGCTGGAAACAAGTTGAATATAAAACACTAGGCCCTGAGCTTTCATTTGGTACCAATGAAACTTTGTTCGGTTGGGGGTGCTACGGAAATAGATTTTTGAGGTCCTGGCTCATGGACTAATGAGCATGTTGTAGGGGAAAGTAATATGTAATACCAGCTCTGGATATGTTGTAAGTAGAAACAGTACACTACCCTGTTTCTTTGTTAAAGGGACATTACTGGCAGGGGAGTGGGGTATGATAACTTATTATCTTTCCACCACTGTCTCCCTTCACACAACAACAGGACTTCAGCTGGAAGTTGTTAGATAGAGAGAAAGTGAGTTGTATAAACAATGAGCTGGGTGTTAACATTAGAAAAATCTCACCATCATCAGACCTTGACAAGCGTTTTATCGTCTAACTCAGGTAGTAAGATAATTACAAATATCATCAAGGAGTGTAACTGGTATAAGTGCTAACAGACCATCACTATCACATTGTTATATAGCTAGAAATTTTTCCCCAACAGCGTGCACTCTTATTGGCTAATTCGAGGTTACGTGACACCTAACAATAAAAACTATTTTCTGCCAAACGTCTCTGAGTGATGACGTTAGAGAGTAACATTGCAATGTTACCGGCGAATGTTGACGGATAAGCGCCTTTTATCCAAGTCTCCACCGTGCTAAATACCATAACACTAAATGACATATTCCTCAGGAAACCAGTTAATTGTGTTTCCTTTGAATCTCAATGCTTCCCTCAGCTTCTCCTGGAGAAACTTCGAGATTCTCGGGAAATAAAATTAATTGTTTCCTCGGGACCAGTCATTAAGTATACAATATGTAAATCTATTATTCAGAACCTTGCTTTCCTGTGATCAGTAGTTAATGATGTTGCTTTATGTATTTCAGTCACAAAATGTCAATAACTTGGCAAAGAACTCTCACAATGCCAGCTCAGTGCTAAATGAGACTGCGCTACAAACAAAGGATAAAGTTGATAATGAACTGTCAAGTCTGCTTGACAACATCACGAAGAGGCTGGACCTCATCAAAAGTAAAATCCAAGGTGTCTCTGGAGATTTGTCTGATGTGACTGGGTATTTTCCCGAATTTGAAGAAATGGCAAATCGTATAGGTGAGTGGTTTACACAGGGTTTAATACAAGTTTTAAAAAAAACCAGCCATTGTTTTGCTCTAGTGCTTCCAGCTAATACAGGATTGCAACAGGCCAGGAAATGGTAAAGGAAAAATGAAATTCTTTAAGGCCAGGTAAAAGTCAGGGAATTTTATTTTGAGTCAGGGAAAATTAACATCTTGAAGAAAAGTCAGGGACAACTGGTATATAACATCGCCAATTTTATACAATTGATGGCTGGAAGAAACATTGATCTCAGCGATGTTTTCTTTGGAAGTGGAGGCTGGAGGTCACTACGATATCTGACATTTTAAATTTATTTGGTCAGGGAAATATTATTTTACCAGGAAAAAGTAATGGAATTTTGAAAGTTTATGTCTGCGGCAAGGGTTAGTTTAGATGTAAAAAGGTTGACTACATCTGCTGAATAAATGTTTAGTTTAGGGTAATTGACTGGTGTTATTTCCTGTACCTTAATTACAAATGACCACTAAATAAAGGGAGCACCACTTCATGTGGTGCCGCTTAGTGCTGTTTTGACTTAGTAATGGTTGGACTGGTTTGACTGCAGTTTTTGATGTATAGTACACATTACCTTTACTGGATAGAGCAAACAAGTGTAACTGTTGCTCTTCAAAAAAGTGTTTTGCACCTTTATGACAAAGGACAAAAAATCCACCTTGTTGTCCAATGCATACAATGTTGACATGAAAAATGCATAACTCTGTATCACTTAGGTGAAAAAGCTAAAGACATTGGGGAGAATGCAACAAAGTCAGAGATGGTGGCAGATGATGCTTGGGAGATAGCTGAGGACATTGAGGTATGTGTGGTTCATAATTGATGATGAATAAGCCCTCTGTTTTCAAACGGTAGAACTGTCAAAGTCTCAAAGATTCTGTACACACAAAACGTAGATTTTACCATTTAATGTCGCCAAACTCTCAGACCTACATGTATTTACTTTCCGGTACACAGTCATGCTGCACAGAGGTGAATTAAACCATGATACAATCCAGTTGCATGAAAAAGAATTGTTAGACATTGTTTTTGTTTTAAACAGCTTGTCTTTAAATGATATTAATAGGGCTACCTGTGACATTTGGCAAGTTGTGGTGTGTTTTTTTTTTTGTTACTGCCGATTTTGTTTCAGAAACGTCTCCCAAAATTGCATTGAAAATAACCATTGATCTACTGGAAACTTGCTATACAAAAGCAAGCATTGTTTGTTGTTTAAATAAATAAAATAAATAAATGTGTCTATTTCAAGTGATAAAATACATATATATCAACAGTTACAATAGTTAAAATATTAAAAAGAGCCAAATACAGGAATCAGAATAAAAATTAAAAATTAGTTACAATATGATGACAATTTTATTTTAAAAAAGAGGAAAAACTATATAAAAACTAAGAATAAATTGCTAAATTTTGCAGTTAGGAGTATTGCCAGTTCATAACAATTTATCTAGAACCATTCTGTTTGTTTTCAGCGGCAGCTTACTGGCCTGGCTGGCCTTAAGGAGTCTATCATTCTCACAAATAGAAACATCAGTGAAGCTGAAAAGAAAGTGATGGATGCTTTAAATATGTCTCAAGTCATTAAAGAGAAAGTGGTGACACAAGAAGTCCGACAGGAACAGATCATTGAGGAGTTGGACACTGAAGTGGTTAAGCGCTTGACGGACATCAGAGGGATGATGGACAGGGCACATGAGTTGCTCAAGTACACCTCCCTTGTCATGAAGTTTGATGGCAAGACGACCAGTGCACCACTACCCCCTCCTGCTGTCGAGCAGGAGACCAGGTCTCTGAACTTCCTTATGTATGTGAAACCAGAAAAGCCTGATGGACTGTTACTGTTTATGGGTGATGCTGGAAGCTCAAACAAATATCGTCAGAAACGTCAATCAGAGGAATGTAGATCAGACTTTTTAGCTGTAGAGCTCAAAGCTGCCAGACCTCATCTGAAGATGTGCACGTCAGGGAGGTATCTTGATGTTGAAGGAGAGGAAAATATTTTGACTGATGGCCAACGGTGGTACAAGCTTGAAGCCGGCATGTAAGTTTTGTTATCTCAATCCCAGGGGGGTACTCTGGGATCAAAGTGACGGGGATGATCGAATGGAGGCAAAACTCAGGACCCAAAAAAATCCCTAAGTCTCCCGACATTACCCAAAAAAATCCCTGGACCAAAAAAAACGCCCAAAAAAATCCCTAGTCAAATTACCTCTTAATTGCCAAGGCCGCGCCAAGGCACTTTAGTTTGATTTTAATACCCAAAAAAATCCCGTATTTTAATCAAGTCACCCAATAAAATACCTGCCAAATTCTCCTACCCAAAAAAATCCCGGAATAAAAAATTTCGACCCCAAAAAAATCCTTCGCACATCCCCGTCACTTGGATCCCGGAGTACCCCCCCTGGGATCTCAATATTCCTCTTTTCTGAACGTTTTGCAAGATTTCTTTAAGAAAATAGCACCTTAATTAATTTACAGCAGTATTGGGAAGCAGGGCGTTACCTTCAAATGTTGGCATGCTTTGCATAATTCTTTCTTATCTTAACTTCCAATGAGTATGTGATCCAGTGTCTGCAAAGTTATTGAAGAGCCAGTTTATGCTATCTTACACAACAAGCAAATTAACATTAAATGTGATCCTTGTTAACAGTGTATACATGTTGTATGTATGTTGCATGCATGTTCCATGTATGCAGTGGTTAATACAATTGTTTTTTTTTTATTGTGCTTTATAGGACAGGAGATTTAGCAAGACTTTCCACCACATATTTTGATAAAACCCCAAGCAGTGTGAGGAGCAGTGTGAGGGCTTTGAATATGGATAACCCCATCATTAAATTTAACAAGAACAGTGATCTTATTGTTGGTGGAGTTCCCACGAAGATGAAGCTGCCACCTCAAATTGATGCTGTTAATTATACAGGATGTTTTGATGGCCTTCAAGTCAACGATCACTTTGTTGGATCTTGGAACTCAGATGTAGGTCTTTTAAGAAATTTCATAATGGCTTGTCGCAGCGGTTGTTCTTAACAAATAGAGTTACAACTGTCTTTTAAACCCTTTGGTGAAATTTCCTCAACATTCCACTTTTTGGAACTTAAGCATTTCCACAAATTCACTAATTAACTCAATCATTCCTGGGTGGTTATCCATCACGGATATAGGGATTGGAGGTCATGCATTTCAGACCTTTATTATTCCACTATTACATCATTTTATCATATTAGATCGAGAGAACGTACAAAATATGAGCTTGTAATACACTGTAAACCAGGGCAAAAGTACGGACGCAAAGCAGAGCAAGAAAATGGCCAGATAAAATGATCCAAACATGGACTTGTTTTCAATAATGGTGGAACAATAAATCCCTTATTCGATGGTTTAACATATAAAACGCGACTCACAAAATATCCGTGCCTATTAATGAGGTGTATTGGATAAAATAATATTTCTAATAAATTTGGCCTTCCACTACCACGCATGGGAAACTGTACATAGAACATACCTCGTTCAACAGTGTTTGGCAATGGGTAATGTTAGTTATGTTAATTTTTTTTCCAGCCTCTCGAGAAACCTGCAAAAGATGAATTCTGTTACTCACGCAGTGGTGATGCAGAGTTTGCAGTGAAAGAAACAGACCCAAGCAGGACGTTTTTTGGCACAGGATTTCTCAAATCAGGTCCATATGGAGATGATGCAATGGGAGAGATGGACTTCAAATTTACAACCACCTCTTCAAATGGAATTTTGGTCATTGCCATTGATGATGACGATGCATCACTCTTCCAAGCCATGGAACTATCTGATGGGCATGTAGTCTTCTCCTACAATATGGGATTTGGATACAGGAGGCTGTCTTCTACAAAGGTTTATGACACTGGGGATGAGGTCTCGATAACAAAGGTTGCGACAGATTTTAGAGGTGATAAGTTTGACCTCAAAATAACTTCCAGTCAAGGCGAGGAGGTACTTGCAAACAGAAGACCTTTCTATCCAGGAAAGAGGAGTCTTAATTTTGTGAATGCAGATTATGTTTACTGGGGAGGCATCGAAAACAAAACTACAATTCCTGCAAATGTGTAAGTAACAGTTATCGAAATTAAATATACTAGCCGCGGCATAGAGGTATTTGTATATTAGTTAGTGTAATTGGCTATTTTCTGTTGAGGTTGGAAATAGTGAAAACAACAGTTGACACTTTCACTCTCAAAGAGTGGAAGGTCGATGTCATTTTTGGCTTTAGTGTCCATTCATAGCACAATTCGATTGAAAACTTTAATGTTAATGTAACAGGCAGGTATGTTACAATGCTATTGGTAGGAGAAATAAAGTTGTCTAGGTCAAACAATCTTTCAGACTGTTTTCGCCCAACTCATTTATTCTTCCCCACTTTTCTTGGACTAAGTCTTACAGTCCTGGGCCCAGCGTTATCCACCCTTTGAACAACTGGGCCCTGATTTAATACGACACAATTTCTTTCTTACACAGGACTAAAAGTTTTTTTAAAGGATGTCTTACAAGTCTGAGTTTATCCACTGGTGATATCAAGTTACAGCCATCGCCCGGCTTCATTTTGGGATGTATGGTGAAGGTGAGGCATCTCTTTTATAAATCTTGACTCAATCTTCAGTGGCATAGTTTCCTTTAAAAATAAATCCTTCAGGAAGTGATGTATTGTGTTTGACAAAACATTGTCAAATAACTGCTTTATCTCCACGGGGGGGGGGGGGGGCACCCTGTATAGTTTTGCAACCCTATACTAGACTAGATACCGAAAATCCGTACCCTATCCCAGACTTGCTTCTTTTTAAAACTGCATCACTATAAGTGTTTTAATGGAAAACCATCTGTCAACAAACGTTATCACAATGATTTTATTCACGTCTACGGAAGCCTCTTTCTCTTCTGAGTTCCTATTCCTATTCTGGACTTAATTTTTCATACCACTGATCAGTTTCTCGGCACATGATACCCCATTCTAGAGCTAAAATCTCTGATTCTTATACCCTATCCCAGACTAAATTCTTTGAAAACCATACCCTTTTACAGCGGCACATACCTATATAGCTCATATATGGGAGTGCCCCCCCCCCCCCTCCTGGGTATCTCCACCTCTGTGTTGAGTTGCTTGGTAAATTTTAGAGAAGCCCGTAAACGATGATTTTACTCTGTGTGTCATGTAGTGCTGCATGCCCCTTTTGCAACCACTTACAAGAGATGGAATCACACACCCTGCAGGTCGGGGTATCAAAACTAACTTATTCCATTTTACTAACAGCAAGCGCACAATGTCACGTTCCTTGAAGACCACAGTTTCCTCGCTATAAATCCTTTCCTCAACAAAAGGAGAAGAGGTTTTAACATTGGATTGTCCTTCAGAGTAGGTCCTAAGACTAAAAATGGACTTATTTTTCTGGAGGCCCATGGCGAAGTAGTAAGTATTCCATGTTCTAGACAGATGTCGTTGTGGTGGAGCGCTTTTCAAAGGGGTGTCAAAAGTGATCCAAAGTCGCTTACTCTGTGATTGGTTAAAAAATCGTGTCAACCAATGAGATGCAAAACCAAAACCAACTGCAACTTGGTCATGCATGTTTTCCTGCGCTTTGCTTCGTGTTCCCATTGGTTCATTGGCCAATTGGTTTTACAATGCTTAATCTACAACCACTTTACTAAGAATTTTTTGTGAGTCAGCCTCATAAATTCTGTGCTGTTGTTGTTCTTGTTGTCTGACATTAATTTCAAAAGATTCCAAACTAATAAAACGGTAACAATATAAAACATGCAAATTTCTATGGTAAGTAGTGATTTAGCCTGCAGCCTACTCAACTGTAATGAGATATGATTCTTGAGCCTATATATTCTTACTGTTGTTTGATACTCTATTGACTCCTGTTTTTTTTTTCTTATTACAGAAAGATTTTATTCTCTTGGGCCTGGTTGATGGAAAATTGACATTTTCAGCCAATGCAGGAATGCTTCCATTGACATTGCAGACTTCTAATAAATTAAATGATGGAAAATGGCATTTTGTATCGGTTCAAAAGGATGGTATAACGTAAGTGTGTGCGAAAAATGTAATTGTATAATTTGTTATGTATTTTTGTTGTGAATGTCTTAGATATAATTCAATGTTTAACAAGCATTAAAACATAGCTAGCAGAGCCAAGCAATCAAATTCAGTATATGTAAGCATACGTTATATTGCGCGCTAATAGCATGCACTAGTACAATTTTTTTCGCGCAGGTTTTGATGTACATTTCCATGGGCACTGTTTTAAAACAGTTGGTTCATGATTTCAGCTGTGTGCTATCGAGTTTGGTAAGAAGCTAGAGTTGCTCTTGGGCTTCTTTCGTGCTCTTAAAACTCCCTGTGTGCACCATTACTGGATAGTGCACACTAAAGCATGACCCAATAATTGTTAATTAGGAGTGCCATTGATTCTCGCATACTATTTTTCCTTGCCGTGTTTTTCTTTTTAAGCCTCTCTTCATGGCATTTTCTTTCCACTGTTTCCTATTCACTTCTTTAATTGTTAGTTGTGCGAAATTATTTCATTCCCTTAGATGTTATCCTTGACAACCCTCACCTGTGATGACCCCGTCGTGTACCTTGAGCCATCTGACTGGCTGCCATTCTGTGGTTGAGATGAGAAGTTTACATTTGTGTGACTATAATTTTGATCTTTTCTGTAGGATGCATCTTGATGTCGATGACCAAAGAATATCTGGTAAATTTCAAGACCCAATGCAACAATATATTCAGACAACACAGGACATGTACCTTGGAGGTGTTCCTGCAGACTACATGGACACTGTCAGGAATAGAGATTTTGAATCTGTTATTCTCAATTCTCTGAAAGGCGGATCTATCAGAGACTTGACTTTTGAACATGAGTAAGTTCGTTTTAGTTTGAAACTTTTCATTCACTGGTCAAAACTTTGTGCTACCGTTAATTTCAATGATTCTTTCCATCTCATCACTGAGTGAGTCGGTCAGCAAGCTAGATTACGGTTAGTGCTCTTGGGCTTTATCGGGAAGCTGAGATACACTCTGCTTAACTCTGCTGAACTCTCACAGCGCCTCTCTCTACCCAGGAGTACAAATGGGTATTTTTGGTGAATTGTTAGGGAAACCTGACATTTTTTATTCTGGTTAAAATTGTAACAAAAAGTTTTCTCAAGGAGGAGAACTTAATATAAACCACAGGTAGATAATTTATTTGATAAGAAGTTTGCATGATTACAGAATGAATGGTTCAGTAATTCAAAGTAAAAACTACTGATGTACTGATGCCTCTGTAGTGCAATACTTAAAATCCCTACTATGACATCATTGGTCTAAAAGTAAAATGAAGCCTGTCAGTCCAGTTATACCAATTAAGATAAAAAAGAATGTGACAAACCTGCCCAACTGGTTGTACAATAATGAGATTCCTTCGCATTTTTATCAGTTAATATATTCCTGCTCTCGCTAATGGGATCCTGCCCAAAAACGTGCCCTAACTGGTGCGCCCTATACTACTTTGAAAATGAGGAAATGGAGACTTGTCAGTGCTATTTCTTAAAGTAATTTTGTTCGAGTGCAGCATTTGAAAAAATAAAGGAACGCGTTTATGAAAATCTGTATACAGTCAGCAGCTATTTTATACAGCCTTGCTGATATTTCCACTTCATCGTGATTACAGTGCGAATACTCGAACCGGGACAGTTGGAACAAAGTTAACCAATCACAACGCTAATTGAGAACAAAGAATGGCGAACTTTTTTAGAACTGGACCAATAACGTCCAAGACCGCAAACAATAGATTTGCAACAAAATTTAAACAGTCAACAACGTTTGAAACAGTTGCGGACCTCTCAGGAAACTTGCCTTGTATTTGATTGGATAGTTTCGATCCTACATTTTCACTGACTGCACCGAATTTTCAGTAGCACTCGTAAAACCGTAATCAAAAGTTGGCTTTCACAGGCTGAAAAACTCTTCAAAAGAAATTTTCTGATAAAATTGTATTGCTCTTCGTTGGTGATAGCACAGTAAAGAATAACGAAGGACGCTTTTATTCACGACAAGCGCGAAGACGCGAAAAGGGATGGAATTGTTTCAAAGGACGTCTCAAGTGCCTATTCCGTCGTATGCAGTCTTATGTCGCATGTGAGCAGAAAGTGAATAGAAACGTTCTAGATTTCATATTTGAAAAGTCAGTTGTTTTCACTCTTCTAAGTTACATACTCGTGTTTGTTGTGATTATTTTTTGTTTCTGACGAAAGACAAGGCAAGAAAGATTTGGGATGCCGCCACAGCGACAACTGACCTTGCATATTTTATTAATGGCAATTTTGCTTTCGCCGCATGAAATGAATTTCTCCCATAAAAGTTTCAGTGACTTTAGCCTGTGGTAATTTTATAAAACCACAGAAAGATTGAAGACTCAATGACGAAACGGAACAAACTCCTCTTTCACGAAAACCGTGAGTTTACAAAGTTGTAACAGTAGATAACCGACAGAAAATGAGTCCGTGAGCCTGAGCAAACAAGCGAAAACAACATTCGACGTGATGTTTACATTTCACGTGGCCTCAAATCGTGTCAAAAAATGTAAAGTGGTAACTTGTGGACAGTTATACGGCGTTGACCGACGATATAAGTATTCTGTTTTCGTGAATTTCAAAGTCATACGAAGGTGTAAAAGCAATTTGTTAACATTGGCGAGGAAGTGACTCGCATCGATTTCAAGGCAACAGACAGAGCAAAGCTACTGAAAAGCTAGAGCGAAATGAAAATAATTACGGCGTGAATTTGATTTCAGTCTTCATTTTATTTCCGGAGTGAAAATTTTCAAACAAGAGCGAACACAGTGTGGAATATTCAATTCACAACTCCTGGCCGTGAAGAGAAAATTCACGGTTCGTAGTTTGATTTGTAAACTTTTCGCGAAGATAACATACATCTTGTATAACTTGTCTAACTTTTTATCTATTACGATCTCTATCTACGACCTCTTGAAAATTAAGGATCGAAACTAACCAATCAAAAACAAGGCGAGTTTCCTGAGAGGTCCGCAACTATTTGCAACGTTGTTGAGTTTTCAAACTTTTCTGTAAATCTATTGTTTGCGTTGTTGAACATCATTGGTCTGTTAACGAAAAAGGTCGACATCCTTTGTTCTCAATTAACGTTGTCATTGGTTAACTTTGTTCCAACTGTCCCGGTTCGAGTATTCGCACTGTAAAATCCCCTGAAATGAAAAGAGAAGCTGTGTGATAGAGACGTTTGACCGCGTTGGACTGGGTGTCTCCTCTGGTGTTGTTACAAGGGACTGGAGTAGCTCAAGCAATCTATTTCCTTTTTTGATTGACAGATTGTACGATTTTATGAAATACAAAGCAAGAAATAAGGTGATATTTGATAACGATGATTACTCACAACAGACGCCTAAGAATCTTTTCATACAGACCACAGTACCCCCGCAGACCACGGAACCCCCGCCAATTGGAGGTGAGTCATGTTCTTTTAGTTTCTATGTAGTAGTAGCTTGCCCTTGACGCCTTCTCAGGAGCATTTGCAATCAACAGTCTCTCGCCATAGCCTCCTGTCCTGTGCATCCTCTCAAGCTGGTACCAACTCTTGCCCATGGACTTTGCTTCTAGCGAACGTCTCCAGGTGTTCCGACCTCTCTTTCGACTACCTTGAGGATAGGTCAAGGTGCCTGGTGAACTATGTACTGCAGAAATAAATGAAATTTGTAAACAACCATACAGGTCCAGCAATACAAGAAACCATTATGGACAGTTTACTTTTGCCCAGGGAGATCATTCTTTAAATAAAGATTTCTTAGAAGCGTAAAGCTCTTGCATATCGACGATAATTAACTGAATGAAAATTGTCATGACTCTTTTTCGCTTTCAATGTGGCTTCTGAATATTACAATGAAAGTTTTGTATTCTGATCAGTAACAAGAACTCATGACAAGGGGAATCAAGCAAGTACTTTATGGCACAGCATTTGTGGAAAGCAGATTTTTATGGAAATATTTTACCCTGTACAGTAATTTTGTATTTTTGTAATAAGACTGAAAAATGAACTCTTTGCTGTGGGGCTAACATTCTATCTCCAATGCTTAATTATTATTTTATGATTTCTTGCTCAATTACCAGGACTGAAATCCACACCGCCACCTGCTACAACCAAAGAACTACCCAGCACCACCCCTGAGAGTACAACCATGCCCAGTACAACCATGTCAAGTACAACTAAGGAAGTCACCACTACCCCTCTCCCAACAACATCTCCAACAACAACCCCTCCCCCCACGACACCGCCTCCAGTGTGCCCAATGCCTGACAAACCAGCACAGCAAGCTGGAGTGCTGGGATTTGGTCATGACCTCAACAGCCATGCGCTGTACACTATTACTAAAAGTGGTCCACTTACCAAGTTAATAGGCACGAGGTTAGTGGTGGTGTAGTCTGTTCTTCTTGTGCTTATGCTTTTGCCATGTTATGTTTGTGTTGCGATGATTTCTTGTGAGAATAACATAAGAAAAACAAGTGTGTTTGCTCTTCTTATGCTCATGCTTATGAGTTCAGTGAATCCCATATTTTTTTTTTAAGCGATGTTAAGCATTTCAAGATACAACCTTTCACAAAGTTAAGAAAAAAAAATCCTCGGAGCGGTTTCTTAAACTCTCTTGCCTGTCTAAAGCCCCCACCCCACCCCATGTCCAATTTAGGGCTTCTTTGTACATTTTATTTGCTGGTATTCTTAAATAACTGTCTCTGCGCGCAAGAAAATGTCATGGAACACATGTTGCAACGACAGGCCCCTCTTGTCTAGATGTTCTTGTCTGTGTATATGATGTTATTTTGTGCGAGATCGTGCTTGCGCGTTTTCCCTGTGAATATTGGGTTATAATTGTTGTAATAAAGCGGTATTAGTAATCAAGGTCTACTTGCCCTTCGCAGCCATATAACTAAATAAGAATGTCGTGTGAGAGGTGATTACATTACTCCACTGTTGCTTTTCCTGAAGCTCTAAAGCAGCCAATCAACTTTCCTTTCTTTGGCAGGACTAAATTAAGTTTCGAGTTCCGTGCTTCAAATCCAAATGGCATCTTGGTGTACACAGGGAAGGCGGACTTCATAGAGTGCCACTTGGAGAAAGGCAAGGTGTTGTGTAGCTTTAGTGCTGGTGGTGGGATCCTGTCGCTGAGCACACCGCAGTCGTCGTACAGTGATGGCAACTGGCACACTGTAAGTATACTTGTTATGGGATAATTTTTTTCAAATATTTGTTGAATAATAATAATAGTTTATTTAAACTCTTTTGCAGTTAAAACGAACTGAATTATCGAGTGACTCTTATTTGAAATGATAAGTCTACTATTTACAATTAAAAAATCTATCAAAAAAGGACTACGCATAATATTAGTTACGAAAAGTAGCGAAATGTAAAAAAGCTTGTAGCTCTCTTTGTTCTACATGTTATGGCATTATTATACAGGTAAAACTTTGGCGCTTTCTGCCTTACATTATACTTAGACTCTATTAGTGCTGGTCTCGGTAACAGATGGTGAATAGGATGTAGTAGATTGCTTTTTGTAGATAAGGGTTCCAACATACACAATGACCCTCGATTTATCTCTATTTGATACTGTAAAGCAAAATATCTGTCGAGCTCCAGGGAACAAGCGTCAAAGCAATGCAGAAATAAAGGGTTATTCCGCCATGAAAGCTACAACGTACGCACAGTCAATGGTATTTCATGTGATATATTATTTAGACACTTTGGAAGGTCACTAAATTATACCGTGGAGGAAGCTAAGTCTTCTTACTTTTGCAAGTCTGCAGCTGTAGAGGTGTAGGATCTAGGAACGTTTTGACAATGTATTTTCTTTTCTTTTCTTTCCATCGTGACCGTGCAAACTGTGCTTTTTTTCTAGGTTCGGCTCATGCGCAAGGAAGTGAATGGTACGCTTTACGTGGATGGTAAAAAGGTTGCCACAGGACGAGCTGGCGGTGGAGCTACATCAGTAGATGGACTCAAAGAGCTGTACTTGGGTGGCACGCCTGAAGGCTTTGATGCCAAACGAGTCACGGTAAGTGGCGCCCAGTTCTTTTGCTGCTTTTGAGCGATGACGTTCGCTTAATGCCATGAGGCAGTCGGTGGGATATGTCGATCTGTACTGCATTCTGTTGCGCTCGACCGATTAATAGAACCAAATGGGACTGGGAACTAGCTGCAGCAATAAATATTATGCGAACAGAGATCAAGTTAACACGAAATCGCTGCGAAAACACGAAGCAAACTACTCCTGAAAAAGTTAGAAGGGCAGTCAACAGACATGATCACATCTCTACATTTTTTAATACAATGGGCCTCTGTGGTCGGTCAGAGACAGCGTTTGACCTGTAGCATGTCGCTCGCAAGAAGTAACCCGGGAGTATCGTACTGTATATTGTATATCGGATGTCTCTCTACAAGGTAACGCAACGTTTGGCTGAATAATCATTCAACACAGAAAATGTCAGCTACTTTTATTTACGTTAATTTTTGACAAATTTCCTGAAAAATATTTGAGACCCACTGGATAAACGTCGTCACTTCTGCACGCATTGCGTGCCGTTCATTTTAGCTTGTCCACATAAGTAAGAGTAGGGGTGGACGCTAGTGAAAAGCTTACCTGTGACGTTGTCGTCACGGATAGCGTAATCTTTCTCAGTCTAATCTTTTCTCTTTCAGTCTTATCTTTGTAATCTTTCTCAGTCTATCGTCATATTTTCAAGTTTAAATGCACGACCCCACCAGCCCTGCTGATTAATTTGCTGTGCCAAAATAAAGTTATTTACTCGTTAGTCTTATTCATCCATGTTACTTGTTACATCTGTCAAGTGCTTAATCCCTAATGTGCTGAAATTTCTCCAAAAAACGCGTTTTTTAACCGTTAATCGATTTTCTTGGCTCTACGGTCCTAAATTTCTCTAAACTTTGCTAGAAATGCACTTTCTGACACTGCATTAAGTTTTTGATGACATTTCCATGTAAAAATGTACAACATTTTACGTTCCGATTTTTTCCCTTGCTCCTTTCCTTTTCATTTTTTTTTCTGCTTTCTTATTCTCTCTATCGTTTACTCTGTGCACGCCTTCTACTGGCCTGAAAAGTTTTGATCTTAATCAATGAAAAACCCTGGAAAGGAGACCATGATCAAGTACGGGTATATTGGTCTGTTTTAGCACCAATTTTACACCAAAAACTGATCGCGTTTTTTTCAATTAGCTTTGTCGGAATCCAGTCAATGTTCAAGATGGACACTCCTGTGGAAAGATCTATCCAAACTCTATAAGTTGCACGTCACAAAAATCTGCTGACTTGTAAATTGGTGACGTCATAATTGGTTGAATGGCCATTCCTCCAAATCCCGGAATAATCCGGACTTTAATAATAAAGGACCCTAGTCAGCCTCCGCCATTCTCGATGCTATCGAAATTATGAAAACTGCATGGTGAAGCGAAATTTTATTGCTTTGCTGTAAGTTATGTAACTGGAATTATGTTTAATTACCTTGAGCAGTTTTTAGTGATCTTTTTCATTCTTTCTCTTTCTCTTAATACTGAAATTCTCGTATGTCAACAAAAACAAAGGAGTGGCTGACTAGGGTCCTACTGAAACGAAAATTGACACTTCATTCACAGTTTTCACTTCATTTATTGCTCATATTCTCGTGATCCACTAGCCTACAATCTCAAACTTTTTGTCCAGATTTACAGAAAATACACATTATAGAGATGTCAGAGGGAGCAATAAGTTCCTTTTTACTTAAAATGAGTGCAACAGATAGAAACAGTTGAGTGCTCGTTACTCATAGCCTGTTGTTCTTAATTCTAGTCTGGTTCACAAGTAAGTTTGCCAGGATGCATCAGGAACGTAACAGTCAATAATGTTGACATTGGTCCTCCTACTGCTGAAGTCAAGACACAGGATTGTTACAGAGACAGTCCTTCTGCAGGGGTCAGCTTCGAAGACGGTGGTGGCTTCCTGAAAGTTGGTAAGTCTGTTGCCCAAGTTGGCGTCCTGTGGCCTGTTAAGGTCGGTTTAAATTACTGTAAGCTGCGAAAGATGAACTTGAATCAGAATCGATGTCAAGTCAACTAATTTAGCCTTTGGTTGAGCGAAAACGGACTTGGTTAGCGCTGAAATGTACTAATCAATGGCTACGTTCTTTTTTCCCCTTAGCTAACGGATACACTGTTGGAAAAGATGAAATCATCTCGGTGGAAATAAAACCAACATCACACACTGGTGTTTTGTTATCGTCGTCAAGTGCTAAAGGGGACTACATCGTGTTAGAGATGATTCGCGGCAATGTAAGTTTATTGAGTAGAGTAAGCAAAAAGCTCTTTTGACATGTTTGTTTACAACCCAACAATTTAAAGGGGCAGTATCATGGCGATTTTGATGCATTTCCACCATAACGGAGCTAAAATTATGTCAAAATACATTCAATCATTCACAAGATGCGCAGAGAACACCAAGGTGAAGATATTACGTGAATGTCTCAAAGAAGAGCAAAATGTATTTAGTTTTTAACGTTTTGTCCATGACACATGGGCAGCGTTTGAAAACGTCTGCCAGACGTTTTCAATTTTTCTTGGAAATATCATGCCTGTATAACTCATGATAATACATCTTTTGTTGCTTTAGTGGACTCTTATAGTCATTTTTAACAAAGCTCGGCCATTATTTTAAAGTTTCCATTAATATAAATATTTCTTTTGACTTTGACTTTTCGAAGTGATTCTCGTGGTACTGTCCCTTTAAGGCAGTGGGTACACCTGAAGGCCGTTTATCCACCGCTTAACTTGGATTTTATGCGAATATCTCGTTCGCGTTTCAAGCAATCCAAAAACTCTTTGCTCAAAACACGAACCTATGTTTTGCGGTATTTTGTAAAATTTTGGGTGATTTTTGGGGATGTTTGAGAGGAGATGTTTTTCTCAAAGGATTAGTAAAAATTAGAGAAATAAGAAAATTTGAAGATATAATTTTTTTTTAAAATTAGATTTTTATTTTATAATTTGTTAGAAAGACACCAGACAGTCCCCCGCACTTGGTTTCGGGGGGGCCTTTTTGTTTTTTTTTTTTTTTTTTTTTTTTTCACCTCTTCCTCAAACCCAATTCCATTCAAATTCGGGTATACCCCCGCCTTAATAAATTAGGAGAAGCCACGAGCCAAGCGGCCCACACTGCCGGAGCTTATCCCGGTTTCCGTAGCATTAAGCAGCTAGGAATATTTCTACTCCCCCCTGAATGGGATGCTAGTCCATTGCAGGGTTCCCCCCCCCCCCCCAGCATTATGTCGCCGGTACCCATTTATACACCTGGGTGGAGAGAGGCACTATGAGAGTAAAGTGTCTTGCCCAAGAACACAACACAAGTGACCCCGGCTGGGGCTCGAACGCGGACCGCTCGATCCGGAGTCCGGCGCTCTAACCATTAGGCCACCGCGCCTCCAGCCTTAATAAAGCTGACTAGCAAATTCTTGGTTTAGATCATCTTCCGTGCAGAGAATGGTGGGGGTCAGCTAGCAGTGGAATTTGCTGCTGAGAACGCTCTTGAGCTATGTGATGGACAATGGCATACAGTTAAAGCATGGAAAGACAAGACTATCGTAAAACTTCAAGTTGATGGCGGCGATATACTGGAGGGTGGAGGCAAAGGCTCTCAAACCGACGCTAATATCTACGATCCTCTTTATGTTGGAGGTCTTCCAGGTGAGTACACTACAGATTTGTACTTCAGTGTGACTGGACTCTTAATTCACGGACGAGTAAATTTTTTTTATTAGGTTTTACCGAAAAACTCACTACGACACTTCTAAATGACAAAACCGTAGCTTTATTGCGACCAAATTTGTCTTCTGGGCAGTAAAATGCAAAGTTGCAAGCAAACGATATTAACTTTGTAAATATCGCAATCCGTTTCATCTTCATCGCTTTTGGCCATCCGTACCTTCTTTTGTATTTGCTGTGTTACTGAAATGTACCTTGGCTGTTTTAAGAAGTTATCTCATTTCCTATGCCTAAATTTGGCTAAAATGCTTGACAGTCCCTTTAAGCTTGTGTTGACCACGCGGGAGTCAGTCACACTCTTGTCTATTAGTACTGCTGTGCAGCAGCAAATGAGTACGAGAGTTGACGAGTTTATACTCGCTTTTATTTGGTCGGTGACTTGTTTCTCTTTGGCCCAGGCTTTAGTGTTCAGTTGCCATTATATTTTTTTAAGCTAGCTGTATGTAAGAGAGGCAATGAGCAAGGAGAAGTTGGGGGGGGGGGGGGGGGGGCAAGATCAGTAAGGATGTTGCCCTGCAGAAAGGGACACTGTACGGGCTGTGACCAGTAGGCGTTTTGAAGAGTCGGGTTGGTTAGGTGGAGTAAAGAGTTCTACATTTATGTTTGTGATGTAATAAATATTTTTTGCTGTGCTCCATTCTTTTTGCAGATGGCGTGGTCGCTAAGGGTGTAACAGCCACAGAGCCTTTCACAGGGTGCATACGTAAGCTGCAGTCTATGGACCCAGGAAAGCAACCGAAAACCTTGTACCTGACTAGACCTCTTGACATGGCTGGAAATGTGTACCTTGGAGGATGTCCCTACAACTAAACCAGTCTTGTTACGTCTTAGTAACAATCGCTCTATTTTTGTAACAGATTTATCGCTTACTATGTTTTAGTACTCGTTCTGAGCTTTTAAAAAAAAGTTAGTACTCTTTCAAAGGTTTCCGTTTATTATAAAGTTAAAAACTATAACCGCTAAAGTTAGAAGTGTCAGTTGAGCTTTGCAAGCAAATAAATCATTATTTTAGTAACAGTAGTACCATTTTACCTTTTTATACCTACAATAAAAGTATAGCTTTTAAATATAACCTTGTGTCGTATGTTATCTGACTGGCATTTCCTTGGAGTAACGCAACTAAGTTTATCTTGTTAATGATTATAACCAGTAAAAATCCGGTGATAAGCAGCAACATCTCATCCACTTAGCCTGCAGTGCAGGCGTTTTCCGTGGGCGCGCGTAGTAACGCAAATTTCTCAATCTATCCACTGAATCACTCAATTTAAGAATTACAATTACCATGAAAAGTCGTATTCTCTACTTTCCAATTGCCCATAATACACTTTGTTTGCCCCCCTTTTTTTTTTTTTTTTTTTTTTTTTTTTTGGGGGGGCTTATTTTCAAAAAAAATTTTTTAAAATTGGGGGGGAAAAAAAAAAATAGGGAAAAAAAAAAAAAAAATGAAAACATCACAAAACTTAATACTTGAGTATTGAATGTCAAATCATTTTCAATTGAGTTGAGAAGTTATTACAGATTAGCTAGTTGGAGATAGTGGGGTCTTAGTATTCAGATTCCCAAACCCTCCCTGATGAAGACATGCATGACAAAAACAAATTCCTCATTGCAAGTTACCCCATGCAGCAAAAAAATCGTTTCATAGAAATGGTTAAGGTGGAGGTGATAGTGGTGGGTAAGGGGGCAGTCTAAAAAAAATTGGTATTTGAATGCAACAGGACTACACCTGGGTTGGTGTTGTTTTTTCATATTTTATTCTTTTCAGCATCTATAATTTACAATAAATCTTCAGCTTTTCTCGTAGTTACACAAGTGTGAGAAAAATAGGTGAGTCAATAAAACACTCACTTTATAATATTATATACAAACCCATCTTTTTGCCCCTCCCTCCCCTCCTACAAATAACTTACTATTAACAGCACTTACAGTCCTTACCGAGCTTACATTATTAACTGAACATGATGAACATGCATTTAAATATAGCAGCTGCAGCATTTTGGTTGCAAACTGGCGCTGGATAATTAGACGAACTTTCTCTAGTTTTAAATGGATCAAAATGACTAAGATATTTTCTAAACAAATGAACCAAGATTAATTTATAATAAGTAGCCGGTTCTGTAAAATTTTCTTGGCCAAATATCTCTAAAATTAAATAAAATGCAGAAAAATGTATCCTGAAATTGGATTTGTCAATTGCAAAGTAATTACAATTATTGTCTAATTATAAAATTCTTTGTTCTGATCGTTATCCAAATTTTGCATCTAATTAATAAATTTGATAATATTTTTACAATCATTCTTTGGCGGCAGTTTAAGCCTTCATTTACAACGCAATTTGTTCAATAGATTTTGTGTGGCATAAAAATGATTTTAAGAGAAAAGAAGTGTTTTAATTGATAACGAAAGGTAGCGGCAAAAAGTACAAAACCCCAAAATTACGCATATATTGTTTCATTTTCTTCTTTACACAACTTAAATAAATTAACAATAGATTCTCTAGAAATGAATTCATGTAGCAATAAAGAGAATTCAGCACAACAAACAGTAAATGTAAAATTCTAAGAAGCCTATGAAACGCTCTAGCTACCATATCCTGGATTGTAAAGATTGTAGTGAACTTTTTGATATTGTTCCGTGTGTTTGTGCATAACTTTCATACGGTGATCGGCTAAGGCTGGGGTTTGGCACAGGTTTTCTTGCAGGTCTGTGAATTGATTTTGCTGAGGGAGGTCTTTGAGCTGGAACCTAGAAATAAAAATAAAAATTGATCTTTTATTGAATACATGTAACTCACACTTAATGAACTGAGTTCAAATGATTTTATAGTCTGGTAAAAGTGTGAACTCAGACGGCCATTTAACTAACATTTACAAAATAATTATTTATAAAAATTAAAGCTGTATGCTAGAAAAAGTCTGGTCATGCAGATCTAAGCACAAAATCCTGACTACAACTCACACAACAAACCAGTTATTGAGTTTAATTTGACAGGTAAAGTAATTCAAACTTACCATACGAGCACTGGTTACTTGCAGAAGTCTGTCTGCACTGTTGCTGCGTGTGATGATTGTGTTCTTAGGTTTTACTTGAGCAGATATTGGTCTTGTACGACCAGCTGGGTTTTGTCTGGGTGGGGACATAACCTGTTGAAACAAACAAAAGTTTCAGCAATGTTTACCACCATCATTCACAAGTAATTGTTTTGTCACAGGAAGAGAAAAGTAAACCTTTATAAAATCCTACAGTAATTGCTCAACAGGTTGTTTAAGTGTCTTGCCCAAGACACTTAACACCCTTAACGTAAAAAGCTCTGCTAAACTTACACTGTCGTTTTCCAAGCTGTGTCTTCTCACCATCCCCTTTCCAGCAGACGGTGACCTTTGGTGCTGGATCTTGGTAGTTCTTCCAAATGCCACAGTGACACCTTCGCTCTTTTGCACTGGGGATTTGACTGGTGAGCTCTGAAGAGGTTGGCTGGCCTGTGCAATGCTCGGTGAGGTATGGGTATAGTTTTCAACTTGCTTGAGAGGCTGGGAATCTCTTTCTTGTTGCCTTGCCTGTTCGGCAGCCTGTGCTTGTTTCTGTCTCTGATCTTGAAGAAAAATTTCTCTTCTCTGTCTCCTGATGTTAGTTTTCTTCTGGATGATACTCTGCACAAAACAATACAGACAAACCAAATCAATTTTTGCATGTGCTTTATTCACGGACTTACTGTACTAGTGCAAGCGGCTCAGAAGTGCCTGATAATTCAATTAGAACAGTTTGTTATCTGTGAACTGTAGCTTGGCAGTGCGTTTGAACGAGATCCTTTTTGTAGAACTGAAAGAGCTAAGCCCAAAGCACCAAAACCTATGAATTTATTTTACTCAAGCTAAACAACACATGAGCACTAACCTCATAAAGTTTGACACGATACTCCTCTACACTCAACTGAACATCGTCATTTAGAGCAGGAATCACATCATAATCCATCGATGGTTCTTCTTCAGGGTTGTGAAATCTTGCCACAAATGGATGCTTCAGAGCCTGTTCTGCTGTCAGTCGCTTGTCAGGGTTAAATTGAAGTAATTTCCTTAACAAATCAATGCCATCTGGTGGGGCACTAGGTATAACATCCTCAAGACTTCTTTTGGGTTTACAGGCCATTCTGTCCAATACTGATGAACTGTACTGTGACTTGATACTGTCAACATCTAATGTGAACATTAAAACAACACATCACTATCAAATGTAATTGATCATTTGGGTTAAGGTTAAGTCTGCATACGAGTCTAGTTGGTTTTTAGGCCCATCACACTAGGGTGTTTCTGTAGTATGAAGTGATGGGATGCTAAAAGTCTACATACGAGTCTAGAGGCCTATCACACTGCAAACACTGGAGCTCTTCTGTAGCACGAACAATGCTAGTCCACTGCAGGGGTTGCCCTCCAGCATTAAATTTGCCAGTAAGGGCCTGAACCTGGACCGCTCAATCAGAAGCACACTAACCATTACGCCACTGCACCTCCCATAATCACCTTTGGGGGAACAACTTACCTACTGGTGCACAAAGATTGAGTTCTATTTTTATACAAAAATCTGCTATTTTTTCTATACATGTGACCCAACAGAAATTTTGTCCCTAACATGGTGCGGTGCATTTTGACGTCATACAAGCTAAGCTGACCAGCTATCCATTAAACATATTACTTGCCAGTAACAGTATTAACACAGTAACATCTGAAAAATAAAAGCTTTGCTTTAACCTTACCTTGTCTAGATGGAGTGGGAATTATTGTCATAATTCTTTCTATCTGATCTAAAGTTGATGTGCCTGGGAATAGCGGCTTTCCTGCAATTAATAAGAAATGATAATATACAACATTACAGTTATAAACAAATCATAAAGATACAACTGAAAAATTATGTGTAGGATTGTGTATTCAAACTTACCTAATAGCATTTCTCCTAATATACAGCCTAGTGACCACATATCAACACCCTTTGTGTATCTGATGAGGAAAAAAATAACAATTTATTAAAAGAGTCATCTACTTATCTTACCAGTAATTATACCAGTTAAAGTTGAAATCTACTGAGCCAGCAATTTTCCATGATGAAGCTACTAAACAACACTGAGCAGTGTGAATTATTCTAGCACGACAGTTTTCAGAGTCTATGTGTTATATTATTATCGAAAAGTAAGAATCTTAAAAACGGCATTTTTTACTCCAAAAAATTAACAACTGAGAAATTTTTCACTGGCTTCTGACAGAGAAGTTCTCTGGTTTGCATCAAACTTTTACAAGCTATCACGACATTTAAAACATCTAATTTACACCCTGACGCTTTCTTGTTTACCTAGGTGAAGCTAATAGAATTTCAGGTGCTCTGTACCAGCGGGTTGCCACATAATCTGTTAAACTGGGATCAGCGGCATCTTGCGTCATACTTGTAACTGACCGGGCAAGGCCAAAGTCACACATCTGCAAGATACACAAAAAAATTATCAAAATTTAGGACTACACCAAAATATTAAGAGATCAATCTAAGCAAATTACAAGCATGTGATCAATCACAAAAACCTGTTTAAAATACCAGTTTACCAGTAATGATGGCTAAATTACATTAACTTCTAAGTCTATAGCAACAAATACATGTGTATATCTTGCTATGTACTTTGGTGTCTATTGGGGGGGGGGGGGGGGGAGGGGGGGCGGGGGGGAGGACGCGGGGACGGAGGGGGGGGGGGGCCCACGCACGAGGACGGACGGAGGGGGGGGGCGAGGAGGGGGGGGGGGCGGGGGGGGGGGGGGGCCGAGGAGAGGGGGGGGAGAGACGGGGGGCGGGGGGCCCGGGTGGCGGGCCCCCGTGGCGCGCGAGGGACCGCGGGGCAAGCCGGGCCCCCCGGACAGACGGGGCCCGGGCCGAGAGGCCGGGCCGCGGGCCGGCCGGGGGGGGGGCGCGCCGCGCGGCGGGCGCCGGCCGACGGCGCAGGCTAAAAATGGTTCAGGCCTTTGTAGTTTGTAGCTAAACCTTTAACTCCAAATATTACCAAATTAAATGTACTATTGACTGAAAATTCAATTTCAAAATAATATTCTTACTGTGATGGTACAGTGTAATAAATTTATTTTAATGACATTTCTAATAGTATTGAAAAACAACTTACCTTGACAAAACACTCAGAATCCAGAAGAACATTACTTGGCTGCAAAAAAATCAAATACCATCTCTTGATATTGAGAATGCCATGGCGCAAAATAACAGTTGGTTGACTATTGACAAAACTTAGCATGTCGCAATGGAAAATTTTGAGATTCATAAATGGTAACTGTCTAAAAAAGTGTGTTAAATCAAAGCCCTTTCTTTTCCATCATACATCTTGTGACTTAAACATTAAAAAAAACTTTTTAAATCATGTAAGAACTCTGATCACAGGAGAAATACACTCCAAAAATTTTATACACTGGTATAGCAAGTAGATAATCAAAAATACCTTTTGGTCTCTGTGAATTACGTTTCCAGAGTGTAGGTACATGGTAGCCTTTAATATCTGCAGCAAACATGATCACAATATTATGAGTTTACAATATAGCACTATTTTAAGGGAAGTACACTCTTATGATTGACGTCACAGAATGAGTGATATTAAGTAGGGCATATATAGTAAGAACATCCCATGATTTTACTGAAAACAACTGCAGTAGTTTCCAGAATCATAAACCTGGTATTTTATGAATGTGGTTAAACAAAATTTTTCGCTTGTAACAGTTTTTTGCCACTTTGTTCATGATTGCCCCCATACCACCTGTTACTCAGGCCAGTAATGATGAAGAAGACACTTGTCAAAATATATTGTTTCATTGAATTTAGATCTAAAATGAAATTTTAAACAACATTGCAAAATAAAACACTAAAAGGCAGTCAACAGATCTCAGGTAATTATATGTAAAATGTTTATATTCGGGGAATTATGTCACAATAAATTTAAAATAGTCTTAACTGTGGGAATTTTATTTTAGTGACATTGACCAGCACAATATAAAGAACACATGAACAATATAAATTGATCAACCATAACAAAAGCACGTCATTGTGTTCAATGCCTTTTTCTTCCTATGAATTAACATAAAACAAGTTCTTTAATGAAAACATTCAAAAAAATTCCTTCGGGAACAGAAATTTCTAAGAAGGCATGTCCGATTCTGCTTAAATGACAAAATGAAGACACATTTATAATCATGGACTTTTTAGACTTATTAAATTTATTGGGTTGATGACATTATATCTAGCAAATGTGTTTACATGATGCCCACATGGAAGCAAAAAACAAAACAAAGCTGACTTAGTTGCTGTTTCAAGCATCAGGTTTCTATCAAAGCAAGTACTTTATGTATTTTAGTTCATTCAATGATAATTTGTGTTTTACATGAAATAAAAAACCATTACCTGGTACATAATATATCTTTTGTGTATATCTTTAAGAATGTTCCCTTTCTTTATCACATTGTGAAGATCTGTGTCTGTGAAGAAATGCAATTTGCTACCATAAGAATAAAATTATTTATAATTTATGGTGTAAATCTGTTAATTGGTGTTGTTGAAAAAGTCTTGTACAACACCATAAATTGTACAAGATTCTGGTGTGTGAATTAGAAAACATGTTAAAAGAAGAAGTATTTTTGTTGCCCACAAAGCTAAAAACATTGCATTAACCAAGTGAGAAGAAGATGAAGCACTGCGGTTGCTACATAAGTGAAACTGAGATTTGACCACAAATCTTTGGGGCTGGAGCAAAATATAATAGATTTTTAACATCTGAAATTATGCCATATGTACAACATAAATATCACTTTATTAAATGCAGAAATTCATTTTTCTTGGCATTGGTAATTGTCAACTTGCTTTTAAAGTGCATTTCAATTGGATGCACAAAACGTTGCACCCAATCTGCAGATTGAGTCATGGTTAAAAAATCCAACTCCAAAAAAATTCTGCACAGTCAAACTCAATCCATGGAATGTCAAAAAATATTATATAGCTTACAAAAAGTTGTACATAACAATCCATGAATTGAATTCAACTGAATTGGATTATGAAATGTTTGAATGTCTACCCAGGTCTTTTCAATGTTGTCATTACAAGTTTTCCAAAAGGATAAATGACCTCACTCCATGACCCCCTGGGAATAAATAAACTTTCAAACTTGAACATACGCATGTACATCCCTGACAAGAATTTTTCCACCCTGAACGATTAACGCTATTAATTGTTTTATTAAAATATTGTTTCCACGTTTAACAAATCGTTAATTTTAGGATGTAGACCGTGATATAATTTCTCATATTGCAAACTTTGTCCGTCAAGTACATTCAACAAGTGCATGTAAAATTGCACGGAGTATAATTATGTAATATATTAAATATTAACCCTGTCAGTCGTTCCGTGCCTTGCACAGCAAAGTTAAAATGCCTAGACGGAATTACTGTTGCCTAAACATTTTATCATCATATACGTTCTGTGTCATAGAGACCACTTGTCTGAATATCGGCTTTAAACTGAAATACTTAAAATTTTTAGCATTTACATCTAGCAAGAAAAACTGGTAAGCAAAGCTTACACTCAATACTAGAACATGCAAATCATTTGAAGGTGTTTCTAATAAGAAAACAGACGCTATCACACCTTAGCATAAATCAAACGAATCCCCTGCTGGCCTTGTCAAGCGATTTTCTGCTTTAAGGCAACGTATACTGAAAGTTTCCAAAGCTTAATGAATGTTAGGATTACCATATGGCGTAATTTGTACTGCAGAATTAAGCAATCCAGACCGCAACAGCTTTTGTGAACCAAATTTACGCCGAAAATTGGACATTTTGACATTCATAATCAACTTACCCATATATTCAAAGACCAAGTAAATGTCCTTATCGTTGTCTGCCTTTATAACGTTTAGAAGTTTAATGACGTTTTCGTGGTCCCCAAATTCCTGAAATCAAAGACAGGACATGAGAAGCGGAAATCAACATTTTGCGGTGAAATGAAAGAAGCGCTACACAAATATTCCCTGAGAAATTATTTAACATTAACAAATTCACTTGAATTTACATACCTGAAGAAAGCAAATCTCGCGAAAGGTCCGCTGAAATGAAAGTTAAAATGAAAACACTGATGAGAGAAGATGATTCATTCACACAAGCAAGCAAGACTGTTCACCAAACCTATCATTGAGAAATGGCGCCCAAAACACACGAGGTTCTCGTTATATCACGCATTTATAAAACATACCTGAGCGTCTGTTTGGTTTCTAAAAGCATCAAAAATCTTTTTCACAGCGACAACTTCTCCCGTCCGTCGATCTATAGCTTTCCAGACGATTCCATATGCCTATAAACAGCAATAAACTTTGTTAAATCGAAGAAACGCCGGCAAAATGATAACCACTGAAGAAATATGGCGCGCATCGCGCCAAATCATAACGACATGAACAAGGCACGTACTCCTTTTCCTAAGCGCTTTTTGATTTCATACTTCTTCGTTATATGAGCATCAATTTCGGCACTCATGATGGAAAACTTTGCCACAGGCCAGTGAACACCTCACCATGAATTCTACTAAACTTTATGCACAATACAGCGTTTGCTTTGTGGTTTAAAACAGAATGCAATCGATTCTGTATTCTGATTGGTCTGCGTAAATGGTTTATTGTAAATAGTTGCTATGGCACCCACAGGAGGCCAGACGATGATGATGTCATGATATCTGTTTTTGGACCCACTTGCAAGTATACGGTATATGACTTCCTTGTTATAATTATATAGGATGAAATAAGCCATCCCATTTATTCTTGTTTTATCACGCACAAACGTGTCATAAAAGGAACCGAGAAAGGAAACCAAACCAAACAATTTGCATTCGTTGCGGTCATCTAATGACGCAATTTTCAAAACTGTATTGTGTACCTTGGCCCTTCCTCCGCGCTGTAAACCACGAGATTGAACGAGATCACGATAATTCGTTTAGTTCAGTGGAGCAGATCTAAATGTTGTACATGAATATAAAAGTTGTACACATTGTACATGTCTACACCCAGCCTACATGCCTACATATCATGATAACTATTACGCGTAGCTGCATCAAATTTAGAGTCATTCTTATCTTTATTGCACAACCCTGTCAAATGATGTTTATTTCAATTGATCTTATTATAGAAACACAAGTGGCACAGTTGATTAACTTTGGCACTTTGAACCGGTATGACAGGCACGGCTATGTCACATGTACAAAACCTGGGTAAAATAATGAAGGATAATAATTAAAAGGCTCTTTTTGACCCTTTACTGATAAAACCTTCTGTGCGTGGACATCATGCATCTGTTGTCATGTTTACTCGGTGCACGCGAGCATTTGGAAGCCCGTCTATTTTTACCAAAAGGTGGGAGTGCTCCACTTAATGAATTTGGCAAAGACTTGCGCCGTCAAGTAACCATTTGAAAAGCTGTCAATCGCTATTGGTGGACATAAAAGAAATCTTCGTCAAGCTGCTTCAAACGTTTATGTTATTTTTGGGTTGAACCCGAAAAACTCGAAAAAAATCTCATTCAGCTCATAAGAATTCTATATCCGCTACACTGACTATACTGCTATATATACCATAGAAAAATGTGTTTTTACAATTTCCAGCGCTATGACTAAATGTACGTGGAAAAATGAGCAGTCCATATTAAATGTACAGTCAGGGCCTTGAGAAAACTGAATCAGAAAAGGGTAGTTCACACCAGTGTACTGAAGCTGTACGACTGCAGTATACAATGATCACTAAATAGAAGGGAATTTAACCTTCCTTCACTTCTTATACAAGGAGTATGAATTTAAATGTGTTTGTTTTTTGCTCACAACAAATTAAAGGAAATTATTACAACCCCTTCTAACGGAACTTACCACTAAATTTGGATAAATATTACGCCATTTTTCAACGATATACCGAACCTCTATCCTTGATGTTATTTTAGTACTGAAGACGCAAATACTTAACAATGCTCGTGCTATACATGTATGTTCAAGTATCATTTTATATTGGTCGGCAAACTGGTAAATGATATCTTTGGCTTGGACAAGGAGAGACTCGATTTCCAGCCGTTTTGGGAGTCAGGTGTGGCATTCTCCGGGTTCACAAAACGGCTGGAAATCCAGAACTTTGGACAAAAACTACCAGGTGTAAGTACCGGCCGAGTATTTACACTGTGTCATTGACTAGAATAGAGTCGACATGTAAGCAGGCTATCAAACGTGTACATTGTAACTAACGTACAACGGCAAAAGGTGAGTATCCACCTTTCTGGCGCCTTGTTGTCCTTGTTGTAACTCACAACTAGATAGTCTATTCCAGTTCCTGAACTATTTCATTCTTGCGCCATGATGATGATGATGATGATGATGATGATGATGATGATGGGTTTAACCCATATAAAGGGCCAGTAAATGTACCAGTCGCCATCTTTTTTCCTACGGAGGCCGGATTCAGTCAAGACCCGAGAAGCGCTTTCCTGGGCACCATGTCAAGAAATTGAAAGAAATTGTCAAGAAATTGAGGTGGATAGGAAGACCAAAAAAGAGCTAGAGTAGGACTGTTTTTAAAGAATAAGAAGAGATGTGGTTAAGTCCTGAGAAGGAGCCGGCAGTTTTTTTATTTTAAATAAATTAATAAAGCATTGGAACGCAAACAAAAGAGAAAAAAAATTGTAAAGGATTAAAAAAGATATGAAAAAAAAAAAATAAAAAAAACAAAAAAAAAAAAATAAAAATAAAAAAAAAAAGGATAAAACAAAATAAAAAAAAAAAATAAAAACAAAAGGGAGAAAAAAGAAAAAAAAAAAAAAAAAATAAACAACTCTATATCTTTTTTTTTTTCTTTTGTTTGTTCTAACAGCGCAAGAAAAAAAAAAAAAAAAAAACGCGCTTAGGCCAATTGTCTACTAAACAACACGTGGTGTATTCCAGTCCCTGAACTCTCTCTTCCACGCGCCCTTTATAGGGGTTGAACCCAGGCGCGAGAAGAGAGGCGCCTGGATTCAACCCCTATAAAGGACGCGCGGAAGAGAGAGTTCAGGGACTGGAAAACACGTGGTGATGACCTCAGATGAGTTCACATTTAAATGTCTGCCAACTGGACAACGACACAGTGCGTGACTTACGAGCAATAGACAGAAAATTTGAAATATCACGCCGATGTCGCCGATAAGGAAAATGCGGATAGTCCACCTCTACTTCGGTGAATAGTTGTTTTAGTTTATACGAAAGCGGCCTTCACACGACAAACTGTTGGCCAACTCGTTTTGGCAAACTCAAGTTGGTGTGTGTGAACGACGCAGCAACGGCAAACAAGTTGGCCAACTGTTGGCGACCTTGTCTCTATTCTCACCAACAGTTTGCAACTTGTTTGCCAACTGTTGTTGTGTCGTTCACACACACCAACTTGAGTTTGCCAACTTTAGTTTGTCGTGTGAAGGCCGCTTAAAACAGTGAGATAATGTAGTGAGATTATATAGTGATAATGTTGACTAGTTTATTCCTATCAAAGATAACAATTTTCTCGCGCGCGCTGGTGAATAGTTAACAATTATCCTGAGAAATCGCGCGGAATATCGCCGAACAAAGGATATTCGGAGTTTGAGTAGCCAATCAGCGTGCGCCAAAAACGCTATCCACTGTTTTAGTATATACTAAATAGAACTATCCTGCAATGGATACCTGGCCAAACCATGTTAAAAATATAGAAAGCATATCGGATCCGAGGAGATCTACGGCCCTTAAAAAACTAAGTGAAATAACGAAGCTTTGGACCGCGAACAAAAATGCTGTTGGTTTCTCTTTAAACATGCCAAAATGGGCTAAGGATCAGTTCTAGTCTTTCGTTACGTATTGGGTTTATTCTGTATTAGTAGAACAAGTTTTTTTCCCATAAGGCTATATCAAACTACAAAACATTTTATTTTAACGGTACGTTACAAAAGCTAACATAATAATTCATCGCCACCTACAAACTACTTTAACCAAAAAAAAAAACAGCTGAAAGAAGGGTCACTTAGCCACTTCCTATTAACAAAACAGGTGACTGACATAAAGAAGGTCTTTGTTGGAGTACACGTTCTGAGTGGTGATTTGTTTTATCACAGCTAGTAATATTTCACTTTCAGTAGAAATGCTCGACTATGTATAAAGATTACTTTGTCATATTCGGGTTTTCGCACGGTGCTGCTGCGAATTTTAGTTATTTTGAGTTGAGTCCGTGTTAGTTGACATAGTCCCAGATTTAAATTTCCAGACTGTTCATTCCATGTAGTCCGGACACTCTTTTGCAAGAATCCTTTTCAAGCTTTCAAAAAGAGCATTGTAGAACGGTTCTCTTATTCCTGGACCGTCTAGCTGTTGATGTGATAGTTTGGCAAGTTCGTCTGGTAATTCAAACAATTCCTGTCCGGTCGACATGGCGAGAACCTGTGTAAAGATGAAAACTAAGTTAAGCTTCACGATACAGATTGGCTTGTAAATATATTTCTACGCGCTCGGGCTCTGAATTGTGGCCTCAAAGGGAATTCACTATGTCTGAAGTCTCCCATGAAGACTGTGAGGTAGAATAGCACCTAAAAGGGTCGCCTTATATGTTTTACGGTAATGGTTGCAGAGTATTTCCAAAGTTCAGATAGCGATGTCACGGTTAACAGTACGGGAAGAGACGGTGACACAGATCTTTAGCTAGCATCCGAGGTGGCATGAGGAGAAATTACCTGACCAAGGGAGGAAAGGCCTAATTTTGTAATTTTCCTATATCTTTTGAGGGATCTTGAATGAGTGGAATGAATGGCCAATGCTCGCGCAAGGTGATGGAAAGATGACCGCCCCGATCGATTTGGAGTGGCAATCTCGGCCGGGAATGTAGCAGATGGCCTCGACAGAAAAAAGTGGACGTCCTAAAGGGAGCTTGAGAAAGACGTTGAAAAAAGAATGGAGACAAAAGGGGTGGGCCAGACTGGTTTCGCCAGAAAGTCAGGGGCGCAGCGCAAGACAGGGTATAATCCTAGTTGGCGAGAGACAGTTACAGCCTTATGCGACCTCATGGCGCGAAGAGGGAACTAACTAAGCTATCTAGCATTGTAATGGTTCTTCGTAGGTTATAAAACTAGCGCATTTCCCTGTAAAGTTCAATGCGCTTCACAGTTAAAAGCCACGAGGGGATGAGACCAGACAAATGTTTCATCATTTGCATGACATTCTAGCTAAGCTTCCGTCAGGGGTGGAGTAATGGAGATGTGTGTGTATTTATTTATTTGTTTTTTTTTTCTGATACTAGATCCAAATAGGGTTTGCGAGTATGCTAAATTTGGGTTTTTTTTTTGGTTGAATCTTGCTGATGTTTTGCTCGGTTTCACTCGCCCCCATGTAAAAAGTCAAGTTGCACTGTAAAATTTCGACCAACTGAAGCGCCCCTTGAACTAAAGACTCAAATTAACAAAAAAAACCTGCGTTAAGAATATGCCCCTCCCCTGACGAATCCTGCTCCCACCAAACACCTGAAAGGGTTTTTTGGACAAAAATAAGTCCAACAAAAAAAGTCCGACAAATTTAGTTTACGTTACATTACCTGTGTCATGGCAGCACGCTCCAAGTAATATATGTCATCAATAGCTTTAGCGGCATTAGGAGCCACAGCCATAACCCCGTGATTGCACATGAACAGCACTGATTTGTCCCCGAGCTGCCTCGCTGTACGCATGCCTTCCTCGTCATCTGTGCTGAGCCCGCTGTAATCTCGGTCGTAAGCGATGCGGTTGTAAAACAGACATGAGTTCTGATGCACCATTCTAAGTTTGGGATTTTTCAAGGATCCTGTTAAAATTAATAATAAAGGATTAATAATGAGGAGTATTTTATGTCCACGATAATATTTATAAAGCGTCCTTTCCCAAGGGTCCAAAGGCGCTTCAGTTTTAGAGAGTAAAAATTAAAAATCCTAACATTCATCAAATAGTAGAAAAAAGGTAAAAGGTAAATTTAAACTGATTAAAAAAAAAACGTTTGCATCTGATCTTAAAAAGCTGTTAAAAAAATGTATAAAAAACTAAATTTTCGGTAACTCTCTGTTACCTTCATCAGAGTTAAAATTGTTCGTTCTTTTTGCATAATGTTTTTATACGCCGCGTCTCTAGGATTTTCCCAATGCTAAATAAACTTGCGGAAAATGTTATGTTCTTCCGATCTCCCGGAAAGGCTCTTCCCTCCACCAGAATTCATGTTTTGTTTCCCGTGATTATTGCGCCTACGCCCGATCCAAGACTTTCTACCTCCCCGATTTGTAGAGGGCGCCAAAGAACGCCCAGCGTAACTTCAAAGATACTGCCCAGTGTTACAGGCAGTGTTCTAATGTTTTTAAATTAATTTAAACTATAAAACTACAACCAAGTGATGAATTTAAAAAATCACCATGTTCTTCAAAAGGCTCTGCGTACCCATTAGAAATCATTTCAACTGTTAAAACACTTGTCAGGAAGCGTTCAATTCAACTGTACAGACAAGTTCTGACATTATCTTTTCCCTAGACTGTTCACAGCCCCTCGATTTTTCAACGCAAAAGAACGCGCAAGAATTCGAAGAAGCGAACTTAGCGTTAACACAAAGCACGATGTGGGTGGAGTCGAGGGTCGAATAATGTATTTTTTCTCGCTACCTCCCCCCCCCCCCAATCCCCTCACGCCTCCGATTTATTGCGTTCTCTTTCGATTCTTTCCCCACATTTAACGATTCAAGAAAAATTCGAAAAAAAGACTACGAGGGCTTTGAACAATCTATTTTAACCTCGGCAACACACTGCGCTAATGGGGCAGGGGGGATTGGGGGTCTTCGTTTTAACCAGTCTACAAACGTATGCAGTGCTCTATGGCAGCGGAATCGCAGAGAGAGGGGTCAGAACTAGACTTGCACCGAGTATGAAACGCATTAAAATCCATCATTACCTATAGCTGTACAATATGGCGGGTGTAAGTGGTATGCACAAACTGCGTCTGGTCGAGCAAGATGAACTCCAGTGTGAATTGTAGACGCGGATGTTTCCACTTCACCTTGTCCCTTCAACCACTTCACGTTTCTCATTCAGGCCAACAAACGACGACGCTTTGACCTGAAAAGTCAATCAAGGACACGGTATAGGAACATTAATCGATAACAGTATTAAAGGGACTGTGTCACGGCAGAGTTTAATCTTTTTTTTTTTTTCGCCAAATACCTGCTATAAAACTTAATGTTTGCGAAGAAATTACTTCTGTGGATCTAAATAACAAAACCAAAGCTTCATTACAAACATATATGTCTCCCGGGAGTTATAATTAAAGTTACAAACAAAGGAGATTAACTTTGAAACTGTTCAGCCTAACAGTATTTCAAAAACCCATATCGCAATCTATTTTAATATTCTTTAATTCTTGTCCATCCGTACCATCTCTTGTATTTGCCGTCAGTTATGGAAATGTTCCTTCGCAGTTTAGAAGTCATTTTTATATTTCACTCACTTGGTGGGGATTTTCTTATCTCTAAATTCGGCTAAGTTAACATCCGTGACACAGTTCCTTTAGGCTCCGTCCACACTGACCCGGGTAAATTAAAAAACAGAGAAATTTGAAAACGCCGCGTAAAATGTTTTCTGTCCACATTAACCCGGGTAAATTTGAAAACGATACTCTTCATTGGTGAGCGTTTTTGAAAAGCTTCGTTTTCGAAGACCAAAAACGCCGGTTCAGTGTGGACGGTTGGCCCAACCGGGGAAAAAAAAGCCGGCGTTTTCAAATTTACTCGGGTCAGTGTGGACGGGGCATTAGTCCCTTTAACTATAGTAAGGACGACGGACAAAGAAATGATAATTTTAATTCTCTCCACCTCACTCCAATGCAGTCCATATGGGACGATCAACATCACTTCTCCTTCGCCATTAGCGGCAGGAGCCATCATGCTCAAATGATTGCATACTCCTTCATGTAAGTTGAATTTTTCGAAGATACGATAAGAAGCTGCTAAATCGACTCGTCGACGCCAATTTTCCGAGCGCGCCTCCTCGACTGAGAGAACTTTTGATGTAGTGCTGCTTTGTCTGCATGACAGGATAGCTCGGCTTGACGTGTGGCTAAAGTCGGTCTTGAGCTGATTGAAGAAGCGCCAAGGTTTGGAAAGAAAACGTATCCCTGATGCCATACTCTTTATTCTACTCAACCTAACAAGAAAGAAAACCAGAAGATGATTGTTGGTATCGTAATAAATAAGAAAGGGGTTTTTTTAGGCAAGGAGGGGATATGTGATTTATTCACCGAAGCGTCCAAAGCTCTTGGTAAACATTCACATATTCACGAGGTGCAAAAATAACTGGCTTATTTTTCACCTCGGTGAGGTTTTCTGTTACAAAAACATCGTTAATTTTTCAGAAGAGAGAATTCCAGAATTTCATTTATCAGTTTACAAGCTTGATCCATTGGCTCCAATTGGATTTGTACGTGACGAAGTTAGAAGGATAATATGTTTTGCTTTTGCTAAATTTGCGTAAAGTACGTTGCATCGTTATAAGTAAAGGAAGAGAAAACAGTAGTTATGGTCGTCCAACGGTTCATAATGCCGGCTTCATTTTTTAAAGATTAATGGAGTGAACGTCAGTGTATTTTCCAAGGAAAACAGAAAAATACTCATTACAAAAAGCGAGACGAAACGTGACGCGTGAGGGAAGACTCGAAACCAAAAAGGCGAGTTATGACTCCATCAGATAATGTTACCAAAACCTCTCGCTTGTTGGTGGTCGCGACCAAGTTAATTATGTAGCCTTGGAATAGGGTTGACAACGCCGTCTTTTTATGTTGTCAGTGAGCTGAATATGTAATCCATTGTTATAGCTATTGTTACCAGGTATTGTTTTCAGCCCCACCTCTCCCCTGTTACAATGAAAGCCGCACCCAGCCTTGAAAAAGGTTACGTAATACATTCATCTAAAAAGAACAAAACAAAAAAACCTGTTTTTACTGTGTTATGTTCACAGTTACTCTGCATCATGAACGTGCAAACGAATATGTTAATTCAAAACGTCAAGGCAAAAACTTTATTTTATATATTTTTTATGCTTGAAAGAGACTTCGACCTTGATCCACATTTTAATTTTCGTCCCAGATCACTCATTGTTCAACATGCACTGTAAAGGAAAGAAAAAATTTACAGTTTTGTTACTTCATCAAGTTTTTTTTTTTTTTTTAATGAGAGTGGTTTCGTGTCTCAAATTTACTGACAAGTTTATAACACTCACTTACAGACCAAGCAGTGAAGAAAGTTCTGCTTTGCGTACTTCGCGCGAGATATATTGACCAATCAAATCTCTTCTGTAAGATCACGTGAGAAGGGTGGAATTTGAAACACGCGACCAAAAAGCAGTGCAGTCGTCAGTTGAATCGTTGGCGTTGAACTGTCAGTGGAAGGCTACGGTAAAAAGTTTTGTTGATCATTGCTCCAAGTATTTTGCTTTATAATCAACTGATAGCGAAAGCGGTGCTTTCATTCAAAGTGAAATTGCCGGTGTAAAGTTAACAGCACAGAACTTGTTCACCGTTTATAGCTCGACTTGGTAAAAATGGCGTCTGGTGTTAAGTCTCAAGGTAAGCTAGAGTAAGCTCATTTCACGTGGAAGTTGCTGTGTTATTTGGAAGTGTTTTATTCAAAGTTTAATGACCTGAAATTTCTCTTTGTCTCGTGTTCCTAACCCTGAACGTATCTTTTTTCCTGTGAAAAAGAGGAAAATGGCACTAGCAACAGCGTGGCGTTCGAAGTCATCTTTAGCCCCGGAGTGGAAAATGCCAGGAAGCCGCGATTAACGCCACGAAAAGGGAAGGAAAATTTGAACAAGCAGCATTTAGAAGAAAAGTTAAAAGCAGCTGAAAAAAGAAGAAAGGTAGGTAATAGTTCTATACTAGGCAAAACGCAGACAAAAAGGGCTCGACAAGTTAAGATTTCAACTTCATAGATTTAGCCCTCAAGTAAGCTAAGTTTACTAAATTTTGACTGTTTACTATTTAATTTGAACTCACTTAGAAGCTTATTAAACAAATAAAAAAATATTTGTTGTAATTAACAAACAAATAAATTAATCAAATTAGCTAAATCTAGAATGTAGTTTGACAGATTGTTTATGATTGACCATACCGTATTTACTTGAATAAGCGCCACCCCCGAATAAGCGCCGCCCTCAAATAAGCGCCGCATTAGGGACAAAAAAATTAATAAGCGGCGCCCCCGAATAAGCGCAGCAGTCCCGATGCGGCGCTTATTTGAGGAATTCTGTATAACCAAAAATAGCACTACAAAGAAACTCCAAAACAGCCTTGGAAATTCCTTTTCATCAAAAGCGACGTTTCGCAGTTGAAAGTTATTATGTTTTACCGCTCGCCTATAGGGAAGATATTTGTTTACAAACATTGTTTTTGTTATATAAATGTCCAACAAGTTAAACAAAAGAACTCTTTGTTTCACTAGCCAATAGTTTTGTGGTTGGCACATTAATTACAATAGGTGACGTCAACGATATCTTTGCTATTATTTCTTTCTATCCAAAATTCTAACAATACGCAGTTCTTTAAACGTTGTGAAGGCTGTGAGCTTTGTCGAGACAGCAAGCGCAACTACTCTCTTCCGTAAGAGACGAATACTGACAATCAAAAGACCCTTCTTTTAGTTACTGTAGAAGTTTCGTTTAGATTAGATTCTTTGCGGCGTCCAAATTTTAAATAAGTGCCGCCCTCAAATGAGCGCCACCCGCGAATAAGCGCCACACTTGAGGCGCGAAAAATTAAATAAGCGCCACAGCGCTTATTCGAGTAAATACGTTAAGGTTTTTGAGTTGCATTTTTGAGTCTGCCCAACCCCCCCCCCCCTTTTGCGGAGTTTGTTGGCATTCAATATTCTCTTTGTGCTGGTAGTGTGGTTTATAACCTAGCCACAAATGTGTGCAACTATAAATAGTTTCAGTATTCTTCACTGAAATTTGTCGAGGAGTCATGTAAAAAGTAAAAACAAAATTCTAAAGAAATACCATAAACTAATGACACAAAGACCAATGAGTCTTTTTGAAGCTTGTAAGAAAACAATTCCAAACACTAAAATTTTAAAGAGTGAACATCATACATGGGGACAACTTAGTAAATAAATGCTCTATTTCATTTATTCAATGTCACACTTGTGGTGTTGTCATTTGACTACAACTGGCCACCAGAGTTCCTACATTTTTCCCCTTAGTTTTCTGTTTAAAATTTTAAAATCCCATTGACATTTTAATAGCAGTTGCTCTAATTAGCTTAAAGTGCCAGGTATTTGTAGTCAAATTATATCATCATGTCATATTGCCTTTTTTCTTTTTTTTTTTTCTTCATCATCATAGATTCAAAAAATATTTTGATGTTGTGAAAATTCCTGTAATAGGGTAGTCAAATTAATTTATTACCACAGAGCTAAGACACGGAGAAAACACCCCAAAGAAAAATTTCAGTTACATAAATTATTTTGGCTGAAAGCTTGTCCACAATCTTGAGAACTATACATTCTTTCAAAGCAATACAGCATAACATTATTTTGTTTACCTTTATTACAGAGTATTGAAGGTGAATTATTGGCAAAGGCTGCCATCAAAAATGAGCAGATCACTAAAGTCCAGCTGACCAAACAGCAGTCAGTCGAGGAGCAAAGCAGAATTGCTGAAGAAAAGCTCAAGCAAAAGATGAGTTCACATATTGAGAACAAGGAGGCTCAGATTAAAGCACTTATTGACCGTCTTCATGCAAAGGATCAACACATCAAAGAAGTTCAGGTGAAGTTGCAAGAGATAAGCGCATCTCATGCTAAAAAGGCAGAGGAGAAGATTCAACAGAAGGAAGCGATGAGCAAGGAGAATCTTGAATTGCATCGCAAAGCTCAATTGGAGCGTTGGCAAGCTCGAGAGAAACGCATTCAAGAGGTGTTGGCTGCTTTGCAGGAAAGCATTGAGACGCACTCCAAAACAGTTGAGATGAATTTACAGCAGAAAATGGAAACAACCACAGAAAAGCGCCAGGCTCAGATCCGCTCACTCCAAGAAAGACTGCAAATCAAGTCTCAGAAGGTTGAGCAAGCACGGCAGTTTGTGGATGCACTTGTGCAAGAACAAAGCAGAGTTTGCGAGGAGAAGTTGAAGCAGAAGTTGGAGCAAGCAGAAGAGAAGCGCAAAGCACAATTGAGTGCTTTACAAGAAAGGCTTGAAGCCCATGACAAGCATGTGGAAGAGGTGTGCCAACAGGTGAAGTCACAGAGAACAGAGAAAGCTCAGGGATGAGAACAAAAACAATACAATGTTAACTTGCAATGTCAGAATAAACACTGCGTCCAAATCCACGTCAATGCCATGCTGATAAATGGCATCCCCAAGTCTTCTCATGGTTCATTTATATGCTGTTGTTAAAATGTATCAGCATTGGTACTAAGGTTGAAATTTAAACTTTATCCAGAACTGGAAATGATAAAAAAAATTGTTGAAGAGTATGATGATGTATTATTGTGGTTATTATCTTGGTGAATTTCTTACGTTTTGAGTGGAATGTTAAATATTCAAAATTCCTTGTTGAAATAAATATTTTGTTTGAAAAGTGGCTGACGTACCTCACTGTACAAATAAATACGTTTTGATTAAAATTATTCTTAGGAATTTTTAGGTTCTTTACTTGACCAAATTTGCTAATGTTAAGTTTTTTTATTCATGCACAAAGTATCACAGTTTCATGCAAATGAAAATTTAAGTCAAGTAAACTGTCCAGCTGAGGTAAAAAGTGTGGGAAACATTCTAACTTGAGATATGATGTTATGATATGGCAAAATAATTGTTTTATTTTAATTAAGGACGTTCGCGCTAATTGTTTATGCGCATCCTTACTGCGCATGTAATTCATGTCGCAACATCACGCCACGCCATACATCGAGCGCGCGCTGAAGAAATTTTATAAGCACATATAGGGCTGGTAGTCGTCGCGTTAACTTTGCTTGCAATTAACTCTCTTAGATGCTCGGTGACCCCAACATTTTTATTAAACGGATCACTTTTGTTGATGATAATCTACGTTTTGCGAAAAAATGAAAAAAATCTATCGATTAAAAGTTCAATTTTTTTTGTCCCACATACGTTCTAATGCCTCTTTTTGAGCTTTTCGTTTTGCTGTACGAAGGTTTCAAATACCGCTTTCAGGGTTAAGTCTTACAAAAGGTTAGCAACACTAGAATTTTTTTTTTCGCAACAGACCCACTTCTACAAAATATGACTAAGATCATTTGTCTCTCTTTTCTCATCTTCGATATTTTTAACTATAAATCCTGTAAACCATGTTGAATTGCGTGCGCCAATTTTTTAGAATCAGGGTAGTTTTCCACACGGTTTATCTCTGAAACGAAGTCGGTGACCCCCACATTTTTTTGCATTTCTGACACAAGTAACTTATTATCTGACTGCTGTAAAAATTTTAAAAAAATCTATCGGCTAGAAAATTTTCACGCGAACGTCCTTAAGGTAATTCATGTGAAAAAAAGAATGCTCATAGATTTCCAACCAAACTTTGCCGGTTGGTTGTTTACCTTAAGGCTGGTTTTCATATGTCGGGAAAATCCCAGACGATCAGGGATTTAACTGTTTCCCGACCGTCTCAGATTTTGCTGACTAATGAAAACTCGAAATCGTAAATATCCCCGATCATCTGGGATAGTCGGAGACAAATCTGGAGAATCGGGAGCGTTTCTATTTTCCCGACGCATCCCAGATTTCGGCGATGGTGGGCGATCATTCAAGATATATGAAAACTACAATTCTTGGTGTCGGGGACGTCGGCGATAGTTTTAGCTTGTTACCAATCTTTTAATTACTTAGATCCAGTCTCTCACTGCCCCTCACAGCTAAAAATGGCCTCTGTCATTGCCGATCAAGGCGACTCTGATCCCAGATTTTGCCGATATACGCCAAAATTTGGGATGGTCGGGAAACGGTGAAATCCCCGATCATCCGGGATTTTGCCGACATATGAAAACCAGCCTTTAAGGGAACTTAAATTTTTAAATAAAAAGGACGGGTCACCGTATTGGTTTAGGAGCAGGAAGACCTTGTATATACCACAAAATTCCTTAATAATTCCTTTGCGGGTACTGGCAAAGTATACCTTTTTCGGTGATAATGTATTATTCTTCCATAGAAATTGATCTGTATTTACTTTATAGAAGGAATTTGATCGCTAATCTCAAACTAAGAGAAAAAAAATGATAGGTCACCGCACTCGTTTACGAGAAAACGATGATTTATCTCTAGCGCGAGCCAAGCCGCATAGAAAAAGGCGGCCATTTTGTTTGTGTGCATGCGCTTATTATGCGTAAAATTCTGCGCAGTAAGGATGCGCAATGCAATACTAGGGAATCACCTTAATTAAGTTTCCCTGTGTGTCTAAAGATTGTATTTCTCCATTTAACTCCAAATTGGTGCAATGAGAGTTTACAAACACTTTGGAAACTTCTTGTACTTATTTACTCTGAGATACTTAGGATGAGTATGATTTTGACTGGCCACAAGTTTATAGCCCAGTTGGTAGTTCCAGCCTCTACGTATTCCGTGTTAGGGAAATCAGCCTTGGCTAATCTGTTTTGGGTCACATGATGTGGGTGTAAACCTAGTGATCAGCTTAGTCAAGGCTTGGGGATAAACAATACAGGAACTATGCAAAAATTACATAAAACCCAAACCTTGTGTAAGTAATGTGGCTAAGTACACATTTCCACTTAATCTTTTCTGGATGTTTATCCCACTTTCAATAAAATATAGTTTGAACAAATCAAACAGGCAAAATTTACAAAAAAAACCCAGGTGTTTTGTTTTTATTCAAGAGGCTTTTCTTTTGGGTAGGTTATCGGGGGGGGGGGGGGGTCATCTCATTTTTTGGCACACACCTTGTCTGCATTAAAGAGAGTTAACTGCAGCTGTATAGCCTGCGAGCAGGCTCTCTATTCGGGGGCAACGTGAATCTCCTTCTTCGAACGTGAATCTCTTTCTTCGAGAGCGCCCACGGGCCTCGCTTCGCTCGCTGAAACTCGCGCCTTCGGCACTCGCGGGATCGCGCCTTCGGCGCTCTCGAAGAAGGAGATTCACGTTGCCCCCGAATAGAGAGCCTGCTCCCAGGCTAGCAGCTGTATGTCAGTCAACTCTCTCTTAACGGACACCTCCATAGGATGGAGGTGTCCATCCTGGTAATGGTCCCTGCCGTTTTTCAGTAAATTTACTGTAACTAAACTCCCTGTAAGACGGACACCTTTCTGCTGATCCTTGGCAGGTAAAACTGGTTACTGATTGAGGGGGGGGGGTCTGGGGCATAAAGGACAAAAGCTCTACATTTCAAGCGGGACACCCTTAGATTCCCTCTCAGGCATAATCGGCCTCCCCTAAGAAAACGAGCCAGCCCTGTAACGCGGAAAACATTTTCTAGTAAAGAATAGGGTATTTGATAGGCTCTCGCCAATTTTGGGATAATGGAAAAATTCTGACTCGTCCTCGGAAGTCACTTGGGTACCGCCATTCGTGTGTCAAGGATTAAATAAATGGAAGAAATTGTGTGCATAATAAGTATAGGGCTATACAAAAATCTTACCCTAGATAGCAGAATCTCAAAAAAAACTTGGGTCGATAACTCAATCAGCTTGTGCAAGAACCGGTCCGTTCATTTAATAACGTATCGCATTCCCCTTAGCGTTGGACCTTCGACAACACACTGCCCCTCCCCACCCCCTCTATTGAGAGATTCACAGGACGCTATTTGATCTGAACAGAACACGAGTGAAACAAGTCCACATACACAATTTCAAAGATTATTAAAGCACGTCAAAGGCAAATTGTTCTCACTACAAGTTGGGAAACGCCGTTTTTGCTGCTTCCCAAACCGGACGGGGGTTCCCAGAGGACGGGGGTAGGACGGAACTTCTTTGCTTGAAACCGAGGCTAAAGGCCTGGTTGCAGTAGCAAACATGTAAATTCAAGATGGCGGGAATTTTGTTCCCGTTCCTTTCTGTATTTTGTATTTGAATATATTTATTTAACAGTTTTTAAAAAAAAACATGGTCCAGTTACAGATTCGTGGTGTGGATATTGATTTTCCTTTTCCACCTTACGACTGTCAAGTTGCTTACATGGAAAAAGTTATTCAGTGTCTTCAAGAGGTAAGCTAAATTAGATCGATGAGCAAATGATTTTAGAACTAGCGGTCGATAAACTTTGTCTTGCAGTTTTCATGCTTTGATTGTCGCACATTGAAAATAACTATTGATTTAGAATATCATAACATTAAACAAAGGATGCCTGAGAACACATCGTTGGCAAATTTAGCATGATAGGTGTGTCACACCGAACGTCATTATCCAATTGAACTGAGCGTTTGATTTCTCGTGCTCGTCCTCTTCCCTTACTTTAAGGAAAGAAGAGAAGCGAATGGAATTGATTTTGCAGCTAAACATATTGGATCATGACAATCATTACATGACATAAGTATCATAATCATTAGGTTCTAGTGGGATCTGTGAGTTAAATTGCAAACCTTGTCAGCATCCATATCTGAGAACAAGGATGGTGCAGTGACAAGAGCATTCACCTCAATCCCCAGGGGGGATGCTAGGGAATTTAAGTGATGGGGATGATGGAATGGGGGCAAAATTCAAGACCCCCCCAAAAATCCCTAGGGCTTCCAACGAAACCTCCCAAAATCCCCTGGACCAAAAATTAACCCCCTCCCCCCACAAAAAAATCCCATGCTGAATTTCTGACCCTTAAATCCCAGTAAGGGGTAATGATAAAACAAAAAGAAAAACATTCGAAATTGAAGGTTTGTTTGTACTTCGCATAACTCAGGGATGTCGCTAAGGGCCGGCTGCCGGCTAATTTAACCGGCTGAAATAGAACTTAAATCCGGCTGAAATTTCACATGAAAACAAAGACTTAGGTAAAGGTTTAGAGCTGCCAAGGCCAAAAAAGCCAGCTAGGCTTGTCGATGAGCCGGCATAGTGTTTTCTTAGCTACATCCCTAATAACTATGCAGCCAAAGCAGTATCACGAATCAACCAAAAAAAAAAATACTTGCCAAAATTTCCTACCCCAAATCATCCTGGAATTGAAAAGTTTAAACCCCCAAAAATATTTTGATCATCCTCACCACTAAAAATACTAAGTACCTCCCCCCTCCCCAGGCCCCATCAGTGTGACCCTAGTACAACACCGCCCAGTATGGGGGTTAAGTTGTTGACATTAATCATTTCTGCAAAGGTCTTTCTCTGCATTCTTTAGTTTTCCTTCCTCCACAAAAACCAACAATTCCAGTTCCAATTTGATCTTAACTGATGCTTGAACAATTAAAAACTGAGTTCTTGGGAGCTCTTTCTCTGAAATGTTAGCTCAAAGTTTTAAGTACTTATTTATTATAAGGAGTTTACATCAATCCACCAGCTCTGCTACTTGATGTATTTATGATGTTTTTATATTAAAGTGCCAAACTAATAAGCGCTCAAGAAGTTGGGAGAAATGCTTGCTTGTGGCTTGTGTTACACCCTACACCTCCTTTAAGCTCGTATCACTTCGTTGTGTGCTGTATAACAGAACAAAGCATGGTCAAGGCTATTTTATTTGTTAAATAAAATAAAGATTCGTTTTCATATTGTTGTCAATGTTTTTAGGGAAAAAATGGTATTCTTGAAAGTCCAACTGGAACAGGAAAAACTCTTTGTTTGTTGTGTGCAACATTAGCATGGAGAGAAACGTATGTGGCTCAACTGCAACTAAAACAAAGACTTACATCTGATCAAGGTGGCTCAAACTATGTGCAAGCACTGGGAGAAGAATTACAACAAGCAGCTAAAGGAGATTCCTGGGGTGCATCAGATAACGACAAAGGTATTCATACTTCTTTAGTATACACTTTTGTGTATGTTGTGGTTAGAATTTGTTTTTGGTTTAAAATACTTTAAACCTGTTTGATTTTTATTTGTGTTTGTTATGATAAAAGTTATTAATATGATACAAAGTAAAGCAAATTTCAAATTTCAAATAAATTTTAAACAAAAAAACAAGTTTAGACTGCAATATACCAGTATGATGTATATTTTCTTTTGTATTATATTACATAAGGTTTGAATTTAATTACATCATGCTTTGAAATGGTTACTCTATTTAAGCTGTCTACTGTTTTACTCATGAATTACAGGTTCATTCTTTGAAGCACCAAGAATTCTGTATTCATCAAGAACACATTCCCAATTATCACAAGCTGTGCAGGAACTTAAAAATACAATCTACAGGTAAGCCTCTTTGGGATTTGTCAAGCTTATGGTTCTTACTTATGAAGTACCTGGCTTAACAAATTGTTGGTCCTGGATAATTACATAGTTACATGGTTCTTTCTCTTTTGCAAGGCCTAAAGTCAGTATCATTGGCTCTCGTGAACAGCTGTGTATCAACAATGATGTACTTAAGCAGGACACTAACTCAGCTAAGGTGAGATAAGAAGTCCTCTGATCCCAATTGGCCTTATTCAAAACAAGATGATTGATTCAAACATTATATGGTGGGAAAGATTGTGAATGAGAAGGAATAGGTAATAACATAATTGTTATTAGTTTCACTTTGGATTGATTACTTTCATACATTTCATTTTACTGGACTCCCCAATCCTCCACGTGAAAGACTGCCTGATGAACATGTTTATTAATGTTTTATTGTTATTTTATTGTTTTATTATTATTGTTTGGCTTGTCCCAGGTGCACTGTATGTAAGGGTGTGTATATGGAGAGTTTCTTTCTAGGCTTTGAGCCCAGTATTTTTTTGTTATCATTTATAGCTCAATTAAGTTACACACTTAACTACCAAATAATAGTCAAAATAATATAAGATCATAGCAATGAGGTATATAATTATGTTCTTTTGTTACTGATCATAGGTACATATGTGCAGAGCAAAAGTTCAGGCTAGAACATGTCACTTTTATAACAACTTGGAAGGTAACAGTTTCACTCAGTGATTTAACTAAATGTAACTTTTAGGAAAGTTAAGCCTACTCCCTTCAACCCTTTTGCTTTCTGTCTTGTTTCCATAACACCACAAAGCCTGAAACAGGGGTGGAGGTGTGCTATAAGTTAGTGTAGGCAGAAGACCAGGCCCACAGAGCCCAGAACACGGCGGACTAGGCAAGAAAAGTAGAAAGTAGCACAAAGAAAATACGTGCGCCGATTGGTTTAGGGCGCTGGTGTTTGTAACTCCGGAGGTCACGCGGTTGTGTAGACACGGCAATCAATATTCACGGCGCTGAAATAAGCAATGCAAAAATAACAACTAAGTTGTTTTTTTTATTTCACACTGACAAAAACAGTTAAGACTAAACAAATTTTACCTAAAAACAAGCGAGTAAATATTAAGAGCCCGCACACATCAATATTTGTAAAAAAAATCGAAGCCTGCCCTTGCCACTAGCTGGATTTGTATTTCGGTTGTCCCGAGTTCAAATCCTCGACCACGCTTTGAGCACTTTTATATAGCCAACTGGTCTGCCTCCTGCCAGTTGGGATTTTTAACCTTGTTATGTTCATTTATAAATTAGGGGTTTGTTTCCTCTGTTTCAGTGGCGGCATGCCTGTAAACTAGCTATCTCATTGAGATATGAAGCTAAGTGCATGACCACTATAAACACATATTTATTTTTTATTTTATTTTTAAGTAAGGGTTATAAGCATGTAAGAACAGACCTGCATGAGTCCCAGAACACTGGCGGACTAGGCTAACGAAAAGTGTGACCTCGTCTTCGCTGTTTCCTTTTTTTTTTTTTTTTTTTTTTTTTATATATTGTATAAAATAAATTTTTCATGGTAACAATGAGAGTTTTAGAAAAACAATATTAAATTAAGACTACTCGTTCTCGTTTTCTTTGACTGATTCATCAACTAGGTTACACCGTAAAGGTATTTGTTCATTTCAAACTGGAGCTTGTTGTCAAATATAAACTGCATGTATGTAAATACTGTATTCATCATTTCATGCACAGCTAATAAGGCCAATAAAGACTTTACTCAAGGTATCCTGGACATTGAAGATTTGGTGGAACTTGGACAGAAACACAGGTAATGAACTATTTACTGAAGACACCCTTGAAGAAACGTATGCTAACCTTAATGGCTGAAGTAAATGTTAAAATATTGATGATAGCAATTTTTAGTTGACTTCTCTTTTCACTCAGGGCATGTCCTTACTACATGGCTAGAGAATTGAAGACTAATGCAGACATTATATTCATGCCTTACAATTATCTGCTGGACCTTAAAGTAAGTTTTATAGTTAACACATTCTGTATATTTGTGAAATTGCTCTTGTATGAACAGTGCAGTATATATTTATTAGTCAAGCAATTTATCATGATTTCAATCAACCAGCCACTGTGTCTGAATCTTAATGCCAGTGTTTTTTTGTTGAGTGTAACAATACTTCCAAAACTGTCATTTTTTTGTTACTTTGCCAGTCAAGAAAAGCAAACAGTGTGGATATTTCTGGTAGCATTATACTTTTTGATGAGGCACATAACTTGGTAAGAAACATTCTAGTTGACTTGTCACCTTGTAGAGATTGTAAAACAACACACACACAGTGAATAAAGTTGAGATGGTTAGTGAACAATGTGTGTATAACCATTGATTTGAATAACTAAAGATCGCCGAAACCTGCTGAGTTTGAAAAAGTTTGGATATCAGACGTCAAGAACTAATAAGTTACAAGTAAACATAATTTTTCACAAACATCTCAGAAAGTGTCATGTTTGTAACCTAGCTACCAGAGCTTTAAACCTAACAATGATTGCAATTTTGAATGTTATCATTTTAGGAAAAAACTTGCGAAGAAACTGCTTCTTTTGACCTGACGTCATTTGATATAGCCTCATGTATAGAGGATATAGCACAGTGCATTGAGTTTATTGAATGCCGTGAACATAACGAACTGCAGGACACTAACGAGGCAGCAGGTATTCATTGTACAAAAGTATATTTTAACAGTTGTTACAATGTACATGGCTTATGGACACTTACATTCATAATCTTTCTTGACTGTATTTGATTTCTTTTGTTGTTTTAAGCTGATGTCGATATTGACAAGGAAGACCTTGCCCGCCTCAAGTGTAAGTAATTACTTTTAGCAGTTAATTATTGTCGTAAGTGGCATTGAATGGTGAAATAAACACTTGGCCATTATCCCTGAGGCGCGGTGGCCTAATGGTTAGTGCACCAGACTCTGTAGCAAATGTTCTGGGTTTGAGCCCTGGCTGGGGTCCCTGTGAACATTGTGTTCTTGGGCAAGACACTTTACTCTCAACGTGCCTCTCTCAACCCAGGTGTATAAATGGGTACTGGCAAAATAATGCTGGGAGGGGGTACCCTGCGATGGATTAGCATCCCATTCAGGGGGGAGTAGAAATACTCCTAGCTGCTTAATGCTAAGGTAACCGGGATAAGCTCTGGGCAGTATGCGCCACTTTGGCTCAAAGCTGCCCTTTTGTGCCCAGCATCCCTGGGGTAGTTGATGATTTCTTTAAATTCTCCTCACCTGTCTGGTGACAATGTATTGATTTTAATAATAAATGGAAGCCATCGCAGTTATGTATGCAACTTGAGTAGTTTCTAAAAGAAACTAACAAAGTAGTAATTAAAATAATTTTTTTTTTAAGTGGGAAGCTCCTGATTGCACAATTCTACTGTAACACATCATATCATTGTGACATTCTGTTTAAAAATATGAATACTTTAAGTAACCAATACAGGGTGTTCATTAGGCATCAGAGATCAGAGAATTCTCCTTTTACTACGTATAATTCTCTGGCTATATTTTAAAGGCCTTTATCTTTTTTTTTTATAATTTTGGGACCCTTAAAATATTTTTCCCTTTTTTTTTTCTTTTTTCTCTATAATAAATTTTTTTTAAAAAACCCCTGTTTATGATCAATATTTGCAGCACTTTTTATTGAACTTGAGAGGTTGATAGACATGCAAGAACTGCCAAAGAATGGAGATGGTTTAACAAAGCCTGGCAGGTTTGCTTAGCTTGCATTCTTTTCGTTTGACTTGATCAGAGTATGGAAGTAGCGTTTGTTATTATTGTGTAATGATGATGATGAACTTCTGTTACTCACCTGTCTGAGCCAGAGACATAAGGGAACGTGAAATCTTCTTTTATTGAGGACACTTATTCTTAAGTGAAAAACCATCGTTTCCAAATTACAATTTGACTTTGATGGAGGAGCCACATGAAAACCAGCACAAAGAGCTGATGTGGCTTCCTCTATAATATTAGTAGTATATTTATTTTCCAATATAACACACACTTTGATTGGTCAGTGTCTTGTTGTTTTGCATGAGGCTATGGAAACATGGTTATGATGTATAATTACATTTTATTGGTTTCATTTAATAAAATAAATAAAAAATGTTGCTTCTGGTCTTGGGCATTGTCTGATGCAAACACACGAGATAGTTTTATCATGTAAAATTCTCAAGAACAATATTATATTTAACTTTCCAATTCTCCCAATCTTTCTCTCCTGTTTGCTTAAACATGTAGGCCATTTTCTATTAATACAAATGTTAAATATTACCAACGAAAATACATTGATCTAATCATTGTGTCTATTTAAGAAGGAAAATGTTTCATTTTATTTTATTTGTTTGTATTTTAAGATTTTTAGAAGTTTTATCTTACCGTTTGGTAAAGCCAAAAAAAAACAAAAACAAAAATCAACTATATCTGTTGCTGATCACTGACATACAGTTCTTTTCTGGTTAAATTTCAGTTTTATGTTTGAACTTCTTTCCAAACTCAATATAAACTTTTCCACAAAAGATCAAGTTTTAGAAGTTATGGACAAGTGTAATACTCTGTTAGTTGGAGGTAAGGCTGTTTTTTAATTAAAAATACTAATAGTGTATAATGATATGTGTTAATTTTGATCACTTACACAGCACTTTCTGGAATAAGATTTAAAGATAACCTTTTCCTCCATCCAGAAAAGGTTCCCATGTTTTAGACACAAAAATGTTACTGATTGTAATCCCAGGGCAGGAAGACTAAAAGCTAAAAGCATGGGCTTTCAGCTTGCCTCCCAAATAATGTTACTGAACATTTCCTTTGATATTTTTTTTTATTTCAGGCAGAAATACCCACCTGTATAACCCAACTCTTTGAGTTGGGTTATACAACAAGTTAGGTCTTGTAATTGATAACCCCTCCCTCCTCCTCCCCTCCTAAAAATATGCAAATGAAAGGTCATTTAAAGCATGCTACCTAAAATACCAACAAGAATGTTGGCAGTTTCACTGAAATGATCATGTCTTGATTAACACTTCTTTGTGTGTTTTATTTTTCCAATTATTTTTGTTTAATACAGATACAAATAAGTTCAAGGGAAAACATTTTGCTTTACAAAAATTTTCTGATGCTTTGCAGGTACTTTAAAATATTAATTTGTTTATTTTTGTATTTAAAATTTTATTTATTTTATTTATTATGAGGACAAAATAACAAAAACTAAAACCTTTTTTGGTGATGTTTTTTCCAGGTTGTTTTTGGTAAAGACGCATCACAGGGTCATTCTACCAGTGTAGAGCCAGCAAAGTTTTTCAAGGTATTTTTCAATGCCATATATATACCACAGCACCTATTAAGTAAGTTACCTTTCCCTGTTTGCCGCCTGGTTAGCTCAGTTGGTAGAGCGCCGGACTGCTGTGCGGGAGGTCGTGGGTTCGAACCCCAGACCGGACCAACACTCAGGGTCTTAAAATAACTGAGGAGAATATGCTGCCTTTGTAATTACATCTGCAAATGGTTAGACATTCTAGTCTTCTCAGAAAAGGACGATAAAACGTAGGTCCCGTCTCCTCTATCCTCAGTCTTATAACAGGGGACGTTAAAGAACCCGCACACTATTCGCAAAGAGTAGGGCACGAAGTTCCCGGTGTTGTGGTCTGGAATGTGTAGTAAATTACAGTATGTGTACAGCGCATTTGAACATTACATATGAAAAATGCGCTATATAAATTGATTATCATTATCATTATCATTTAACACGATGTAGATAAAAGCTGACAAGCTTGTGGGGTCATGTAAATTAAAAAGTACATAAAAGTTAAAAAATTTTACAATTATTTAAGCTATTAACAGTTGAATTTAATTTTAAAACTAGTAAAAGTTTAAAATATTTACAATTAATTTAAGCTATTTACATTTAAATTTAATTTTAAAACAAGTGCTAAGTGTAGGTAAAATCTTTCTGTTTAAAATTAGAGGTTGACACAGATAATACTTTAAAGGTAAAATCGATAAAACATCCGAAGTTTTAAACATGTGGACAAGATCCTAACGACGTGTCACAAATGCCAGGTCCTTAATACAGTGTTCCACCCATTAATTAATTGACCCAGTGTTCTACATTGTTCTAATAACCTGGGTTCTCCAGTCTATAAACATATGTTGTAGACTGTTTGAACTATGTCTATTCAGTGTATTGTTTGCTTTTTAAAATAAATTACTACTGCTTATTGACATTGTGTCTTTTATTAGGTTCATATTCAGCTTGAGCCAGACAGTAATAAGAAAAAGAAGAATCTGGATGTGTGGACAACAGGATCAAAGATTTCTAAACAAGGTTTGAATTACTGAGATCACACCCAACTTTATTCTTCTTTTAACTATATATATATTTCAAGGGAGCTTGTGACAGCTCCTTGCTATGAAGTACTACTGGAGGCTGCTCTATTGGCCAATAAAGCCAAAGGTTGAAGACTATGTCTTAAAAATTAAGTTACACAAGTTAACGTTCTGAATATTCGTCATTTTGCGTTGTGATTTTTTGACTTGGTTTCAAAAACTCCCAATGTGTTGCCGAGTAAAATGTTGCACAAAAAATCGTCCCTGGTACCATGTTACACGGTGAACGATTTTGCGCACAACAATGTTGCGCAAAAAATCGTTGTTGCAAGTTGTCCCGTGTAACATCGCCTTAAAAAGGTAATATTTTGTTTTGTTGTACCCAACAGGTAGAACATTAAGCTACTGGTGTTTCAGTCCAGGACATGCTATGAAGGATCTGATGTCGTATGGAGTACGTTCAGTTGTGCTGACAAGTGGAACTCTGTCACCACTCGCCTCCTTCAGAGCTGAAATGCAAATGTAAGGTGTACCTTTTAGTCCACTGCAGTGATTTATTCCTATCTTCTTATTACCTTTTTGTAGCAAATTCCAAGAAACATTTCATGAGAATTAAGCACTTGATCCTGTCAAGAAATCAATAAAGAGTAAAAAGATACGAATGGATGCCACCAAAAAAGTGTTAAAAGTTTCCAAATTGCTTAAAATAAGCATTTTTGTACCATTTATTTTTTTCTGCCTGGTGTTCTTTATCCAGTCACTGACTCTTTTTCTACTTATTTGTGAATGCCAATTAACTCATACAGGAAGGTATTTTAGTGCAGGCAAAGCCTAACTATAAAAATGCAAAATCCAACATACCGTTTTTACTTTTTGTTATGTTGCCCTGCAGTTCCTTCCCGATTCAACTAGAAAACCCCCATGTCATTGAACGGCATCAGATGATGGTTGGCGTGGTTACTAAGGCACCTGATGGAGCCACCTTAAACTCCTCCTATGAAACAAGGTGCGTATAGGATAAAGTTGTCAGGTAGTGTTTATATCTGGGATAGTAGATAGTTGATAGTAGATAGTTGATGTGGAAGAATCTTGAACAAGATGTCATCAGTTTCTCAAACTAATTTGCTGCTACACCTCCCTTGCTTGGCTCGGAGCTGTAGTGGAATAGCATAGAATAGAATGGCGGGGCTGACGTTGCAATGCCATAAGATCAAATTTTTCACATGTTTTAACGTTAACCAGCATTTAAAATAGCAAATATTTATCAATTATGCTGCGAAATCGCGCGGAATATCCCCTGATACTTGGCCGACTAGGCCGTAGGCCGAGTTGGCTTAAATCAGAAGATATTCCGCAAGATTGAGCAGGATAATTGTTTTATTATTCAACATATTGTCAACGAAACACATTTTGCAGGTAGAAAAACTGTATTTATGCAGCGCTTTACAAGATTTCGGATGAATCTTCACAACCTACGTATATCGCAGGATATCTGTTATGTACGGATGACAGATAACGTTAACATTTTGACCATATATGGGCAGCGCGCGCATGTGTTGAATAATAAAAAGTAATGTATGCGGATAATGTGACCATTCTTACGGTAGTGGATGTATTAAATAGAGAATTAATTTTTCTCCAGGTTTACTACAGAGTACATGACAGGTCTTGGCAACGCAATAGGTAAGTTTAATACTGAAAGGTGGACACTTCCTAACCCTTGTCTTGTTGCTGTTTTTTTCTCAAATTAACGTTTTCTTTCTTGTTAATCAAAATGTCCCTATGCTCTCCGAGAAAATGTTTTTACTTTCTTTGAAACAGTTTTCGTTGTGTTTTCAATAGTTAACTTTGCCCGGACTGTTCCTAATGGCCTTTTGGTGTTTTTTCCTTCTTATCCTGTGATGAACAAGTGTTTGGAACACTGGCAAGTAAGTATTTTATTATCTTCTTCCAAACCCACAGAAACGGGTGGTTTATTGATCAACCTATGCCAAAGTTAATTTTGCAAAAGTTCTTTGTAAACTACTTCAAATACACAAATAAACAAATATTTTTACGAAAATAAATAAAAGAATAAATAAATAAATTACCTTTATTAGATTAAGACACAGTGAGGATTAAAGCTATAAGCTTGTGAGGCCTTGTATTCCTGATCGAATTGGAATTTGGAAGTGTTAGTCTTTGTGGAGGGAGGAAAACCAGAGAAACCGGAGAACAACCCTCGGAGCAAGGACAAGAACCAACAACAAACTCAACCCACATATGACGCCGGGACCGGGAATCGAACCCCGGCCACATTGGTGGGAGGCAACCCCATCACCTATGCGCCATCCCTTTGTTAGGTGCAGGAATGGAAATTGTTGTGTTTGAGAAAAGTCACGGTGATTGAGCTTTATTTTTTATTACGCAGAATAGTGGAACATGGTCAAGATTAGAACAACACAAACCTCTGTTTGCTGAACCGAGAGGAAAAGGAGACTTTGTTGAGGTTTGTGTTGCTTTATTACTATTGTCACTTCTTCCGAAGATCGTTGCTTTGGAAATCAGAGTGGGGTAAAGTTAGTTGACGGAAGATTTAAAAGCGAAGCGCACGCTTTTTTTTTCTTTTTTTTTTTTGGCGCGCTTGGCTTTTAAACCTTCAGCTTACTTTATCCCAAAGTGCGCAAGGTCTAAAAACAGAACGCAAATGAATATAACCCCACGAGGCTCAGAAAACATCAGCGTGTTCTAAAAATAAAAGGATTCTAGGCGAAGTTTTCTTTCCATTTAAGTGTTTAGGAACACGGGCTGTTTTAGAAAGTGTTTTAAGGAAATCGTCCGCCATTTCTGTTTGTTTGTCTGAGTCTTGTCTGAGTCGTGACATCAATCGCGCACTTCGCTATTGTAAATCGGCGGTTATTTGGAAACGTGTGTTTATTTCATTTTCGTTCACAGTCTCCAAATAAGTTTCATTATTATTTTTGACGCAAGCTTGTATTTTTTTTTTATTTCACAGACCATGGAGCGGTTCTACGAGAAGATCAACGATCCGAACTACAACGCTGCCACGTTTTTCGCTGTATGCCGTGGAAAGGTACAAGAATAATTCTTATGTATACTAGACGTCCTGTAAATAGGTTTTTGTACTATCTGTAGTAAATCGAGAGTGTTGCAGGCAGGTAATACATCGACAAGATTATAATAACTACCCTTACTGACCTACCAATGCCAACAAGTTGGAATCAGTTTTTGTTATATCCCAGAACAACCAAAGTTGAGCTAAGTGTTATCTGCCGAGGAGAATAACGTTTGCCTTGACTTTGATTCTTTTTTTTTTTTCACAAAATAACGAGAAAGCATTTCAGTTTTTCGCTTTTGTAAGATTCGTGGCAAAGTCGTGCAGTGCGCACAACTGATTTCCCGGCTGTTGCTATTTTACAATTATCCTATGAAATTGCGGACTATTGCCTGATACTTAGCCGACGAGGTGGTCGTAGGCCAAGTTGGCTAAAATCAGACGATATTCAGTCATGATTATATGTTGTGCTGTTTGAAAAGTCCTAAATACAAGTAATGTTTTCGGTGAGCAGTTCAGATCCCAGGTTTAACTGGCCATGTTGTTTGGCCTGGTATAAACTTGCTGGTTTTGTCGTATTTTCCACATCCTTGACCCCAGCTGACTTGTACACATACTTGAGACGGAGCGAGGAGACGGGGGAAAAAAAAAAAAAATAAAAAATCAACAAACATTCATTGGGTCAAAGAAGAATAGCTTTCTTTCCTTTCTTTGTAATTTCTAACATTTCCTTTATCATGGTTTTAGGTCAGCGAGGGACTGGACTTTGCTGACGTGAATGGCCGTGCAGTTGTCATAACAGGTCTTCCATTCCCGCCAAAAATGGATGCTAAGGTATCTTTAAGAAAGTTCTTCTCTTGCGTTTTTATGTGCTGGGTTATTACATTGTATCATTTATTTATTTATTTTTTTACTCTCTTCAGGTTCGGCTAAAGATGAGCTTCTTGGACGAAAGTCTTCAGAAAGTGAATTCTAAGGTTATTTACTTTCTGTTGGTTGTCTTGTTTATTCTTACTGTCACAAAACTAAGCACATGCAGGAATGATTTTGATTTTGTCATTTGTAATCCCACAGGGCTTAAGCGGCCGGCAGTGGTACCGTCAACAGGCTTCCAGAGCTGTCAATCAAGCAGTGGGGCGCGTTATACGTCACAAGCAGGATTTTGGCGCCATTTTACTGTGTGATGTTCGGTTCACATACCCGGATGCGCTCCAGCAGTTGCCGTGTTGGATGAGGCCTTATGTTAAAGTTTACAAAGAGTTTGGTTTAGTTCAAAGAGATCTTATACAGTTCTTTCGCACTGCTGATAAAATGGTATGTTTCATCATAAAAATATGTCGCATTCCTAACGACATTTCCAACCTTCTGCAAGGACTTCTTACTAAAAATCCAAAATAAATCAGTTGGCCCTTGTTGGTCGTTGTTCCGTTTTATTTCCATTCATTCTTCTGATCACTGTTTTTGTTGTTATTTCTTTTATTTTTTTTTTAAGTTTTTTTGCTTCCTTTCAATCTGATGTTTTGTTTCTCGATTCTTTCTTTTATTCGCTTCTGCATAGTTGTAAACCGTAATTAGAGTTCTTGTTTCTTCCGAATTCATTTTTTGGCTACCCCAACTGACAACTGTTAAGTGAAAAATAGAGCGCTTTTCAATTGAGTGTCCTGAAACCAAAACAAAAGTTATCACTCTGGCCAATCACAAAAGACACACGATCCAGTGAGCCAATCAAAACTCGAAGTAACTACATGTTGTCGATGCGAAACGCGGGAAAACTTGTGTGAGTGAGGCATGGTTTTGGTTTTACTTCTGATAAGCCGAGAAACCAATCGCTGACCATAGTAATGCAAAACCATAGAAAATGTGAATTACTTTCGACACTCAAGTAAAAACTGCTCTATTCATTCGATTTCTGTTAATCAAGCTGAGTTGGCAGGCGATTCGTGGTTTTACCAATCTTCATTTGTATTTTAGGTCGACAAGTCCTCGATGAAGGTGAAAACATTTAAAAAAGTTTCCACTCGAGAAGAAAATACGCCTCCTTCTACAACTACTGACGAAAAACCATCAAATAGATTAATGGAAGAAATGGTCTCTCAAACAAGTAGGAAAAGGGAAGCTGCAACCACAGTTACAAACCAGACTAGAGAAGGTATCCGATTTCAAATTCTCGCTCTGAAGCGTAAAGCCATCCTCCAAAACTTCCCCCACTTTTATACAGACATAATTACCATCAAATCTAACCAAACGCAAGATCCACGTCGATATACTTTTTTAATCAGGTCCTTTTTCAACCCGAGCCCCCGCTGTTACTATGTGTCCCACCTTGCATGGGTGTCTGGATCCGTCAGCGTATTTCATACCCATCTACATACAGGTCTGGATACTTCAAAGCAAGACTTATCATGACTGCTGTGATTTTGTCAGTTGTATTTGTTTGTTTGTTGATATAAGTATTCTTTTAACTTTTAGCACCCGTCTCCTCGCTCCGTCTCAAGTATGTGTACAAGTCAGCTGGGGTCAAGGATGTGGAGAATACGACAAAACCAGCAAGTTTGATTGAATCGTTAACGAATTCAGAGGTAAAACTAATCACCATTTTATTATGAAAATATGACCGCTTTTACTGATCACCCATGGTATTGTTCTTTTTGGGGGGGAGGGGGGTGGGGAAATCGTTACACACAGACACAATGCAATTTGGCTGTGTTATGGAAAACACTCAACAAACGAAAAAGAAAATGGATAGAGAAAAGTGACGAATTCTGCCTTAAACAGGCATAAAAGCATGGCGAATTCTGAGCCGATACGCCTCTTTTTCAAGGCTGTAAGAAGTCGTGAACTTTTATAAGTCCTAAAACATTTGTTTTTAATTATTTTCAGATTTCTCACGCAGCTGATTTAAGAAAAGAAAGCCCTGAACCAAAGGTGAGGTGTACACCAGTATTGTTTTATATATTTATAGTTGATTTGCTGAAGCTTAGCTGAGTTAACAATAGTAAAGTAAAACTTTGTTATATTGTTCATTTCTTACTTTATTGTTGTTGCTCATCGGCAGCCGGGACTAAACACCGCTAAACACTTGCTAATTAATAATGTTACATAATTTATTACATGCACTTTACAGGAAAGAACACTTTCTGAAGCAATAATGAAGAGAAAAGACGCAAATAAAACATCATCCAAGCCCAAGAAAGTTTTGAAGGTGATGAATGAATGAGTTACAATACAAACTTCCCATTGCTTTGTCGTAACAGTCAAAATAAACGAACACATCAACTAATCAAGCATATAAATAGAGATTGTAGAAATTCCTGCACTGTCTTGTCACATATTCAGCGTCTGATGAGTGAATCCTTTTTCTGCAGACTTGACTGTCACAGCGCCGTAATGCAAATTTACCGTAATATGTTGTGCAATATGAATTGTTTGAACGTACGCGAGTTGACACGTGTTTGAAAGTTTTACACTGAATATCTTGCTCTTCAGGTTGTTCGCCGCAACGATAAAGAAGAGATGCCCGGCCAGGTCGGTTGAACTTTTCAATTCTGTGTTTGATTCGTTTTGTTTTGTTTGGTGAGTTTGTACATGAACAAACACTCGCAAGCCTCGTAGTTCGGGTATATTGTAGTTTAGGTATATTGTCTATCATCCTCCAGGCCCTCAGATGTTGAAATCGAGTGAAAGCAGCTTCTTCCTTAAAGCACAAACACCACACCGAAGGATAACTAGAGAGAGTGGTCTCGTTGTTTCTTGTTCGCCTTTATTTCGGTCGTTCCATGACAGTCTATGAGTAGGTTATGTCTCGTACCGCTAGTTCTTTACGTCGGTTGATCAGAAGCAGTTTAGTACCCAGCTTTCTGTTTGAATTTAGAGGATTATTCAACTCTTGTTTACGATGATGAGTCAGGTTTATTTTATTTCAGAGCGGCGATCAGCAAATGGCATTGTCTTCTAAGGTTAAGAAACTTAATGAGGCTAAGATGTACATAATAAAGGTAAATATCTGAATCGTCATTGTTTTGTCGTAGTGACTTAGTAAGTGTAGGATTTACAATCTATGCACATGAGAAAAAACCTGAAGATATGACCTGTTTTCATAGTTACGTTTAAACCAACAGCTCTGACGAGCTTCTTATTCAACCTCGAGCTATCTACAAGTAAAACTACTAAATAGCAATGAATGGTGTTTTCTGCAGGTAAAAGGAGCGCTCAGTGATGAACACTACAGACAGTTTTCTCTTATTTTGAACGACTACAAACAGGTTTGTAACTAAATAATAAAGATAGTCATTTTAAGCTCGGTGATAAATTATGAAGATGAAATGTTCATTATGTCACGAGTGTGGGACAAAGAAAAAAAATCTGAGTCCCCGACGGGAATCGAACCCATGGCCTCCCAGATACCGGTTAACTTGGGGCGCTCATATGCGACAGGTTTATATGTGACACAACGCGTGTCACATATCAACCTAGTAAATGGCCCAGCTCACCACGAATCTCCCGTAAGTCAGTGGCTAGAGCGCCCAACCGGTATCTGGGGGGCTATGGGTTCGATTCCCGTCGGGGACTCAGATTTTTTCTTTGTCCCACGCTCATGAATGAACATTTCATCTTTATCAGGTTTGTAAATATAAATCTAAACAGCCAGGAATGTTGAAGCACGTTTGTTGGACAGGTATTTATTGATAAACCTAGCCCTGTATGTTCAAACTATGTGTTCATTCATATCTCTCATTGCTTCAGAGTCATGACTTGGATGCTCTCATCAATGGACTTACACCGCTGTTCACGAGAAATGAGGCGCAGTATCCGTTAATGCTAGGTAAGTGGCCTGGTGTTGACTTGTACTTCATGAAAGGCAGTACTGAAATGTCAATATTTCGCTTGGACTTCCTGTGTTGTTCTCATGACAAACCCTAAATGTTCTGAGTCATCATGTCACTTCAGGTTTTTCAAGTTATATCCGGAACCCAACAGACAAACTGCGGTTTTTTGAAGCGTACACAGATACCACGGGCTTAGGTAAGGGTCAGATGTCTTCTCTATCTTCACTAGCCATGTCATGTAAGACCTCATTTTGTGTGTTCTTTTCTAGACGTTCCATTACACTTAAAAGCTGGTCTTGTAACCGGAAAAAGAGAAGAGTCGCGGACGGAAAACGGTAAGTTAAGCTTTTAACATGACGAAGCTAATAAGAAAGTAGTTTACTTGTGCGAGGTAAGGTAAGGTTCCGGTTTCGGTAGAATTAAGCGACTTGGAGTATTTCTATTCCCCCCTGGATGGAATGCTGGTCTATTCTAGGGCTACCCTAGCATTAAATTAGCTGGTACCTATTTATCACCAGGGTGGAACACAGGCCAGGGCTCGAACCCACTACCCTCCGCCTTTTGAAACTTCAAATGAAAAGTTGTTTATTCGAAAACTATTTCGCGACGATCTTTTTTAGTAGAAAACAGCGATGAAAGCTTTTCAGTTTAAATCTCGTAATATTGTTTTCCTTTGCAGACGATTGTAGAGTTGGCAAAAAAAGAAAATCAGAAGAAAACGATCAAATGCTTACCGTGGAACAGAGCAGGAAATTAGCAAAAACACAAGTGACAGACAAGGTGAAATACATGCTAAAGCTTGTGTTCGTTTACTGCCTGCGTTCGTGCAATCTTAACTCAACCTTGCTTGAAAATTATCTGATGGAGGCCATGAATACTTTTTTGGGACAAAGTCCAAATCAGATGAATGCTATTATCTGAAAAACCATGCGATCAACAAAGAGTTAGCCAAACCGCAGTGTAGATTGGTGAGTTAAAACAATGTTTTTTTATTTAGTGGGTATTATCAGAATAATCACCATCCAATACTGTCAAGCTGTCGGGCTTGTTTGAAAAAGTATCGACTATCACGTATCTACCTCTTAAGAGTTAATGATATTGTTCTTTGTTTGTTTGAAGGTCTGCAAGGCTGGATATACTGCAAGTCTGTCACATGCCACCTCTGGACTTCTTAACGTCACTAAACATTTAAATGGTGGAAACTCCTAGCAGATAGCAATTTGACTTGTGCCAAATTTAATGAATATAAGAGTTGTGAAATTAGCTATAAATGTTCCAGACAAGGGTAATTTATATTTTACGCAAATATAAAATAACAGTCATATATTTATTTTTTGCAATAAATTGAATAAAAGTTTTTATAAAAGAGGAATGAGTTTTGTGATTTAAACGAAAATCAAACAAGTCCTGTTGCCTTTAGGTTGCAGAAGATGATAACACTTCTTTGTAACCATTCGTACGTGTGAGCATTAAATCTATCCTATAAGCAGATCATAATTAGCCTGATTAGATTATTATGATCTGCATAGTGTAAGGTTCGACGCAATTATCCCAGTCACGCGGCGGACAGTTATTGAAATAAGATCAAAATATGAACTCTCCTTACTAATTGTCATATTTCTTTTGATGTCTGTTGTGAGAATTTGGCGTAACGTCAGAACAAAATCGTTGATGATGATTCTCTTCATTCTTCGCACCTGTTTGCTTCACAATGTATTGAAATTGTAAGGCGAAATTAGCTTTTGGTCTCTGTTGGGAATTAAAGGGTCAAGATGAACGTGGCCACTTGATTCTGGAATTTAAGAAACCCACGCAAATGTTCAAATAGTTGACTTTGTTGTTTGTCTTCTGCATTCCAAGTCCTATAAACTTCCTCTTTTCCAAAAATACAGTATACCCTCTAATTGATGAGCTGTTTAATTTGTTTATTACATTGCGTGATTACATGAGTAACATGAAAAGATTAGTCCACTCGTCAGCCCGTATGTTTCCCCCTGTTTTGGCATTTTTTAGGTAAAAATTTGTTGATGTGGGCTAAATCAGCCATAATTTTAACATACTTTTGAGATCTGGGTTTTTTAAAAACAATATTTTTCTTGATAAGGACTGGGTGTTTGTTAATTAAGGGTGATATTCCATCTGTTACCATGGAAGTCTCTTCTAACGGTGAAGTAACTATCAAACAACTTGCAAACAAGGGAGAGTTCTGTAGGCCGGTCAGGATCTGTAGCGCAATCAGTGAAGTGATGAAATAATGGATTATCTTCTAACTCACGTTCCCGACATCAGTGGCCCGGTCATGGGTGACAGAAATTGCATCAACGATTTTCCGCACGAAATCGGTTTAGATAATAACTTAAAATATGTCTAGTATAAAAATAAAGCTTCCAAAATTTCCACTAATACATTCTTTTTTTTAAAAAAAAAACCATCTTCTAAATTCTTGGCTGGATTAGTTACCAAACTCTATTCGTGACTGGTTCCGTGACTAGGCCGAAGAATTAAAACTATTGTTTACGTGCTACATACGGAAGCTTTCATCATTGTAAGCTGACACAAATTGAAAAATGTGGTTTGTGTGGGGTACATACGTCGCATATTACTGTCTGTTTAACTCTGAAATTTTTAAAATTGGAAAACTATTAGAAGTCGTCACTGTTATTATTTTCACCGTTTATTTTGAAAAAAAAAAAAACATTTTGTTGCTGTATGTCCATACGTTTCTGAACGTCTCTTTGTACACTTTCATAACAACAGCTCATAGGTGTAAAATACAGGAATTCTCTTCTTTTTCTTCTCTCTTGCAATTACCGGATTCAAACGTACATTTGAAAACGAAATATGCGTTCAATTTTGAAATGCTAGCGGCGTAGCTAACAAAGAGGATTTGGAAGTATTACTGAACAAGGTTTAATAATTCAAATTGACTTAACCTCGATTTCGGTGAGATGAATTCAATTTGTGATTCTCGTAATCCGCGTCAAAGTTAATTGTTTAATTTTGAACATCCGTATTACGCTACGGTTGCTTGGCAAATATTTTATGGATTACAATTTTTTTTTCTGAGTTTCGTTTGATTTTGTAACCTTTAATTTACCATCCTTTCCTGAATGTTCAGTTAACTGTTAAAGAATCATTGAAGTTCTTATAATTATATGGGATATGGGGATATGTAAACGGAAAACGCCAACATGATTTTGTCGCATAACAGTTTAAAGTCAAGAACGTGCTTGAAGGAAGTCAGATTTTTGTGCTGCATAACTCAAAGAATTCCTTTTCTTAACGAATGAAGAGTTCTTCTGATGTATTATTAGTAGCTCTGGTGGGTCATGTCGCATTTCATTACAGGAAGACCGCAGGCTCATTTCCTTTGCACAGCTGTTGACCAAACAAACCCTTGATATACAGGCAGTGTGTCGTTATTGCTTGCTTCATCAGTAAGATCGTAAATTAGTCCAGTTTACTGCTCCCTACTGGAGCTGCCAGCCGTGTTGAGGGAACTGAGTCTGCGTTTTTCACATGGAACCTCTTGTTTGCGGGGGGTGGGGGGGTTGAGTAGCGCGGAGCAAAGACTGGACACCAATCCAGTGGAAATCGAACTTACTGTAAGACAAATGGTCACGAGGAGTGGGCGACAGGGGTTAAATACGCTTTTTATTTACCACTATCTAAAAATGGGATCTACGTGTGGAGTAACAAAACGGCAAAGAATGGTATTTGTGTTGTTTGGCGGTATTTATTTGTATGAGCGAGGATCTCGAGGCTCAGGTGGCTAGCTAACCACTCTATCTACGTCATACACTCATACATATAAGGCATTTAAAAATGGGATGTCCAAACTTGGAATGGAGGAAAATAATGGTTTTGTCGTGTAAATTCAGCCGAAATGATGTTTTGGCCTCGTAACAATTTGAGCTATGAAAAAAAAGATGATCAAAACATAACTGCGAATTGTGAAAAAGTATACCAGGTTCCACCAAACCAATGTGGTTTTATGAGTCTTTTATGATCGCTATCTCTGCTATCAGCGGTATGATTTAATAATACTGGTCAGCTAAGCAGATTTGTCTGCCGCTAAATATGAAGTATTTTTACGCCTATTGTAATTCTTCTTTTGTACAACTTAAAATAAACAAGAAAAAATTATCGTTAAAGGACTTTTTATTTTCTCAATAAATAAACATACATCAAAGCTTTGACTTTGCCGTGATGTGCCATTAATTGCTGTTTATTGCATGCATTATAAACGGTCCGTCTTGTGAATTCTTGTCTGCAATAAACTTTTTATCATTTGTCTGTATTAAAAATACACTGTTAAATTACAACTATTCAAATGAACGTCTTGAAAGCTTGAGAACAATTGCTAGGTACATCGACGCTATTACTAGCAAAAATGCAGGAAAGGGAAAACTGTTAACAAAATTGAGGAATTCCATCTCGAATTCGATCAATAGGAGCACCATATTGAATCAGCAAGGCAGCCGCGTCAAAATTTCCCGCCATTACAGCCACCTCTAGTGGTGTGAGTCCATCGGGTGTTTCACTTGTCAACTGCAGTCCCAGTCCTATCAAACTTTCAGCGCACTTTGTAAGACCACGAGCGACTGCTTCGTGTAAAGGAAATAGTCCCAACTTAGGCAATGCTTCCAATGAGAGTTTACCATTTTGAATGTCATAAACAATGTCTTCCATATCGATGTAGATGTCCTCTACAACCATCCCATATCGACGGTTTTGGTCATTTCGACTTCTCATCTTGTTTTCTCGGCGATTTTCTCCTTGTTCGCAAACAGAGTTTGTCCTTTTATCTTGTTTACAGTTAACAGAGTTATTAGACGCGGCATCTAACGTGAAATCTGCAGTTTGTCTGTTTCTAGTTCTTCTTCTTCTTTTCGCTGGTTCTTGTATGTCTTTTCCTCCGGTTTCTTTCTTGTTTCCCTTCATTCTTGTATTCTTGTTCTGTTTTTGTGCCACTCTCTCCTCCATGTTGCTAGCTGTTGTTCAACTGAGTCCAGTCTTGGATCGTTGCCTCCTTTTAAATGCGTTGTATCTTGATTAATGTAAACAAAGACGATTTTTTTGGAATTAAGAGGGTTAGCTATTACCCTTATTAGCGTTTATCTAATTTGAGCCTTGTTTATAGACTTCAAAGAAAAACAACTCATCAACCGAAAATGAACGTCGCCTGCACGCAAACTTGTTGACGTGAAAACTGGTCGAAAACTTTGAGATTCTTGCCATAAATACAATCATCAGTCTCAAACGGAAGTTATTTGCAGCCCACAGAGTGGAAAAGGTGTTGTATTTCCGCGATAATCTTAGTTGGTCACGAAACGTGCAGTTGGCTGCCACCTTGCTTTGCCAAGAGGTCGTTTCCGATTCTTTATTTTTGAAGATGACTGAATGACCCTTTCCTTCTTCAAATAATTTTAACTTTTAATCGTTTAAAAAGCCTCATATTACTGATGTAAACGTATACTAAAAGTACTTGCTTAGTTAAATACTGTGAGGGCCTCTAGACTTTTGAGACTTCAACTAAAATCGCAGCATTCATTCTGAACGATGGAATCTGTGTGGGAATCAAAGAGGATTTGAGCATCACAACACGTTTTCAAAATTGTCTTAGATTTGATTTCTGCCGTAATCCTTTCTCGTCCTTCCGCCCTCTCCTGTGAGCGGCTTCATCTAAGTATTTATTTTTCTGGTTTTCTACAGTTTGAGGGTTCATCCGAAACACAACTTTATTTAATAGCAACAGAGTTGCCTACAACAACGTCAACTAGCATCTAAAAATAAACGCAAACAAATTCTGGCAAATGTTCTTCACGGCATTTCATCAGAAGAATGATTTTTTCGAAAATTGTTTCGAATCGCACGGTCGATTATTTTTTGAAGCTAAGAATGTTTGACGTAAAACGTGTGATGTAATTGTAGTCGAGAATGGCATTTTAAGCTCAAGCAGGCTCCAATCAGCTTATCTCTTCAGCAGCGCATTGTATTAGTTAATCTTGCCTGAGTTTGCTGAAACAAGTGTAGCTGTTTAATACAGACTACCCAGCTCACAAACACGTGTTTTTCAGCTGAACGTACAATTCGGAAAGGCCAAGGTGTCGAAATACAGAATAATTTTAGATTGGTGCCCCGCCCTGAGCTTTAATTAGTAAGAACAGCAGTCTGTATTGGCGCTGACACAATCGAAACGTTCGTACACAACCAGAACTAAGGATTACGCCTTCGTTCGCGTGATAGGCGGAGCGGAAAGTTTGAAGTTTCACTTCAAATTTTAATCACACAGAAATAAACAGGAACCTGACAGATAGGTATGTTTATCCGACCGACCTTCTAAACCACAAAATTCAATGTTCTCCTGTAAAAACCACAAAGGGATCTGAACCTGTTGATTAGCAGTATTCCTGACGCTAGCGGATCTTGGTTTCAGTGTACGTGCTTTGTTCGTGTTTGGCGGTTCACAACTTGATGCTGTAGTTTAGTTTACGCTGACTGACAGAATTTTGGCAGATACGTCTGTTAAGGTCAACATAGGTCTTCAATTTAACGCACGAAATCACGCGCGCAACCATCATTTTCTCAAATGCGCGCTCACCAGTTCTCTCCTTTTCTCAGTAAAAAGTGTTGTCTGGGTTACCAAGAAAAGAAGGAAGAAATGAACAAAAATGGTCTTAAAGTTTATTGACTAGAGACGAGTCTCACTGAAGAGTAGATTATAGTTACACTGTACCGACAGTACGTAGTCGTCATGGAGATTAGTTGGTTGAAAATTGGAGTGAGAAAAATAACATGAGGAGGTAGTTGGTAAATTTAGTTCACCTGCCTATTGCTTCCATAAGGTCGTTTTAAAAACACGCCGGACCTCAACTAAAAGCCGATACCTCGATTGAACTGTGGGCTTAGCGTTTATTTCAACTCTGTGTTTATTCGGGGTCGAGCGCCACACTCTACTGGCAGCAGCTGCTTACACATTTCCAGGGCATTGCTGAGTTAAATTGCCTATGAAGCGAAATTTTTTTCTACATGGTTGAAAAGTTTACTGTTTGAAATGCACAATTCCAAGGTTTCAGAACTCTGCGATAAAAATTGTCGATTTTATAAGCGTTGAAATTTGCACTTTTTTGCCTTCAAAAGTGGCACTTGAATCGCGCGGCAAAATACCACGTGACATCAAGTTGTGACGTCGCACTGTTTGTTTAGGTTCGAGCAAAGTATGGCCGACATAAGAATGGTTAACGAGAAGGGGGAACAGGTTTGCGTTGCTGGTGCTCAAAATAACCCACGTAGCCTAAACATATCGTAGAACAGGACAGCGCATGGCAACACTTTACCACTACAGAGGCCGCCATCTTAGATTTGATCGTTGGAAGACCCTGGGGATGAGGCTGTCTTGTTTTGTTTAGACTCTTGACAAGTACAAAAGAGAACTTAGAAATGTGTTAAACATGATTCAAAACGGTAACACAATACCCGGGAGAATTATTCCAAACTGTAACTAATTCGTGGAAGTTGCTTTTGATTGAACTATATGCGAGAAGATCCCGTGAATTACAGTGGAGTACTTCCGGAGATTCTACACACTAACACACTTCATTACCTTGCGTGTGGATTATGTATTTAAAGGAGCAATGTCACGATATTTTGATTCATTTTTCTGATTACTTCTTAATCGATCAAAACCTCCAAATAATAGTTTTCTAACATAGAAAAAACAACAATAAAGGAGAAATAAAAACGTGAAAATAACCAAGGATCGTTAAAAAGGATTACGAACGACAAACCTGAAAAAACTTGCCAATTTTTTCAAGTTGAGTTGTTTTGACGTTGCTCCTTTAAAGAACAACAACCTGCCCGTGGTGTATAATGTTATTCCCCTCCCCCCTGGGGGGAACTTCCTTACATTTGCTCTACAGGTACGTGCGGCACCAAAGGGTATAGTTTTCGAGCCGGTTTTGGTGAGGAATAAGGTTTAGATTTTGTCCATTGTGGACTAAAATTGGTATGTTTTGTGCACTCTGGACAGCAGTTAGGTTTAATTTTCATGATTGTTTTTATTCATAAGGGTTTCAGGAAGCGCGCCGCACACCCCACCCCAATTTTTGGAGAGTACCCCCCGCCCCCGCTTCCCCGCTTCAGCACGGCTGCTCTGTTAGCCGATTGCCATGAACGCATAGACTGTTCACAGCCCTCTATTTTTTCGTATTTTTTCGAGAGGCTGTGGACAGTCTAATGAATGCATAAATCAAAAGACCGACTCTACACTGTAGTACATGAGTATCCTCTTATTTAAACAGCTATAAAGTGCAAAGAATCAGGAAATTATTCAGTTTCAATAAAAATATTCTAGGTTTAATAGAAATTTTAATTGTCCTTACTGATTCCCATAGACTTTCTAAAAGTCGTTCGCTTCTCGTTTCCGGTTTGGTGGTAGTAGACGCTCGATTTCGCGCTCCGCGCTCTGTGTGCTCGACTTGTAAGCAAGTCTATGATTCCCACAGATTTTGTTTTATATTTTTTCCAGGGAATCTATATGGACATCAAAGCAATGTCATCCTAATTCGTGACTTCTCAACACCTGTCTCCTTGACATTGTATTCAAATTTCATGTTAATCGCTCTCTCTCTCGTGATTTAAATCTTCTTAAGACTCCTGGGAACTAACTGCTGAACTGATGTCTAAGACGAGGTCAAATTAAAGTTATCTTGGGTCACTATTTTTAGTCAGAAATTTCGAAAAAAATCACTAATTCAAGTTATAGTAATAAATGGGGAGCTCCGCTTTAGGCGCCAATCTATATATTAGTAAACTTAAAAAAATGCTTATCTAAATATTCGCTAATCTTTGGCGTGAAAAAGGCCTGTGTAGTTACAAACGTTACTTTAAAAACCTGTAGCTGAGTGTTTTGATTAATCAAGTATTGAGTGGAATTAGTCACTACAAGGACAAGATTGTATGTATGTAGTCATGTAACGTGGGACAGCTTAGTAAACTTTGCATTGTTAGAAATTTTCGTTGAGAATGATCGAGAAGTAGATTTTAAAGTATTGGTCAAAAAATCAAGAAACTGTTAAATGGAATAGTCGTGTATTTCTGTTTAAAACTTTGGATAAATAGGATGGGAGCTAAAATTACCAAACTGAGGATAATTTAGAACCGTGAGAAAGTTCTGAATGAAGAGGTGTTAAGTTCTCTAAAATGCTCTATCGGAACTCGATAAACTAAGACTTCCGAAATAAGCAGCTTTGTGTTTGTTTAATGGATTATTGAAAATTAAGTTTGTTTTGGTTGATAAAGTTACTGTTTTCCAACGGGTTTTAAAGATAATTATAGAAAGACGGAAATACCGTATTTCCCTGAATACTAGCCCTACCTCATGAAATAATCTTCCTTGCTCATACTGAATCAGCACATTTGAGGGAGTTCTGTTAGACTACTCGCCTAGCTCGCATTATTGCTACACAGGTTTACTTTTATGATTAGTTTTAAGTTTTAAAGTTTTTAGCCATTATTTCTTTGAAGGTCTATTATAAACGATGCTTTAATGAACCTTCACCTGCGTTATTTGTTTGCTGGCTTCAACTCCATTTTTTTTCCGGAGAATATGTTAAAAATACGCCACCGATCCCACCGCTAAAACAAACAATCCACTTTTTGATGATCACCGTGTGAATCCGCACCATTTGCCGACCCGCAACGAATTGACAACAGCATAAAGAGAGGTAAATAACAAGGTAAAGGTTTTCTTATTGCGATGGACTGAGTATCTGCGAGTGAGACATGATGATATTTTGAAATCTGATATCGTGAAAACCGAGTTCAATAACTGCTTTGTTGAGGCCCTGTTAGGTTAAATTCCGCAGGCGCCGGTTACGGGGTGGGGTGATGCGGGGGTGGTGAAAACGGGCGAAAAAAAAAAAATTTTTTTTTTTTTTGTTTTTTTTTTGGGGGGCTCCCCCCCCCCCCCCCCCCTCTCCCAGTCATAATGTTGCTCATCCAACATAATTTTAATAAAGGCTAAAAAGAGATATATAGTTACAAAATTCTTAGAACACAAAACGTTTTCGACTCGAATTTCCTACACTATCAGTGGCTATGGACGATTTCGAATTCCGGCAGCACTGGGCCCTTTTAATTTGGACGTAAAGTTTAATTCGGGGGTCGAACCCAACTGCTTTGTTATTCGGCAGGTTTTCTTGCTCTGTAGTGGGAAGAGTTAGGGCAGTGAATCCTCGATTTAACGAACGTCCACGAAGTCATCGGTCTATCGAACGATATTCTTCAGCCCGGTCAAAGTTACAGTAAAATGTATGGAACAGAACTTCGATATATTAAACGAAAACGAAATCCTCGTTTAATATAACGAACACAATCCGGAAGCCCAAGCGATATAACGAATTAAAGTTAACACGCGATAAAAGATTAATGTAGAACAGACCAACAAGGATGAACAACTTCAAAGGCATTTGTCCATATTTATGTGGATATATAACTGTTGGCTCTCAGTTACGTGTAGGTCCCTAAAAATTGCGAAGAATAATCCGTTTCAGGCGTTTTGTCCACGTGCGTTTTCGTCCCCTCCAGGCTTGGTAAACTGGGGCACTGGGAGCGAGTTTGTGAACCCCTAACTTGTACACAAATCGGCTTGTCGATTTGCACTCTGATTTGGCGAAGGAAACAAAACAAAACACCAGTGAAATAGGTTGACCATACAAATTTCTTGGGAAGTTTCATTGGCTTTAACCAGCTTGGACTAAGATGATGTTTATAGATTTAAAAAAATCTTATCGTTCAGCCAATGGTCCGTTAGCTCAGTCGGCAGAGCGCGGTGCTGATACACCGGGACTTTAAGTCCTATGGCTACGCCGAGGTCGAGAGTTCGAGCCTCTCACGGACCAAGTGGAATTTTTTTTTTTATTATTTTCTCTGAGTAGCTGAAAACATTTTCTTCTTAATGTAACTTTTTTTTTTACTCAGTTAAAGAGAAAAAGTGAAAAAAAAATTTTTTTATTAAAATCATCGTTTTCGTACCAGGCGTATAAATAAATAAAGCTCGTTCAGCTCGTTTATACATATAAGCTTACCGGGTTCCATTTCTTCTGTTTCTTTTTCGATTTCTTTGAGAAAAATGTTTGTGTCAAGAAAAGGAAAAAAAAATAACACGTTGATCATTCTAAAATATAATTCTTCTTTTAATTTCTATTTGCGAAAAAATACTTCGTCAACACCATTCCTGAATATCTGCCCGTATCAGACCCAAGGTCAATCGGTGTTTTTCCGCGGCTCAGGTGTAACCTGAGTATCAGGCTTCAGGTGAGGGTACTGGTACTAGATCATGGAACCCACGAAATTGAACAACCTTGACTTTTTCCCACAGGCCAATCGTTTGTACCCCGGGCAGGTTAAAACCCTATCAATAAAATAGCCGATGAGGCTGGATCGATTAGAGACATGGATCCTTGGCAGACTGGAAATGCATTTTAATATTTCCATACAGTGAAACTCCCATCTTCCAATGCAAAATCTGCTGTGAAAAGTGCCAAACAACAGACAGACAGACAGACAGACAGAAGGAGTGTGTACACCAGCTCTCTTACAAAGAAGCCAACCCCAGCAGTACGTCAGAACATGCATTGTAACTTACATCTATATATGGGAATACCGTTCCTGACCAAGAAGTCCTTGGGGGTGATAGGAAGTTTACAGGACGCAAGAAAAGCAGCAGCAGGGAGCAGGATTTCAAAGTAACAGAAGTCATTTGCGTAATAGAAAAGAGTTTTGCAACAATTTGCAATAGAGCTACTCATTGGCAGGGTCATGGGTGTCACTGCATATGGGAAGTTCAGAACCTCTCTGCCTCCATTTTTTTTATCGCAGTCAAAGTATTTTCCTTGCTTGTTGCCACACAATTGATTTAATTCGTTTGAAGAATTCCTCAAAAAATTGCAACAACACAGTTGTTGATTTTTCTTTAACTATAAATCACCCATCTGCTAGAATGTGGTGAAACTTCATGTAAACAGGCACCCTTGGGGCAAGTGTGTGCCATCTGCTTGGGAGGTTAAAAATGTAGTGTTTGTCCACGGCTTGGACCATGAGTAAGTGTCCATTTATGAGGGCTGTCCTTTTAAACGACATGTTGGTTAGCAGAGGTTGTCCTGTATAAATATTGCTTTGTTTGTTTTTTTGTTTTTGTTTTTTTACCTAAGACCCTTCTCTTATCTAAAACACTACAAAGTCTGAATGGGTATAAGTAATAAAAAATTTTCAAGAAGGACAAGAAAAGTGCAGAGCAAAACTGTTTGCTCCAGAAGTTTATACAGTGCAATGCAGTATATTATAAAATGGTCAAGGAATTGCACACACTATGATTGGTCAGTTCAACTCTTTGTAGCTCTTTAAAGCATGACTTACATCATGCCTGTGCTTTATCGAGTTAAGATGTAGGCCTCTTACCTCACTAGTTTGAGCATGCATAATTTCTTAAACATTTTATAAAGGAAATTAAAAACCTGCTCCTTGCGCATTGTTGAGTTATATAAGCACTTGGGGATTTTTAATGACGCTTGAGACACTCAGCTGCACCTTGTGCTTCTCTACCCACTTCTCATGTTTTAAAATTTTCCTGTGTGTTTAAATAAACAGGTGCTTTTTTTTTCTTTATTAATGTTACATTGCATTATTTTGTCAGTTCAGCTGAACTGTAAATTCAATTGACTTAAACAGGGGAGGAGTTGGGATGAGGAGAACTATCATTCAAGGAAAGCCATAAAAATTACATTTTTAAATAAAAGAAAACAGATCACATGGCTTCAAACCAGAAGAGTTATTTTATTTATTAAGGCTGAACTTTTCTCTTTTTTTCACTTCAAGAGTCATAGTTCCTGTCAAAAGCAAATAGAACAAGAAATTAATTAGAAAAGAGAATAGTTTTTGTAATTACATGTAACATCTTTCTTAAACTCATACAAAATTTAAGTTTTGTTTTGAAAGGCCTGTTGTATCCAGAAGACATTTGTAAACTAAAAAGTGAAGAAATGGGATGAATACAAGAGGTAGAAAACCACTCCACATTTTATTTAGCAACACCTAGGTAAATCAAGTGAAGTTATGAAACACACATCAAACAGTCCGAAAACAATGAAATCGACTTTTGTCATTTTACTCTAGCCAAATGAATGGAGGTCCAAGAATGGGATTCATCAAGGATAAGGAAATAAGTCAAGTTAATCAAGTCACAAGACATACAAGCAATTTCCAGTAGGCTGAGGTCATGAAATAAATAGCTGTGGGATATTAACACAGCAAAAGGTGGAAAGTACATGAATAATATAAAAAGATTCAGGTTTTGCTGATACTGGCAACTAAAAGCCTTACACAACCCTCCAAGTTAAGACCATTTTAGACGCCATGGCGACTAAAATTTTGGAGCTGGCGACTAAATTGGAACTGAAGTGGCCAGCCTGGCGACTAAAATTGAGAAGAAGGGTTGAAAGTGGAGCTTAATTAAGCGTCTAAAATTTTTCAATGGCAACCAAACTTGATCAGTCGGTGGCCAAATGGCCACTAAGGAAAAAAATAAACTTGGAGGGTTGTTACAGGAGCAAACTTACTTGTTTATAATGCCATCTCGTACACAAAGCTTTGCAAGAGAATCATCGGCCTCACCCTACAGAATAAAAACAAGTAATTTTGTTTACATACAGAAACAACAATATTATGGTAAAGTCCATTTAATCCTTTTTACTCAACATTACTATTTTAAAGCATCACAGAGAGGTCTGGTTCTACAAGCACTGCAAAACATATTATTGATGCAAGTATCGCATAAGTTTTACAGAATAAAAAATTGTTGCCCATCCATACATATGGAAAAGAGAACTTGTCCTTGAAGCAACAGTTTAAAAGTTCTGACCAAATGGAACAAATAAATTACTATGAAGGACGATCAAGCATTTTGACCTTATTGTTCTCATGGTGGTTTCTGATTATAAATTGATAATTCTCTACAATGTTGAAAATTGTGGGCAGTTAGGCAGAACAGAAGAATTATACCAAGTGAAAAACACAGGCCTGGACACCTACTGGTAGCAGCTGAGTTCTTTCCATTTTTGTGGAAAAACCCAGGGCTGCAGATAATTTTTTTCACTTGAAAGGACATATGTCCCACTAAGACGCCACCTTGGTCGGACAAAACAAAATAGTGGTCAGACATATTTTTATTCATTGTTTGCCATAAAATGATTTATGATCCAAAAAATTGTCCAGACATTATGTCTGACCACACTTGGGATGTAGTCGGACATGAGCAAATTTTGGTCAGGCAATGTCCGATGACCGACTGTTATTTGCAGCCCTGAAAACCAGTGAGAATTTTCTGGCAAATGGATCAGTACAATGTTTCAACAAACACAATGAAATAAACTGTCCAGTGGAAAGGACCATTCCATTTTCCACTGAAACAGCCATGCATTTCATCGAGGAGCATGTCAATAGTGAAAAAAAAATATATGGTACAGTGATATTCTGAGCATTCTGGTAAAAATGAGAAAAGAGGAATACCTCTAAAGGTATTCCATTCTTTCCAAAAATTGCAGTGGAAAGGACAATTTTATTTGATTTTTCACCAGAACAACTGGATTCTCCATAAAAATGGAAAGCGCTCCTGATCACTGGTTGACCATTAGTTTAATATTATTGTAATGTATTACCATAAGCCTGAGGTTTCCACACAAAGCATATGTCTTGAAATTGCCAGTGAATCGACCAGTTTCATCGATCTGCAAAACAAATATTTACAGATAGTCAGTTCAACACCCCGGTATTGTTGCTTTCCCTGTTTTACCCCACCAGAGTTATAATCTATCACCACATCCTGGTCCTTAAGGTTTACTTTCTTCTTCCTTCATGGCTTTCGTTACTTTTAAGGGATGTGTGCTAGTCTTTTCTTAGTAGTTGTAACCAATTATTTTGTCGATTCAACCAAAAGCAAGACAGTCAAGAAGTTGAAGGGATTTGTGTTTTCGTTTTTTTACAGAAATAACGTAGTCTTAATTCGTCATTTTTTGTTTTTATTAATTTTTTGCATGAGCATTTAGACAGTTGTTTTCCTTATAAAGTGCTCGTCCTTTAAAAGTAACAAAAGACCTCTTCTATCAAAATATTTTGACTTGTGGGTTGCAGAAGCCTGAAATCTCAAGGTATTTCTCATCATTTTTGTCAATATGGTTTCCTTTTTTGGGAAAACGATCTATTACAAACACTGACTTTAAAATAAAAGCCAAAGCAGTACCTCTCCAATATTCAACTGGACTGAAGCGTGATCCTTTGCCGCTATAACACGATTGGTGACTGAGCTGTACAAACAAGAACGAATTTTAAGCATACGTGTTTATAAACCTAAAAACACGTTTTGCGAAAAATTGAATAGAATTACGTACACAGAAGAGTCTTAGGGGTTTACTGGAGCTGAGGAAAGGATAACAAAAGGAATACGATGATTCCAAACCTCTTTCTGGTATCGACTCACCATTTTCTTGGAGTGTACATGTCCACGTATTCTCCTGCCTCGTTCTGCATTTTATTTTATGATCTAAATAAGCCAGATAAAAAAGTGCGTTTTTAGTCAAAAGTTACGTTAATATGACCAAAGATCACAGTGAAATAAGTGGTGTTTTCACCTTGCCAACACAACTCTACAACTCGTGTAAAACAAAGATGGCGGAAAAGAGGACGAAGCGTGCGCGGTCCCAGCATTCATAGTGCGCGCTACTTGTCTCCAGGCCTTCTTCACTTTTGCCTTTGAGTAGTGTCAACTGCACAAAATATAAAGCATTTTCCCACGAGGAATTACAGTGCGACGCGCCTTACCGTGGCCACCCAACAAACTTTTTTACAAGTGTACTTTCGTAATATCATTATTTGTTTGACGAACACGCCTCCTTGCAAAGTTGAATACGATCAAATACGATCAAATACTTGTTACATCGCATTTATGAACAAAACGCAGTGAAAACGTGAAATATTACAAGATGACACTTGTAAAAAAGTTTGTTGGGTGACCACGGTAAGGCGCGTCGCACTGTAACAGCTTGGTTAACTATTTTAAAATCTTCAGATTTAATAGCATTAATTAGTGTTAATCGACTTTGGGACAACCCGGGCCGGAACACTTCTTTCTTATCAAATATTGGGCGTCCAAAGTCTTTCCTCATTTGTCCGGGACAGCCTTCATTCTCAACCCCAGAGGCCGCGATCCTTCTGGTGGTCACATGCATATTTACGGAATTCAAGTAAAGAAATTCGAAAATTCAAGTAAATGAATTAAAAAGTCCACGTCCATTCTCTCAGTGTACAAAGCGGTTTCCAGACAATTTTCAAGGGAAGATAACTAAGTTAAAGGTCCCAGTCAGAAAAGATACAGAACTGAGTCGTGGCCGGTTCCAAGTCCGGATAAGAAAGGAGGAGTTTTGGCAAGGGGATAGAAACCCCACCCAGTTAAACAAATAAGCTACAGACAGCAATACCAGACAGCGAAGTGGGGATGCTAACGGATGGCAGCCAAACCCAACCGGGTGTTCATCTTTGAAATGGATCTACTAAATAAAACCTGCAGGTATGGAGTTGGGTGTAAGTGATGAAATTATCATCAAAGGACAGGCAACGTTCCCTGTTAAAGGCCTTATGCACGGACTAAGTAAATTAAGTAGTAAGGGACAAATGAGCCAAGGGAGGAATCCCTTGTAAGCTGGGACGGATGAGAAATACTGACCAGAAGAAGGAACGTATGAAAGAAACTGGAATGCTTTGAGTGGATGGGAAGATTACACTTCAGACTTGGCGCATTTTAAAAGGGTTAGCCTGTACTGTGTGATGTCATTTGCTAAATGCGATTTATCATTCATCCGGTTTGTGGTATGTCCGTAACTCAACCTTTGCTGTATAATGAGTGTCTTGGGGTGAAAATATTTAACACAAAATCCGATTGAATAATTTAGTTTTTCCTGTCGGGATCTGTCGCAAATTCGCAAGTTTAAAAAAAAGTCGCAGGGACTCACGAATTCTCCTGTACCTTTTCTCGCTGAGAATATTCTGTGAGTTTATCCGACCATTGTGAGTTATTTTGTTCTGGTTTATTTAGTATTTCTATTTTTAAAACCAGTCAAACAAGAAGGATGGTACACAATGGGGGACCTTCATGTATATATTATGTGTTTACATTTTTTGAAGCGTGCTCTGCCTGAACATTAGGAGACCATAAGAATAAATTCGATTAGCACCTTTGTGTGAAGAAAGTCAATTTCTGAAAACACTTGTCACGCTATGTCAGCTATGATAAATGAATTTTCGTGATAAATGGACGACACAATGAAATGATCTTCTGTGAAATCCGTCAATTGTTTATTGCAACTACAGTGAATGGCTTGAATAACTAACATTTTTTCTATTTAAAAGAGGAAACCAACTGTGATTGTTGCTATTTCGGAATCTAGGTGAGGTCACCAAGCTGCGCGTTAATTGGTCAATTGACGTTTGAAATAAATTTCTTATCGGCAGGCCATATTGCAAATTAATCCAACCCTCAGGGCTAAAGTTTCGTAACCACTATATTACGCTGCTATAAAACACGAACAATAACATTGCCAGTCTATTCTTGCACAAGAAAAGACTGATTTGATCAAAAACTACTACGGCTCCTTGGTGATTTAGAAATCGCCCAGAGAAATTCGCAAGACATTTACTTTTCTGTCTTCCCTGAACGTAAACAAGCCTCGTCGCCGGTGTGACCGTGACAGTCGGCATATTATCGGTATGGTGAGTGCAGATGCCACGGACTTGCTTCACGGACAAATACTACGAAAGAAATTGAAGAAAAATACATGGAGAGAATACTGGGTGGTGTTGCGACAAGACAGGCTTGTATTTATGAACGAGGATGAGAGGAAAGTCGCAGGAATCATAACATTAACACACGAGACGACGTGTAAAGTTTTGGGGCAAAAAACGTCATCATCACAGCCTAGCGCAACTGACCGGCAGCCGAAACAAGACAATGATGATGGAACTTGTAAATTTAAGCTTCGCGCTAAAAGAGGTGTTCATCTTTTGAAAACAGATTGTAAATCAAGTTGTGAAAAGTGGATTGAAGCTATTTCGCGTGCTGTACAAAACATGTGGGATAATTCCACAAATAGCGCTACTTCAACGCATGTTAAAAAGCATATCTACAAGATCGGGGCATCAAGGTCATCAAGGGACTGCAGAAAAACTAAAAGGAATAGTTTTTCGTACACTAGTTTATCTGAAGAAGATGAAGACGCGGATACACTAGAAAGAAGTCATGGGAAGGCGGTTGGAGTACAGCGGGCAATATTAACAAGATTAACGTCTACTAAGGGAAAGTTTGAAAAGTGGATTCATTTTCCCGGCAGTCGTTTCGCTTCTAATAGCAAATCCGTCAACTATGGCGTTTTGGTTGAAGACACAACAGACTAATAAACTTTGCCGCAAATTTAATCGAAAATGATAATGGGGGCATAAAAAATGCAAAAGTAAAACTATAGTCGCCGTGTTTCATATGTTACCTTAATTACAACTTCCGGAGCAAATATCATAAGTATTAAAAGTTACTCAAGTTTCACGGCAATTGACGTGTGTTTCAAGTTCAAGTTACTTTCAGAAAATTAAGCAAGTGCTAATTTTTCTTTGTATTCGTTGCTTTGTTTATGATTTTATTTTATAGAACACATAAATTTGTATAAGTAAAATGCGTGTTTCGCGCTGTTGCGTATGTTATTGTTTTGTCAAGAAGCTGTAGACAGTTTTATGGTGATTACTAGTATTCGATTGGATATCTTTTCTTAAAATATTTGCTTGGAGCCATAATAACAGGTGACAAAGTGTACCGAGCCAAACGCATTACGTTATTAAAAATTTTGTCTAAAACAATATTTAGTTACAGACTGGTCAGGAATGGATAAAGTTTCTTTTGAATAAAAAATTTCAAACCAATGCTTTTCTTTGAAGTGACGCTTGCTTTATTATTTATTATGTTTGACAACAATGATAATAAAGAATGTCTTATTACACGTGCTAAAACTCACAGTATCACTTAAAATAGAACTGCAAGGAGCTTCAAACGGGCCAACCAAAATGTCGAGTTCCCTGCAATTACATCTCTCAGTCCTTACCCTTATTGAGTTCATGGAGTTTTGTTTTTGGCCATTAATTATCACAATAATTCATGGAGTTTCAATAATGAATAATTTTCCTAAAAAATCATCAGAGCGCAGCTGTTCCGTTACGGCCTGACTTGCCTCACGACCCTGATTCACGAATTATACTGAAACGAGTTACTCAGAAAAACTGTCAGTTGTGATTGTGTTCTGTTTCAGCACCATATAGTTGAGGTGGCACGTAATACCATTTCGCAAAATACAGTACCAAATAATATTAATAAAAATGTTTAAAAACATTTGCTCTGTAGATTAGTTAATAAAATTTTCAATTATATACTTATAAAAAATTCAGTGTGAAGAATTCCTCGCCGTGTCTAAATTGCTGTCTATTGAAACATAAAATTGAATGTTTTAAAATGCACTTATTTAGGCATCGAGAGAATTTTTTGAACTAATTTTTTTAAGAAGCATATTTCTTTTTCAAAAATAAGAGGTTTCTGCATTTTTTCTTTGTATAAAATTTTTTCACTTTTTACGAAATTATCCAATTCATACATCTTATTAACCAAGCGCGAGAACCCTCCTGGGAAAACATCGGTCTGAGGTCTTGACAGGACGGAAATCAGAAATCTTGTGCGCGTTAAACTTCCCCTGCATTGTTGTTCCTAAGGTAGAACTGCGCTCTTTTTCTGCAAGATTGCATGCAGAATCGAAGCTTCAACGTTTACCCACCATCGGAACATTGCCTGCAATGAATCGGATTACCCTGGTTATTTATGGCCTGGAAGCCAGCAGGCGACCAGAGAGGGAGGTCTAAGGCCCCGTCCACACTGACCCGGGTAAATTTGAAAACGGAGAAATTTGAAAACGCCGCGTAAAATGTTTTCCGTCCACATTTACCCGGGTAAATTTGAAAACGACACCCACTTTGGAGAGCGTTTTTGAAAAGCTCCGTTTTCGGTGACCGAAAACGCCGGTTCAGTGTGGACGGTTGGCCTAGCCGGAGAAAAAAGATGCGTTTTCAAATTTACCCGGGTCAGTGTGGACGGGGCCTAAAATACAGGCGCGGGCGAGCGATCCCCCACAATAAACGAGCTCATGATCAAGATTAGGATAGTATCTCGCCGCGTTTCAAACCATACCCAGATGTTACTTAGGCTATATTTACACAGTGTTGGTTCCAAATGGATAATCGGACCGGATAGGCCTTCTGTTTACATCATGAGAGCATTATGCCGGTCTGGAACGGTTCCGTATTCCTCTAGCTCTGCTTCCGGCCAAAGTGAAGACCGGTCACTTTAAAGAGAGGACACAATAAAGGACAGTATATGAAGTATAAACTCAGATCGTCGCCATATTGAAAATTGCATAAGCGCTTTACACTGTAAAACTGTAAACCGTATCCTTAAAGAGAGAGAAAATTATCATGGGAAAGAACCGAAAGAAAGGTAAGAAGAGGCTTGTAAGCTTGTGGTTGTGCTGTTGATTATCATATTATAGACTTCTTGTCTGGTATAAAAGTAAACTCACTCACGATCAATTCACGTGGATTAAACGCACGGAGAAATTTTTGCCATTTCCTGGTCTAGTCCCGTCTAGTAAAGCAATAATAGATTGTCTTGATTAGTCGTTATTATTACATATTTATAATTCATGTGTTCGGGCCTTTCCATTTTACATCAGATCACTCTGAAAGCTTAGCCAACTTCCCGAAATTTCTTTGTGATATGGCGCAACAAGTTAGTCAATGAAAATGTTTTCTAGTGTAACCATCCTTCGAGCAAGACATATAAACGTGTTACAGTGTTGCAGCAGTCATTGCAATAAGTACAACTTTATGTGATGGTTGCTCAGGTACAGTGGACCCCCCCCCCCCCCCCTGAAAATTTATACAAGACCTCTGCTTGGGGGGAGAGAAACTGTCAAAGATGGTTAAATTATATGGAGTTCTTTAAGACAGAAACTGTGTCAAAAATGTTCTGAGATGTGTTTATTCAACACCAGGGTTTGTTACTCTAGGAAAGCTTGTGTACAAGCGGTGTCACAACAACAACATATTAGAAATAATAAAATTTGTTGCTTAGAGTAACTATGCCTTTACCCCCCATAGTAAAAAAGATCAAAGCTTCAAGAAACCATCTATTAAGTGGAGACATAGGGCATGGGGGAGTGGGCAGAAGTAAAATGGAATGATCCTCATTAACTCTGCAGTGTTCAACTGGGGACAGTTGATCATGACAGGATGATAGGGCTATTCATAACGAATAACCCTATTAATATTTTCCTTGGTATAAAGCATGGCAGTTAGCTGTAATTACAAATGAATGTGGATAAACAAGGCCATTTGGTATGCTTAAATTTATGACTCATTCATTTTCCTACCCATGTCTTGCTCTATTGCTTTCAGTGAATCCCAATGCTTCTAGAGCTGAGCTGATGATGATGACAGTGTCGGATATCGTAAGTCAGTTGATTACAGCACACGAGAAAGGAAGTGATGTCAATCTCAACAAGTAAGTACTTTTCACAGGGGTGGATCCAGTATATTTCTTAGGAGCGGGTGCACCACTAAAGAATGGCATAACTGACTGGTTGTGTAAACAAATTTTAATAGCAAATACAAAGAAGAAGGTAATCTGAGGGGGGTATGCACCCCCTGCACCCCCCCCCCCTGTTTCATATGTGCATGTGTATGCCAATGCTTCCCCTCATTTCTTTAAAACATCCAATAATGTTAATTCCATAACTATGAAAATGTGGAAAAGATTTTCGATGTTGTAGTAATTAGGTTGTTATGGGTATGAAAAGTCACCAATGTCCAATGTACTGCAGTCAGTTTTAACATTACTTTTCCTCTGACCTATTAAGAATAAAAGGACAGGCAGCCAGTAAATATGGACTGACATCACAACCAAGACTGGTTGATATCATTGCTGCCGTACCTCCTGCTTACAAAAAGGTTAGTTCCTGATTTGTATGACATGTGCTGTTTTATGTTGTTGTTTTTTTTAACATTGTTTTCTTTTTATCTTGCCAGGTGTTACTGCCAAAGTTAAAAGCCAAACCAGTGAGAACAGCTTCTGGAGTAAGTGTCATAAGATCTTCCTATTGAAAAGTTCATAACACAACGTTGTAGCATTAAAGATAACAGGTATAACTTGTCAAAAATTGCAACTTTCAATGAAAACTAAGAAATCATGGGCACAAAACAAGCTTGACTGTCGCTTAAGGACTTTGTGTTGCTTCTTCTGCTCAACGCCATCTCTGGAACAGAATTATTTTGTTGTTGTCGATGTTGATTAATATTAACTGTTTTTTTCATTGTTGTTTTCTTAGATTGCTGTTGTTGCTGTTATGTGCAAACCTCACAGATGCCCACATATTAACATGACTGGCAATATTTGTGTGTAAGGTCTTTGTAATCAATGGTACATATAAGGCAGGTACAAAAGTTGGACTGGATCAACTGGAATTGCCGATTTGAATGAGAATAGCAACTATTCAAGAATGAGAAAATACACAATAGCTACTATTCTTATTCAAATCAGCAATCTGAGTTCTTCTGGCTGACTTGTGTACCTGCTTGTACATATATGTTTCAGTGAAAAACTTTATTTGTAAGGCTCGCAAACAACCTTTTGTGGGTCACACAAGTTTACCTCTCTTTTGTCAAATTTAAAGGTGGCAGTCTTCTGTATACTTATTATACATTGAGAATTGCATTCTTGATTTGTGTTAGGTATTGCCCAGGAGGCCCAGACTCTGATTTTGAATACTCCACACAGTCCTACACTGGATATGAAGTAAGATTTCAAATAGCAGTAGGGTGACAATTGGGCACTTACTTTCAGTCTCCCAAACTAAGCTGAACCTCTAACACATAGAATTTTATTTCAAGAGATAATATCTTAGTAGTCTAATGACATCTTGGGAATAAATTATGTGTACTGTTTCTTTTTTAATTGGATTCAATAACAATTTCTATCTTTGAAGGTACATCAACATGACTTGTATAGCACACACAAAAAGACCATTTAGCTGTCAACCTTGCATTACAAGCTGGAGAGAGTGACAGGAAGTGATGATCAAAAATAATAAATAGATGTTCCCTTGCATAATTTTTACCTGTTATTCAACGTAATTGTTCCTAAGGAAAGTTAAATTTTAGTACACATTTTTTTAGGTTTCCTCCTATTTAAACATTACTTTGCACAAGTATCTTGCAAAAATGTCATTCACACTGTATGTCACTGACGCTATAACAATGTTGTTTGATTGAACTGTTTCAGCCGACATCAATGAGAGCAATCCGAGCAAGATACAATCCTTATTTACAAACAAGACACAGGATTGATCAGGTCAGTGCTGTGTGGTTTGTTCACTGCATCAGTTGTTAACAGATTTTTAATTTACTACCACACAATAGGCGAAAACAACAAACATCTTATTATCCAGCGAGACCTAGACAATGTTTGTAACATTGGAAATTTATAATAATTTCATGAGTCTTGTTTTAGTTTACTTGTCTTTATTAGCAATATGCTTATTGTTTCATTAGCTGCATTCCTCTCTGTCTTATTACCATAACTAATCAGTCAGGTTTTCCTTTTTTTTTTGTAGCTTAAACAGCTTGGCCACAATGTGGATAAGGTGAGAAATGTGAAATAATCTGTTTTTAGGATCATACTGGAAGTTTATGTTGTGGTTCAACTTTATCCTTGGTTTAAATTTTTATTTTCCTTTGTTTTTGGTTATGGTTATGTATGATAATGAGTTTAAAACAAAGAAAAAAAAATTGGACCAAGGATAAAATTGAAGCACAACATTTATGTTGATAATATTAATCAATTTGCCAATCTGATGACTGTTTAATCGGTCACGGTCTCTTTCTCAAGGTTGAGTTCATTGTAATGGGAGGCACCTTTATGTGTCTGGATGAAAGCTACAGGGATTTCTTCATCAGGAATCTTCATGATGCGCTCTCGGGCCACACAAGTAACAACGTCGATGAAGCTGTCAAGTAAGACATTTCATGAGTTGACCTACTGTCTTTAATGGGGTACAGACTACTTAAGAGCAGAAAACAGCAAGAATTGTGAGAATGGGAAAAAAGGATATGGCATGAGTTTGTTTGTGTAAATTGTCAATTGGAGAAAACAAGAGCAAAAAAGACAAAATCATCAAAAAATATGTAATAAACTTAAAAATCATATATTTGTTATATACCGGTAACATTTATGCAACAAGATACTGGTAATATTTTCCTGGCAATCAGTTTATTTATTCTTGTGTCAAGCTGATGTACTGAAACACTGACACCATTCTGAGAAATACAGTAGTCAAGAAGTGTCCTGAATTGAGTATTGTTTGGGTGGGTAATTACAACAGATTTGAACATACCCGTATGTCTTTTGTTATTGTTATGCTTCAGATACTCAGAGAGAAGCAAGACAAAGTGCATAGGAATCACAATTGAAACGAGACCAGATTACTGCCTGAAAAAACATTTAAGGTGAAAAAAAAAATAAATAAATAAATAAAAAATAGATTGACACAGCAGATTGTCTGCTGTGTTTTATAGTCAAGTATTCAAAACACACCATGAAATGAAAGGCTTCTTTTCCTGAGTGGTTGATGGTATCTTCTGTTCAGAGAATGTACAGTTAGATTATGGTATAACATGAGTGGAAACATACAAGGGTCAGTTGAGGTCAGTCCTGCTTTAGAGAATTAGCTGAGCCTGCAGTTTTTGTAATTTAGAATTCAGTTGCTAAGCAACAGGTAGTTTTCCACTTTTTACTGTACAAACCATCTTCCACCATACTGCTGCTTTCTCTTTAAATTTTTAAACTCTAGTAATTCAAGTTAATAGGAGTTATCAGTAAGTCATAAACAAGACTTCATATGGCTTGACCAGTTGTACTGAGTTTAAACTTTTTCTTGTTTTTAGTTCCATGCTAATGTACGGCTGTACTCGTCTGGAGATTGGTGTACAAAGTGTGTATGAAGATGTAGCAAGAGATACCAACAGGTGAACAGAACACAACAGTAACACAGTGAATAGCATATTATTCCATTAGTCGCAACATCAGTTTGTCACTGTGGACATAAAATGTTTTGTAAGGCATAACTGTACTTGCTGTTGTAAGATTTAAGTTATTTCGTCAGGAGAAAAAAATTGATGTTCAACTTGATCAGATGTTCTGTGAATCATATCAGCTATAAATTGTAAAAATGATCATCACAGTTGTATTTGCTCATTAAATAACATTATTACCAAGAAGCTAGAAACATTTCGGGACTTTTCTGTAAGTGTCTGTAAAATCACATTGATGATTAATTCTTCACCTGATACTTCATTCACATTTTTATATAACATTATGACTTCATTCATTTACATCACTGTTGATAGCAGCTCAACAATATATGCATGTCATACTTTCAGGTCTGAATTCTGATTAAAAAAACTTGTCATTTCTATCACACAGACCATCTGCATTGTGTGAATGCATTAATTATCTTTGTTAACTATATATGTTTTGATGTTTTGTTCTCAGAGGCCATACTGTCAGAGCAGTGAGCGAGTCATTCCATTTGTCCAAAGATGCAGGCTTCAAGGTCTAGTATTCTAGTATTTTCAGTCAGTTATAGATTATGCAGGACTGAGCAGGCTGCTGAAGATTTCTGTTAAATGTAAAAAAAATTCCAATTGTCAACTGCAGTTTATTAATCAGTCAAGATTCTAAACTACATGCTATACATTTAACAAAGAGAAAGACATTTATTAGTCAGTGGCACAAGCTACCGTGAAGAAAAATCAGAGTTCTCCAAGTACAGGAGTGGAGGGGAAAAAAAATAAAAAAAAAAAAAAAAAAAAAAAGTACAGGAGTGGAACCTTAACAATCAGACACCCTACTACTAAACTATAGTTTTACCAAAGGAACATATATAGAAGCCTAATCTACAAACTGGCTATTAAAGATGTACTTATTGTTCATCTTGGTGTAAGATAGGAAAGATAAATGTTTATTGAATCATTTGTTTGTCTAATAATAGAATCGCTTTGAGGTGTTAATCACGACATTTTGACTGCTATGCTACAAGTCTTCATCAGGCGATCTACAAACTTGATTTGCTTGTTTTGCAGGTTGTATCTCATATGATGCCTGATCTACCGAATGTTGGATTGGAAAGAGACATTGAACAGTTCATTGTAAGTATTAAATCTGAGTTCTTTCCTTTATGTTTATGCCCATCTTTTTGAACATCATGGCACCATCTTTGTGGTACTTAATTGCTTATTATTTTATCGTCACAGGAGTTCTTTGAAAATCCTGCATTTCGTGCTGATGGATTGAAAATTTACCCAACCTTGGTAATCCGTGGTACAGGTTAGTGAGTGTGTTTGTAGGTATCTAGGTACAGTAAAGGGTGTAATGCAATCTTCATACATAACACATGCTCTATCTTCATCATCATCATCATCATTATCATCATCATCATCCTCATCATCATCATCATGGGCCATCTCTGACTTGATCTACATAGAATTTTTCAACTGTGCTTATCTTATAGTTATATAACACATTTTAGGAGGCAAGCATGGCCCAGTGGTTTAGGGCGCTGGTGTTGTAATCCGGAGGTCCCCAGTTCAAGACCTGCCCCTGCCACTAGCTAGATTTGTTTCTCGGTTGTCCCGAGTTCAATTCCTTGGTCACGCTTTGTATATGGCCAACTGGTCTGCCTCCTGCCAGTTGGGATTTTTAACCTTGTTATGTTTATTTAAAAATATTTGTTTCCTATGTTTCAGTGGCATGCCTGTAAACTAGCTATCTCAAAGCTAAGTGCATGACCACTTTAAACTTTTAAAATTAAAATAAAAAAATAATTAATTAATTAAAACATTATGTTGTCATGTTTAATGATATATGTAGGTTTGTACGAGCTGTGGAAGACTGGACGCTATAAAAGTTATCCTCCCAATACACTGGTGGACTTGATTGCCAGGATACTCGCATTAGTACCACCCTGGACACGCGTCTACAGAGTTCAAAGGTAGCCATCCAATGTAAAAAATAATTGGTTTTGAACAATTTTAGATTTGGCTGATATCAGCACTTGCTTTTGCGATGCTACCTTGTCGGCCATTTACGTCACTTTTGTGACTCCATAGGTCACGCAATGTCACATGCTCTTAGGATGTGTTCTCATTGAAGCCACCCAAATGTTTTTCAAGTTTTGTGATAGGCTGATGATTCTCCTGGCACAAATGTCATCATAATCAATAAAGATGTCATGTAAACCTTGTGTGTGATTGTTTATTTCAGGGATATCCCCATGCCCCTGGTGAGTTCTGGCGTGGAACACGGCAACTTAAGAGAACTGGCACTAGCACGTATGAAGGATCTGGGAACACAGGTAAGAAACCCAGATTCTACTAGGACCATCCCTTGATGATGATTTACTTTATTCTCATGACCTGTCTACTTGACAATGTATTGATAATATAAGGAGAAATAAGGTGTTAATCTTGCTTGGTGATTGATTTGACTTGTTAGTGCCGTGACGTCCGCACGCGTGAGGTTGGAATACAGGAGATTCATCATAAAGTTCGACCTTTTGAGGTAAGTCGACAACAAGGATGTCACGCCATACTTTCATACTGCTAGATCACGCTAGTGTCACGCCTTACTTTCCCACCACTTACGCTAGCGAGCGCAGTTCCAAGTTTTAGAGGTGTGAATAACATATTTGTCGCGTGGTGAACGTTTAAACAAATTTGGATGTGGTTTCTTTACGTTGTAGTTTAAATTCTAAGCTAAATGTGACTTTTTTTGTCAGCTCTACAGAAATTACGTTGTAAGATTTGCACTCTTCTATTTTTCTGCGACTTTGAGCTTTTCAGTACTGACATATACAGACCAATTTGTTTGGCTGAAGTATTGTCTCTGGCTTGGACCATGACTTAAAATGTCATTTTAAGCAGTTAACATTAAATTGTGATCATGCTTCTTCTGCAGATTGAACTCATTCGTCGTGATTATGTGGCCAATGGTGGATGGGAAACGTTTCTGTCTTATGAAGATCCAGAGCAAGATATCCTTTTCCCTATTTTCATTTTCTCGTATGACTATGTATTGACTATTTTTCCCAGAGGTGGTCCACGTTCATTTGTGTAAGGCACTATTAAACAATAAACGTCTTTCCCTCGCTCTCTTTTTTTTTTCTTTTTAGTTAAATACGTTTACCATAGTAAATAATAAAAATGGTAGATTTTAAGCTCGGGATAAATTGTAAAGAAATTATTCTACATGACACGAGCATGGGACAAAGAAAAAAATCATGCATTTGTCCCACGCTCGTGTCATGTAGAATAATTTCTTTACGTTTACCATACTTTACATTCTTGCGTTCTGTATGGATGTAAGGCTGAAAAGGACGTGAATAATTAAATAGTAAATCAAACCATTTTCCTTAACCATGTGCAAATATTCTGGTGGGTTTACTAAGGTTGAGGAAGTGTTCAGAGGCTTCTTTCAGACCTGAGCTAAAGGGAGGCTGTTCAGTTGTCAGGGAACTTCATGTGTATCTTTTTACATTACATACTGTTAACGTAGTTCAAGCTAATAGCAAAGTCTGCGTTCGAGCCTAGTGTCCCACCAGGCCAGAGACTCTCCCGGTTTCCAGCATGAAGCGACTAGGAGTATTTCTACTTCCCCCTGGATGGGATGCTAGTTCATCACAGGATTACCCCAGCATTTAAGTCCCCAGTATATATTTATGCACCTGGATGGAGAGAGGCACTATGAGAGTAACGTGTTTTACCCAAGAACACGAGGGCTTGAACCTGGACTATGCGGAGTTTGACACCACGTGATGACAGCCATCGAGTACGAGATATGTGCAGCGGGAGAGATGAGACGTGGTCAGCGTCAGATAGAGAAGTCCGATACGGGGTCGGGGGACCCGCCCCATCACCAGGAAAGGAGCAAGGAGGAGAGTGGGAGAGAGGGGGAGGAGAGGAGAGAGGGGAGGGAGGAAGAAGAGAGGAAGAAGGGGGGGGAGGAGACGCGGGGGGGGGGGGGGGGGGGGAGAGGGACGGAGGGGAGGAGGGGGGGGGGGGAGGGGTGGGGAGGAGGGGGGGGGGGGGGGGGGCGGCGACCCGGGCGGGAGGGAGAGGGGGGGAGGAGAGGGGGAGCGGGGACGAGAGGACGGGGGGGAGGGGGGGGGCGACAGACACGAGGAGACGACGGGGGGGAGGGGGCACAGGACCGGTACCTGAAGACCGCTTGATCCAGAGTTCAGCACACTAACAATTAGGCCACTACACTTCCCATGTTCAAGCTAATACTGGGGGCTTATTGAAAAACCGGCTAACTATTTTTGAGACGAGTTTTCACCAAACTGTCATCTCTTTAAACGTCTTTATGTTGGGTTTTATGTTCAGTCTCGACCAATAAACACCAGCTTTAAAGAAATCACGTGATTGGCTGAAAAAATAAAGAACTGCCACTTGATTGATTTGCAAAGAACATGGTCGTACAATATTTATAACACCATTCCTTGACATTGTTGCTATAGCTACGGCAGTGTGGTTCCTGTTAGTGCTCGCGATCCATCCAAATTTCAGCATCAAGTAAGTTCCCGTATGAGTGGCAGACTGTAGTAAGAGTCGGCGTGTTGCTAAACAAAGTTTGTTTTGACTTTTTAGGGTTTTGGAATGCTGTTAATGGAGGAAGCAGAGAGAATCGCCCGTGATGAGCATGGATCCATAAAAATCGCCGTTATTTCAGGTATTTCAATTATAACATTAGTGATTAGGCTCCAACGCAGACGTTCTGCGCTAGGAGGCTATTAGTGATTGAGAGGGTAGGGATAGGGTCACAGGTTTGTCCTGAACAGAGATGTGGAGAGTTTGTATAAAAAGGCAAAAAATGTCAATTTGGTGAAGGGTTAGTTCATTCATTGTGAATTTTCTGAAGATGTTTTTAGCAGAAAACAGGAGTCAATCGGTTGCGCAAACGTTAACTCTGAGCGATAGGCGTTAATTCCGATTACATGTTGTAAACTCTCAGTTATAATAACAAGAGGGACAGGAGATTGTATCAGGGATGTGTAGGAGGGGGATGATTATTTCCTTCTTATTCCCATCGCCGATTCATTGTTGTAATTCAATTAAAAGCTTGACTAACTGGGTTAACTGTAATTCTTTCTCACACAGGAGTTGGAACTCGGAATTATTATCGTAAAATTGGCTACGAACTGGAAGGTCCCTACATGGTGAAGAGTTTGCTGTGATTTGCACAGGATCATCAGCTTATAAACCTTGAACGTGGCACGGCATAACTAGGATATGCGTTGGATACCAGCTCGGTTGCGGCATAGACTTCTCAATGACGCGGACGGCTTTAAAGGCTTGGCTACAATGCCTGTCAATGATAACGGTGTCGCGTAAACCCACAGAGCGTTCATAAAGAAATATTCCTAGCTGCCACTGACATTCTGAACGATCTCTTGTTCAATTCCAGGCTTGTTTATAACAAGACCTTCATTGGTCATCATACTTGACCAGTGGGACATATACCTAATTGAAGAAACGTTGACCCTGTGAAAAGCATAAACCATGAACCATGAACCCACTGGCATCTGGGTACACAGTCTTGGTAAGCTTAGTAATGATTCTTTTATTGATAATCAAGATATTTTCATTCTTTGAGTGCCTTAAAGCATGATTTTTGCAACCTGCTCTATTATCATGTTCATTCTGTCACAGACCACGTTTATTTTATCCAATTACCCAGTAAACATGTGGGTCGCATCGTTCATGGTTTATGCTTTTCATGGGTCAACGATTCTTCAATCAGGTATATACAAGAAACTCGTCAGATGTTGCAAAGAAATAAAATTGTACAGGATATATTAGCGAGGAAATACTGGGATGAGAATTAACAATAGCACTGTGAAACGATGGCACATACACGGTGCATACCAAATAATCTGTGTAAATAGTCAGTGTAAACTGTTCTAAAGAGGTAACGAGTCTGTCTTCAATATCCTGCCCTGAAATGCTGAAAAATCTGTTAAGACTAAATATAGAATAATAAACCTTCGTTTCTTCGCGGGTGACTGAAAGTTTTCTAACCAGTATAAACTGATTTGTAAACAAAAATAGTTCCGTTTTTTTTCTTCAGTTCACTTGTTGATATTTTGCACTTGAATAGAGTAAGCTATATTGGTTCACAACTGTCTCATTGTTTTGATTAAACAGCGTAATAAAGGGAGGGGATCCTATAAAAGTGTTTACGGAAACTTCGTTTTATATTTCTCATCAGAAGAGAAGATGAACGACTTGGCTCCCTAAAACCTCAATAGCAAGTACGACGAATACGATATAACCGCGTTTGCCAATGGTTTATCTTTATACACATATAGCACTTTTATCTGCTGGCGTTTTCTACTCTGGACCGGGCAGAATCAAGATTCATGTTAACCCGGACACCACCGCAGAATGATCACTCGCCTGATTTACTACATTGCTAACGTGTTGTTCTTCAAACAAATGACCTGCTTTCAAAACAACTGACACGGATTTTAAAAACAGAACTCTCGCAATGGGAGGACGCGAACTCGCAGCTCTTATTTAGTCGTTTCTTTTTTTTAACAAAAACTTAAACTTCATACGAAAGTTTGTTTTCGCTGACCTTGTTTCAGGAATCACAATAACCAGAGTAAGAGGCCGATTTTTCTGCGCACACAGATCACTTGGCGTATACCAGGTGTTGTGTTGTTTTTCTCAACTGAGCCACCCGCTCAATTGACTCAAGATTAATTATAAACACTTTGTAAATCAAGCCGGGATCGTCGTCTACTTTGTTTTGTTTCGCACTTATAACAAATTAGTCTACACGCCCTGGGTATTTCTTTAGCCTAATGATTTGTTCCTAAAACAAACAAGATAAGAGCTAAAGAGGGAGCGCAGGTACCCGCGTGACATCAAATTACCTCAGGAAAGTTCAAAGATAGTTGCCCTTGCAGACGAAATCAGATTTGTGTTCCACCGTGTCTGTCTCTACTGTCACAGACGCGACTCTGTGCCTCATTTTAAATCATGGGGCACATTACTTTGTTGAATATGAGTTTGTTGTTAGCATTGATTGCTATCGTGTCGTCAAGACATATTCAGAATTCCGAAGACGAGACTGAACAAGACCCTTCAAAGTCTGGCAAACCAGGCGAGTATTTATGGTATCAGACTGGATCAGAACAAACAGTAGCAAGGAGTTCTATAGCTAGATCATCACAAGGAACAGTCGATTCCGATGAAAATGAAGAATTAAACAGTGGTGCCATTCCCTCTGAAGAGGAGAAGGATCTTAGTGGAAGTGGACGAGCCCGATGAAGCGGAATATACGTCGGGTAGTGGAAGCTATCCAAGCAGTTATATGGTGGATGTACACGAAACTGACAAAGACAATTCTGTTGAGGCAAAGAGCGATTCTCCAACCGAGGACCTTGCTAATTCTGAGCAAGGACAAACAGCAAGAAGCAAGCGCCGATTTTTCAGGAGAGACCGAAGAAAAAGAAACTGAAAGCTCGGATCATGAAATAAAAGAACAAGATAGCAGCGGTAGCGCTAATGTTGAAGAAGAAGATGAAAGTGATAGAGATACTGACAAAACGGAAAATGGACAAACACATAGCAAGCCCGAAAACGAAGAAGCGAAATTTACAGAAAAAGCAAGGTTAGTAAGGGAAATAGTGACAGTGAATATGACAAACTCTTCAAAGACTTCAAGAACGATGGCGATCTGGGTCTAGACTTGGACGATGGTGATGACGGTGCCTTAGATGACGCCCTCAGTGAAGAGGAAGCTCAACAGCTGATCTCTGAAGGAAACAAGGATGAGACTGGGTTGAGCAAGAGTGAGATAAGCCATCATAATGGTGAAGGAGGAGATTTGTCTTCAATGTTTCGAGAGGTTTCAGGTGATAGCAGCTCAGGCTTGTCTTCAGATGAATCTCGAGCTTTTAATAAGAAGTCCAAGAAAAAGACGCCTGGCCCAAAAATGAAAGAAATCCTCTCCAAGCTCGACAGTGATATTTTTAGAGGACACAAAAGCGAAGAGCATGTACAGCACCACAGTAAAGAACACCGAGATCATCATGAACAACAACACCATCATCATCAGCACCACGAGGATAATGGAACCTTCAATGGAACAGCCAAAGAAGAGGAGTCATCACGGGCACTCAGTCACCATGCGGATAGTGGAATCTTTAATGGCAGTGTCAGCAATGTGACACTGGAGGCACAAAAGGTAACGAAACAACATCCTAAGCACAAACATTACCATCATCACGGTCACCATCACAAACATCACCACTACCACCACCACCACCATCATCATCATCATCATCACCATCATCATCATCGTCATCATCATCATCAACTTGAAATTGAAACACACAAGGACGATGTCAGCGCCACGCAGATTCAAGGAAGCCAGCTCCAGCAACCCAACTCCAGTGCCCAGTACTCCGCACAATCCCCGTCCATATATTATCCTGCAGGCCCTGCTGTAGCATTACAGCCGCAGCCCTCCCCAGAAGAAGTTTCCCTTATGCAGTTTTATCAGCAATCTTCAAACGGTTATGCGTACCACTCGGTGAAAAACGCTGACAGAACAGGGGCCGTTTGTCTGGATGGTTCTACCCCTGGGTACTTTGTAAGAAAAGGCTCTGGTACAGGAAGCAAGAATTGGATAATTTACCTACAGGGTGGAGCGTGGTGCGAGAGTGAGGAAGCTTGTTTGGGAAGAAGTCGCATGCATCTGGGTTCTTCGCTATTTTTCAAGCCTCTTGGAAATCCTGGGGGAATTCTTTCAAACAGCGCTAAAGAGAATCCCGAGTTCTACAACTGGAATGTTGCCTACCTTCCTTACTGTGACGGTTCGTCATTTTCAGGCAACAGATCTGACCCTGTGCAGGTTGAAGGCTCGCTGCTTTATTTCCGAGGATTTAGAATTCTGGATTCTACCATCTCAGAATTGTTATCAGACACGGATCTAAAGGAAGCCAGCCATGTTGTTTTCTCTGGTACCTCAGCTGGTGGACTTGCAGTCATGCTCCATGCGGACTATGTCCGTTCTAAACTTCCCAAAAAAGTGAGCTTCCGTGCCTTGGCTGATTCAGGATTTTTTCTTGATACAGCTTCACGGAAACAGAAAAGACATCGGAAATTCAGGAAGATAATGCAAAGTGTGTTTAAGCTGCATGACTGCACGAATGGGGTTCCACAAAAATGCGTCGACAACATGTCCGGCAAAGAGCTTTGGAAATGTATCTTTCCACAATACTTTCTACCCTTTGTTAAAAGTCGTATGTTTATCGTGAATCCTTTGTACGACTCATGGCAGCTTGGAAACATCTGGGAAATCAAATGTGCTGCACATCCGTACTCCTGTTCACCGAAAGAATTGAAGCAGATCAAGAAATTCCGGAAAACCACCTTAAAAGCCATGAAGGGTGTGATCAAGGGGTCAAAAAATCTTGCGCTATTCGCGGATTCGTGTATCGACCACGGTCAAGTGATCTTTAATGCCCAGTGGAATACGATTAAGGTCATGCAAAAATCCATTTCATCGTCATTTGTTAAGTGGTACCACAAGCCAAGGAAGGGCATGTACTTTATTGATGAAGATAAATATCCAGCTAACCCAACATGCATAAGCAAGGATGTTGATAAGCGATCAGAAATTTTTACAGAAGGATTCTAAATATTAGAGTCCGATAACGTACGATTTTTACCCACGCATCTAAGTACGTACTAACCAGTCTTGAGAAAGTTGTCAACACAGTCTCAAGATCGTACGATCCTCGAACACTTTCCGAGGATCTACTGAGCTTAGAGCGGTTTTCACTTAAGTGTCGAAAGTACTTTGCGTTTGCTTTGGTTTGCGTTCACTACGCTTAGTGATTGGTAAATTTCGCGCCACTTTCTCGGCCATGGAGTACCACCAATCGCGACTCGCTCGCGCACGTTTCCCGCGCTTCGTGCCAGCTACATGTTTTGCTTCGAGGTGGTTACTGGATTGTTTGTGTCGTTGTATTGGTAGAGTATTACTTTGGTTTTGGTTTGGTTACGACACTCAATTGAAAACTGCTCTAACACTATTGAGCGAATGTTACTTGAGCTGACTGCATCAGAAAATTCAAAGTTTTCATAAGATGATTGCCCCCTTATTATTTTTATTTTATTTATTTTTTTGCCCGTTTTGACAATTTCTTTGCTTGTTGTAAAATTTACAATTCAGGAATGTGTTCACTACACTTGAAGTGAACCATTGCATGAATTCGGTCTTGTTACCAGGAGTCCGCTGGCCTAATGTTTCTATACCGTCGAAGATGGCGGTATCGTTTTACTTAACTTTTCATATTTAGCGCGAGAGCCTACAGTTTAATAATTCCTTGCTAGCAGCAGCAAGAAAACATCCAAAATGTTAGGATGTTTTGTGCTCAACACTGTATTATTTTATAGCATTGTTTATAGATGTGGACTGAATCAATGCGTAGAATACTTAGCTAGTTCTGACTGCCCATTAGTGACAGTGCAGTTGTGCGCATGTGATGTCCTGTTCTAATTGTTCTTCCTACTGGAAATAAAACAGAAAGTTCCTTCGGTTTGTCAGCGCATCTTGTCTTTTTTTACTTGAGTGTGATTATCGTCCGTTCCAAAAGGAATCAACTTTTAATTTCTCATTAAATTATCAAGACATTTAAACAGGCAGGTCGCCAGAATAGAGGAAACCGGTGCGGTTAATCAGCATGACCTTCTCACCGGACTTGTCCCCAGAGCTTTCGCGCCAAAACGGTTAGCATCAGACCAGAAAGCCCTGGGCATCAAACCTCACTTCAATGTACTTTAAATGTCTCCATTGTATATGTTATTCAATGTTACAAAAAGAACAAAGTTTAAAACGAAAAAGAACCTTACTAGTACTACCTGCCTCTCCTCCCATAAGGGTGAGCTGAAAAAGTTTTTGCTGGAAACATGAGTCGGATTACCTACGAACGGAGGAAGGCAAGAGCCGAGAAAACTGTTATTTGTTGGAAGCGACTGAGACCTACAATCTTTGACAAAATCTTAGCACAATGGACAATTCCCTCTATGAGAGGCGATTGCAGGGAATCATGGTAGTTGTATTGAGCAAAACATGCGCGAGACTTGGCAACGCTGGCCATTGCTGTTTTTCTCACTTGAAACATGAAAATATTTAATAATTTCCCCTCTCCCCATTAACAATGTTTCGTAGCATGCAAAAAATAGTGCCTACGACTGCTGTGTACTTTTCCTTGAAAACTGAAACGCACTGTACAAGGAGATCGGGCGCATTGCGCTATGCAACACTGAAACAGGGGAATGGGAGTAGGTGTGCCAACTATTTTTGTCGTTGATTGTTGGCTGACAAAATAATCAAATGCTACAACACAGTGCAAACTGTCAAATGCTTATGTTAAAACATCACAGGGAAACTTACTTTCCCTAATCAGTAAGAACGCCGATAAGAACGTAGCAATAGATCAGAATGAAGTATTGTTGTTTTTGCGCTTAATCTTACCAACTATATTTTTATATTCAAAGGAACTGAGTTATATTGTTAACAGCCAAGTTCAGCTGGCAGATGACATTCCTACTAATTGTTAATTGCCTTATTACTCAAACGTGTTTGTTGTTCAGTCACTTCGATTTTTTAAACACCTATCGATCTTTGAGTGTGAAAGAAGAAATGCATGTTATAATATTGGCAGAATATGTATTCGAAAAGTACGTCTTTGTAATTTGAAAAGTATCATCGGATAATTTTAGTTTTTGAAAAAAGGCATTCAAATCAAAGTGGCTAATTTGTTTCAGGCTAAAATATTCAATAATTTTCTTTTGACATCCAATTAAAAGGTGCCAGATATGTATACAAAGGGTGTTATTTTTATTTAACATCTAATAAACCAAAATATTCTGCTAGTAGGAAGTGAAGCCGGTAATGTTTAGTTTAACGTACCACTCTAATAACGGCACGCACTGCTTCCAAATCCAAAACACACGTGTCATGCATTTGAAGTTCGCTGTTTTGCTTCAAGAACCTCAGTAACAAGAACAAAGGGACTGCTATCCATTCCACATTGCAAGAGCCTCCTCAACAGCAGAGTGACCACTAAATTATCTTTAAAGCTTTTTCAAGATGTTTCGTTATTGTTGGTTAGCGCTGTTAATTTTAGGTATCTCAGCCAGTGTAGTTTTATCACACGATAATCTGCCTCCCGGACATTCGGAAGACGAACACGACGAAGAACCCGAAGACCAAGCAGATGAACAACACCCTGATGGAGACGAGGAAACAGAAGATGACGAAAAAGAAGATAAAACAGAGGACGAGGACGATGAGGATGAAGAAGAAGACGAAAGTCAAGGTGATGAAGGCGAAGATGAAAATGATCAAAGCCACCTTGAACACGATGCATTTTTGGGTAAGTTAACACGACACATCAGCTATAGCAAAGATATACGCGGACATAAGTTCATGTAAATTTCGATTTAACTCTCGCCGCGCAGAAGAAACAACCTTTTCAGAAACTAATTAAGCGTGGCACATTCACAGCGAGTTCAAGTTATGATAACGTTTTTTATACGTCCGCCCATGATAGCTTTGATTGGCAAAAAGAAAAGAAGCTTCAATTTGACTGAGCTTTGAGTTATACAAGAACGTGTTTAATGAAGTTGAAATGTTACTAATTCTTGAAGCTTTAAAAATAACTTCTTACATCTAACCTTTCAATAAACCCTATGCAGACTTGATGGCTTCTAGAGTGATTCAATTTACAGATTCTTTTGGAAGGTGTTAATTAACAGAAACGAAACGTTAAGTGTGTAGCCGGAGACAGCGTAAAATAACGAAGATCGCAAACGGGGAGGCGGAGAGTCGATTGCTAAAGCAGGATTTTAATTTTTTTTACCTAAATTTCCTATCAGAGTGCAATTAATAATTCAAAACTTTAAAAGTTACAAAGCTGTTTTACAAACTAAGAAATAGCAGGTGTTTTGAGAGTGTGCTGTGTTTGCAGGTGATTTATAAAAACTACTTGCAAATATTGTTTGCTTCTTGGCTAGAAAGAAGCTAGCAAAATATCACTAGGGGTGGGGAAAGGAAGGTAGGACGGTACGGTATTACTAGGTGTAGGGAAGGGAGAAGTCGACTAAAAGAAAGATATTGTTATAACTTATAAAAACTTGCCTTATCGCAGTGATAACACAAACTGTTAACGAATTCTCATTCTAGCGATAGGGCCACTAAATTTTAAAAGTCAATTTAATTGTCTTAAGATATTTTTCGTTCTCTTTTAGGTGATAACTACACCGAATTTAAAGGACTTTCCCCAGAAGACGCAAAAACCAAACTGGCGCAGCTGATAAAAGATGAAGTGGATTTGAACAAAGACGGAGTCTTGACTGAAGATGAGATCAGGCAGAGGTTCCATGTAACTACAAAAGAGTACAGGAGAAAAGAAGTCATGGAGACCATGAAACAACACGATGAAGGTCAGTTTATTGATACACGTGCTCAACACGTGACTCATCCTCAGCACCAGTCGCCTTCTCGAGTTTAAATGCTGAGAAGGCTCTGGAAACAATAGCCTGATTCTCAGACGGTCCAGGTCGCTCGCGGCCACGCGGTCTCTCCCCCCTGAGAATCAGGGTCTGGGAACAAGAGACGTTTTGAAAATAATAAAGATTCCCAGGGTCTTTCTCTCGGGCGGGGAGAGAGAGACCCTGGGAACGAGGTTGATGAAGTTTAACGTTCTAAAACCAGTTAAGTACTGGGCCACAGAAAAAACCTGTTTGGGCTTAGTTTAAGGGTACATTTGGTCACAAAAACTTGCCACGCAAAAAATCGCTGAGCCTTGTTTTACAGCGAAAACCCAACTACATGAAAAGCAAAAATAGTGACTAAAAGCAAAGAATATCTTCGCGCAAATAATAACTTCGAACGGAATAAATTGTTTAAATCCTTGTTTTCCTTTATTCACAGATAAAGACGGAAAAGTATCATGGGAGGAATTCAAAAAGGGTCATTTCTCCGATGATGGTAAAGACGATGATAACAAAGAACAAATGCAAGAAGATGAAGAGAAATTTAAATTTGCTGATGAAGACGGAGATGGAAAATTAGATTTGGAAGAATACATGGCGTTCTACCACCCTGGGGTAAGAGGAATCTATCGTTTTATTACGAACACATACTTAAGAAATAAAAATGTATTCCAAAAGTATCGACAAATCAGAGTCCCAAAGGGGTTTAGGGCTCCAGGACTCAGGCCCAAAAAAAGCGGGGCTCTCACGACCCTCCAAAACTCCCGGCTCCAGGCTCTGTGGAAAATATTCTCAGGGGTCCACGTTTAGCATCAAAAGGGCTCCAAGCAGCAAAACAATGGGGCTTCAAGGAATCCAGGCTCCAAAGATTTTGATCTGGATTAAAATGCAGTGTTTTTTCTATGCGACCCCCCTTTTCAAAAACGAAAATAACGATGACCCTCCCCTTTTGCCACTTTTAAAAAATAGTGACCCCCCCCAAGATTCCTCCGGCCCTCCCCCCTTCTAAAAAATGAATGGTCCCTAACAGTAGTAAGGACCGCTCATGGCCGAGCACAGCCAATCACAGAGCAGCATTTCTGCGCATGCGTAAAACGGAAAACAACGTGATTTAGGGGGTGATGACGTCATAGGAGTCGGTCCCAGGACGCTTGAGACTCGGTCCCAGTCCCCGGAGGGTGGGATCTTATCTGCTCGGACCCCAACAAATCGTGAGTTGATGATTTTCATTCGTTCTGTAGGATAACCCACGGATGGCAGAGTTTACAGTAGAAGATAGCCTTAAGAAGCATGATAAAGACAAGGATGGACAGATATCAAAGAAAGAATTTTTAGGTGAGAATTCTGGCTTAAAATAATAAGATTTTTTCTTTCTTCGGCTAATGAGGAATACCAAGTTTAACTAGCCCATCAACAGCTGTCAGCCTCCTAGCGAATGAATTGATCTATCATCATCTATTGTTCAAAAGCGACTTTAACAAATTCTTTTACACGCGCGGTTTCTTCTTTGAATGTAGCCTGAATTTCAGACGTCCCTCTCTTCTCGGGAGCTGGCGACCAGAGAAGGATGGACAAATCACTTTGAATGGACAAATCACGGAAATGACTTGATGACGTCACTTTCAGGCTGGTAGACGTTTCCCAAGACCACCTGCTCCATTATCGAGCCCTTGTGGCCAGTGGGGGCAGTGAGCGGATGGCCCTGGAATTTGACTACTTGATTTTGATACTCTTTCATTGTTTCAATTCTACAAGAATAAAACACAAACAATTTCCATTGTCTGACATCCTATACAGTGGAACCCCGATATAACAGCTTATAACGATATGCCAAGGGAGCAGTAAAATTATATCCTTATATCGAGGAATCATTATATCGAAACTCCTCATATAACGATATGTCCCTAAAATTACCGAAAGCATCGTTAATTTGGGGTATACCTAACAAGTAATTTTTTACTGCATATTAAAGGAGAATAAAGAGAATAATTTTGATAAAGAAGGCTTAGAACACAGTATCATTTTCATATATCATCGTACAAAGTTGTCTACAGAAACGTTAGAGATCACTCAAAAACTGTAATGTTATTGCATTAAATTCGATGTTTTGCAAATAAATTGTGACTGTGTACTGATAATATCGTTATATCGGGAGGATTTTACGTTCGGTCCGCTAAATTCTCATCGTAATATCGGGAATATCGTTATATCGAAGATTGTTAACTTATATCGGGGTTTCGTCCCATAAATTTTACTGTAACTTTTGCCGGGACATAGAATATTCATCGTTATATCGGGAATATCGTTATATCGAGGATCGTTATATCGGGGTTCCACTGTATAACACGTTCTTTTCTGGCATTTCAGCTACATTTAGCGATGTAAACGATGATGCTAAAGAAGAAATGGAGAAGGATTTCACCACAAACTTTGATAAAGACAAGAATGGAAAGTTGGACAAACAAGAGATGAGAAGCTGGCTGTTCCCTGATGACGATTTCTCCACTGAGGAACCCAAAACACTCATCAAGGAAGCTGACGACAACAAGGACGGCAAACTAACCATGGATGAGATTATGAAAAACTACAAGGTCTTTGTTGAAGATGAACCCGAGAACTCAGACCATGACGAGTTATAAAATCTGTTTTCGAACTGTAATCAGCATAGGATTAATTAGCTTGGGAAAATATTTAGTTGAAGAACAACTCGTGTGTTGAAATGAAAAAATAATGTACAATTCAATCATAATAATAATACCCTTATCATACCCTTATTATTTACGTATAAATCATGAAATTATTTTAATGATATTAAAAAATCTTCCGCTGTCGTCTAGTATTTTCCATCTGTAAACTTTGACCGTCTATTAGATTGTTTAAAATAAAGAAAATTGTCAGTTTTGACAACAATTTTCGGTAGCTGGTCTCGTAGTGGTTAATCTGGGACATCTGGCTCCAAAACAAAGCAACATCAAATTTAATCAAACTGATTCGGGGGTGGAAGCGGAATCATTGGACTTTGGATATTCATGATTCCTGTCTTATTTTACCTCGATGATTCATGATTCATTTATAAATTTTATTCGAAATTCATGATTCATTTTTCATTTTTTTATCCAGCTTTAAAAATAACGTGTTACCAATTTTTGTTGTTTTGCTTTTACATGCAGGCTGGTTGCGCATTCCGGTTCCCTGCTAACAGAGTCTCCTTTTCCAAATGGAGACTCGTCTGGCTCGAAAAATGCCGGAAGCCGATGTTAAATATTTTCAGTCGTGTAATTATTTCTAAATATTCACTGTCGGTAACATACTTGATCACTTTAAAGTTAGTAACTATCACTAGTAAGGATGAGATGCGGAGCCAAGGGTACATTCGTGTTTCCATTGGTTTCCTATAGGGGGGTGTGGGGGCATGCTCCCCCAGGAAATTTTGAAAATTTGATGCTCAGAAATGCGATTTCAGGCAATTTCTGGAATATAAATGTTAAGAATTTAGTAATTGACCCATCAGTTTAATTGTTGTTACAAACTATATTCACAAGCATTCAATATCAATGGAAGCATTTAATTGTTATTCATGATTCTTTTAGCCATCTCTTGTTATTCATGATTCCCAAGTTGTAAACACAAAGATTCATGATTCCTACCAATTTTACAGCTATGATTCATGATTCATGATTCCGCTTCCACCCCCGAAACTGATGCACAATTCTGGCTCCAACTTGTTAACTTGTTAAAATCACTGTCCCTTTAGAATTGGTCTGTCCCCTTAGAAAAGTCGTACCAAGAGCACATTCCTAAATAGAAGAGGCCTGAAGTCAAATAAGCGAGGAGGGGAATGGTAAAAGCCTCCTGGGAACAAGGATGATTCAGTTTGACATGACGACTTCTTACCAGCGCACCCCCCCCCCCCCCCCCTGCAATTTTCGTGCGTCCGATCGTAAACAAATATCGCAACACGTTTGTTCACCTTTGGCAGCATCGCAAACCCAGTTTGGTTTGTAGAGATTTGTTGTGCCTGAAAATACGAGGGAGGGGAAGGCGATATCGTATTGGTCTGCTGGATGCGGACTAAAAGTTTGGTATATGATCGTTTCCCAAAGCCCCACAAAGCCCCACAAAGCCCCCCAAAAATCATACATACAAGTTGCAATGTTGTTTGAAGTTGTCTGGCTGCATATAGAAAGAAAGAAGAGTACAGAGGAGATTTGACTCCAGCGAGGTTTGGTTTTGAGGCCTTATGCGTCCAATGGCGCTTCAAGGACTGATGATGACGAGGTTTGGTTTCCAGTCGAAATATTTGGGGAAAGCTTTAAGTTTTTTTTTTATGAAAAAAAATTGTCAAAGTTAAAACGGTCTCGAACGAGATAAGCGCTAGCGTTACGCAACCTGGAAGACGTGGATAGTAGTGTTCATTCTCTCCAGTTTCCCTGCATATCATAGGCGTACGGGCACTTTCGGTCCTGGGGGGAGGGGGGCGGAGACCTTTTTGCTCGAAAAAAAAAAATGGCATGGGTTGAAAGCCGAATAAAGAGGCATAAAAAATAAAACATGCGTTGAAATAGTTGTGTACAAACTTCGCCTTCTTGCTTAAGTTCTTAAATTAATTTCGTGGCGTTATCCGAAGGTGTCAATGGCATGCACTGAATCCTTTTCGGATATCTTTTTTTTCTTTTATTTATTCACTCTACTTCAGAAAAAGATATATTAATTGTGGGGAGCCAATTTCATTGTTTTTCCGCTATTTGAAATTAATGCAAAAGCGTGTAAAACATGATTACAGCAATTTGCGAGAGGAAACGCACGCAGATAAATGAGAAATTTGGACTATTGAACAACAAAGCTAGGCTGGTTAGGTATATTTCCAATACTTTTCGTGGTGATGTAATTCGCTTTGAACGTAATGTTTACTAGACTTTTCGGCTTATCTTCTATTTTTTCTCTAGGCTTCTTGCCCGAATTCTACGCATTTTGTCCGAAAAATTTTGGCACTGGGGGGGCTGCAGCCCCCCTCGCCCCCCCCCCCGCCTCGTAGGCCTATGCTGCATATTTACTTACAGAAATCACCCCTCGTATTTAGCAGGGCCCCTCTGGAGACCAGCCACTGTGCTGAATGGGCCACCCTGCATAAATAAAGTTTTACCTTACCTTACCTTACTCGTGGGACCCCCTCGTGGACGAATGTGACATGGTTGATTCCTTGTTCGCTTTATTTATGTTGTCCCTAGCCTGATTCTCAGACGGAAACGAAATTCAATACAAAGGCTTTTGGTAGTATTTAAAAATTCTAGCGTAGCGTGCTCATAGGATTATTATTCTAATCCATTAATGGCTCAATAGCTGGCAGCCTTATTGAGAAGTAATAGAAAATAATAATTTGACTGGAAATACTGCTTCTGATTGGCTAAAGATGATCACGTGACCGATTTCTCTGTTTCAAAGTAGCGCCGAGGAAGCAAGAATTATCACCGGCATGGCGTACACAACTCCCGGCGGAAAGAAAAGAGTTTGCTACTATTACGATGGTAAGCGACAAATTTACTGCTAACCTTGTGCGTACTTGTAGAAAAGTTGCTAAAGACAAGTTTGTGAAAGTTTGAAGGCTTGCTTTGTTGTTTAAATAGCCTAATTTTACCTTCGTGTTCTTACGTCTTTTTCGCGTTCTGAACAAAGGTGACATCGGTAACTACTACTACGGCCAAGGCCATCCGATGAAGCCACATCGCATTCGAATGACCCACAACTTGCTTCTAAACTATGGATTGTACAGGAAAATGGAGATCTACGTAAGTGTATATTCCAGATTCCTCATTACATTGTAAGCGGTGTTGCGTGGACTGTCATTTCTTTCTTTCGTTTGAATGAAATGAAATGTCATTCGTTTATCTCTTTTCACGTTTCTTCAATTTAGCGCCCACACAAAGCAAACTTGGATGAGATGACTAAATACCATTCAGATGATTACATCAAATTCCTGAAGACTATCAGGCCTGATAATATGTCAGAGTACACAAAGCAAATGCAAAGATGTGAGTACAAAAATTATTGAATAAGCATGTGGTTTCCATTTCCTCTTGCATTCTTCCAACTTGGATAATTAAGTGTTGTGTTTGTAGTACTGACTTTCTCTCTTGTTATGTAATGTTTCATATTTTTATGACCACTGTGGAAAAGGCCACAATTATGATAGATTTTGATTGTTACATACTCTTGTAATTAAGGGTTTTCCCTTGGATAATTTTTTGTTTACCAAAAATAATTGATTTCAATGGAATTTCTTGATTTAATTGTAAATACGACATACAGCCACCTTATTAAGATATACAATAATTTTTCTTAACATTACCCTCCACTTCTGGTAAATCTGGTTGCAACTAAGAAGTAAAAAGTAAATTTTACAGTGCCTTTCGAGATGAGATTATGGTCGGCTGAGCCCCAGGGGGGTACTCCGGCTTGTTAATGACGGGGATGATCGAAGGATTTTTTTGGGTTTGAAATTTTCGATTCCGGGATTTTTTTGGGTTGGAAAATTTGGCAAGTATTTTTTTGGGTATCTTGATTTAGATAGGGGATTTTTTTGGGTATTAAAAACGAACCAAAGTGCCTTGGCGCATTTATGGTATGATGAATAAACAAAACGAGCGTTCTTTTGTGTTATGTTATTGCACCTCCTGGCAATTTAGGGGTAATTTGACAAGGGATTTTTTCGGGGGTTATTTTTGTTTTAGGGATTTTTTTGGGTAATGTCGGAAGACTAAGGGTTTTTTTTGGGTCCTGGGTTTTGCCTCCATTCGATCATCCCCGTCGTTTACAAGCCGGAGTACCCCCCTGGGGGCTGAGCTCTCTGATTATGAGCAGGGAGCGAGTCTGAATGCCGGTTGTGGCGCAATGTAACATATTTCATGGTCACAGCTAGCATTTTGAAGATGGATTGGTTAATTGGTGAAATAAAAATATTGGGATAGCACAACAACCCAAATCTAGTGTTTGTTGCAGTATTATAAGGCTCTATTATATTAAAGGGGCTATGTCACAAAATTTTAGGCAAATTTGGCACTGACCAGCTGGTCATAGAATTAACTGAAATATCACAACAACGGCTTAAAACTGTAGAAGAACTCAAAAGAAACACAGAAAGGCCAAAAGGGGGCATGGATGGGTAAAATTCGTGATTGCAATTGCGTTCGGGAAAACTTGAAAAACGTCGGCCCTACTTTTTTCAAGTTTCTCTCAATTTGTATGAAAGTGTCATTTACAATGCTCTAAAATCATCCTTGTTTGTTATGTGGCCGTGATTTTGCCAATAAAAGACTTTAGCTCTGCCAATTTGAAGTTAAGAGCTCTTAAATTACGAAAATACCATGACATAGGCCCTTTAAGGGCCTATTACAGTATCTCGTTGCCAAGCTACGCGGTTGCCACGCAAGTGCAATTTTATTTCCGGTTTTCTCGCATTCGTGTCCGTGATTCAGCTTAATTTAGCGGCAAAATTTTACGCGAGTTTAGTTCCCTTTCGGTTAGAATCATATTCCAATCACGGAAATTTGTTCTGCAGTAAAAGCAAACTGGGTAAATTGAAATAAAAAAAAGTTTGTCATACTAAATGATTGCAAAACATATACGAAGTCTGAAGCAAGTATCCGAAACCGCCGAAATATTTTTAAAAGTGGCCGCCGATGCATTAGAAAACATGCGAATGTGCGGCGCTACCGCATTTTCATCAGTTTCCCCTTCAACTCACTGAAGAAATCTGTGAAAGCTACTGGCAAAAATTAAAGCACTGTCACTAAAACTAAACGAAGCTCAGAAAAAAAAACAGCGATTCATTTCGTTCGCGAAACGAAGGTAAGATAATTTTTACACAGTTACCGCAGAAATATAGGAATGAAGTCGATTTATCTGCCGTAAATTGCATGCAGAAACTGCTGATTATGATCCGTACAGCAGTCTAACCACATGACAAATTCAGTAAGGTACAAAACTGCGAAAACTAAACTATATAAAACACCTGTATAAAAACATTTCAGCTTACAAACGTTAACTATTTATTCAACCGAACTATGAATTGTAGCCTCCTTGACAAAACATGATTACGCCGTTTACGTTAATTCGCAAATTACAAGCCGAAAATAAAGAAACTCACACTAAACTCTTTTTAATACTTACGACCGCCTTTGTTTACATTTGTCATAGCCTCTACATGTTAGTTGAGCGACAGTAAACGTTGTTAAAGCTGTCCGAATACAAGCAAGAAGTAAAGTTTGCCGTGTCGAAAAATTATAGTTTTTGAAGCGTACGTGAGCGGGGGGAAAGCCAACTTAGTGCAGCAGTGTCAATTACCGTGATTTCAACCAATCATTCACCGTATAATTTTACTTCCGGTACGGACGAAAATGCGAGTTTTTCTCGGAAGGAAAAAAACGTACCTTCTGTTTTTTGCAGTAAATCGAAAGAAAATACATTTTTCTTTAAACGTAAGCATGCGTTTTCGGAAAATCAAAACAACATTAAAGTTGTGTTCAAAAACGTGGTCAAAAGAACATATTTTCTTTACTTATTTTTCAAGTTTTTGTGCTAAAGGAAAACGCATGCTTACATTTTTTAAGATAAACGTACAAATTGACATAATACTACAAACTATGAATGAGACCGTAAGTTTCTTGCGTAAAACTCAGTTTTTTGTTCTGGGTCACGTGACATTAGACGTGCACCGATGACGTCATCAACTGACTTGCAGTCGCACTCTAAAACTCCTGTCTAAATTTGGTTAAATAAAAGCAACGATATATCAAGTTACAGCCAATTGAAATCTCCCTAGCAACGGCCCCAAAAGATACTGTAATGGGCCCTTAACAGACAGTATAGTATCAATAATAAATTCTTGTGTTTTATTTCTCAGTCAATGTAGGAGAGGATTGTCCAGTGTTTGATGGCTTGTTTGAGTTTTGTCAACTGTCAACTGGAGGATCTATTGGTAAGCAACACACTTTGTTTTTATTAAATTGCAACACTTTTGTTGTTATCTAAACCTTATTGTAGAAAGAGTTTTCTGAACTTGAATTTCTTACTTTCTTGATTTTCAGCGGGAGCAGTGAAACTAAATAAACAGCAAACAGACATCGCAGTTAACTGGGCCGGTGGCTTGCATCACGCAAAGAAATCTGAAGCATCAGGGTTTTGCTATGTCAATGACATTGTTCTGGCAATTCTGGAGCTACTGAAGTAAGTGTTGAATAGTTTTTTTTATTGATATTTTCCTATCTGGTTGTGTAACTTTGAAATGTTACTATAGACCGGTGTGCTTGTATTTGTGGAATTTGTGGAATAGAATAAGGCTCACTAGTCATTTTCCGTGCATAACTCTAGATTCTATAGTATACCATGATACAGACGGTATCCTCCTGCATGTTTGTTACATTACCCCAACAATAATTTGCCCGTAACCATTGATATTCCAGGGGTGGATCCAGGATTTTTCTTAGGAGGGGGTGCACCACTAAGGAATGGTATAACTGACCTTTTTTTGCAGAATACCAGTTGTATTAGAAAGCTGCAGGTCATCTCAGGGGGTGAGTGCACACCCCCTGCACCCTCCCCCTAGATCCACCCTGTATTCCTAGTTAAAGATAGGCATTATGAGAGCAAGCAAAACACAACAACCCTGGCCAGAGCTTGAACCCAAAACTTACAATCCAGAGTTCCAATACAATAACCAGCAGATGACTGCACCTTCCAAGTCAATTAAGTAAAGGCTGAAATAGTGTTTCTGTTAAGCAAGCAGATAGAAAACCAGCACTGACTCCATTAACTACCCTCTGTTGATCACAGACAAACCATTAATAATCATTAGCACAGACACAGTTATCCCATTGCTTATATGTCTTTCTATGATTCTGTCAGGTACCACCAGCGTGTATTGTACATTGATATTGACATTCACCATGGTGATGGAGTGGAGGAGGCATTTTACACCACTGACCGCGTCATGACAGTGTCATTTCACAAATATGGCGAATATTTTCCTGGGACTGGTGATCTAAGGGTGAGTTCATTACACAATAATATTTTATTGGAGCTTAAAAATTGAACTTTCCTTTGACCTGGACAATGCAATCCCAAAAGCAATTGTAGAAACATATTTTTGAAAAACAACAGCAGGAGAATTGTTGCTAATTTACATCTGGTTAATTATCAGTTTAATTTCCAAAGCACTGACTGGGCCCTGTCGAAATTGCTAATAAATCACATCAACCAGCTTGAGAATCGTATCTTGGTAAACCTTTATCAAGGAAATTTCATTTGCAATACCCTCTTTGAAAACTCAGGAAATTATTTGGGTTATTATAAGAATTGTATAAATACATTTTTTCTTTATTCACAGGATATCGGAGCAGGAAAAGGAAAATATTATGCTGTGAACTTTCCACTCAGAGACGGAATCGATGATGAGTCTTATGAACAGATTTTCAATCCTGTAAGGGCGAGATGCTAGTTTTGTACAGCACATTATTTATTCTCAAATTCATGTATAGTTTGCAGAAAGGAAGTCTTGTTTAAAAACCCAATTCTCTCAACAAGAATTTAAGACAATGTATGGAAATTACTATGAAAAAGTATTGAGAATGTGACCTTGGAACCCCCACTTTCCCCCCCCCCCCCACTGGCTTTGAACCTTAGCAGGTTAAATTTTGAAGAGCAGATTTCTGCCTGCTATTTAAGTATGTAAATGCAGGGGATTTCAGATAAAAAACTGACTGAACCTTTGTTTTGACCAAAAATAGGTTATGATAGCAAGGTGGTCGTGTAAGTTAAGCTTCCACTATATCGCCATTTAACAATAAAAAACTTCACTTTTTTATCCAGGTTGTTTCAAAGGTAATGGAGATGTACAAACCAAATGCTGTTGTTCTTCAGTGTGGTGCCGACTCTTTAGCTGGTGACAGACTTGGCTGTTTTAATCTGTCCCTTAAAGGTACAAACCTGAAATCACTTAGTTACGTACAAGTATGGTGTCGAGTGGTAAACTCGAGACTGTAACATGGTGACATTTTTTTTGGTGAGCCCAAGACTTTTTTGGCCTTGCAAAAAAAAATCGGACTCAGAGAGGGCATCCCAGAAAAATTTGAGATGACGAGACCCCTAAAATTGGGCTAAAACTCTGCAAGACATGCATTCTTTAAAAGATGCTTCACCAGCCCCTATTTGTCAAACCAAGTTAATAAAGGAGTAGTTTGGAACTTTGAAGGTTTTTGGAAGTCTGTCAATCTTTGAAGTATTTAGTATTTCTTTGGAAATATCGTTTTTTGTACAATATTATTTAAAACCTTTGGAGAGGTACAAAAGGGACAGATCATAGTACAGTCCGACCTCTATTAAGCGGCCACCTATTAAGTGGCCACCCTCCATTAAGCAGCCACTTTCCATAGTCCCGATTTCTTTGTCACTAAACTGCTGTATTTGATACCTCTATTTAACAGCCACTTTTATTAAGCGGCCGCGGCCACCTTTTTGCTGTTGCAAGTGTATTATTTATATGGTTTTTTACCTCCATTAAGCGGCCAGCAAATTATCTTTCCAAGCGAAATGGTGACAGATGATATATATCGTCCGTGAAAATTCTTGAGCTAAATTTTTTCACGTACCAACTGTTGATGCAAAAAGGCCTAAGAAACTTGTCAGCAATGTTTTGCATAATTTTTTACATTATTAACCCGAAGAAATACTATACATTTCAATTACGTGCCCTCTGTGTTAGAGCTGGAACTATGCATGGGCTGGAAATGCACTTGATGTTTTGTAACAATGAATTTTGGATTTATCTTCATATATGTTCACTTTTTAAAAGCATTTTGCTATATATAGAGTCAATAAAATCATGTGTTTTGCCATTCCTATTCAATTTATATTTATACTTGTTCACACCTGAGTATTACAGTCCGACCTCTATTAAGCGGCCACTTTTCAAAGTCCCGAGGGTGGCCACTTAATAGAGGTCGGACTGTAATACTCAGGTGTGAACAAGTTTAATTGTGATTGCAGGACATGCACAGTGTGTGAACTTTGTAAAGAAGTTCAATCTGCCACTCTTGGTTCTTGGAGGTGGTGGATACACAATCAGGAATGTTGCAAGATGCTGGACATTTGAGACAGCAGTAGCTTTGGACTCTGATATTGCAAATGGTTTGTAAGAACTCTTACACTACTTATAATCAGCAAAACAAAAGTAAATTTTCTCATCTAATAAGTTATTTGGGTTTGGTTAATAATTCCAATTTATTCCTTTACTGAAGTATTTTAGAAATAACTAAACATTGCACAGACATTTATAAATAACAAAAAGTGTACAGATGAGCAGAAAAACATATGCCTATACAATTCCTTCACTTACCAATTTACACTTGTTTACAATTTTCTTTCTCCGAGCAGTAATAAAAATGCTTCATTTTTTGTGCCTTGCACTTTGCAAACTCTATGTAAGGAGAATCCTACTTGACTTCCTTCATGTTCACAGTACAAAGTGAAATATACTGCACATTTTAACTATGGCTGTCAATTTATTATTCATAACCACTAAAGTTTAATACTTTGAAGTTTTTGTGCATGTGTAATTCTAACATACAACAGTAATTCTACATAATTATATAAAAGCCTTCATAAACTATGAGCCAATGTTGTTGCAATATGTTTGTAGAGCTTCCATACAATGACTACTTTGAGTACTTTGGACCAGACTTCAAGCTGCACATCAGTCCATCCAACATGGCTAACCAAAACACTACTGACTACCTGGAAAAGATCAAGTAAGATTCTTGAACTGTTTTCTTTGCTTTGTAGCATTATTTAAACACTTTTTAACATTAGTACCTTATAGGAATATAACGAAGCATTTTAACAACGCGAACAAAATATACGCGTAATAAAATTAACGCAAATTTAAGAAAAGTTCAAGTTAAATGCTTATAGTAAATGTGTTTATATTAATTAACATCAATAAAATTAACGCGAATTTTTGAATTTCGCGTTTATAACATGTATCGTTAATTTCCTATAATAAGGTAACACAAGACAAAAACTTATGGCATCCCTGTCTGACTCACATTTCTACCACTGCCTTCATTTTTAGCAGAGCCAAATTTAAACACACGACCGCATGTAAGCTTTTAGCACTACATTATTTTTTTGTTCTTCTCTTACCAGTGTTATCCCTTGTACATGTGATTTGAGTCGAGCCTAAATCTGTCAGGGGAAAATGGGGACCCATGGTCGACACACTATCTCTGCTAAAATTGATTTTGTGTAGATTTTCAGATTATTTGTTTACCACTTTTTCTTTGCAGACAAAGATTGTTTGAAAACCTACGAATGCTTCCCCATGCACCAGGAGTGCAGATGCATCGTAAGTGAAAAGGAAATAATGCTTTGCATGTACTTTGTAATGCTACTCATTTCTTTAGGGAGATTGACTTCTTGTTTTACTGGAAATTTATTTCACAAGTAACTTAATCCTGTTGTCTTTTTTTCGTTTAAATTCAATTTCCAAACCATATGAGTGAGAAGTCAATTGATCAATAATGTGGTCTTTATCCCTATCAGCAGATAAACTTATCCAGTGACATATCATTCCTACAGTATGACATTGACAGCATGACATACACGTACATCTCTTTGTGCTTTTTTAAAAAAATTGGTGTAATCTGGAAGCCTGCTGGTGTATTTGCCAGTGTAATAATAAATATACTTTAAACAAGGTGGCAGTATTTGATTGTTAGATGAGAATTTTCTCTTTTAATTTTTTTTTAGCAATTCCTGATGATGCTCCAGTGTTAGAGGACAGTGACAATGAAGATGAGTTGGAGGGTGACCGCAGGATAAGCAGTATGTGATCAAAACATCTTTCAATATTAATACATTTTATGAAATGAAATGGTTTTTTAAGCCAATCTGTTTTTTAAACCTAAATTTTGGGTGACTCTACTGTTTACTGTACCTTCATCAGAGTTCAGCAAAAGTTCATAAGAACGAACTTGAAGGTGTAAAAACAGATCGGTGTAACGTTCATTTTTTTTGTAATGCGCTTTGAACATTTACGTATGGAATTTGCGCACAACAATTTCGTAATTATTATTATTATTATTATTATTATTATTATTATTATTATTATTATTATTATCGGTTTAAAAAACCGTTTCATTTTCTAAATGTCCTATACTGATTGCAATACTCATTCCAGTAATATTTTAAAATACACTGCCAAGCAGACAGGTAGTGAGAAGATTAAACATCATCAGCCAGCAGTAGTTTTGTCTTATTGTATCATCAAATTCTTTTTAGGCAATGGACTTGAAGTGCCGTTGAGTGAGTGGTTGATTTGGCTACACCTCTTGGTTAAAGTGATACTTTTCATAGAAATGTCAAATGCACAGATAATTTGTCAATGAACCAAAGCCAGTTTCCACTGAGAGTGACTGAACAATTTACACTGTTTTAATACTAGTTTTTGCATTCCAGTCCGTGCATCAGACAAACACATTTCACATCCGTCAGAATACTCAGATTCAGAAGACGAAGGCGACAACAGAAGAGACGTTCATCATGCAAAGGAAGTCAAGCGTTCTCGTAAGCGAGTCAAAGGCTCAGCAACACCAGTTGAAAAAATGGTCGCAAATGGTGTTGATAATGCTGTTAACGATGACTCCAAGTCCACAGCTGTGACAAATGAGAACTCATCTTCAAAACCCAGCACATCCCCGGTGGAGGAAAAGGAAAAGCCTAAGAGTTCAACCAGCACTCCTAAGGAGGGGTCCCCACAAACAGTCGCCAGCGTCACAGCAGAGGTGTCAACAGAACCAGCGCCTGAACAGGAAGCCAGCAGAAAAAGGTATGCCTCTTTTCTTCTTTCAGTGTAGTAAGTTAGTTGTAATGATTACATGTAAATTTTCTGATAATTCAGTGCTCCAAATGTTAATGGTAATGGTGTTATAATTATAGTCTCAGTCAGGCCAGGGATTTGTGCGCTGTACTAAAATGTGAAAAGCGAAAATATGCTGCAAAAAATTAAACAACATACCGATATGCTGCAATCTTTTTAGTTTACGTTGTAGTTGATTTTAAGTGGGGTACAATCTTTTGTTATGAATCATTCTATTCAAACACATACTGTAATATTCCGGTGGGAGCCACCGACATTTGGCCCTGTTCAGTACTGTCATCCAGCAGAACCAGGCGATATCTTGGGGGAAGGGGGCTTTTAACCAGATGTATGTATTTGTTTCCAGGTAGTTAGGCCAAAAACCAGGGGGGCTTATAAGTAGGGGGAGGGGAGCTTATAACTGGAATTTTACGTAGCGATGGTTTAAATTTTGATATCCTCTGTTGTTTGTCAGTCCTGAGGCTGCAGAAGCTCCCCCAGCAAGCAAAGATGACACAGAAGAAGCAATGGAAGTACAAGAATCTGAGGCTCCGACTAACACTGAGGGGTAATTTCTTCTAACTGTTTATCGCACAATGCCTTTATTTATCTTTGAGAGAATTCAAATCTTAGTCAACACTTTTTTCGTTGAGGTAATTAGTTACCAGCAGTAATTTAACAAACAAGATGTGAAACTTTACCAATAACGATTTGGCTTAAGTATAAAAGATACATATTCCACAGCTTTATGCAGTAAACAATAGTTATGTTCCGTCTTTGTAACGTTGGCTAAAGTAATATCAAGAACTGAGTTCTACTTTCTGTAACCAAAACTCAGACTTGTCCCCTAACAGTTTTGTAGGATTTTTGTGAATTTCAATGAGAGCTTTGGAGTGTTAATCGTACATGTTATTGTAAAGCATAATTAATTGTTGTCGAGTTCTTCTTTTTACTAACGGTGTATTTTTACTTCTTGTCTTGCTTAGTGATGCTTCGTCTAATGCAGAGAACACTGACGCTGCCAGCACAGGTGTGTTACTTTGCTTTATTGTTTGCTTTCTTTCTCTTAATTATCTACAATGACAAATAACGGCTGCGAAAGAGACTTATTACATTTACATGTAATCTGTGTTACTGATGGTCCTTTCTCACAACGCCAAAGTATAGCGGAGGCACAAAGAATTGCACAGGCAGAGGGTGTCGCTTATTTTTTGCAAGCTAGGGACTGGGGACAAGGCCTGCTAATCACGCAGGCCGTGGGGCATCTTTGTGCAAAGAAGAAAGGGGAAGTGGATTTTAATAATTCTATTTCTGATGTTCCACAGCTAAAAGCAATTCACCGAAACCAGCGGAAGAGGAAGAGAAAGAAAAGGCTCCTCAACCTGAAGAAAGCACAGAAGCTGCAAAAGAGGAGGAGGCGAAGATGGAACACTGAACAACAACCGCCATCTTACTCCACCGACTCCCTGCTCCCTCCCCTCCCTCCCACTTTTTCTAACCACTCCCGCCCAACCCCTCCCTGTCTTCATTCACCGTTACGTATTTGTATAGTTCTGTTTGTTTGTTGTTGTTTTTTAACCTCAGTTTACCTTGCAAGAGATACTGAACGATATTCGTCTGTATATGTAAAGAATGCTTTTGCTTAAAGTAATAAAATCATTAAATTATATTGTAACATCTGAAGAACTCATTTTTAACACGTCGGTTTCTTTCTCACTTTATAAATGTCCGATTTACACCTCACCTATCCTAAGGTTTAGATGAGGGGGACACGACTGACATTTTAGACTCCCGGTACTGTTAAATCAGGTCCAAAAGTATCCCTTAACTCCGCAGCTGAAGACTTACGCAAAAACTTAGCCTGTTCCAGGCTCTCGACTCAGTAGTTGAAGAAGAGCGAAAAGCGCGGGCAAGCGAGCAAAAAAACGCCAACTACCGAGAGCCTGGAACACGCTAGCAAAAACTTTATTGGTCATCTATCTTACTTATCAAAAGTGTCCAAACAGCAACCTCGTTTTCAGGGTCCCTATCTCCCCGACCCCCAGAGAGGTGGGGAGGGAGAGACCCTGGGAACGAAGTTGTCTAAACAGGTGTCTTATTTTGCGGGCCTTGGAGAAGCACGTGTTTCTTTGCCCAACAGTACAGCGGGGCAGCTTAGGAGACTGGGTGCGACCTTGCCATTCTCATGTTCAGTGGTCTGCCAACATCGCACACACATTTTTTCTATCCATTTCACAGGGACGCCAAGCTCGATATATAAGAATCATAAAGAGGGCACAGAGGGAATGTAAAAAAAGAAGAGGGTAAAGCAATGAAACTGGAAACCACCAAAATGGCTATAAATTGACTCCGTGTTTTTTACTTCCTGGTTTATGATTATTGTGAAAATACATCCTCATGATTTGATTTCCCCGGGCGCTGTACTTTATGAGAGAAATTATTTCGAGATAGTTCTGTAAGTGTAAACCAATCGCAAAAACCTCAGTTTTTTCGTTTGTTTGCAGATGTTTCGAGTTAAGGGGGAATCATTCCCGAAACATCGTTTTTATACAGCTTTACGCGGGTTTAACGGAAATATATCGTTCGGGTTTCAAGAAATCCAGAAACGCTCTCATTGTCTCATAAATTTGTTAAACGGTGTTTTGTCAATTTTTGGGTGATTTTTGGGGATGTTGGGAGAAGATAGTTTTTTCGCAAAGCCACGCGTGATTGGTAAAATTTAGAGAAATAAGAAATATTCGAGATTTATTTTGTTTTTAAAAAAGTAGATTTTTTTGGTTAAAAATTGGTAGACGGTTAGGCTTTTATAGATTGTGCTCTTAAAAGTGGATTTTTTTTTTTGGTTAAATTTTTCAATTTTTTAAAATTTTTTTCTTTTTTTTTTTTATTTTCAAAAATGTTTTTTGGGGCAAAATTTTTTTTTTTTTAATTTTTTTTTTTTTTTTTTTTTTTTTTTTTTTTCCCCCCTCTTTTTTTCTTTTTTTCCTTTTTTTTTTTTTTTTTTTTTTTTTTTTTTTTTTTTTTTTTTTTTTTAAATAAAAAAATAGACGGTGGGATCCGGACAACCTGCAAAACCTGGAGTACTATTGCGTGGGGGTCAACTCTCTGGTGATGTTTTTAAAAAACGTTTTCTTTCTGCATCCCTCCTTTTAACCCTCTTAAAATTTCATTTAAATTCAGGTAAATTGCTCCCTTAAAGCTTAGTGCGAAATTAAAGAGGGTCATCTTGTCGTACCCCACGCGCGCGCGCACGAGTTTATACTGTGAAGGAGGTGACAGAGGTCAGTTCACAGTTGTAAAAAAACAATTGTTCAATACACTACTTGATAAGGCCCGAAATTATATTTCTGTAGTACTTTGGGCGGATAGGTATGGTTAAAAGGCTTTCCAAATTCAATTGTTAAAAAAAATTCAGATCTGAGGGTGTTTTGCATATTACTTTTTTGCACATGTTCGTCACTTGTTATATAACATCAGGCACGCAAAAATGTTACATAACTAAAATAGTTCACCCGAGGAAAATCAAGTTTTTAGTCATCTTATGCAATGATCAGCTATTTTATTATGCAACGGTTATCGAAAAAAAATTCAGATGTTGCATTGCGCTTACAATTTGTGTTACATTGATATGCTTAGCCTGCGGTGAAGTCGTTATCGCTTGGCGTTTCACGTTAACCGGAAATGAGCACTCACGTGTAATCGTTTCGTGACATGTGATTGGACTCGTGTTTTTGGACTGTTGCGTGAATGAATGTGACAAAAGCCGGCCGGTAATCAGCGAGTGGATCTTGTACACATTGTGTTGTCACAGAACACTGAATGCGGCGATAATGGCCCTTTCCTTACTTCGTAAACTTATTTCGGTTTCTCCTTGAACGTTAGGAGTGAAACTAAAATGGAAAAATTGTCAGGGGACGACCAAGACATCCTCAAAGCTCTTATAGAACGGGGAGATTGGTTTGCGCGAAATGGACAGCTAGATAAATCGTTCAGTGCTTATTCGAATGCTTCTCGCGTAGGAGTTGTACCAAAGGAATGCCTTACATCGTTAGTGACAGCGTTTATGGAGTTTCAACGAAACAAACTCTGTAAAGAGGGAAAGGAAGAAACACTTTCTCAAGATGCAAGCGACAGGGAAAGCATTTTCACGTGTTTAATGTGTAACTGCGTGTTGATGAAGCCAGTGACTGTTAGCTGTGGTCATACTTTTTGTGAAGTTTGTCTTGCTGAAGAGCAATCCTTCACTGGCTATGTACAGTGTAGTAAATGTGGAAAGGATCTATCTGAAAACACGATACACTCTGTCAATGTACTAATCACGAATTCCATCCAGAAATGGCTTCCGTTGGAATTTCAGAGACAAGTCAAGAAAACTCAGGCACACAAATATCTTCTTGAAAACGACACAAAGACAGCAATTGCGTGTTTTACTGAAATTCTTTCTGCATCTGCCAATGATTTTCACTGTTTGTGTTGGCGGTCTGATGCTTTCTTTCAAGTGGGACGGCTGGATTTGGCACTCCAGGACATCGAACAAGCCTGTAAACTGCGGCCCAGTTCAGCGAAAACTTTCTTTAGAAAAGCTGTAGTTTTAGCGAACTTGGCGAAACTCGAAGGGGTTCTGTCCTCCAAACACGAAGAAAGTGTCTTAGCTTTGTTACGCTGCTCTGCTCTCGCACCCAGAAGCGACCGATACCGCCAACAGTTCACAGAAAGCTTACATCAACTTTTGAGCCCAAAATTCACGAACTCTAATAGAACTTTGATGGTTCTTAAACTTGGTCGTGCTGGGATAAAAAAACTTGCGCCCGAACACGAAACAACGGCAGAGGAAATGGATGATTCGGAGCACTTCACTCATGCACCTGTGGATACTTTGGAGTACTTAGAATCAGTTCAAACTAGCGGTGAATGTGATGCAAACGAAGATGGTTTTGCCAGTTGTACGAAGAACAGTTCTGGTGGTGAGTTTAAAAAGAGAAGACAAAGATCTCTTTCCTATTCAAACAGCGAGGAAACTCCGTCTATGGACGATCGAACGAAAATGAACGAACTTGTCAAAAAGCCCAACAACGAAAACGGCTCTGTTGGAAAAGTAAGCAATGAAAAGTCGAGAGAAGTCGAAGATTTTGAATGCAAACTTTGTTATAGTTTATTGTTTCAGCCAATAACGACTATCTGCGGGCACACGTTTTGCCAGGAATGTCTAGAAAGATGTCTTGATCACCGTGTCGAGTGCCCGTGTTGTAGAGCAGTGCTTGATCAATACAACCGAGGAGTACAAAATATGGAAGTCACGGAAGTATTGGAGATGATTTTAGCCAAGCATTTCACGGCCGATTACAATGAACGAAGAAAAAGACATCAAGAAAAAATGAATATCCTCATGAGGTAAGCAGTATATTAGGGTTATTTTATTGCGGAAATCGCCATTTGAAGTGGTTGTTTAATAGTGTTACGTAAGTGAAAAATAACGTTCACCCTGTTCTAATTTAACGAAGCCCTGCTAGTCAGTGTAAGCAGCTGTTCCGGTAAAAATAGTTTTTAAAAAATCTTCACTTTTACTGGTATCTTTCTTTTTTCAAAATAAAAACTAAATTTATTCACGGCCATACCTGTAATAATAAAATTACGTATACAAATAATGTTTCCGCTTTGTGTTACATAACCTTTTCGCGCACGTGAGGTTACATGTGCAAGTTTTAGGTCAATTTCGCGCGTGTTTTGACACGGGCTGATCGAGGAAACACGAGAGGAAGTTTTGGAGGATGGACGTTCGAATTCCTTTCAAACAAGGAGTGGATTTTTTTGTCTGTTTTGAAAAAAGAAAAAACCCAACCAAATGCAAATCACCATACTCCATAACCATAGTTACATAACCTCACTTGGGGGGCTGGGGGTGACAAACTCTTAGCAATATTCTCCTATGAGTTATAAAATTTAGTGCAAATTCTCCAAAATATTTTTACGGTGTACTGACATGTTAGCCTTTTCTTTGAGTCTCCTGATCCCAAAAACATTTCTTAAAATTTCTGGCAATTTCCGATTAATCTTGATCTTAAAATATTAAAGAAATTTGACGTGTTAAATCACTGATGATGACTCTCTGTGAATAGGAAATATTTTTTAGCTTTTTCGTGAATTTCTTGAAGCCTTGATGTTTACAAACCTCTCAATAATTAGAGCCAAAAGTCGTGTCCCTTGGATATGTCTCACTAAGTTGAACAATGCAATTTTACTTCCTGTTTCTCAAATCAATTTACCAGTAAGTTTGAGAAGTCAGGTTTTCACCTCATGCCATGTTATAGGAATATAATCTGAAGCCAGGGACAGGATTAAGAAATATTATGTAATAACCCTGCAAATATAAATTTAATAATAACTCTGCAAAAAGTGAAGATTTACTAGTAATTATAATAAATGCACAGTCTGTTTTTGTAGGAATGTTACTTTTGTGTTTAACACAATTTTCTGCTAAAAAGAACATTCAGGGTTTCCCAATGCCTTCCCTTTCCAGTGCATATTTTAATTTTTGTTAAATTCTAATTAAGTAAATAGATTAAAATGAGAAAGAAAAACTACTCGAGTGCTGTGTTAATCAGGTGTTAAATCTCTTTTGAGCTGTTGGAATTTGACACTCATTCTTTTGTGTATTTTCCTCTCTTTCAACAGCATGGGAAAAGGTGACAATCCACAAGTACCAATTTTTGTCTGTACATTAGCCCTGCCAAAAGTCCCATGTCCTTTGCACATATTTGAGCCCAAGTATCGCCTGATGTTGCGACGATGTGTTAAGTCAGAGGTCAGGCAATTTGGCATGTGTGTTGGTAGTGGTGACCCAAACAAGGAATTTGCAGATTATGGCACCATGCTTAATGTTCAAACAGTGAATTTTCTCCCCGATGGACGTTCTATTGTGCATACAGTTGGTGGACAGCGATTCCGTGTCATTTCAAGAAGGATGTTAGATGGCTATCACACAGCTACTGTGGAATGGCTACAAGATGAAATTGTTGAGGATGAAGAAGAACTCAAACAACTCATTGAACTAAATAGAGTTGGTCACATTACATTACAGACCTGGTTCAGCAAAATGACGGCAGAACAGCGCCAGTGCATCACTAATGCCATTGGACCTGTTCCACCTTTCATGGAGAACCTCCAGTTACTGAATGATGGCCCAGACTGGGTGTGGTGGGTGCTTGCTGCTCTACCTCTTCAAGACAAGGCAAAGCTCATCATTTTGGGGATGACCTCAATACTTGAACGACTTAAGAGTGTTATTCGCTTTTTGCAATTGATGCTGTCACTCCAAAAAAACTCAATGGATGCTAGTTCTTCAGCTTCTTGACAGCAGTTTTGTATTAACTATAATAGTTATTTAATTTTGTATGTGAATTTGCTGCATCCAAATTTAATTCCCCTTTTATGGTGGGGCAATTAGCATCATTACTGAATTATCTATTTTCATGTGGTTCTGTAAATACAAATCACTATGACAGAGTTTGCAAATTAAACTCTTAAAAATTTGTAAATTTCAAATGCATACTACATTCAGAGTGATAGGCATAGATAATCAACAAGATTTCTTTCTACTTCGGTCTGAATCAATTATCAAAGTGGAAAGAAATAGGGTGCGAGTAGGCTAACTGTTTCAACATAGTCTAGTAACTGATCTGTTATACACAAAATAGCTAGTTTATTAGTTTTTGGCAATGATGCAAGAAGAAATGATAGAAGTATTAAGTGCTATTGAACTCATTACCATGTTCCAAAAAATATCCATAAACCAGCCATGCAGGGAAGGTTTTCTCTGTTTGAACCCCACCAACCCCCCCCCCCCCCCCCGTCACATCCTTGGAAATTTAGCTTCATACTTTTTTTTAACTTTAAGCTGTAGAGATACCCATCCCCTCAGATTTTCTAACAACTTTCAGGGTTGGTATGGATTTTTTTTGGAGCTGCCATGATTCCATGCACCCAATTTTTTCATTTGATAATTTACTGTCTTGTGCTCAGGGCCTTTGAAAGGTTTGTTTATCCTGCCTCCTGAGGCGAGAGAAAGGATATGGCCAAGTGATGATTGCATGTGCATATTTTTCCATTATTTTTTCTTCTTTTTTGTGTGGCTTACCTGCAAACTAGCTGGTGCATTCCTGCAGATTTTGCTGGCCATATCTGCAGGATGTACCAAAACCATAGCTAAGTGTAATAAATTAATTTCCACCTTAAATATTATTTGTATTGTATTGTACCTGAATGTTATCCGAAGCCTGTTTAGTTGTAATGCTTAATAGGATAGGTCATTTTTCACACAATCTATTTTTAACAATTTTAAAATTATGATATTATAATGTAAGGGGTTCAACTTAAATATGCTGCTTTACACTCACACAGAAAACAAATAAATTGACTGAAACATTTGATAGCTGCTGCTGATTGATGTACTAAAAAGGGGCAAAAATAGCCCCACCTGCCACTGACCTCCTCTAAATATATCATAACTTGTCTATCTGTTTTCAAGTGGCATAAGTTGTCATCATCTGTTGCTTAATCGCATCGAGACACAATCACAGATATATACTCTTACTGTAGCATGCAAAATATTCCCTAATGTGAATCTGCTTGCGGGCTACTCTCCCTGGTAATAAGATTTAAAAACATTTGTTCATAATTAAAGCAATGCAGAGAGACTTACGCCAAGTTACAGTTGAACACGTTAAAACAGACGCCTGTTGAGAGTCGGCATCAATGAGCCCCCCCCCCCCCCAAGGGGTTTCAGGGAACATAGCCAAAACATTGCCCAAATCTCAGTTCCCATTTTCCCCTTCAGACCTCGCCCTCTTTTTATTGTACAACCGAAATTGAAGTGGGTGCAGTGAAAAATTAAGTCTTCGGCTCATTTCTCCCACCCCTCCCTAACCCTAACCCCAAGACCGCCGAGTTAGAAGACTGGGTACGGGTGCCCTTACTGGCGTTGTAAGTACTGCAGGCCTGGCTGCTAATCAGTGAATCCGAACCTCGGACCCTACTGACCCTACCAACCGGACGAGAGGGTGTAAACTATCAAAAACCTTGCTAAAAATCCACAGAGGCGAATAAAATACTTGGTAAGTAAGATTTCCTAAACGTTAGTTTAAAAACCTTTCGACTTGTGCCTTCATGCGATCAGAGCAGATCAGAGTAGTCAATTGAAGTTGTCCTTTTACTCAATTAGCTTTCTTTGTTCATCGTTTATCACAAGTGCCACGTACGCTAAGCTAACATAAGGGATCATATTTAGTTTGCAGAACTATATTAATTTTAGAAACAAAACGGTTTATAGATGTCACCTGCGAACGTTCTCCGACGCTAATCTTACTTAACAGTAACCTCAACTCAATGAAAGCATTTAGTTTAAGTGATCGATAAAAATTGATAGTCATGAGATTTGAAGCATTGATTACCCCTGGCGTATCCAATCGAACAAATTCGAACTAAAAATCAATCGAACCCAATCGAACACCAATCGTTCCCTCTGTTGAAAAAAAAACTAACATTTAGGCTTAAGGCTATAATTTAGTGACCAGCGGGAGTCATGCTAGGCCTATCACTTTATTAATGATTTCCAACAAAGAATTATGGGGATGGTGCACAAAACAAAATTAAAATGTCCGCAAATATAAACAAACAGGAGTTTGGTAATCGAAAATTCAATTGAGTACCATTGTCGTCTGTTCAGTTATCGAATGTTCGATTTTGTTTGATTGACCAAAATTTATTTTGAGTTTGGTTTTGTTCGATTACCAAACCCAATGGAATGATTGGTGTTGGATTGGGTTATTTTGAGAAAAAAGAAAAAGTATAAATAAATAAAAAAAAGAGATTAAAAAAAAAAAAGGGGGGGGGCGCAAAGAGAGAGAAAGGGGGGGGGGGGGTTAAATACCGAAAGTTTAATTGGATATGCCGGGATTACCAAACACCAAGCAACACTGAGCATGGATTATTAGGAGCTATTAAAGATTGGAGGATGTTCTTTCTTGATGTTTTGCTTGATGTATGTGGTCAAGTGTACAGTTTACACCATCCTTAGAGACCCAGTCCCTCTTTTACATGACTGCAGTAACTGCACTGGCCTGGTTAGATAACAATTTTTTTCTACTGTTCACATTTGGAAATTCCAGCCTAGCTACTGTGATGAAAGGGAGGGGTATTGGCCTAGTGGTTAGTACACTGACTCCAGTTTAAGTGGTACGGGTTTGAGCCCTGGCCAGGGCAATGTGTTGTGTTCTTGGGCAAAACACTTTACTTTGTTAGTGTCTCTCTCCACCTAGGTGTATAAATGGGTGCAACAAATTTAATACTGGGGGGGATAACCCTGCCTTGGACTAGCATCCCTTCCAGGGGGTGTAGAAATAATCCTAGTTGCTTCATGCTACGGAAACCAGGATAAGCTCCGGCCTGATGGGCCACTTGGCAGAAAATCTAGCAAAAAACCGACTTAACTTCACCAATTTTTTTCTTACGGTTTTGACTTTTGCCTTGCCCCTATTGTCTATCCCTACATCCAGGGATGTAGCTAAGCCCAGATGGCTTTTCTGGCCTTGGCAGCTCTAAAAGTTTACACAAGCCTTTGTTTTCATGTGAAATTTCAGCTGGATTTAAGTTCTATTTCAGCCGATTAAATTAGCCGGCAGCTGGCCCTTAGCGACATCCCTGTACATCTCAGAGAATGGATAAACTAGCTAGAGGGAAGGGAAAGATCCATGTCGCATGTCTAATTTTCACTTTTGGTACCTTTTAAAATAACATTTTAATTTTTCATTTGCTGCCTTTTTTTGGATGGTAGGTTATAACAGCCCAGCCCTATCCCCTACCTTGGGGCAAGGAACTACACTAAGCCAAGCTAGGTTATAACAGTATAAGTTTTGTGTCAACAGAAACATGTTAGGAAAATGCATTCTTGTGACGGGTGGAGCAGGATATATTGGAACACACACTGTTGTGGAGCTCATCAATGCTGGATATGATGTTGTTATAATCGACAACTTTGTAAATGCATTTACTGGTCAGTAAACAGCTGAATTCAATAACGTTATTATCTGTAAGAGTGGGTGGCGCGGTGGCGGAGCGCGCGCCCGAGCGAACGGCCCAGGCGGGCCGGCCGGGGCGCGCGGTGCGGGAAGACACACCCACAGGCCTCCCCACCCAGGTGAGGGACGCGGGGGGACCCGCAGGACTAGCATCCCATCAGGGGGAGGAAACCCAGGCGGGAAACGGGAAAGCTCCGGCTGATGGGCCCATGGCTCGGATACAGACTTTTTTTATTATCTGTAAGAAACAATCACCCAAAAGTAGTGTTAACTATTGTAAGATAATGACCCCACAAAAATGTTGACTATACCTCTAAAAGTTGTAACCTTTCGAGGCTTATAACCTTTTTGTTTGTAATATATTTTTGTCTAATCAACACAAGAAAGATTTGAGAAAATTTTCAAATAATCTACACATAGGGTTAAGAGCTGTGATATTTTTATGTGAATTTAAATTTGACGTCATTTTGATTAGACAAGTTTGTCCCTATTACTTGATTTGCCTATGTATCTACGTGGGGAGTGGGGGGGGAGGGGGGGGGGGGGGGGGGCCCGGAGGCGTGCTTCAGCGTCTCAGAGCTGTGTAGGGTGGATGAGGTACTGTCGGAGTGTGGGTGTGCCGGGAGGCACACAGGTCGGGACGGAGGGGCACGGGCCCCCCGGCCCCCGCTACGGCACTGGTATGCTAGTAAACCAAAGGGAGAATTTCATACTATATCAGAAGTCACTTGTGGCCTTATTCCATGCACACCTTCAACCATTGTGAGCCAACTTAAAACACTGTAAACTGAAAGATACAAAGCTTCAATTATATTTCTATGTTGGGTTCCTGTGTATTGTGACTGATCTAAACTTGTTGTTTTGAATAGAAAGCATAAAGAGAGTGGAGGAGATAACTGGAAAAAAAATTGTCTATTATTCTGTTAATCTACTGAACAAAGATGCTTTAAAAGAAGTATTCAGTAAGGTAATTGCTAAAAACACACGTGTATTTAATTTTGACACTATTGGGATCTACAATACAGTTGCTGATAAATAATTGTGTTCAACGGTAGGAGAACGCATCCTAATCTTGCGGTGGCCTGTGGCCCTGTGGTTGTCCTGCAAACGCACAAGCGAAAGTGGTTGTATGTGTCGTATTATGTATGTCGGTATCTGGCAAGTTAGCCTCGATCTCATGTGATTAGACATTAGAAAGCAATAAATTGCATCACAGCAATGTCAACAAAGACAGCGCGCAAAAACAATTCATGAAGCCGATAACGCTAGGCTGTAAACAATTTTTTGTGTTCGACGGTGGTAGAAAAAATCCAAATCTTGTGGTGGCGTGTGGTCCCGTGGCTGTCCAGTGAAAGTCGTTTTATGTTTTTCGTTCTACGTATCTTGGTATGTGGCAGGTTGGTTAATTAATGACGTTGCAGTTTCTTTGCAAGAGACCCTGGGAACGAGGTTGATTCGTTCTAACAATCTTCTTTGGTTTGCGTTTTCGAGTTTGCCCTGTAAGTTGTGCTGAAAAATAAACGTTTCGGCAGTCCTCCTTTTAACAGTAGTAAAAAAAATTGCTGTGCTGCCTCGTGAATTGTTGGATTGAGATTGTTTCTCTGATAGTTTCAAGTGATGTTGGATGCGCGCTTTACTGAATGATGTTGCATGCGCGGTCGTTTTAAATTTGTATGACGATATAAATAGTCGTGTAACTCGGATTACGTTTGCTAGCCTTATCTTGGGTACCAATCTTGGGTCGAACGCACTCCCCTAATCTCTGATTATTACTAGTTCTATGTACATGATGTGTATAGTGAAATGTTCATTAAGTCCATCAGCATCATTGTGCCGTGACAAAATATGCAGTTCAGGAAATATTCATATCTACCCAAAGGGAGATAATTGGAAGTTGTTTTTTTTTTTTTGAGGGGGGGGGGGGTAAAAAAGAAATATAAGGGTAAATGGTAATTTCCAGAGGGGGTGGGAGGAGAGTTTTAACCAAAAAGCAATCAATCAAACTTTTAAAATCAAATTTGGCATCTGGATATCAACTTCTTGATGTGCTCTGTTTATTTACTGCGGTATTATTTTTTTGACCATTCAGAATCTTTGTGTATTCAGTGTACATCAAAAAGTTTACAAAAAGATCAAAAGTTTTAAGAACTTAATTAGTCTTTTGAAACCTTTTAAGTTTCTGGAAAATTTACTGTCAGATTTCACAAACTCATTATTAATTAATTCATCAAGTTAAAACAAAGAAAATCATAACCGTGAAGGAAGTTTGAATACCCGGTCCTCATAAGCATAGATTTTTAGGATTTTATTTCTCCCTTTACTCTGTAGTTTGTATATCAAGCACTCAAGACAGTGTTTCATCGGCTATCCAAACACCTCCAATTTCATAAAAATACTCCGCTGTGCATCATATTATCAACTCTCTCCTTGGTGTTTAGATATCCCGATGAAACACTGTCTCTCGTTGTTATATATATATTACCGGTACATCAAAAGTTGATTAAAAGCTTTGTTAAGTGAAAATCAGTGATCACATTTCAATGTAGTAACAAATCTTTTGGCTTTGCTTTTCAGCATGAATTCTATGCAGTGGTTCACCTTGCTGCCCTAAAGGCAGTTGGTGAGTCAGTTGAAATTCCACTGCAGTATTACCACAACAATGTCACAGGTTCTATCAATTTACTTCAGGTAAGAAAGGTGCCAACTTAGTATAAAAATAATCATTATGATTGTGATATATATACAAGGCTAAAAAGGTATAAACAATTATAAAGAATCAACCATTTTTGACGTGTATGTACCCTGAAGATGACATACACGTCGAAAACGGTTGGTTCTTTTTAATTGTTTATAGTCTTTTTAGCCTTGTATATATATCATTTTACCTTTTAGCGAATATTATGTCAATTATGATTTGCTTTAGGCCTGTCATTTCTTCCAGTAAAAAGCCATTTAGTTTTTCTTTTTCATGAAAAGATTGGCCAGAACAATGACAGAATTTAAGCTAAATAATTTTATACCTTTAACCTTAATTTCCTAAAAATTTGATTTATAAAATGAGATTTATTTGTGATAAGCTATGGCCACGAGCTGCAGTTTTTAATACAAAAGAAAAGATCATAATGATGTGTGGTAGAAATTAATTCGCTCTGTCAGCAATCAGACCTACCAACTCTCCAGGAGCGAGCAGCAACTAACTGACATTGTGCAAAATATGTGTATAATTACTGTCTGTAATTTTGTTCAATTTCATGCACATGGTTTTTGGACTTTTTGGTGTAATTTCAACATAAATATGTAGTTGAATGAATCCACATATTAATTGGTGAAATTACCAATGATACATTTGTATCAGTCAGTAGTCACAAATTGTGCTTTGCTAATAAGTCTTCTCACAAGTCTTCTCACTAGTTGTTTTTCTTTGTAGTGTATGAAGGAACATGGTGTTTGGAATTTTGTCTTCTCTTCATCTGCAACAGTTTATGGTTTGCCTAATTGTCTTCCTATCAGCGAGGATCACCCTGTGGGGAGCGGTATAACAAACCCTTATGGAAGATCAAAGTTCTTTATTGAAGAAATTATTAAAGATTTGTGCAAAGCAGAAAAGGTAATTATTTAATACCCACATTCACAGCACCAGTATGTTTAGTACAGTGATGCTTGCCATTTTGTTGCCACATGACAAAGCTTTTGAATACTTTTTTTTCTTTTTGTTAGCTGTCTAATAATGCATCACATTTGATTTGACAAAGTGTACGGAGTAAAGTTGACACAGTAACATATATTTATGCTGATGGAAAATCTATGGCTTGTGATATTAACTTCACTACCAAGTTAGATTTTGTTTGGTGAAATCAATATTGCAAAAATTGATTTTAAACTCTGTTCAGTGGCAACTGGTGACATATCTCACAACACACAGAAAATGGTTTCAACCCACGAGTATCAGTAGTTTACAAGTATAGAGTGATCATCCAGGTTAGAGTAGTTCTGAAAAGAACAGTTGTTGATGACTGACATTTCAACAACCTGAATGTAAGTCATCTTCAGTACTCCACTGATTGTAACAATCACCTATACATTACCCATACATGACTTCAGTCACTTTCAACACAAGGTGTTTCCTTTCTTTTCTCAGAGTCTGAATGCTGTGATGCTAAGATACTTTAATCCTGTCGGAGCTCACAAATCAGGCAGAATTGGCGAAGACCCTCAGGTGAGTAAAAATTAAGTAAAAAGATTTTCCAGTCCTGCTTGACCATCTTATAGATCTGGCCCCTTTATACCTTCAGTTGGTGATTGTTTGCAGAAGAGTGCGATTATGGCTAAATCGGAGAATAGTAAAATATGAATTGTGACGTACAATTCTTCCGATTCTCCGATTATTCTTATTCTCCGTGTTCTACACGATTCTCCGATTCTTCCGATTATACAATTCTTCCGATTGTTATTTTGCGATTTTTCCGATTCTCCGTATTCTACACGATTCTCCGATTTGTCCGATTATACGATTCTTCCGATTCTTCTTAGTTCTACACAATTCTCCGATTTTTCCGATTAAACGATTCTTCCGATTGTTATTCTCCGATTTTTCCGATTCTCCTAGTTCTACACGATTGTGCGATTTTTCCGATTATACGATTCTTCCGATTGTTATTCTCCGATTTTTCCGATTCTCCTAGTTCTATACGATTGTGCGATTTTTCCGACTATACGATTGTTATTCTCCGATTTTTCCGATTCTCCGAGTTCTACGCGATTCTACCTATTTTTACGATTTGATAATTCTTATAATTATTCTACGAATTTACGCGGTATGAAGTGAACTACTAGAACCTTTTAAACTTTTATTTTAAACATGATAACCTATAGCTACAATACACTTTGAATACAGTGCCTCTTGTGCTCACGCTTTAAACATTACTTCATTTTTCCTTTGGCTTTGAATCTACGCGGTAAAAGTGAACTTGAACCTTTTAAACTTATTTTACAACATGATCACCTAAAAAACACTTTGCATTTGAATAAAGTGCCTCTTGTACTTGCGCTTTAAAGATTATTTCATTTTTCCTTTGCCTTTTAAGCGTTCCTCTATAAGTTCATTATGTGTTTCGATCACAAACCACATGAATGCTTTAAACTTAAATTCAGCCATTCGTTTGCACATGTGTTTAAATCTGTTAAGAAAGCGATTGCTCTGTTCTGCGGATTCAGTGTTTGTTCCTCTGATTTCTTTGAATGTTTCCAGATGAGGATGATAGCGGCACTTTGGATTGTCCGGAGGCATACAGCACTGCTCTTTGTGCTTCATCACATGAAATATATCCACTAAAAACTTCACATGATCTAAAAGAATTTTTGCACCGACATTTCCCTTTTTACTGAGGTTGCCCAAGAAGGGATGAAGATCACACGCTCTATCATACCCCACATACTTTAGTCTCATTAAATCGTCTGTTGTCCTACCGAACGTTAACAACAAAAACGCGTATACTTGGGTGCATGATTCACAAGTATACATCTCCTGTGCCTTTTCAATAATCCCGCAAGGTCGTACCGCTGTAAGCAGTCCTGCAGTGCGGTCCATGTATCGGTTTACCTTCTCTTTCGATTTACAACCGCCTTGCTCGCAATCTAATCCGTCGTGTTCAGGGATGTCTCCAACAGCTTTCTGGTCAATATATCCCGCTGAAATGGGATAAATGTGCGCTTCCTTTTCAACTACTTTTCCAATTACTTCGTCCCTGTTTTCGGTTTCGTCTCTGTCAGTTTCGGTTTTATCCACCTCCTCGCGATCATTTTCTTGAAGGTGCAAATGTTCCCAGCAGAATTTAGACGCTTTTTGCGATTTCCCTCCAAGAGTGGGTGTATTGGTGCAACATTTGATAAAATTGCCTTCTCCCTTGTTTACATAAAGTTTTTCTTTAGGCGCGGCACACATTGGTCTACGTACTTTCTCCAGGCCGTCAACACTGACGTAACCTTCAGTACAGCCAGGAACTTCACACTTGTGATGAATCCACTTGTTCGGTGAATTACATATCAACTTCCATGACTCCAGACAAACTTCTTCTAAACTTCGCCGTTTGCCCTCCACATCAGCTTGTTTCACGTTTAACAAGTAAAGAGATCCATTGTTTCTGAAAAGATTTATTGTCTTCCAAAGAAAATAGCACTCTTCCACTCGATCTGCATTCAATTTCCACACATTGTCTTCATTGTTGCCTTTCACTCTTGAAAAGTTTTCCAGTTTGCTCAAGACTCCCTTGTCCAATTCACGATGCATAAAGTTGTATACATCAGAACGAGATTCGAATGAGCTTGCGCAAATTTCAACGTTGTAAACAATGTTTTTTACCAAATGCGTCTCAAACATGGTTTTATTTGACACTTGGAAGTATTTCAAGTCTGGTGAAAAGTCATAATACACCCTCCGCTGATCTTTCGAGTCCTTGTTACTGTCGCCTTCTGACACGGGACAATCTTCAAAATAGCTGTAGTAGTAAACCTTCCTGCACGTCTTGCAGTTACCATTAAATGATGCGGCTACGTTCGTTCCATGACTGGTGTACACTACTGGAAAAGATGGTCTGTTGCGTATAGTAATGCTTGAGCCACAGCACTTTAATTTGCCCGGCAATAAAACAATCGGTTTAAAGGCATCTTTCTCCGACGATTTAAAGAAGGGCTCACTCTCATCGAAGCTTTCCAGTAGTTGTGGATGATTCTTTGTTAGCCACTGAGATACCGTTTTACATTCTTCTGGTGTTGGATTGAACTCTTCTACTTCTCCACTTTTCGATTTTAGTGATCCTCCGATACGAATTGTTGTCTTGTCTTCAACCTTGCTTTCACTAACATACTTTGCAATCAATGACCATCTTAACGGTGTTTTTTCCGGAAAATGCTCCAAAGCGAATAACAGTGATTTCAACTGAGAAAAACTCAATACCTTATCCTTCATCTTCAGTCAACTTCAGGTTTCAGTATTTCGTTACTTAATAGAGACAGAACGTGACAAACCCAACCTCTAATCTTTTAAGCAATCTGGAGGAATCAAAAAGCCCCATTTTAATACATACATATTGACGCGATAAAGGAAGCAAAAGCCGCCGCCGCAGTTTTTCTCCTTTCATTAAGCCAAGCCGACTCATTAAGCGCTTTGAATAACAGTAAGTGACAAGATTTGTCACGCCATTGAACGCTTCAAATAACAATACGTGCCAAGGTTTGTCACGCCATTGGGGACTTTGAATAACAATACGTGACAAGATTTGTCACGCATTCAATCTAAAATTAAACTGCTAACTGATTATAAGCGGCACATGAGCATTCTTTTGATTTTTCAATCCTTGTTTGCATTAAAAAATAACACTTTTTGATTGGGTATCCATGTAGTATCATAACAATGCTACAATGTGTTACAAAAATTCATGATTCTTACTATATATTTATGTCTACAAGCCGTTTTACTCAGTCGCTCTTGTATCACAATGTCGTTCAGTAAGTTAAACCGCAATCAGTTACCATCATTATCAATTATAGAAAAAAGGATAAGCGACGTTCAAAATGCTCGATTTGACTGGACATCCGTGTGTTCAAGTGAGATGCTGACATTTATGGATAGTCACGCAAAGTCCATCGGAGTTCCAAAAGAGTTCTTGTTCTTCCCGCTCCTGACAACCGTAGCATCACTTATGGGAACTTCTACATGCATAGAAATTAACAAGAAATGGAGGGAACCCGCGCTGTTATGGTTCGTGATTGCCTCAAAAAAGGGTACTAACAAGTCAGGTGCACTAAACTTGCTGTCAGGTGCCCTTCAAGAAATCGAAGAAATGCTAGCTGAAAGAGATGAAGATGACGATGATTGCAATGAAGAAGGAACACAACAGCAGCTCCTCATTGATCATTTTTCTTTTGAAGAACTGTTCAATGTGATGTCAAGAAACGGAAACAAGATGCTTGCATTGTACGATGAAATGACCACCTTTTACGGCCTCCTCGATCTCTTCAAGCCCAACGGATGTTCGCATGACAGGAAAACATTATTGAACTTGTACAATGGCGGCAAATGGTCTCGTAATTTTCGAAGCGTCCAAGGCAAAATGAACAACACCAGCTTCAACATCGCCGGATTCATTCAGCCTTATTATGTTGTTGAGCTCCTTCATCGAGACGATCATGACGGCTTCAACGACCGACAGTTATTTGACGTCCCGCCTGAAATTGAAGTCAACTACCGAGATCTTGAGACTGAACTGCCCGCTCATGTACCCTCATTTAAGGATGTCTTCCAGTGCGTCATCGATTCACACGAGTCGCCGAAGATCTACAGTTTTGGTGAAGACGCCAAGAAGTCATTCATCGAATATCATGATGCGCTCAACGAGCGAAAGCGGTCGACAATCGACAACGACATCCGTGGCGTCCTTTCAAAGGCCAAGGGACAAAGCGCGCGTTTAGCTACGATTCTTCATGTTGCCGATCACTGCATCAAGTCCGCATCAACCCGACTCAGCGAAACTAATCGGGTACCTTTAGAAGTCGGAGAAGACAGCATGAATCGCGCTACTCTTCTCATGAATCATCTTATTAATGTCAAATACATCCTCTGCCCACCAGCTGTACCAGCGACGTCTGAAGAATCAACTGGTTTAAATCCCATCAACGGAATCGTGGTAAATGAAAAAAATGTGGAAAACGAGAAAATTCGTAAAATAGTGACGCACTTGGAAACGTCTGTATCTCCATCCTTCATCTCACGAAAAAGCTGGTGTTTGCCCGTGAATGGAAAATACCCGGTTCACTCAGCAGTTCAAATCTTAAAGAAGATGGAAGATCTTGGGCTTGGCACTCTTCGAGAAATTTGTCATCCACACAACAGTAAGAAATCCAAACTGTTTGTTAAAACCAACTTCGATGACCTTAGCGATGATGCGCATACATTTTTGCTTTCGCTCGCTATTTCCAAGGAAGATTTTAATGCTTCCTTTAATGTCTCCTCCTAATGAGTGACAATATCGATATAAATGACATTTCACGAGGCTCTAAAGACTTCTCCAGAACTGGGAACGAGTGACACTAGTCTTCCCTTCATAGAACTTCATATCATAGAACTTTATTTTTGTAGATTTTAACGAGTTATATAAAGCGTTTAGTTTTTATTGTAAGACAGAGAAGTAAGTGTTAATGGACAGTGGAAAATGCATGACGTGCATACTGCGAAACCATGTTTTATATGCATGTATACTTTCAAATAAACTACGTGACGATAGGCATTATTTGTTTTATTTACTCCCAAGAACAACGACAACATACTTGATTGCCCTAGACTAGATAACCGCAAAAACCTGAACAAGACCATGTGTATACCTCGTTCTTTAAGCGTGTGCAGAGAAATAAAACGTTTCTGCATGGAGGACACTGTTCCAGTAAAATCGTAGAATCGGAAGAATCGTAGAATTGGAGAATGGTTTTAGACTGAACTTAAGGCAAAATCGTAGAATCGGAAGAATTGTAGAATCGGACAATGATTTTAGACTGAAATTAAGGCAAAATCGTAGAATCGGAAGAATCGTAGAATCGGACAATGATTTTAGACTGAACTTAAGGCAAAATCGTAGAATCGGAAGAATCGTAGAATCGGATAATGATCTTAGAACGATCTTATACGAAAATCGTAGAATCGGAGGAATCGTAGAATTGGAGAATGATTTTAGACTGAACTTAAGGCAAAATCGTAGAATCGGAAGAATCGTAGAATCGGATAATGATCTTAGAACGATCTTATACGAAAATCGTAGAATCGGAAGAATCGTAGAATTGGAGAATGATTTTAGACTGAACTTAAGGGAAAATCGTAGAATCGGAAGAATCTTAAAACGGACAATGATTTTACACTGAACTTAAGGCAAAATCGTAGAATCGGAAGAATCGAAGAATAGGAAAGTTGTTCAAAATTTCATGTGGTAAATCGGAGAATATTACCCCTAAATCGGAGTATACTATTCTCCGATTTAGCCATAATCGCACTGTTCTCATTGTTTGTCTTGTTTTACAGTATAATATTAAGACACAGTTTTTTTTACATGAGTAGGCTGCATGGCTTGAGGTACATGTAGTCCAGAGAAAGCTATTTGTTGGCCTTGCATGTATTAATTTGTATAATCTGGGACTGCAATTACTTTGGAATATATTACATACACAGGGTGACATAATTTTTAATACATTATTGTGGTTTTCAGTGGTATGCAAACTCTCGAATTCAATCCTCAACCAATGGTTTACGCTTTTTGCTGCTTGAGTGAATCATCTTAGTGGACCTCTCGGGAAAGGTCACGTGTTTCAGTTGAATGGTAGATTTCAATACATTTTGTTTGTTTCTGTTTTTCATGGTTCATAATTATGATTGACAGCAGCGAAAAATGCGATCATTAGCTGGATTTAAAATTTCTGAGTTTGCATATGACTGAAAACTGCAATAAATGATTGGTGATCATGTGCAATATTTGTAACTATTTTGTTTAAAATTTCAGGGTATTCCTAATAATTTAATGCCATATATACTTCAAGTAGCTGTGGGTAGAAGACCTCATCTGAATGTATTTGGTGATGATTATGACACCCCTGATGGAACAGGTAAAGTTATGTACAATACTTTTACTATTCAGATTAACTCATTTGGGCCCATATTTTTGAAGGGAAAATTTTTTTATGAGATCAGTCCTTTCTTGTACACTTTTGTCAATTTGTTAATTTTGTAAACCTTATTAATTGTTCCTGCCCATTTTCCAGATATTTGCAGAACTGTAGTCCAGTTCAAACTTTGGTAGAACTGTAGTTAATCCATCGCAACACGGTTGAGACATTTTTTATCCTGTAGGTGTGCGAGATTATATCCATGTGGTAGACTTAGCTGTTGGTCATGTTGTTGCGCTTAAGAAATTTGAAGAAAATTGTGGATGCAAGGTAAGTTAACAGAAATGATATACAGTCAACTCTCTCTAAAATGGACACCATTGGGACCGGCTCCAACTGTCTGTCTTAGTGAGGTGTCCGTCTTTTAGGGAGTTAAGCTACAGTAAAACGACTTAATGGCAGGGACAGGACCAACACCAGGTGTCCGTCTTAAGGAGGTGTCTGTTAAGAGAGAGTTGACTATATGTGCATTTTTACCAGTCTAATCTGCACAATCACAGTAACATTGCTGGATGTTTTCTAGTTGGAAGAGAATTCCCCATTAATTTGTCAAAATATCTTTAATATCAATTAAGTTTTATTTTCCCCCTGTGATATCCATTCTTCTGTCAGGAGAATTTTTTAGAGTTTATTCTACTTGGCATAACAGTGGCCTTGTTGGTTGGTCCAAACAATAAAATCTTTCTCCTTTGAGAAATAAGTCCTATAGCTATATTGTATTGGACACTATAATGGCTGCCGTGAAATGCACTTGTCTATCAGGTTTGGCTTTTTAGTCCCATCTTGCAAAATATGATTAATTATATACATTTTTTTGTACTTTGTCCAGATCTACAACCTTGGTACAGGGAGAGGATATTCTGTTCTTGAAATGGTTAAAGCTGTTGAAAAGGCGTCTGGAAAATCAGTAAGTACATAAATTTCAACTGTTGTTCTTCAAACAATAAGTGACACTTTTATTTGTAGCTGGTTATTTATGAAAAGTTTACTGGTCAGATTAACTTGTAATCTTGAAAGGACTAGGTATAGATCTATAAATATTCAAGGAAAAGTAAAAGTGAATGGTTGGCCTGTTTGTTATGCTGCTGGTAGTTTTTGGAAGCATAAAAAATTGTTTTTGTTTAGAAAAAGGTAGCCACTTATAATGATATAAACAACTGTATAGAAAAAAGTAATCTATATTAAATCTTTGATATTTAAAACAGACCTTTACTTCTCTGGATGGTTTGACTCACACAAGGTCAGGCAGGGTCAACAAAAATGTACTTGTAGCACTTGGGGAATGGGGGGGGGGGGCTGAAGAGGGTGGATATTTAGGTCATGGTTTTTTTGTGTATTAGTAGTTCCTGGTTTTATTTTTAATTATTATTATTTTTTGATAAACTACAACCACAAACTCAGTCAATTGAGATAGTAAAAAAGTCTGCAGTTAAGCCCAGTGGCCCAGATGGTCAACACTTAATTCTTGTTTCTGTAGGGGTATGGTAAAATCCCAGTTATAAGCCCCTCGTTTCTAAGCTTATACTGGTAAATGGGATTTTACAGTATTTTTACAGCCTCCCCTACAGAGGTAGGATGCTAGTCCATCACAGGGTTGAAACAAAAAAGTGAGCTTATACAGTTGAACCCCAGTAACTCGAAGTCTGAAGGGAAACGAAAAACAGTTAGAGTTAACAGGGTTTTCGAGTTAACCAAGTAAAAATGACTAAAAAGCGGGTCCAAGGGAAATAAAAGTTAGTTCGAGTTAGCGGGGTCGTTCGAGTTATCCGAGTTTGAGTTACCAGGGTTCTACTGTAGTTTCATTATTGTGTAGGTTCCATACAAGATTGCACCACGCCGTGAAGGAGATGTGGCTTCTGTATATTCTGATGCTTCATTTGCCGAGAAAGAACTTGGCTGGAAAGCAACTCGAGGACTAGATGAAATGTGTAAGTAAACACTGTCATTCTAAGCCAATACTTTGTAGTGGAGGGAGAGGGGGGGGGGGGGGGAGAGGGGGCAGAAACCTGGGAGTAAAAGGCGTGGGAACTCATAGGAGGCTGTTTAATGGGTAATGTAACCTTGATAAGCACAAGCTATCTGTGGGCAAAGGAAACCTTTGTAAATATGAAATGAGATTATTATTTTCTTAACCGTTTAGTGTTGATAATGGTAAAAAACCCAACCTACTACCTCATAATTGCTCAAAAACACAGGAAGGTAGCAAAGGGTTTATGTGTGATATGATAGCAGCAAAAATTTGAATGTGATGCTTGAAATATCTAGAAGAAAAATGTAATTTATGAATTTTTGACTTAATCTGTTGTTAAAAGTATAAGTAAAGTCAATTTTCGTAAAATATTGTGCTTGAAACAGGATTGCACCCCTCCTTTGCTGTCACACATGCCTAGGGATTCTGGTACCCACCCCTTCCTTAGTCGTTAATATATATTTCCTCAATCATGGTTTATTTCTGGTGCAATACAGGGTTTTAACAGTTACTGGTAACATTTGGGTTGCTGGTTTTCTTGTACTGGCAATTACCAGTAACTATTTATTTTTTTTTTTTTTTTTAGGTGAAGATGCTTGGAGATGGCAACTACAGAACCCACAGGGATTCAATACCGAAAATAAATAAGCATATTAATTTTTCAGTAGTGGTGTCATGTTAGAAGTGTTAAAATACCTTTAACACTCTGTTAGGTCCTTTAAGAGAGACAAACTAACTCCCAAGTTAGGATTTAGAGTTGGATTTTCAAGTTAGGATTTTGAGTTGGATTTTTCGAGTTAGGATTTCCAGTTGGATATTTGAGTTGAATTTTTTTAGTTGGATTTTCGAGTTAGGATTTTTGACTCAGGATTTTTTTGGCAAAGCAAACCCATTACAATTATTGAAAGCTAACCATAAACAGGCTAACTGGGGTGCATAGTGGGCTAACCAAAGTGAATAGTAGGCTAAGCGGAGTGTATAGTAGGCTAAACAGAGTGTATAGTACGGTAAGTGGCAGAAATCTTGAAGTTTTGCTTGTTTTGGTGATTTTGTTTCATCCTGACTCAAAAATCCTAACTTGAAAATCCAACTCAAAATCCTAACTTGGTAAATAGGCAACCTCCCTTTAAGATGGCTTTCAGTCACGTATTAGAAATTAACTTATTAAGGGGCATTTATTTCAAGAAAACAGAAGGCTGGGAGTTACTTGTTCAAAACAAGCTTTTTTACACAGTTTCCCAATGAATTAACTAGTGCTGAAATGAAGTGTGTTCTGAAGAAGAAACTGAAGTCTGAAATCAAATACAGTATTTTTAATAGTATATTAAATCTGACAGGCGGAGTGATACAGTATTACCCTAAATATGGTGCGGGGGCCTGGAGCTTAATTATTTTTTTAACAGGACATGGGCCTGAACAGAGAATTGATGGTATTTCATATATATTAATTTATTAACTCAAGAAAGGGTGATTTCTTTGTGAAAAAATAGTTTCTATTATTATCGATGTCATATTTAGGCCTTCAGAATTTGATTATGAAATGATAGTCAATAAACAATTTAGCCTGTGGGACGGCTGTACACAGGCTATAAACAATTGTGAATTTTTCTTTGTCTTTGTTGGAAGTTTATCCTCAATTTACCAGATTAATGCATCATCTAGACTTTCAATAAAGTCCTTCGTCTTGTTTATTACTGAAAACTCGCGAGGTCGACTTGTGACAAGTCTATGCATCATCCTGAAAGATGGTTGTGGATTCTTATTTGGAAACGAAAAAGAGAGTGGCCCACCAACTTGTTATGTTGCTTCTGGATATTCAAACAATAGAAATCTGTTAATGAACAAACTGATCCACCTTAAAAATGGTCAGTTTAAGCAGTTTCTAACTCGTTTACAAATTTCTATTGTTTCTATATTCATGCCAAAATATCTCTGTCAAAAGGAGGATTTTCCAGACAATTGTGTGTGAGTTTGAAAGGGTGTGACTCCACATCTATTGCATGCAAGTGTCAAAGTCACAAATCTTTTAGACGCAGAGAAAACCCCCTCTGAATATTCAAACAGTAGAAACCCGCTAATGAGTGAAATGGTCCACCTTAATTTTAATGGTCAGTTTCTAACTCATTAACAAGAGTTTCTATATTCATGCCTGAACTTCTCCGTCAAAAGGAGGATTTTCCAGGCAATTGTGTGTGCGTTTGAAAGGGTGTGACCCCATGTCTATTGTGTGCAAGTGTCAAAGTCACAAGTCTTTTAGATGCAGATAAAATCCTATCTGAATATTCAAACAATAGAAAGCCATTAATGAGCAAAATGGTCCACCTTAAAAAATGGTAAGTTTGGGCAGTTTCTAAATCATTAAATTCTCATTGTTTCAATAATCATGCCTAAATATCTTCCAGAAAATTGTGTGTGTGTTTGAAAGGGTGTGACCCTATGTCTTTTGTGTGCAAGTGTCAAAGTCAAGTCTTTTAGACTTTTAGAAAATCCCTTTTGAATAAAAACAATAGAAATCTGTTAATAAACAAACTGGTGAACCTTAAAAATGGTCGGTTTGTGCAGTTTGTAACTCATTAACAAATTCCTATTGTTTCTATATTCATGTCTAAATGTCTCTGTCAAAATGGGGAACAAAAGAACTCCCCCCATGTCCCCCTCTTAGAGAGGTGTCCGCTCTGTAGAGAGTCGAGGTAACATGACACCAGTAATTCTGAGGTATATACAAAGCTAAACCTTTGCACAATGCAACAAACCTTTGCTAACTGCAACAAGACTAAAATAATAAAAGGACTATATTTGCTTGTTAAAGCAAAAATTGAGAGCTTCTACGCAAACTGTAAAACTGTAAGTAGAAAACGACCTCTTAAGTGCCCATACACGAAGGCAGAAAAGTAATGTTTTTGGTTAGTAAGCTTGGTATACACGTATCCTTAGAACGCTGACTAACTTTGCTTTAGGTCAATACGAAGTTTGGAAGTATTTTCACTAATAAAACATGATAAAAAACACTCCTCAAGTGTCCGTTGTCCATCTTAGAGAGGTGTCCGTCTTATAGGGAGTTTGGTTACAGTAAAATGACTGAAAAAAGGCAGGGACCGTCACCAGGTGTCCATCTTATAGAGGTGTCCATCTTATGGAGGTGTCCGTCTTATAGGGAGTTTGGTTACAGTAAAATGACTGAAAAAGGCAGGGACCATCACCAGGTGTCCGTCTTATGGAGGTGTCCATCTTATAGAGGTGTCCGTTAAGAGAGAGTTGACTGTACATACCCAGTACAACTGTAAAATTAATGATACATACTTTAATTCCAAGTTTATTATAGTTTAAACACTTGCCACTTCAATGTTTTAAAGGGCAAACTGACTATGGAACATCTAAATGACACTTTTGTTCACTAACATTTTTGTTCTAGACTTGATCAGTTAAGCAAAGAAAACTTTATGAATAACTGAAATCTGAGCTACCTACATTCCTGCCTTGCTATGGAATGCCTTATGAAACATGCAGTATATCTGCTGCTGTATAGATCTTTAAGCTGATAAAGCTGACCTCACCAAACGAGGTAATTCCATACAGGAAAAGAAAGGAAACACTCTTTCCGACTTCTCAATCTTCCGAAAAGAAAATCTTTCTCATCCTTTCTGCTCCATAGCATGGCCTTTAGTAGCCTGGGTGCCAGAGGGGGTTTTCCTTTTTGTTGACCAAAAAAAATCCTGTGGGACCCAGGGTAGGCCTTCAGCTTACAGAGGTCACATTTTAATTATAATACAAAAATAGATAATGATGGAAACTTAAGTGATCAGTTCACTCAGTAAAGCTCACAGTAATGACTATTAATTCGTGAATGTTCCAGCACTTGATTACAAGAAACTATTTTAATTAAAAAAGCCAGTTAGCTCAAGGTATCAAGTCTGTTCATTGATGTAGCTGTTCTTGCTTGAAAGCATGAGTAACACTTAAATTCTACTAATACTCGTCCTGTTCATCCTCATAGCCATAGTCATTCCCATCATTGGCAGCTTCTTCAGGTGGAGCAAAACCCTCCTGCAAACATGACAAGAGTGTCAATTTATTTTTTGGTATTACCTCAGATATCCACTCAGACTCGAGAAAAAGGTTTGACTAGATAGGAAAATGCTTTTTACACATGGGAGCAGAGGTTAATAAACAGGTTAATAAACAGAATCCCTGCGCAACATAGGTGCCAAATGTATGAATGACAAAATAGGTAAATACTACGCTGTAGTCATATTACTTTCCCTAACGTTTCGGCAATGCTGCCTTGTTCAGGGGTACAAAACACACCTGACATTTACATTAACTGTGGTTAATTTTACAGAAGTGAATTACAAGAGACTAATTTATAGAGTTGCTACACTGCAAATTCAAGTTTAAATAGAATTTATGTATGTCACTATGTAAAAGACGTTTTCTCCTTGATTCATTTCCAATGCTTGTTAGAGAATGAGCAAACAGGGGTGGTTATAGAAAATTCAGTATACTGTAGCAGCTGTGGTAAGAGCACTACCTTGATTCATAGGCGTGACAAGCAAGATAAATGTAAGTTGATTTTAATGCTTACAGGCATGTGTTTGTCTCAGGTTAACATTGTGCAATCCCAGGAAAATATCCATACTCCTCAGGGAATGCCATTGCAAATTGGGTGGGGGAAGTGGGGAGGGGGAAGCGAAAATTTTTAAAGGAAAGTATGAAATTAAACTGAGATTTTCACAAGGATGTGCAAATTCAAACTGGTCACAAAACCATCTATGGCAAGGGTGTGGATATTTTCTGTTAATATCACAGAATTTGGGACTGGAATGATCTTGTTTGACTGTGACTGACATCATTTGATTTAAATTCTAATAATTGTAATTTCCATCTTGGATACACTTGTGGTCTCACAGTGTTCACGAACTGCACAAAATTCATTACAGCTTTTGGTTGTTGAACAACGCTTGCCTCTGTGTGTAAAAACTAAAGCTTCATTCATTTTTGTTAACTTTACCCACCTCAGTTGCATAAAGAATTGCCTTGATTTTGTCAATGACACCAACACTATTGTCCTCTTCACCATCCTGGCACTGAACTTCGATATCTCGTAATTTGCCAAAGTAAAAATCTCTCTCCTTTTCTAATCCTTCCACTGTCAACTGCAGAGCAGTAAGCTACAAAAGCATAAAATCAAAGCTTGTTTCTTGATTGCCTTACCAGTGCTGGCTTTTAACTATTGTTCTGGCTGCCCTGTCAGTCTTTTCTGCAAAAGACTACTTCTCCTTATTGACTGCTTCACATTTCTTTAAATGCTGGTTCTTAGAATTTTGTACTTCATCAAGACAATACACTCTTCGACTAATTTTTATCATTGTCCAATTTCATTGATTGTTTTGATCATAAAGTGAGAAATAAGATATTCGTTCAAGAAAACTTGAGGAACAAGCAGCTCAACAAACCTCATTATTAAGTTCTTGTATTTCAGTATCTTTTTTCAGCAGAGCAGCAGAGGCCCCACCCGCACCCCCTCCCCCAGCGGGACGGGAGGGTTGCTGAGTTGTTCGCCCTCGTCCTTGCGCTCCACCAGCCCTTCCTGGGCCACCTGTTGCTGGTTTAGATGAATATGCTCCTCTTGTGGGTGCAGGGTTCTTTGCTGTTCAAAGAGAGAAACCAAGAAAAATTAGTCAAGTTTTTCATTCTATGAACTAGGTTCATCAAGATTTGCTAAAGCAAAATTTAAGGACATTTCTAGACTGTCCACAGCCCTCTATTTTTCGTGTTTTTTCGATCGATGAGCGAGCGGTGAGAACGCTGAGAGAACTGGACGTCGGCAAAAAACGGAAGAAGCAAGGGGGTGGGGGGCGGGGAGCGAAAAAAATAGAGGGGCTGTAGACATCTTTGGAAATATTGAATTTCCCGTTTCTCCAGAAACGGAAAATTCCCATTGGTTGAAGGGTGGCAAAAGTGTCATCGCCTTGACAACGGCCGATCATGATTGCTTGCAGGCGGCGTCTTGCGGTTTGCTTGAGTTGTCATCATTGTTGACATGCTGTGATTTGCGATGGATCGATTATTGGAATGCTTGTTGGAGAAATTTTCAAACGTTTCGTTGCTCAAAGACGAGCAGAAAGAGGCTGTTCGCCACCTTCTTTGTTCGAAGGACGTAGTTGGAATTTTACCGACTGGCTTCGGGAAAAGCCTTAACTACCAGCTGTATGCTACGGCGAAACAACTGCAAGAAGATGGGAATGTTGTTGTTCTTGTTGTTTCGCCGCTAAAAAGCATAATGATGAATGATCAAATTAAATTACTTGGCCGGCATTACTTTTGCGGCATAACTTTTGGCGAATCACTTGGCCGGCATAACTTTTGCCTCGCCAAAGACGTGTGAGGCCAACGTGACATTCTTTTGAATCGCTTGTCACGATCAACTTGCCTTGTTGTAGGAGATTCTACGCGCTAGAGATTTCTTTATAAATTCAACATTGCTTGCTGCAAATCAAGCTTAGCTTCAGATGCACAAGATGAACACACTCTACTAGAACGAAATTCGTCTTCTTGCACTGCAATTACAAAATCGACCAAGACGTCTGCCAACTTTCACCGTAAAACACCTTCGCGTTTTGGCTCGACAAATAAATTTTCCGTAGAGATGTACGATGTCTTGCCGAAGTTCCCCAAGCGAATCGCGAATGAGCACCCGCATATTCTGCAAAAATCCAAGGGACCGCTTGATTTCAGCTTTCTGCCTCTTTTTGCAGGTTTTTTGGGGGTTGAAAAGGTCGTCTCAGACGACATCCTCAACACCGAAATAAAAACTCACGTGTTGTTGTCACCATACGTGTAGTTGTATTGTAAAATGACACTTTACCACTCAAATTTAATTGGCCCGATTTAATTGAAAGGTCAAGAGGTGGAGAGGAAAACAAAAGGCGAAGACAAGGGGAGGAGTCTAATACTTCCACTTTTATTCAAAGATGTCTACAGCCTCTCTATTTTTCTTTTGCTCGCTTCCCACCCCCTCCCCCCGCGCGCTCGCGCTTCGCGCTCGCTTCGTTTGCATTTTTTGCGTTGAAAAATCGAGAGGCTGTGGACAGTCTAGGACATTTCTTTTACTGGTTCATACTTGATGGAAGCTTTTTTTAGCAGGTATATAAATTAATTAATATAACAGATCTGGAAAAAACACATCTTGAAAAAAAAAAAAGGTGCTTACAACACTATTTGGTCAGATTAACCAATCACAATTTTGCATTTTTCAGCTTCTGTTCTCCCTGCAGTCCTCCTCTTTTTTTTTTTTTTCATGCAGTATTTTTCTCTCTCCCTCCCCCCCCCCAACCCTTCTGCCCTCAGGAAAACAGCAACACAATCCGTACCCATTGGTTGTGCAGGTCTGCTGAGTTGTCCTGATCCTTTTCGTGGCACAGCAATTTGTGGAGTATCTGTTTTACCATGTCGTGCTCTCACAGGGTCATATTCAGGATCAGGGCCTGAATAGTTTGCATCAAAAAACCTTTTGAACCACTGAACAAACTCAAAGTTATCCTGAAATTTTCCTTTGACTAGTTTTTCAACTGGAACTGCCTGAAAAGTAAGCAAATGAAAATAACTGTAAGATGGAATTAAACGCTATCTATATGGGCAACCAAGCTTTACCACAGGCTTAAAGTGCCTACGACAGATTTTTTTAATTTTCCTGTTCGAATCTACATTGGGTCCTGATAAGAAAAGCGAATAAAAAGTATACATAGCAATTTTTCTTCGCAGTGTTTTTGCCATTTAAAAACGTGAAATTTTACTTCCGCTTGGGTCAAATACAGCACCAAGAGGGGAACTGGGGAGAGATGGGTTGCTACGTGTCACCAGAAACACATTGGCAACCAAACAAAGAGGAAGAAGAGACTGTGGACACGCTAAAATATTCAACAACCAAGATATCTAAGTCCATTTCTTTGTCAAAAGTCGCTTAGAAAAATAACAATGCGATGTGCGATCAATATTTATAGCTGTGGTCTCACCTATGTGTGAAAAGTCTCCTCATTAAAGATTATTATTATTATTATTATTATTAAGGTCATTGCCCTGTATTGCATTTCGCATCCTTACTGCGCAGAATTTTACGCGTAATAAGCGCGCGCGAGCGCGCGCACATAAACAAAACGGCGGCTTTTTTCTATGTGGCTTAGTCCACGAGAGAAGTAAATTGTCGCTTTCTCGTAAACGAGTCTGGTGACCTATCAATTTTTTCTCATATTTTGGGTGTAGCGATCAAATTCTTTCTGTAAAATGAAAACAGATCAATTCTTGTGTTTGAAAAATAAATTATCGCTTAAAACGTGTACTTTGCTGGTACTCGCAGAGGAATTTTAAAGGAATTATATGGAATATACAAGATCTTCCTGTAGGCTCCTAAACAAATCTGGTGACCCCCCTTTTTTATTTCAAAATTTAAGTTCCTTTTAAGTAATAAACCAGTAGGCGAAGTTTGGTAAAAAAATTGTGTTCAGTTCTATTTCAGGGCAATGACCATTAACTAAGGTTATATCTTCCTTCAGATGTTCAAAGATGGTGTTTTCACGGGTTTAGTTGCATACCACTAATTTCAGAACAGTTAGACCGGAAAAAACCCCACAAGATCCTCCTGATTTAGCTCCTTTTATATCTGATCCCCTCATACATTTCACAACCCTTTGTGCAATCCTTTCCACAATCATATTCTTCTGACAAAAAAAACTTTACCAAAAGAAAAAAGTCATAATCAATTGTTATAACTAACAAAGAAAATAATGAGGTTAATTTTTAGAAAACGTTTATATTGACAATTGTAGTTTTGTTTTGTGTTCATTCATTACACACATTTGAAACCATCAGCAATTTCCTTGATGAAATAGACAGCTAGGTTCTGGTTTATTTAGATTTACGTCATGGTAGAAAATATTACTGCACAGTATTAGTATTTGGCTTTACATTAACTCTGTTCATACCGTTTTGTACAGCATGTAAATAGAATCATGAAGCTGTCGAAACACTAATGCCATATGAAAAACCAAAATCAGAGTCAATGACAAGAAATCATCCACGCTTTAGCTTACTTTATCGACTCCAGCGGCCTTGAATGCCTTTTGCAATATCTTCCAGTTGCTGATGTATTCAAATTCTTGATTCGATGCAAACTTTACTTTGCCCATGTTAACGCAGTCTGAAAAGAATCAACACAAATACTGATTGTACAAAGTAAAAAACGAAATTTATTAAATGGGAGTAATCTATATTTTATGAAATTAAACTTTCTACACGCAGTCTGAAGGGAAGTCTAACAAGGTTAAATTTCACACATAAGCTTCCTAAACACTCACCCATGAACAACATGTCCATAAACTGGCAGTAAGCAGCACCTATTGAACAAAAACAAACTATTGAGATGCCAAAGGCCGCGGAAATAAACGACTTCATGAAATAACAAAAAAGAACTTGATCATTTTCGAACACTAGTTCGTTCAATCGAACGCTACTAAAAAGAAAGTTCTGTACACGAAACCGCCTTAAAATGTACACGATTACTCACCAGAACACAATTGTTCAATTTTGGTGTACTTTAGCTGTAGACTATCGTTGACCCATTGAAGCATTTCATGTCGACTAAGATTTTCTGTAGTACAACTAGTGCTGTGCACGTTAATCGCCGCCATTTTCGTTGAAAAAGGCGAAATTGGTTCGGTTTTTCGGCATGGGAAGGCCGATAGTGCCCAGTGCCCTGGGCGGGACATTCGATGACGTGTACATGACGGAAATGACGCCCGACATTTTGATGTTATGCAGTTGTTTTGTTTTGTGAAGTTCTTCGACAAGATGTCATCGATGAATATTGTATAATTTTTGGATCAATGAAGTCTCTGTTGCGCTGGTATTTTCTACGTTATAAATTCTGTATGGGAATCCAGTTTTTAACTGTGTTTCGAAGATACCTGTCAACTAGAAACATCTAGAAAGCGTAAGTTAAGTCAGTTTAAAATTTCTGTAAATAATAACTTAAATCTTTGTGACCTGTAATTGACCTGCAAATAAGGAGTGTAATGTCAATTGTCAAGAGAAAATCAGACACTGGAGGCGGATCTTGATGAAAATATTCAAACTGACTGGACTAAAATACTCTGAGAAGGGTGGTGGAAGTATTTGACAAATTATGTTCCCAACTTACAAAAGATGAATGCACCTGTCAATGTTAGCCCCAGGGTGGGGGGGGGGGGTAGACTCAGGGAAATGTGACATTTTTGTGGAAGCCAGAGTCAAATTCCCCACCTCTAGGCACCTAGTAGATGTCAAATTCCCACGCCATCCCGGTCTTCCAAGATGGCAGCCATGTCAAATTCCCGACTCAGGGACAGCGCCCAAGTGTCAAAATCCCTTCCCAGGGAAAAGCTGGCTGAGTCAATTTCCTGTGGGTAGTCCGCCCCCTCCATCCTGGGGCTTAGCATTGACAAGTGCATAAGGGCTACGCCAAGTACTACTTTTTTAGTCAAATTCTAAAGTTTAAAATTATTAATTGAATTATCTAATCATTCAGCTGTGACTACCATAACTGATGTTAATCCCTTCAAAAAAAAATATATGCAAGAACTAACTGCCAAAGTTCTATACTCCAGGAGAGACTTAAAGGGGTAGCCTGATTCTCAGATGGTCCTGGTCACTCACGGCCACGCACTGTCAGGCCAGGAGTGAGCATAATTTTTCAAAATCCGATTGAAAGTAGTTTTTTTTAGCAATCTTAAGTGGAATGCTTCAGTTATTTTGACTTTAACAAGATCTTGTATAAGCAGATATATCTGTAGTGGCATTAATTATCATCCTCTAAGCACTGCCTGAATCCTTCATCAGCTTATATTCCTGACTGTTAACACATTTTGCATAACATGGTGTGAAGATACCAGTGAACACAATATTATAACACTGATATACATCACGAAATCTCACACATGCATGTGCTTTGCTCTTACCTGGAGAGAAAAATTATATGCCAAAAATTGCACTACACAGATTTATGGAGGGAGACAGACAGGGACTGCGCAGCATTTTTCCAATTGGGGGGGGGGGGGCTGATATAGTGACTTGAGTGGGAGGCTTTAGAGACTCTTCTCTTAGTATATATATATATATTTTTAAATATTGGGGGGGGGGTTAGCCCCACCCCCAGCCTCCCTGGCTTTGTGGTCCCTTACAGAAGGGCAGGAGCCCAGGAGAGATGGGGCGGGAGGCGGAAGAAGGGAGGGCAGGAAGGGGGGGGGGGGGTGGTCCCAAGGTGTTAAAATAATCCAACTGATTCACCAGTATTGTATTATTTCTTTCAGTTTTTCATGTTCAGTGAGTTGTGGCGGTACTGCTTTGCCAGTGCATTCAAGATCTCCTTGGTATGGTTCATTGTCATCGTGGCAGTTGGAGAGTTTGGTTGTTTCTGGTGGGCATTCTTTACTTGGCATGTCCCTGCCAACTCCAGTGATGCATTAAATCTCCTTCTTGTTTCTGATTCACAAATTCCGGTGGGTTAACTAACAATCATGATTGATATTTTAACTTTTATATAAACAATAGCTGTCATTTGGCACAGAAATATGCACTGTTTGTCAGCTGGGTCCTAACAAATCATTGTTATCCTCTACCCGAGCTCTAACAAGTGCCGTCCCTCAAATAAACCCCCACCCCCTTGGCCAAAAGAGCAAATTCATTCCCCCCCCTTGAATAAGTGCCCCCCTTCCCTCCCCCTCACTTTCTTAAATAGTAGGGATGCAAGGAAAACCTGTTTCTGTTTTCACTTTATAATCTTGTAAGCTTAAACTATACTGGAATCAATATACATGTGGGAGAACAGTTTCTATTCCATTAAGTCACTTTGAATTCCAGTTAGAGTTCTTTTATGTGCATTATTTGTTCTTTTAATATTTTTTTCTCCAATTCCACACTCATTAATAATGCAGTAGGCACAACTAGACCATTTTATAAAGTAAGAGTTCCTGGGGGCTTTTTCATGCATGGACATAGGGTATTTATTTATTTTGTAATATACTTTTGTTATTATTCATCACTGACAATGGTGTCTATATTTTAGGGTTATAAGGAAGAACGTCAAGGAATTCGTGGGTATATTACTCGCTTCGATTCAGACTGGTATTTAAAAAAGGCTTTCTTTCTGGCTTTGCTGTCCTTTTCCCCAGATGCTGTAATTCATTTAGGTATTTATAAATGATTCGTTTTTCATTTACAAGATAATGATGTAGAAAATAAATTACAGTTATGAATCCCAGAAGCTCTTTCCAATAAATTTCAGACCAATCAATTTTGTTGATGAAAATTAGGGGTGTCGAAGGTAAATGCAAGACTTTGTGAGACGGCGAGACTGATATCTGTTTTGCAACCCGAGACCTTTTTAGCCTTGCGAAAGAAATCGAGACTCCGAGAAGGCGTCAAAGAAAAATTCGAGACGACAAGACCCCTGAAATTTGGCTAAAATTTTGTGAGACACGCATTTTTTGAAGGACCATTCACCACCCCTAAAATTGTCCTAGTCGGACTCGAATTTTTTTTATAAATTTGTTGTCATTTTTTTTTGCCAAGTTATATCGTTACAAACAAATATTATCAAGGTTATGTTTGCAAAACATTGGTATGCCACTTGTGTCATTCATTACAATCTCTTGTTGCTGTTGGTATTTTATTTTCATTTGCCATTTAATGATCATACCAGTACATTGCCAATCAGAAACAAGATGAGAAAGAAGGAAAACAACATGTTTGGAAAGATATTGCTGCTATGTACCAGTGTCTCTATGGCTGCTCCACAATTTTTTGGTAAACTATTGATATATTAAATATCATAGGTGACATTTTAGATGAAGGAGCCATTGCGACCAATGATCAGTTTGAGGAATACAAGGTAATGTAGTAGCCTTTTGATCTTGTCAACCTTATGTAGGAGCCTCTTCTGGATATACTGATTGTTTTTCAAGAATATGTGACTGTAGGTATTGGGCTTGATGGTTATTGCTTTGCAATATGTTTTAATTTCTTTAGGTAAAGGGCAGTAGAATAATGATGTTGTAAGAGGTTATTTCTTTTTTTTTTTTTCTTGTAGGTCAGACATGATAAAATTTTCATTACTCCAGATGGAATTTCTCAGATACATGTCGCAGGTGACAATGACATTGGAGGTGAATGGATTGATAGTATGACAGAAAACAACGTTTTACGATTTTCGCGGGGCTTTGGTTCCATAAATGATGTCATAAAACTGAAGTCTTTTCAGATAGTCAAGGTAAGCTAGTGTTTTTTTTTTTTGTTTGTCTGGTAGAAAAGCATCATTGTAATAACCAGCTATGGACAAGCAAAATGAAAACAAAAGTCACATGCTATTTATCGCAAGCACAGTGTAAAATTGGTTTGTCCGAGATATACCATCTCATGAGTGAGTTTAGACACCTTGGAAACTTCCTTGGAAGTCTTCATTTCTCTTGGAAAAGTTCAAAAAATGATCAGAAATGTTCATATGGCCATAGAACAACAATCAGAGAATCTTTGGAAATCTTTGGCCTGGAAACTGCTCAGAAAACAAAAAGTTGCTAGAACGGAAAAAAAGTTGCCCCAAATATATGGAAACCTGCCGAGAATTTTTGGGCCAGTCATCCCCCCCCACCCCCCCCCCCCCCCCACCCCTTATATACGTTCCACCGCCTCTGAATGTTATCTAAAAATGGTAATGGAGCTTTTACTGTAGTCTCAGTTTTTAATTTCTTTCTCAACTCTGGGGGGAAGCTGGCATATATTACCTACACTAGGCCAGAATTTTAGCATCAAACTGATCACAAGTATTTAAGCACTGTGTTAATGTTATTATATTTTACAGTTTAATACAGTAGCTTTATTAAGAAGAAGGCCTTTTAAAGATGAGAGGAAAGTCTACAACAAAACATTAGCCTTCATTGAACACCTGCCATCAAAGATTGACAAGAATAAAATATCCATTTTAATTGGTCATGTTCCACTTGCATACATCAGTGAAAAACAAGAAGTTCCACTGACCAATGTGAGTCCTACCAGGAAACTGTAACTAGCAGTGGATTAGTTTTACTTTGAATAATTTATTATTTTATTGTTTCAGCAGTCAAGATCATACAGTCAACTCTCTCATAAGAACCTTACTATAAGACGGAGGCCTGGTGATGCTCCGTGCCATTTCTCAGTCATTTTACGGTAACCGAACTCCCTGGGAGAGGGACACCTCCTCTCTATATTTTGACAGTGGGCACTCTATAACATTAACGGACACCTGATCAGCGCATTTTTATCAACCTTTTACTAGACTGAAAATACTTCCAAACTCTCGTATCACCCTATCCCAGACTTGCTGTTTTCAGAACCCTAAGGATACATGTATACCATGTTTACTAACCAATGGATTATTTCTCTGCCTAGAAATGAATATGTGTCTGCCTAGAATGTATTTTCTACTTACAGTATTACAGTTTGTAGAAGGCCAATACAGTCCTTTTATTATCTTAGTCTTCTGCAGTTAGCAAAGGTTTGTGGACTTGTGTAAAGATTTAGCTTTATTATCCACAGATAGTTACTCCAGATGTCATGTTACCTCAACTCTCTAGACGCAAACACCTCTCTAAGAAGGCCAGCTACGGCCTGTCACAGCAGCACATCTGACCTATAGAGAATTGACTGTATTCCATTTTGGATGTGCGCACCAGGGGCCCGCCAGGCAGCGAGGCATGCAAGGCGAGGCAGCAAGGCAGAAATCAAGGCAGCAAGGCGTCCCCTATTTCTGCAGGGTGTCCAAAGTAGTTAAGATACAATATAATGAAACCACAATAAAACATACTTTATAGTGTCATTGTTTGAACACCCAATTTATTAGCTTGTTTGTCTGCACCTCTTTGATCAACTGCTGTCCTCTGCTATGGGCAAAATAAATGAAAAAGTCACACATTGTCAGGCATGTCAGATAGCCACATTCACAGTTGTGTGCAGATGGTCTCTCTTGTCTGATGATGTGATTGGTAGAGGCAGACTCCAGACAAAACAAGTACATTGTTAGTAACTCTTACTAATATTTTTCCTTACAAAATACTGTTTTTTCTCTCTCATGCATCATAGTTAATCAATGCCATACAACCAAGTTATGCCTTCTCTGGTCATCTTCACAATGTAAGTTCATTACTTTTTTTACTTACTTTCAGACTACTGGTATATCTAGTCATGTAATAACATACCGTAGTGTTCCCTGGGCAACACTCGAGGGGGGTGGGCAAAGGGGGGGAACGGGAGGGCAAGGGAAGGAAAAAAACGGAGCCCGGGAGGGATCAAAATACGGAAGTAAAAACGCACAAAAAAGCAACAAGCCCGCAGACCGGGAGGGGGGCCCGGGGGGAACCGGAATGCCAGGGAGGGCCAAACCGGGGGGCTATAACCGGAATTTTACGGTAACAGTACGAAAAAAATCTTTGGGCATGCATTTGGAGCAGTCATCCATGGAATATTTTGTCAGTTGCCATGGGGGAGGGGGGGGGGGGGAGTGCGCACTAACATGCATGTATTCAATACATCAAATATACAGAAAACTTCACGGTTGAACATAAATTGTTTTAACCTGGATGTGCTTGTTTTAGCCAGTTATATTTGAACACGACTTTGGAACAGTGAAGTTTACAGAATATGTTGTACCAACATGCAGCTATCGCATGGGAACTGACAAGATAGGTGCTGCAATAGCAGTCTTAGGTAAGTTGTAAGCATTGGATGCCCTGTCTGCTGCTAATAATCGAAAAAGCCCCGCAGATCTCTGGGGCAGGCAGGGAGGAAGAGACTCTGGGAATGAGGTTGTTAGTTGCCAAGTTTTGCTGCAATCAATCACAGTTGAGGTCTGAGAAAAAGCTGTTAGGAATTACCTTATTATAGGTAATTAACTCATCATCGTTTATTATGACGCGTTCGGGTTGTTTGCGGTAATGCCTCGATACCTATAATAAGGTAGGCAACTATATATTTCATCAATAAAAGGCCATCCTAGCTACAGATGTTTTATTTTTCTAAGAAACAAGGTGTTATTTTGCTGCTGTTTGATTGCCGTGTGAAAACAGTTCCAAGTTGTTACTTAAAGCTTGACAAGTTGCAGGACACATTCTTATTGCTGAGTATATCAACGACTTTAGTTGTTTTTGAAGCTTTCCTCAGTCATCAGAAGTTTATTGAAAAGCTAAAAAGTCAAAAATGCTTGAAAGGTTCTCTTATTCTTTTTCATAGGTACTGATGGTTCCATTGATTATTCCGTCCTTCGTCTTCCCAGACGGTATCCATTCCTTTATGCATACTTGGTATCCCTCTGCATCTGTATAGTACTAGGACTCCCATGGTTAATGTCACTAATTATGTTTATTGTAGGGCTGTTACGAGACAGACTCAAGGGCAGAAAATGTTGCCCTGTAATTGCAAAACTAAAAGAATTCTAAGGGAAAAGATTTTTAGAGACACATTTTTTAGAGAAATTAAATGTATTGTTTAGACATGGCTCAAAGAGCATCAAATGTATGAATTGATACCATGTATAAATTAAGTTTTGCTACTACTGCTACTGATGTCCAAAGGGTTGCAAGATATTGTGTTCACAGGCAGTCCAACCTCACATTGAATAGCAGTGTTTCGGTTATACACAAGGTTAGGACAATACTTTATAAATCAAGTCATTTTTAGTTATTTATTTATTTTCTTTCCTTCTATGGTGGTTTTATAAAAACGTCAAATGAAGGTTACTGTGTAAATGAAATAAACTTCCTTGCCTTCTCATTTGTCATCTTTTGTTTTGTTTGTTCATTTAGTATAGTTGCCCTAAATACACACATTTGAGTGTTAAGTGCGCAACATATACTCCAATGGATTTTTTCCGACATGCTGCGCTTCGTTCAATTTGCAAACAAAAAACCTACAAAATGCTGCAAAGTTTAGCCGGAAATGACGAATTAGTGTTTTAAATGAATAGTAATCTAATTATTGAATTTAGTTGTTACATAATAGCTAAATTATTAAGGCTTCGGTTTGTGTTATCCACCTCAGCTTGATAATAATTTCCGCTATCATGTTCTTGGGGGGGGGGGGGGGGGGGGTGGAATTGACCTAAAATCTAACTTGGCCCTGAGGCTTAGGGAAACCAAACAAAAGAAATAACATCAAGGTCAAAGGATGAAGCGATAATTCCTTTTTCGTCATTCCCCTTAACCTCAGAACCAGTGCAAAAATGAAAAGGGCTTTGTGATGGGCTCTGTTTGGCATGCTCCAGTAGTAGTTGGCACAGCATGCAAGAGCGAGAACGTGCACATAGACAGAGAAGTAGCACCCTATTATTCTAGTGCCTGCTACCCAATTTACGAAAAAACTGAACAGTGAACGGAAACTGAAACACATTTAAAAGAAGGCAAACAACAACAGTTCAAAAAGAATTAGTATTCATTTTTATTACTTAATATTCTAACACTAGTTATAATTTACTTACTCTTTTACTTCTCGCCTAAGAGAAACAGGTTTAGTTATTTTGCTGTCAGTTTAGAGAACAATGCAGTACAAACCTTAGAAAATAAGAATGTCACTAAAGGACTAGCATGATGGTTGCATTAGTGAGCTTTTACGTGGAGATAAGAAAGGAATTGGCTGCTCTTCTGGGAAAATGCCTGACCAACACCATTGTTGCTAGAAAACTATTGAATAAGTCGAATAAAAAGCGTGCATACAAATGATTTGTTTGCTTACATTGGTTGGCCCAGTGAGGAAAAAATTAGTCACCTTCACAATTATTATTTGGATTTAACGTAACACCTAATCCAGTGTAACGACCCCAAATAACTGCTGTGAAGGAGATGAATAAAGTTGAATAAGCTTGTTCTCAAGGTCTCTCTTTTTCTTGCCAAGGGACAACAAAGAAGGAAAAGAAAAAGATCCTGGAAAAGAGTTTCAAAATGATTCTAGTCACTGAGCTTTATTCCCTTCCTTTCCCATTGTTTTGTATTGGCATTAGAACGGTCTGTTTACAAATCCTGACTTTTGAACGTTCTTGTCCCCAGCACCACATGTCCCTCTTAGCTGACAGAATCTGGGGCACGAGGAACAAGTGGCTCTGGGGACCCGTGATTTGATTTGCTAGATTTTAAACAAAGAGAATTTAAATATACCCTCAGTATAGAGACATTAGTAAGTTGTTGCAACATGCTCTAAAATTACAGCTTGAGATTATTTTCTGCACTCAAAACTCTCTCTCATTAACAATAACCTATAGAAACTAAGCCCAAGAAAAATCCCTCTAAACAAATATAACTCTAAGGCTTATATTCAGGAATTCCCAATCCTTCCCCTCCACGTTGTATAGCATATTCAAGTCAACATTACATATCAAAATGCGGCCCAAGTTTTGACAGACTTGTCATTGCTTTAGCCTAGCAGTCACGCTGTTAAAATACAAAGGTAGAAAAACGTTATAGGTAACATGTCAAAAAAGAGTCTTGAAAGTGCCAGTAGGTTAAAATAAGGGAAAATCGACACATTACAAATTGTTCTGCTAACAAACAACTTCTCAGAATCTTCAGTATTTATCAATGCCCCCTTAGTAGCTGTGTATAGACGAGCGTTGCGAGATGACACAACAGCCGTGAAGGAGAGGAGCAAGTGATTAGTGTCCAAATTTTCTTAGCTAGTCAAGCTGGTAAGCTATGAGAATGGAGAAACGGAATTCTCCCACAAAGAATTTACAAAGCAGTTAAATTTAAGATGAGTTTCAAATTAACTAAGAGATTAAGGAACTATGTCACATTTTGCTTTGTACAAAATTCCATTCTAAAATCAAATGGAAGCTTAAAATAACAATATTTACTAAGTTTTTAAAAAGAGCTACCGTAGTAATGAACAAAATTAAAACTAGAAAGAACAAGATTGGGAAAACCACCAAGGACTATGAGCAATTTAATCAAGCTCTTCAAATGTGACATAGCTCCTTTAACCACGAGGGAGGGCTCAGTCTGCTCAGTCTCAGAAACAAGTGCCACCTTTGGCAAATTTTGGTAAGGCATTCATAAAGTTACCCATTTCTACTATCCAATCAAAGAACAGCACAAGCACTGGAGTGTACCTCAAAAGGTGTCACGTCATTACCATGCAGTTGCTTAGCAACTTAGGGACAAACACTGCAGGCTCAGTCTGGCCTCAAAGATCAGTGAGAGTTCACCATCAACTGGTACTTGTTCCTCGGACTATGCTGTTTATAGCATAAAATCTACTAAGTAGATTTTTCATCAACAAAATAATACAAGCTAAACATCGAGCTTAGAGCACACACATTGGACAAACAGAACAAAATAATGGATATACTTACACTTACTAATAATTTCATAATTTGCAATATTGAAGAATTTAAAAATAAAATTTTCCATGTCCATATATTTACAGCATTTGTGATAATTTACGCTTGTGTAAGTATTCATTGTATGTAAGTTTCAATAGAAAAAATGCATATAAATTATTTAATCTGTTGGTGTGTACTGTTTCTACTGTACAATACACAATCTTCTCACATCATTTTCATATTCCTCGTCATCACTCGCCGAGTCCGGCGTTTGACCATTGAAGTTGGGAAGAAATGTTCGTTCATCCAGTCCATCCTGCTCATAAAACAACATGTACGGTGAATCTTTCTGGAGCTTGCCGCTGTCACATTCCTGAAACAAGGCAAGATAACTCTTACACAGCCTGGGCAAGTTAAAGACATAACAATCACATATTCTTTAAACTATCATTTACAATCAATTAGAAAATGCCCAACTGGCCACGTCACCATCAACACTAGCCTCCCAGGAGTGAAACATGATTGCCCCTAAGAACGCCTGCATGGGAGGCTACATCAACACAGAATTGACAGGTCCACTAACAGAATCTTTTACTTAAGGGGCCTTTTTCTCTGATTGGTTTTCATCACATATTTGGATTTTGCGTACACTCTGATTAAAACATAGAACGCTGTGTTCTAAATGCTCATTTTAAAGCGTGTGAACAAGCCAACATTCCAATAATCTGACACCTCTGGAGAACCACAGAGGTACCCACTTACAGATTAGTGCATTCTTGAAGTCCCTTGTGTAATCAGATGCCTATCATTTTTTATGACATTAGAAACACAACAGTATCGTTTTCCAACTTACCTTGCAGCTGCTGTCGTTGTAACAATACCATCTGTTGTTTGGATTGTGAGCGTAGGAGATGTAATGTCCTCCACCCAGCACTCCTGTGTGACACTGAAGCAATTTACATCAGCAACAGTTAGACAAACATTATTGTCACTGTTTATCTTAGCAGTGTAATGAAGACAAAGCTGCTTTTTTTTTCAAGAAGCCTATTATACACTTGTCATCATGGCACTTCAGCTTATGTCCCAGAAAGGGTTTGACTTGAGCTTAACTGATTAACCATGAATAAACTGAATTGATAATCACTTTCTCCAGCCACTGACAAGCCTCCTTTGCATACGTCCTTTGGGCTCGCAACCAGTTTCTCACCCACATGGGGGAGAAATGCGTGACAAGCCCAAAGAACGTATGCATCACAAGAACTTATAAATGTTTCACACAATCTAAATTGACAAGTAGCTTTTATGGCATAAATAATATAAAACACTGGTGCTTGTTAAATAGCACCAGCTGTATAACATACCGACATAGCGTAAATCCTGTAGGTAGGTGTCTCTGTCTGTGAACCTTCACTCCTTGCAGCTGCTAGCACACTTCCACTGTGACTTCTCTGCTCGTCAGCAGAATCTGATCCCGTGGCATCAGCAGTAGTGGCAATTTCTGTTGGAGTGCAAGGTGACCTCATTTCTGGTGTCACTTCTGGATGGACTTTGGCCGAGTTAAGGCTTAAACAGGAGGAATGGCGTGAGGGAGGTTTGCTGTTTTGATTGAGTTCAACTTGACTTGAACTTAGTTCCCCGGATGAACTCTGGGAGGAGGACTCCTACAAAGAAGTGGAAACATTGATTGGAAACAAGGAGTGGAAACATTGATTGCTGCAGCAGCAGCAGCAGCAGCACATTCTCTCCATTAGGGACCTTCACATTGAACTTCAAGTACAAATACAAGAATGACTTTTCAGACACATGACCTAGATAATCAATTTTACATCAACCTTGTTCCCAGAACCTCTCTATCTATTGGTTAGGGACAGGGAGGAGTGAGGGATCTGGGAGCAAGATTCTGCAAGATACTGGTAGAGAGAACGTTCATTCCTCCTCAGTTGCACATTCAACACAGTTAACCATGCTTACTGAAGTAACAGAAGTTGCACGACATGTCCAGGTGAGAAAAGCGATTTCTACATGACGTATAGGAACAAGTATGGCTTCTTAATGGTGTATCATTAAATGTTTCAAATAACCCTCTTCCCTCTTGTGATTGTGAGGTTTGGCTACTCTTTGTAGCTGGCCGTTCTTGCACTATGGTTAAACAACAGCAGCAACCCAATCCTCTTGTGTTACTATCACGATAGAAAAATGTTTAGCAAGGCCAGGTAAATAAAGGATTACCTCACTTCCCTGGCGGGATGTTTGCTCTCTAGTCTCCCCAGTTTCCTCTCTGTTTGTGCCAGTTTCCTCCTCGGTGTCTTGCTCCTCGCTACTCTTAACGTTAACAGTTGTGACTCCAGAATCACAGTTGCTCAATGAACTGTTCGTGTTCAAGGTTTGCTTTGTTAGGAATGCTGAAGGATCGAAACCTTCCATAGGAAACTGCACAATTTTATTAGATTTTACCCAGTGTCCATTAACAAACTGAAAGCGCTTCAAATGGATAATCTGCAAAATGAAACAAGCCATGTTTAAGGGTTCTGCTAATTCTCCTTGCTGATTCAATCTTGTTCCCAGAGCCTGTATCCCCCTTGAGCAGCAATCAGGAAATGCTTTGCTCTCGGCAATTCAAAAACCGGAACCAGGATTTCCTGGTTCCAGTTTAATTGTGCGTGTGCACTGGTTGTGGACGAAATGAACAGGTTTTCAACAGCCAATCAGATTTGGCTGTCTTTTTGGAGGGCTTTCAGTCTAGCCCAGGGGACACAATTCTTTGTGCCGTCCAAAAGGATCACAGCCTCTAGACATGAGATTGTTGCTGATTTTCATACACTTCAGTCTTTTAATGTTAGTTCTGAGAATTTGATAATAGACCAAAGTAATATCCCCTGGTTGATGACTATCTTGATTTTTGTTTTCTGTCTGCTTCAGCAAGAGGGAAATTTATCACTGCCCTGAGTTCACTGTTTATTTACAATGATAAAATTACCAGAATAGGAGGTAAACTCCAGATATCCAGCTTCTTTACTGCTAATCTGTGTTTCTTGCATTTGTTGCAGTACCTGCAACAAGAAACAGAAATAGATAATATGTTGCTATGTCTTTGGCTGTGTAAAGCAAAGCATATGCCTCAAACTCCTAATTATTTTTTTTTAGTTTATCACATCACCGCACCCCTAATTCACTGTTTACTTACACAAATTTGCAGTGTTTTTACAGCTATTCTATCAAACACAAGGTACGCACCATAACTCATCTTCTCCAAGCTCCTCCTCTTTGGTAAATGCTCTAAAACACTCATACAAGTCGATGGGCTCTGTTTGCAGTTTCCTGCTTCTCTCCACACTCTCATGCTCAGTGGATACTTTCTCTTGTGAGCTCTGATATCTTAGATGCAGTGTGGTGGGATCCCACTCAATAGCTATGTATGAACTGCTGCAGCCAAATTCCTGTTCACTGCATTTTATCACACAACCATGACAAAACCTATTGAATAAAAAACATAATACAGAATGAAGATTATCTTGTCATAACTTGTAACTTGTCATAACATGGCATTTCTAGCAATTGCAATCCTTTCAAGACAAGATGACGACCCTTTCTGCTGTAGACTGTGAGCTAACATAAGCGCCGAATGGCATAATCACGTATGCGAGTATGCTGATGCATGTGTTTTGAAGGTTTGTGAATGAGATGAAAATTCTTTGGTTAAACAAGGAAGAAAAAACCAGTAATGTATCATGGTTCATTCAAAATTAAACACAAATCGGGACAAAAATGTGAAGCATATTGTTTCAGTGACTTTTTCATCTGTGCATCCATTCTGGCGTCATCACCTCTTCTACATGAAGAACTTCAGGGAAGAGTAATTTAGGAAATTTAATGACAAGTCACAGCGCCAAAGTAATGCCAATAATTTTCCCTATCACAGTAGTATCAGCAATTCTCACCTCCTAAGCAAACAAGTGAGAACAACAAAAAAGAATTACTTTGTAAGGTCTATTTGTTTTACCTGTACCACGGACACCAAGCACATGTGAGGCCATCCTTCTGAACTGCCCGCAGCTCAAAGGGAAAATCACCGGCATCCCTGAGGAGAAAAATTCAACAATGTTGTTAGCTGATACTGATTATTGCATTTCATAGCCATAAAATGGATTGTCAATAAGGAAATAGTACATGCAACACAAGGATGCAGAGAAATTCAAGACTTTACTTGTCAGCCACGTACATTCATTGAAATATGCAAAATTTTAGTTGTAGAATTTCTATGACCAACTAAATAATGGTGGCATCAAGAAACACAATACAAACATGGCAAAAAAGCTGTTTTCACACAGAAATTAAGATGGTTTCGGCACAATTTTCAAGCAATATGGGCAAAAATAAAGTTACCAAAAAGACCTCTTAGCACGGCAACAGTTTTAGTACAGCTAACAAAAACCTGCCAAAAATTTAGCACTCAAGCTGACCCCGCGAGAGAAAAATGGATTTGAAGTTGTCTTTATTTCAGTTAAAACGGACGTCTTGCGCCAGTTCAAAACAAAATGGCGCGCGTTTAATACATTTTTTCGAGGTTTGACTTAAATTTTTCTCGAGAATGCTTTAGAATTTAATTGCGGGGTCACTAAGACAAATGAATTTCGATGAGATCTTTTAAATAGTATACAAAATGTTGTCGTGCAATGAGTAGATTTTTGGTACTTAATTTTCGCACTCATTGTTCGAACTTTCGGCGGAATCCGTCTTAAATGGGAAAAATAGCCATTGCTGGCACAATTAACAAGTCCCTTTGAATTTTACTATTTGTTAATGGCGGATAATACCCTTCTATAGAGTAAACAACCTTTTCCAGCTCAATCAATCAATCAGTCAATCAATCACTCAATCAGTCAGTCAATCAATCAATCAATCAATCAGTCAGTCAGTCGATCAGTCAATCAATCAATCAATCAATCAGTCGATCAGTCAATCAGTCAATCAATCAATCAATCAGTCGATCAATCAGTCGATCAGTCAATCAATCAATCAGTCAGTCAATCAATAAATCCATCAAACCTTTATTCAGCTCAACTTACCCGTCCTTACAGTTTGTGTCCCCTGGTGCTGGTGGGCTAAGTAGCCTGGCCACCTGGGTCCAGACTCCCTCATACAGATCACACTGTCTTGTTTTGGATGAGCATGGTACAATTATAGGAATTCCAAATAAACCAGGGCGGTTCTTTTGCGGTGAAAGGAAATATGCGTCTAAACGAATCTGAACAAGAAAAAAAATTTAACCTTTGACTTCAAAAAGGATATATTTATGTGCATCTTAGGAGCGCATCTATGCCAACTCTCCCACATACAAACCAAATCTCCTGGTCTCCCGTACAGGTCACCAAATCTCGGATCTGAAGGGAACTGCTTGAAATATGTGTTTTCGTGCTCATTTTGGTCAATTTGGGGGAATTTTTTTTTAGATATTTAATGCATTTTGTGGTTGAATCAATGGAGTATTTTCAACTCTCTCGAGAAGAGGTATATTCAGGTCATATTCAGGTGGCTAGCTTATAGGGGACTGCAGAAAAAGTTCTTCATATTTTATGCAGTAAAAGCACACAAAGTGACTTACTGTTTTCCTGTGCATTGCAACAACAAATCCACTAAAACAGCAACCCAAGTAAGGTGAAGGACCCGCTGTTGGAGTTGAAGAAAGACTAGAATTCCTGGAATTGGCATCCGCATTTCCAGGTACAGACAGAGTTTTACGATTTGGAGAATTTTCCACACTTAAACTGATTCCAGAATCAGAGTTTGAAATATAATGTGCTTCAGTTAATTCAATTGACGAGGATGAAGACGAGGACTTCCTCAATGTTCCAGTCAAACTAAAACCCCCTATGCCGAACTTGGGGCTTATTCGTCTCCGAATTTTTGGGCTCAGTTTTCTAATTGGACTAGAAGAACCTTTCTTTTTGTTCTTCTTTCCTTCTGCAAACCAATCTTCTTGTACTCGCAGCCGTGTTTCACTGTCTTCTGAGCTGTTTTCAGAGTTTGTTCCCGAAGATTTGCTTCCTTTTCTCTCTGCGTTATCACTATTTGATTCATTGTTACAAATGGCTGGAGCAGTTTCACAGTTTGTATCCTGGTTTGCAGTCACATCACAGCATTGTTCTTGAGATTCTGCAGAAGATGAGTTACACGCAACCTTTTCCTCCTCTGTGCTTGGAGTTACAGAAGAGCTGCATTCATTCTCACAAGTAATTGTAGGGAGTGGGATCTCATAAGCATAAAGTATCCCAGCTAGAGCAGTACGGATCTTCTGTAAGTCAGACGGTAGACTCTGTGTCGAGTAGGAAACATTTATAGTTAACAACACCTCAAGCCATAGCAAGTCCTATGAACTTTGTTGCCTCTTTTAGCTGCTGCCTATCTTAATAAATATTATTTTATTTAGCATTACCTGTCCAACACATCAATGTCAATTAGTAAACAGAAACAAACATTGACAAACTTCTCATCTATTTTCATGCACACTTAAATGATTGAAAGTTTAAAATAAGCCCTTCCCTCTCTCGATCATCAAGCAAAGTATCAACTCATTGAATGTTAAGTAGAAATAGTTTACTGAAGAAAGGAAATATGGTACATTTACATTTTAGCACTGACAATAAAACCACTGTTCCATATAATGTGTTACCTTAACAGAAGCTCCAAATATCTCAACGAGGAGAAGCTGTGAGCAAACCAGCCCACAGTACCTGGACAGCTCTCTCTTCACATCTTTGTATCTGTCATCATTATTTAACAGCAAACCATACTTTGTGGGCATTGAACCCTCAAGGTGAACAACTAAATAAAAGCAAGAAACAAAGACACTTTTAAGCAGATGTTTGCTTCCATAAGCTCCTTTATCCCTCACGTTTTACTGTATGTGCAATCTTGTCCACAGAGGCCGCAATCCTTCTGGTCTGTGCCAGGGATCGGAACCTCTGGGCTAATCTGAAAGCTTGCCACAAAGGTGACCGAATCTGATTGGCTGTTGAAAACTTGTTAGTTTCATCACCATCTCTCTGGAATCAGGATTTCCTGGTTCTGGTTTTAGATTAGCCCAGAGTGGAAGAGTTTCCTGACCACTAGTCAAGGGGAATGCAGGCTCTGGGAACGCGATTGTAATGTTTGAAGCTAGAATAATGGTTAAAAGGTATACACAAGCTTACCGATAACTTCCACATAGATTGAGTTGTCCATAGGCAGAGGTAAAGAGAGGAATGTAAACGGGTCAAATCTAACACTGATATAGCCACACTCCAAACATCTGACTTGAGACTTGAGCTGCAATAAAATATCACACAAACCGGCAGATGACATACCCATAACATGAAATATCTTGTCTAGCCTACAGTCAGTCCAGTCACTTAAATAAATTGTACAACAGAAGATAATACAATTAAGATAACAAAAGAAAATTACCTGGCCTTGAAACAGGTCCACGACAACTGACTGATTTCTCTTCAGGTGGTTATCCCAAGCCTACAGGAGTCACAAATAACTTGTAACAAGTGACAGCAATTGGAGTCTAAAGGACAGAATTGTTGCATTGAACGTATTTCGATTAAAAGACCAGGAAAAAAAAGATGTAGGGAGGCATGCAGTAAAATGTTAAAAATGTACCTCATGTGCTACTTCTTCATCTGGTCTGCCATCGCTGTCCTTGAGTTCCACGTAAGGTTTCAGATGAACTCTACAATCACATGACACAAATCAGGACTCAGGACTCAGATTGCCACGTGAGACATGGCAGAACTAGTCACATGAAACATAGCAGGGTTGTCCAGCCTACTTTGCTTTAGTGGTAACAATTTCCTGTGTCACGCCTGATGTATTAACTAAACAAAGTTAAACCCACCTGTTTAAGTCCTCATGTAAACCATCCAAGAGAAATGACAAGAATTCCTTCCAAAATGAAACAACAGATGAATATCAGAATTTTCTAAGGAGACAAGCGTGGCCGAGTGGTTTAGGGCGCTGGTGTTGTAATCCGGAGGTCCCCGGTTCAAGACCTGCCCTTGCCACTAGCTGGATTTGTTTCTCGGTTGTCCCGAGTTCAAATCCTCGACCACGCTTTGTATATAGCCAACTGGTCTGCCTCCTGCCAGTTGGGATTTTTAACCTTGTTATGTTCATTTAAAAATTATTTGTTTCCTCTGTTTCAGTGGCATGCCTGTAAACTAGCTATCTCGTTGAGATATGAAGCTAAGTGCATGACCACTATAAACATATATTTATTTATTTTTTTTATTTTAACACTATTTATTACACTAAACATCATCCAACATGTGCAAAAACCAAGAAAGACATTAATCAGTTACTGAAGCAAGCTACCCTACAAAAAAGTCTGAGTTTCCATCAGAAGTTGAAGCTATGAAGAACTTCCTGCTATGTATTACTAGTACTACACCTACATGTAACACACACATTATGTAAAACCCAAACCATTATTTTGCTGACCTGAGAATCATGTTGCTGAAACCCATTAAATCTTGGTGCATATCTTCCTATCGTCCACTGAAAGAGAAATTTGACAAAGTTACTACCTACATGCACGCTCTTGCAATATATTACTTAAGATAACAGAAGAAATTAAAGGACTGAATGCAAAGAGATTCTATGGACACTTTTTGCTAAGAAATTTGGTACGGGAACATAACAACCCTCCAAGTTAAGACCATTTTAGTCGCCATGGCGACTAAAATTTTGGAGCTGGCAACTAAATTTGAACCAAGGTCGCCAGCCTGGAGACTAAAATTATGAGGAATGATTGAAGGCATCAGCTTAATTTGGTGACTAAAATTTTTCACTGGCAACCAAAACTTGAGTAGTTGGTGGCCAAATGGCCACTTAGGAAAAAAGTTAACTTGGAGGGTTGAATAAGAACATTCTACTATGTACATCTTACCCTCAGTTTTAGAGGTGCCAGGCTGCGAGAGCTACCACTCCAAAGATCTTGAGTAAGATCTCCATAACGACGTGCAATGTGCCCTTTCATACCCAAGGGATTTGTCCTTTGAAATAAAATGAATAAAAACAACTTACACTATCAAAATTGCAATCAATATATGACATCCGATCCGAAGAACATTGTTAAAAATAAATGGAAACAACTGGCTGTAGGAAAAAGCAAAAGATTCATTGTCTTCAATCAAACCTCCATTCTAACTGCAGAATCCTATGGCCCTGACAAATAATATCGTGTACAATTTCTAAGTTGCAAAGAGTGCTTACCCACTGAAATTGTTGCCCAAAAAATGAATGACAAAAAAATATTAGGAGTGGACACAAACTGTAATTCTGTTGCACACAATGTTCAGCACAATGTTGCAGTATGAGTCTCGGCCTTTAGTTCAATCAATAAACAAATCTATACAGTCAACTACCACTGTAACAGGGACCCTTTGGACCACAATTTATAAAGAAAGTCCACAATAGCAGGAGTTATTTCCAGTAATTATTATTCTCCAGGAATGCAACTCCTGTCCATAATAATGGGGTGTCCATAGTAGTGATGTGTATGCAAGGCAGGAGTTGACTGTAAAATGCAGCAACTGCAGCAGCAGCAGCAGAACATACCTGTTTAGTTCATATAAATGACACTTGTTAGTGAAGTACTGTGTCAGGGGCTGAGTATTACTGAGACACTGTAGTGCAGAGTTCATGAAGCATGTGTTACCCAAGTTGCTGAGTCCTGTGGCTCCCTTCTCTGTGGGTTCTACAGAAAACGATTAATGTTTGTGAAGAACTAAACTGCACTGTAAACAATATTAAACAAAGATTCTAGAACAGTTATTAACTACAGGACTCCAAAACAATGATTTTTGGCTGTATAACCTACTTGGGCTCATCACAGACAACTGAAGATAAATATCTCTTATACATACCCTTTTATCCCTGCACTAATAAATATTTCATTTCATAGCTTCTTTGAATATCAGGTACATGTACTATACACGGTTAAAAATATCGGTATCAAGCAAATTGAGTTCCTTTGGTAGTCAAACAAATTGCACAAAAAGCATGCTCATCTGTATTGCCAGGTGAAGTGAACTGCTGCTGCAAACTCATACCTAGATTTAGTTTTTCTCTGAGACTTCTGTTGTTTGCTAAAGAGGACATCTCTTCTGGCCAGCTCATATCTCTGTTGCGAACTAGACAAAGAAAAGCAAAGTTGTTGCAGTAATGGGGCTCCACTGTATTTAGAGGGATAACAATTCTTTTTGAAGCGTCCATCACTGAATCACAAAACATTTTCCTTCCACCAACCTTCAATAAGTACAGGATGGTTGTCTGTGATTTCCATCTTTTCTAGAGATGTATTGTCTTCCTCTAGAAGTCTCAGTTTATTCTGTGGAAACAATCCAAATGTGAAGTTACACAGACAGTCACTCTAGGGCTGCAAAACATTCAGATGCAAGACAGTTACCCTTCAACCTGAGAAGAGGCAACGTCCACAGCCTGGCCTGCATTAAAATGACTGAAGAGTGTCTTAAGTGTCTTAAGGCCAGTTTACACTGCACAATTTGTCGGCCTGATTTGGCCCAGATTTGATACGAAAAGGACTTCACAGTTAAAAATCAGCCTGATTTTTAAAAATCTGTTGCAGGGCTACGGATTTTGAAAATCTAGCCTGATTTCAACCCTCCAATTTTTAATAAGGCAAGAAAGGTTGGGCTGACAAGTCGCAGCGTGTAAATTTGCTTGGAACAAGTTGTTGCCAATAAATCATAGCATGTAAACCAGCCTGACTTTCAGCCCAGCAGTTGTGTACTTTGTATTTTACCTCATGCGCATTATTACTTTGTTAGTAATACATAATTGACCAATCAGTCAATTTGTTCAGCTTGCACACATTCTACTGTGCATACCTCATCCTCCATACTCCAGAGCCTCATGTCTTCTGCACGAATTCTGAGTCTTGCACAAAGATAGTCATAAACCTGAAAACAACACAAGCCAATGCAATGAGACTGATGCTTATCAGTCAGTGACACAATCTACTTCCAAGAAAACTCCAGTGAACTCACAATTTAATGTTCCTGCGAGGGCAAGAGTTATTAGGATTGTAGCAAGTAACATCTGGTCAAAACATAAATCAGTATAGACTTACCTGTTGTATGGTGTTCATTCGACTGAAGGCTGCCACGTACGCCAGGTACTTCTTGGGAGGGGCATGAGGAGTGGTAAGAGAATTGGTACCAAACCCAAAGGTACTCAATCCAAATCCTACCCCAGTCCATGTCGTGATTCCACCTCGTGTGGGGGGAGGAGCATGGCGGAACAGTCTCAGGCTGATTGGATACAACTCTAACTCTGGAGTGGGGTCACCATTTGTAGGAGTAATGACCTGTTTAACAAACAAACCGCTCATGAACAAGAGGGAAAAAAGTGATTCTCTTAACAATTTTTCACGTAACACATTAAACTGTTTGTACCTGCTAACACACTTGTGACACCTTTTGCATGTATCGCCCTTCTTTAACCTTGAAAATATTAAACACCCCACAAAATTCAAGAAATTAAAATATGTCACAAGAACATGTGCTATTATATTTTCCTCCTGATCAGTGAATAGAACTTAGCAAAATAAAAAATAAAACATTCTACTGTCATCCTGGCATCATTGTCAAGTAACCAGTAAAATAGAAAGGTAATGTTAAGTTTATTTATACTAAAAACTGCCTAGCAGGTAGACATAAAATTTTTTGAGCAAGGTTGCCTACCGTCCTTGGAAGAGCTGGTCCTCCTCCATACCACTGCTGAAGAGCTCTCCACACAGGCTCAGGGATGATCTCAAAATCCCTTCCTCTACATAAAGGGATGTTCCGTTTTAACTTTCCTCCCTCCCCAGTTAAGATCATCACCTAAAGTGAAAAAAAAAATACTGACTTAGCTCAATATAATGCAGTTTAAAGTAGCCTAATCTGCAAGGAATATTGAGTAAAGAAACAGTACAGAAATTATTAATCAAGGATAATTTCTTCCCACTCTTAAAAAAGATTTCATAATGTAAAAAAAAGTTGGCAAGGAATGAAATAAACACTGATTACAGCTTCACATGCAAGACTGTTACTTAAGAGTTTGAAGTTATAGCATCCAAACATTCAGAACTTGACAAAATAAAAGAGAGTTTAATATTTGTTGGCGTTTCTTTAACTCGGTAAATTGTTTTAACTGATTTGCAACCCAGTTAAAACTCCCTTGGTCATCTTTACCCGATGTTTTAAAAAGACCTATGCCGTGTGACATTTTTAAACAGAAAATTAAGAACTTTTTAATATTAAAGTACTTTTAGCTTTTTTATTTTTAGAACATTAGTCTTAATTTTTAGAACATTATACTTGTAATTTTATATTTTTACCTTTTTAACTTAATTGATTTTTAACCTTGTAATTAGTTTTATTTTGAGGGCCTCCCTGAAAAGCACTCCATATGACGGGAGCCTCCTCTTGAAAAATTATTATTATTTATTTATTATTATTATTATTATTATTATTATTATTATTATTATCATTATCATTATTATTATTATTATTATTATTATTACTATTATTATGTTCTCTTGGTCATACTGTTTAAGAGTTCTGGTTGTGAAAAATTGCTACAATCAAAAGCTTGGGCTTGAAAAAAAATATTGAATAATCACTGATTAATGTGCATTACGGATCGGCGCCCATTGAAACGTGTCGCCCGGGAAAAGTGGGGTACCCATGACGTTTTGCGGGCACCAAGCCTTGAAAACGAGACTGCAAAAGCTGCCGACAGTTTCGGGTTTCTTTAGATCCTGAAGTGACAAATTCCCAAAAGGGAGTTGAACGCTATGCCCCTGAGTCCTTTAGAGGACAATGCCAATTGTTTGGAAGTGTCGGCAAGCTCTTTTTATCGAACAGTTTATGCAAAACCTCGTAAGTAATATTTCACGACCAAAATTCGTTCAGCGCCGTACACATCGTGCAAACTTTGGCAATCCAGTTTGTTTTCAGCAACTTTCCAAGTCAATCTTGTTGTTTAAAGCTCGGATTTCTGTGAAGAAGGCAGGTTTTTATGTCAACAAGTGAAAGCGGTTCTTAACCGAATGAAATTTGCCACGCGATACGCAGGTCAAATTTTAACACGAGTTTTGCATAAAGTTGTTTATATTTTAGCGGCCGATTACACGTGAATATCGAGAACGCACATTCCAAGTTTTGTTTGAGGTTTGCTCGCCAAAAGCCATGAAAATATCTTTGTGGTAGCGAAAAGTTCGACGAGAATTATTGTTAAGTTTAAAGCGTAACACTTTGGAAAGAAGGCAACCGAATATTTCCCGGCTCTCGCCGCTTCGGCACGCGTTGTAAACAATTTGCCGCTTTAACTTGCTGCATGTGTTATTTACTTTCATTTTATCGGGAAACCTTATTTAAACCGATTAGAAATCATTTTCACAAGAAAGATAACAACTGTTTAGAGAAAGGGCAATCGACAGAGTGAAAATTTCACCGAGCAAAGAAGTAAACAACAAATTTCTAATCGCTAAACTGTCTAGTAGTGGCGACTGACAATTAAGTTTGCCTCCCGGGACTAACCACAAATTACCGTCTATTATTTCCGCCGTCTTAGCAAAAACAATGGTCGAGAAATCGACCTACACAGGGGATTACTTGATTGACAATACGTTAGGCATGCTCTGTGTCTAATTTTAAGCTTATTTGCATTTTCCCGTGCGACGCTTTTCAATGGGCGCGTTTCCGTAATGGTCACTACTTCCACCACACTACACGATGATGATGATGATAATGACGACGATAACAATAATACATTATTAAAACTATGAGATGTCAGGGGGCTCACCTTCCTTGTCTCAGGTTCAACAAGTGGTACATTATCAACAGGACCAGGCACTTGAGTGTTGCAGACCACTCCTTGTGAACAGTGACCATTCATTGCACCAGATGGACTAACTGTCTTGTTACCAGGCTGGTTGTACATTGGATGGGATTCACGTCGTCCCAAGGTTCTTGTTTTCAAACTGTTGTCACTGCTCCAAGCTTGTCCCGGGCCGCTATGGGATAGTGGACTGGAGGAAACTACTTGATTCAGTCTTGCCGGAAGTGTACCATTCTTCCGCAAGTTACCAGTTGACGATCGTCTAATGTAAGGCTACAAAACATGAAACAGGGATGCTAATTTAACGAAATGAAAAGTGGGCTCAACCTTTATCTGTAACAGGTTAAATTTGTTTCCAACCTAGATTAATCTGCTTCAACCTGAAGATAACACTTTTACAATGACATAAAATAACTTGAGTTCATTAAAAGGAAGTCCATTAGAATTGTTATCTTTAGGTTGAAACAGATGAAACTAGGCTGGAAATGGATTTAACCTGAAAACCAATTTAACCTGCAACATATCCACCTCACTACTATCAACTAATTAAAAGGTCCTCCAAGGCTTTTCCTTCCTGTAGATGTATTAATTGTGTTGTGGTTTAAATTTCCCTATAATAAGTTAAATTATTTTCAAACCAGTTTGGTTTTTAATGTGTCTTTACGGTGATTTTCAGCCAAGTTTCATTCTATTTGCTATAGCTTCCATTTAATTAACCACTCTTACTTTACAAAAGATGCAAACGAACCTGATAACTGACATATTCTTTCCAGATGCGCCACCAAGATATAGCGACTAGATACCAGATATTGCCTGGTTTGAGCTCATGTTGGTACTCACGCTCAAGCCACCCTCTGTATGGAAAATAATAGCATCATCAACAGGGTAAGACAAACAGTTCTCTGTAATGCTTTCTCTCCCTCTCTAGCTCTTGCTAAATTTCTCAACATTGATGCTTAAAATGTTCAAAAGCTTGTGTCAAAAAATTGCCTGATTCAAGGGTACACAAAGTGGAGAAGCTTTTGCTTGCCCTCTTAACATCAATCACAAAGAGAACTGAATGGTTTTGCCATACCTTACAACTTGAAGTTCAACTTCTCGAGTGATTGGCTTTAGGCCCAGAACAATATGACAAACCTAAGAAATACACATGTAATAAAGTAGTGTTAAAATACTTTTGTGTTACTGACAAAACAGAATTTTTACAAATTTGCGAAGAAAATTTGGCCAATGGGGCCAAAAGCCACTGACATTACTTCTTTCCAAATATAAGGCGGCTCTGAGACCCTTTGACCCCCGCAAAGAAAGGACGGGGATAGGGGAAAATAAAAAAAAAAGAAGCAAAAAACGCCGGCAACAAAATAAAAAAAACCTAAAAAAAAATTGCAGCAAGGTGCATTATACAGGGTTCATACACTTTTTCAGGCCAAAAATGTTCAAGGACTTTTCTTGGAAATTTAAAGGACTTTTTTTTACAAAATTTACCCCAAATCAACGATGTCCAGTCTGTTGTGCCATTGATGTGCTTGCTAAAGAACTAAAAAAAAAACGCTTATTTTGGCGGTCTTCTCATTTTCTTGAAGCCTTTTGACGTTCAATAAAAAAATCAAGGACTTTCAAGGACCGAAAACCAATTTCAAGGACATTCAAGGCCTTGAATTTTTATTTTGAGATTCAAGGACTTTCAAGGACTTTCAAGGCGTGTGCGAACCCTGATTATAGTTTAGCATACTGAATGGAAGTCTGTGATCTGTTAACTTCTTATCACTGACCTGTACCAACAGCTTAGGAAACAAATGAGAAAATCTGCGTGTTGATGCCCATTCTTTGTACTCTTCTAAACTGATCTGGCCATCCTATGATAATAAATCACATACCAGTCAGCTGTAGTTTCTTATAGGAAGTAATTTGAAGGTATGTTCTTTTATTCTTATTAAACAAGCCACCACCTAAATGGGGTCCTACTTTTAGTTTCATTATAAAAAGTTCTACCTCCTCCTTGCTACAGTCACTCAAGATTTCAGTTGCCATCAAAGAAACATCCTTGTCCCAAATTGTACTTGTATCCTGCACAAAAAACAATAAATAATAATTAAAACAATAATAAAAAAAGAACAGCATAACAACAGCTAGAGGTAAGTAAAAATGTGTCTCTCCTTAAGGCTCAGTTCATCCTAAACAAGAACAATATTTAAGATTTGTACTTCTCTCAATACTAGGCTAAAGTGGAAAATCAACCATCATGAACACTCTAGCTTTACAAAATAGAGTATTTTTTAGTCTAAACTTTTGTTCCCACAGTTGTCATAACATTTAGTTAGCTTGTTTGGTTTTATTACCTTTTCTCCAGCATTTTCTTTTCTGATTTCAATAAGAGCTTTACACATAACTTCAATTTCACTTCTTGATAGAAAACCATCTCCATCAGAATCAAATACCCTAAAGCAGACTACAAATGAAAACAAATGTCATCCAAGGTACCTTAACATTGCATATAAACAGTTATGTAATGTAATCTTTATGACCAATACCACGGCAACTGTACATCACAGTAATATCACTAGGTATCTTAAGTAGCAGATTCAGTGCTTTAAGTTATTTATGCGTCTATCTTGTGATTGATAACAAATTTCATATAACATGTAGATCTATAATGCAAAGAATAGTGGGAAAGTTCTGAGTAGTACAAGAATTATGAAATGAATAATAAGCCAGCATTTGTTAAATAATCACTCACACTTTTGCCTTTCAGCATTAGATCCTCTACAGCACTTGGAGATACCACAAGCTAACTCACGAAAATCAATGTGACCATCTTGATTTTCATCAAAAGCATTAAACAGCCCTAAGATGGAAAAACAAATTCAAGGTTAACCCCCTAGCATTTTAGGAACCACCTATGGCATAGCCCCTTGAATAGCCAACTTAACCCCTGTCAAATGTCACTGTGTATAACTACATGAGATTACCAAAATGAAAAGTTGCAGTTAAGATTTATTTACTACACACCTTGACATAAACACTGTGGAATCGGTGGTGACACTAGTGGAGTGAAGGTATCCAGATCAAATTTACCAGTTTTCGTCGCAGACTTTAACGTCCAATACCTTTTCTCTAGTTCCATAATATCTGTCTCTTGTACTAGAACAGTAACAAATTACATTAGACAATATCTTAATCATTAAATCTCAAGGTCCTTAAAATGTCAATAATACACTGTCACATAGTCAGGTAACAGTAAGTACAGAGTCTGATCAAACACTACAAATCACAATCAGAAACACAAGGTGATTCTTTAAGGTAAACTTCCATTTGCAACTTGTAGTGTTTGTATGGATTCTTGTGTTTCAGACTTCAACTTTGTCGTAAGTGTAAACTAACCCTTGATTATACTGTATTTTTAGTTCAAGACTAACTAGATTTACCACTGGTGAAAGAAAACTCACAACAGAGTACATGATATATATATACACTCCTGTATTTGATGGTTTGAGGGATAATACAGACAGATTTCTTTACCAGTCGCATAGCAACAAGTAAAATCTCCACATGTATTTTGAGTCAAATCATCAAATAAGGGATTTATATTCATCTGCTATCTTATCCTTGTATTTTAAAATCTTTTATTGTCCAAAATTTGGTCACTCTGCTTTGTGTGGTATTGCTCTCACCCCATGCAGACACATCAATTTAAATTTGCTCTCTTCTAGACCAATCAAAGCAGCATGGTTCACACATGTAATACCATCCGAAATATTGTGTATTAGTCTTGACTTTATATAGACAATGATGTCATAGTTCAACTGACAATAACAACATAATACACCCAGCACAGGCAAACTCCTATCAACTAATTATTAGAGATACTAAGCTATTTTGCCACATAACTTACAATGGGTTACACTAGAAAGCGTCTGGTAAAATGTGGGCGTTTCACTGCTATCCGTCAACTGAATGCTGCAACCATTACTGACAATAAGCAGCCACCTGGTGACCGTGGTTACATCAGGATTCCTTAACAACCAACTGGAAAACTCTTCAAATACCAGTCGATCACACTAAAAAACATGTTTACAAATAATTATTATTATAACCAAACTTTATTTCAATCTTTTAGTAATGCAAAGAGCAATAATTAAATTTATTGAAGGTTGGCATATATCAGGGGTATCTCCAGTCTAAACGAAAAAAAAAATGCCTTGCAGAAACCTTTAACTTAATTTCAAATTTTATTTTATCATTGGTTTCCAAGCAAAAGATGTTACCATAGCAACAGGGCAACCTCACTCAATAGACCATATTCGTATTCTTGGTATTGGACTGGAACTAGCTTGCAATGGAGGCTAATGCGGGGAATATCATTAAAAACGAGCTTCATGTCATTTGCATTTGAAAAGATTACCCGCATTAGCCTCCATTGCAAGCTAGTTACAGTCCAATACCGAGAATATGAATAAGGTCTATTGAAGAAGGCTGATTTCCTTAGTCAAAAGCTCTATATATTTGCTGATATTTCAAAGTACAGTTATTAAATATGTGAAGACAAGAACTTTCTTGAGTGATCATAAAGCTCATTTTTTGTTTTTTTTTTTTTTATATTTTTGTTTGTTGTTTTTTTTTTCAAATAGAGTAGTAATATGAATGAAAATATTTCATTATCTGCTGGAAATCAAATAAACTTGTAATTCTGGACATTATTACACAAGAAAACATTGTTTAAATATTTTCCAATATCACAAAGAAATGTTTTAAGAAGTGCAGTCCAAGAGAATTTGACATAAAACGCAAACAAGTGATCATGTACAACTATCTTTGTAACTGAGTGCAATGTTTATTATTATGTTTTTCTGCAATTCTTATCATTGTGTGGTATATTGGCATGCTATTTAAATTATACAAAGTAAGTTTTTGTAGCTTTGATGCAATTGAAGCAGTTAAGTTAGAACAAATTCATGTTACATAATTTGAATCATATTTTTCCATCTAAACAAGCATGACTTACAAGTACATCATATGATGAAGGGTCAAGGATGTAAATCACTATCTAGAAATAATTACTTTAATCGTCTTGTTACCGGTTGATTTGAATAATCTAACAAAATTTTTTTCCGTTTAAACATTTCTTGGGAAGATGGCTTCCTATGAAAGTACAGTTAAGTAATGTCATGTGAACAATTCTTAGCTGAACATACAACATGAAGCTTAAAAGAACTCAATAACTTAATACACTTGTACAACTTTGAATACATTATATTAAATACCGTACACTTATTTCAGTGCGTTTCAGTTATCTGCAATGTCCTGTTGAAACACTTTAAAGTATTCACCCAGGAACGACAACAAATAACGTCACGTATTATGCATAAAAACTGTTAAAGAGCCAGGGATTACCTGAGAGAAGCATTCGATGACCGCCTGTGGAATATTGCCTCCGTCACAGGCCAAAATTAAACTTTCCATATTATCTTTGTACACGAACACTCCGTCGGTTGAATAAATATTGAAAATAACTGCAAAGAAGAACGTGAAACAGTACAAAAGATGACTTATATTTTGTTGGTACTAGATTATTAGGCGAGACAAAACGAATCATGATTTATTCAAGCTTTGTGGATACCAAACATATACCAAACTTACATTTTATCTTTTCTTCACGTGTGCCTCGGGTCAGCAGTACAAGACCACAAAGCAAATCTCGAAACGTTATACCCTTGTTTGTACCACCAAATGCTGTGTAAATTTGCTGCAAACAAAAGACAATGTTTACTAAGATACAAAGATATAAAGTAAAGAGATTAACCGAAGGAAATGAATTAGGTTTTTGATGAACTTTATCCCTTACCTCAGCGACTTTGCTCGGAACACCATCACCAAGTACTTCACGGGCAAACACTGTCTGAGGCATAAATCCACTCACCCCAGAACAGCGTTTGAACGCCAGTCTCAGGCGTTGCATTTCATCATCAGTTACTAGACAAGTTTCGAACAAACAAAACGAAAATCAGCTGAAATAAACAACGAAACTTACTTTGACCTGGCAAACAGGTCTTTGAATCGTGACCTGAAAACCTACCTCTCTTCGTCGCTTCCTCGTAGGCAAGGAAGCAAAGTTTTGACTCCCTAAGACCCATAATGAAGTAGTCTAACAACTCCTACATGTTGCCGAGGTTGTCGTTGTCCTGATAAAAATTATTAACAACAAGCATTGCACCTTGCAAAGCCCTGATCTGAGAAAAACACACACACCTTCCTGATTCCTGCTCGTGACGTTCAAAGCCTCGTTTTGGTGTATGACTCCTTCGCGTTGCTGTGGCACTATGGGTAACATAGTTACGCGGGAAGCTTCCGGGGCCAAGTGAAATGTGAGTCGAGTCACGCTGTGATACAATATGAAACACTTGGTTGATTATCAACAGGAAGTTGATCACGTAAAGCACAGTCACTGTGCGTAAAGGAAAGCTGACGTTTTGCAATTTGAGAGTTAGACCCTCGAAAGGTGTACACAGTAAAAGTAATATTCCAGCCTCCCAAAACATGAAAAAAAAATTAGTGTCAAACTACTCACAAACTCTTTCAAAAACATATTATAAAGACTCTGATGATCGGTCTGATGATCGCTTAGTGCGTGAAACTGGAGTTACAATTATTTCTATCTTTTTATTTGTAAAGACTCTGTTATGTTTTCTTTTCACTGTGACTTTTGAGCGCTTTTGAGAGCTTGGGCTACCTATTACGGCAGCCCAGAAGGGTCACCAACTGTTTTTGTTTTTGTTTCTTTGTTTTTCATTTCTGTTTTAATGCTTTTGCTTGCTTTTGCTTTTTTTTTTCATTTCTGTTTTAATGTTTTTTCTTTTCCTTTTTTGTTTTTGTTTTTATGTTTTGTTTGACCAGCCGTTTTTGTTTCTTTTTTGTTTTTCATTTTGTTTTAGTATTTTTCCTTTTCATTTTTGTTTTTGTTTTTTCATTTCATTTTTTTACCAGCTGTTTTTTTCATTAGAATATTCTTCTGGTCTGGAAAAAATATATTGATGATATGTTTCCCCTATGGAACATAGACAAATAAGACATAATTTAACCTGTTCCTAGAACTAGCAAACAATCACCATCGATCCGACCATGAAATTTACGGCTGAGATTTCAGACACAGAGATCACTTTTATGGATACATTACAAGGGCGAAAGATTCAAGAGAAGATCTATCCCCGACGTGCACACACATTTCAAACCGACAGAGTCATTTCAATACACAGAATTCTCCTCCTGCCATCCTCCAGGAGTCTGAAAAGGTTTCATTAAAGGCGAAGCCCTAAGACTTCTTAGAACAAATTCTTCAAAAAAGACTTTTGAAGAAAACACTACACAGTTTAAACGAAGTCTGCGGGCGAGGGGTTATCCAGATAACCTTTCGGAGAAGATTCTGTCAGAAGTTAAATTTAGCGAAAGAATGTCGGCTCTACAAAATAAACAAAAGACGCGCAAAAAGAATTGTACCTTTCGCCCTTCAGTGCCTAATCTTAAGAATATTCTAATGAAAAAGTGGCACCTAATAGGGAATCAACCAGTGCTAAGAGAAATATTTAACGACCCTCCCATCATTTCTTACAGGAAAAGGGAGATCGTTAAAGGATATACTAGTTAGAGCAAAACTTTGAAGGTCTACAATACGAATCTTGACCAATGGGAGTTGTGTTTGGCCTGTCTCTTTTACTTGCCATTATTGAAAAAAAAATTAAAACAGCTGGTAAAAAAAATGAAAGAAAAGAAAAACAAAAACAAAAGTGAAAAGGAAATTTAAAATAAAAAATATCAGCTAATAAAAAATTAAATGAAAAAACAAAAACAATCAAAGATCTCTTCGAGATATCGACTTTTTTTGCATGAAGTTAGTATGAGTAGAAGGTTTATCCTGGGCATTGTTGTTCGAACATATCATGGAAGAATTAAAACGTCGTTCAGTTCAAGCATTTTTGTTTATTTTCGCGGAGTAAATGCTGTATTTGTCAGTCGTGACGGCTGGGTGCTTTGCGACTCATATACTTTGGCTTGGTTAAAAAAGGTAAACTTTGACGTTTGCCTATAACATGTTTAATCGAAATAGTTGTTTCCTTTCGAGTTAGAAAGATTTCTACTCGGCTTTATGCAGAAAAATAACGCCTGATGGCAGGTTAGGTTACGCACGACAGAGTTACCTTTTGTCTCGTCACGCAATCTTAACCCCACATTGAGAAGTAAATTTTCGTTTGGATATTACCAAAAGCCGCTTCTCCTCGCGTTATTCTTTACCTTACGGCTACACATGCCATTTCTAACGACTACATTTCCAGCAAAACAGTTGCTGTTTATTTTTCTAATGGCCATGCATTAACTTCTGAACAGAAGAAACGTTTAACGTTTACTGCTTCCACCGGAAGTAATTTCACAACAGGCTACAAAAACACTTATAAATATCACTTAACACATTTAATGATGTTGCAATTAGCGAAGCGCACTAATGACGTCACAGAATTTGACCCCCGGTGTGAGTCAAAATTCGGACAAACAAACCGCTCGCTGTAAAGGCAATGTATGGTTGGCGGGCACTATGGAGGCATATTTAGCGATTGTTTCACAAAACCATGGCCAGATTGGCTCGGAATTCGAGAGAAAGTCTTACCTGTGCAACGTAGAAAGCTCAAACCGTGGTTTGAAGCAAAAGGTTTGTCAAACAGAGCTATTATTTAATAAATGTGTAAAATGTTTTACTCTCAGTTATTGAATGGATTATAAAGGCCCGATTTGCTGCCGGGATTTGCTGAAAGAAAACATTTATTTTTATGAGAAATGCAAAACGTTTACACTGTTCTTAGTGGCACATTTTCCAACACAACAGAGCTAACCTCAGATTTATGCCACCACAAAATTACACAAAGAAACGCTCGTCCGATCGGTCCCCTTGCCTGACCCGAATATTTTAAGAGGTCAATTTCGTTACACAATTGTCGCGGCAAATACTATATTATTACGGGTGTGCAAAGAGGGGAAAAAAAAAAAAAAAAAAAAAAAAAAAAAAAAAAAAATATTTAATATACACTGATCGAGCTCGGCAGCTGTAGCTGCAGTCTGTAATAGTAATGGGGATAAATAACAGCTTTATTAAAATCAAACCCGCCGTCAATTCCATTAGAAAGGCGTTTGAATAGCATAATATTTTCGCCCTATATCTATCATGTGTCGAAACAGATCGGATGACCGGCCATCAGTGCCGTCAAATTCGGGAAGAATTCTGAATTTCTTGAAACCGACGATCTTTCCCGTGCCTAAATGAAGCAAACATACAAGTGCTATCCTTCGCAATTATATAATTCGATAGTAATTCGCTATCCGCCGCTTAAATTTCTCGGCAGCCTGAATAATTTTGCAGTGGGAATCAAGGTGTTATTGCCGGATCTTCGACTAATAAATTCAATTTTGGGCCATTTTTTGGATACCTTCAATCTGTTTTCACTTACTAAAGCAAAAATGTTTGGAATCTATCATTTTTCGAGCCTTTCGAGAATCTCGGCCTCACATTGTGCCTTTCTCGCCCCTTTTTTCTTGTCAAGAATGCGTCCCCTCCATACAAAGCCTTTGCCCAAACTAAAATTGTTGTCCGACTCACGCGAGGGGGGAGGGGGGGGGGTATCATGTGGCGAAATCTATTTTTAGTAATAGTGCGCTTCGCTAGATGATGTTGCAATTCTAAATTGTGCAACTCAGCAGAAATAATCAATTGTCACGAAATGAGTTCCCTTTGGTTAACTATTAGCAACGATTTAGTGTGTGAAAGACTTGTACGAGTACAAATTTGCGTTGTTAATCGTTTAAGGTTAAATTAATATTAGCGCCTAAAGACTTGTACTAGTAAAAATTGCGTTCTTAACCTCGTTTTAAACTTCACTGCCTTCGAGCGCTGAACCGCTTACATTCTTAATTGGTTATGTGACGTAAGATTTGGGCTACTCACGTTTTTGATTCTTATATAATGTTTGTAAATTTGACAAGTCACGTTTTTCTACAAGAACGGAAGTGCTGAAGCACAATTGTGCAACTCAGCAGAAATAATCAATTGTCACGAAATGAGTTCCCTTTGGTTAACTTTTAGCAACGTTTTAGTGTGTGAAAGACTTGTACGAGTACAAATTTGCGTTGTTAATCGTTTTAGGTTAAATTAATATTAGCGCCTAAAGATTTGTACTAGTAAAAATTGCGTTCTTAATCGTTTTAAACTTCACGCCTTCGAGCGCTGAACCGCTTACATTCTTAATTGGTTATGTGACGTAAGATTTGGGCTACTCACGTTTTTGATTCTTATATAATGTTTGTAAATTTGACAAGTCACGTTTTTTCTACAAGAACGGAAGTGCTGAAGCACAACTATAGAGTGACACTTTACAAGTCACGGCTTTGATCACCCACAGAGGAAAGTATTCCCTTGAGAGTTAACAAGAATGCGATCCCTTCCGGTTCAGATTTGAGTCCACTAAACGCTATTCTCCTACTTTTTTGCTTGTAAACAAGCAAAAAAAGTCGAAAAAAATGAAAAGGAAAAAAAATTAAAACAAAAATGAAAAGCAAAAAAACAAAATATAAAAACAAAAATGAAAAGGAAAAACATTAAAACAGAAATGAAAAACAAAGAAACAAAAACAAAAACGGTTGGTGACCCTTCTGGGCCGGAAACAAAAACAAAAACGGCTGGTGACCCCTCTGGGCCGCCGTAACTTGTCATCAAGTCCAGGATCAAGTCTATGGAAGCCGTCGAATTCTGATTTTTTCAGTCAGCGGTGTATCGCAATAACCCATGATGCACTGCAGCATGAGCGGCAGTCAAGACCGGCAGATTAGAAATTGTGTAAGAAGGTTTTTTCAAGGGATTTCTTTGCAAATTTATCTCTCATTAAAAATGCCATCTGGTCGACAAAGAACGTCAGCAAATGCTCCTGATACGTCCACTGTGACGTTGAACGAAAAAATCCTAAAGGAATGCCACGATTTATACACAGAAAAGGAGAGAGGTAAAGTATAAAACTGTGTTTATACTGTTGACGTGGAACGTGTCCAAGGGGGATCAAACAGTCATATACAGTTAGTGTTTTATATGATTGATCTGACTTGATAAATGGCTACTTTGCTATGTTTAGGTCTTGTTACCATTGCTAGTGGCTTGGGGTTAAATTTACTGGCTCCAAGAAAGAAGATTACCATCATGTTACTTGGAAATCATTCTGCTGGTAAAAGCTCTTTTATAAACTGGTAGGTAAGCTTATTTAAAGCTTAAATTAATTAATTAATTAATTAACCGTTGTTAAAAGCTTATGTTGCAATCATAAAAATCTAGTGTCTTACGGTGTTATAATGCATTGTAAAGCAGAAAATTTGTGATTTCAATTATTTCCAGATTGATTGATTAATTGATTGATAATTGGTTAATTGATTGAATACTTGCTCTCTTCATTGATTGACTGAGTGACTGATTGATTGATCAATCGATCAACTGGCTGACTGACTGACAGACTGATTGATTGATTGATTGATTGATTGATTGAATGCTTATTTGCTTGATTGATTGATTCCTTGTTTGACTGACTGACTGACTGCTTGAAATCTACAAAAAAAACTATCAGTTCTAAATTAAAAAAAATTCCCTGGTGAAATCTTTTTTTATTATTATTTTTCACTTGAACAGGTATGTGGAAGAACATGTTCAGAAAACTGGTGTTGCTATAGAAACACAGGGGTTCACTTTTGTCACAAGTGGGAGGAAACGAGAATCCTTAACAGTAAGAAAACTATGTTATGTTGTTAATTGTAAGGATAAGATAAAGATAAGATGTGTTACATGACCTTTATTTATTTGTGACTATTTTAATCATAAATTTTCTTTTGCAAATCACACATTACATTTTCAGTTGCTACTCGGATTTAAGTGTACATTTTTAATGTTTACCATGTAACAACTCGGGTTTAAGTGTACATTTTAAATGTTCACCATTTTTTCTAAAAAACAGGGAAACGCTACACTGCATCTCTATCCACATTTCAAATCATTACAAGATCTTGAAGGTAAGGTTCAAGGAATTCTGCAACACAATCAGCTATGATTCTTTTTAGAATATCACATTCCCTTATTGCTTTAACTTGTTAATTCCCAATACTATTGATATTAGTCCCTCAAGTTAGAAGCCTATCTACCTGCTAACGAAAAAAATATTTCTCTGGTAAGCCCTCTTCATTCAACTTCAAAGAACATTGTTCTTGGCCAATATTTTCAAGAATGGTGTGTGTCATATTGTCCTCAGCCTTCCCCCCTCCCACACACTCCTTCTTAATAAACTTTACCAGTTTTTAGCCCACCCAAAACTTGTTACAAAGTTTTTATAAGCACAGGGCTTATAAGCTGCTGAGTGCAAGTTTTCATTCCACTATTTACATGTTAACATCTTGTTTTGATATTTTTTGTAGGTGTCGTGGATTACTTGACAACTGAAATTTCAACTTCAAAGCAAAAGAAATTCAGTTTGGTGACATTTGTTGACACACCTGGACTTGTTGATGGGGACATGAAGTATGCATTTGACGTGGATGAATCCATCCTTTGGTTAGGTCAGTTCATACTTGTAAATAAAGAAACTGTAGTCAGGAGTTAACTTCCCAGAAATTTGTAAAATTGGTTACTACTGACATTTTTTTTTTTTGGATAATGAAATCGAGCTAACCCAGTCACCCAGTAAGTAAACTATTTAACAAATTTTACACTTAATTTACATTTTAACTATTTAGGTGAGGGCCACAGGGCCACCAGTTAACAACTGTAAAGTGTTTTCCCTTACTACTTACTACTACTTCTACTACAATCAAAAAAATATTATTTATCAATCATTTACCATAACTGATAAAGGCACATGGTCATAGTGCTTATAATTTACTTTGTTTCTTTTGGTAGGCAATCTGGCTGATCTTATTTTTGTATTCTTTGACCCAATTGGACAAGCACTTTGCAAAAGGACTTTAAATTTAGTTGGTAAGCCTGATCTTTGTTATAATTAATATTTTCCACTGCTACCGGTACTGGTATATTTCAAGTTTTATTTAACAAAAACTGGTTGAGTGGTATGGTTGATTTGCGTAGATTTTGTAAAACTTGTAAAATAGTTCAAAAGTTTGGATTATACAGTCGTAGCTCTTGTAAGCGGACACCCTTGGGACGCAAAAAAAAGTGTCCGTTACTAGAGTTGGCCGCTTACGAGAATGGTTCTCGTAAGCGGCCACTAGAGGTGAAGGAAATAGATGGCCGCTTACGGGAGTTTGCCTAGCTAACAAGTGGTGTTTCAAAATGTAACCAGACGTGGATGACGACAAAACAAACACTGAAATATGGTTCTGTAATCACTGTAAAATAATTGTGACGAATGGCGATGTAAAGTTAATAAGAAAAAACAAGATACAAAGGTTGTTTATAGGATTTTCTTTTGGGTGTCCGCTTACGGGAGCTTAAAAACAAAGAAAAAGTCAAAGTCGTAATCTCGGAAAGACAGTGTCCACGGCCATTTATGGAAATGTCCGCTTACGAGAATGTAAAAATACAGAGTTTGAATGGGAGTTAAAATGGGGTTTCAAACAAGGTGGCCGTAAGTAGAGCTGTCTGCTTACGAGAGTGTCCGTTAAGAGAGCTTCGACTGTATTTGAATTCAGTCTATTGTAATTTGCTTTTTCTTATCAGTAAAACTCCATGTCTTGATCCCAAGATTCAACAGTACAATGTGTTTGTTTCAATAACTGTACATGCATGCCACACATACTGACACCAACCATTTGTGCTTCTTTGTAGAACAACTGAATGAGAAGCAAGGTGATCGAATCAGATTCTTTTTAACTAAAGCAGACACTGCCGGCCATGAGAGTGACAGGCAGGTATGTGCAGGAATACTGTAACAACAGCAACTCAACATGCGAATACAAAAACAACACAGTATAACATTTTTGATTAGTTCCAGTGGGGTTTTCAATACAAATGTACAAATGAGCTTATTGCTAAACCTTTCTCCTCCGCAGATGGTGGGCAAAGGCAATCCCCGCACACTTTTGTATCTCTCTCCCCAGGCTCTCTGCATGCTTTCTTTTATCCTCTCCCAATTTGATAATTGATATAATTATGAGAATGATAAAGGTATGAGAATAATAAATTATAATTAGTAACTTTGTGGGGTTATACTCTTTTCTGCTCACTTGCTAACATGTTTCATTTTTCTTGAGTAGAAAGTGTTGATGCAAATAACGCAAGAGCTTTGTAAAAGACCAGGACTCAACAAAGCAGGATTTGAAATGCCAACCATTTACATCCCTACACTACTGGACAAGGTAACATATCGGTACATGTTACCATTAATTAGCATTTGATATACAATGCCACATATTCCAAGTTGAAACATTTGTACTTTTTGTAACCCTTTGCTCATCTCGTTGCTTGGCTTTTAATGTTGTTTCTTTACAGCCAGCAAGATGTGCCAATCAAATTGAAGAAGTTTGTAAAGAAATTGAGAAGACAATCAACCAGACGATACAGAACACACTGAACACACTTGAAAAGGACTGTGACAAGGTTGCTGACTTAGTGGATAAAAAACTGACAATTGATACGTGAGTATAAATGAGTGTTCTTTTACAGTAATGCCTGGATCCAGCTTTTTAATGAGTGTTTTATTATAAGGCCTGTTTGAACCCAGGAGTATCAGTAGTTTGTATAGTGTGATCGTCTGGGTGAGAGTAGTTCTGAAAAGAACTGTTGTTGGTGACTGACGTTTCAACAACCTGAGCACAAGACATCTTCAAAGTCTTTACTTCACATTTGTATCATATTTTGCCACTAGTTAATTTGCCCCAGATAGGGATATTGAACTTCTGCATAATTTCTTAGGACACATGAACTTAAATGAATGATGCAGAACATAAGGTTTCTGTTGTCGCAAGTTTCTTTCACTTCTATCAGTACAAGTCTTGTTTCTCATGGGAATCACTGACAATGTTTAAATATTTAGAATATATAAAACTCACAAATTGCTCACAGTTTTTCTCATATAATAAAAAGGAAGCAGCAAAATCGAACTTTGAATCAATCTTGGATTCTTTGAAAAAGAAACTTAATTTATGGAAATGGAGGAATTTAACTGTTTTAGGCAGGATCCAAATTGTCAAAACATTTGCTATCTCGAAGTTTCTATATCGTGCATCACAGTCACCTCTCTCGAATGAAATAATTAAGAGTGCCAACAAAATTATTTTTGATTTTATATGGAAAGGAAAGGACAAAGTCAAAAGACGTGCTCTAATAAATAACATCGAAAATGGGGGGCTTAAAATGATACACTTGGAATCTCTTATTCAAGCGCAGAAAATGTCTTTTTTTAAACGCTATGTGGACCCAGAATACGCTGCTGACTGGAAACATGTCTTGGATACACTTTTAAAGCAGGTCGGAGGCCCTTATCTCTTGAAGTGTAACTTTAGTCTTAATGGTCTTCCTGTAAAAGTGAGCCCTTTTTACGCTGAATGCTTGACGTTATGGTCTAAATTCAACACGTCGACCTCGCCTGATCAAGTCGAGGATATTTTGAATGAGATAGTGTGGAATAACAAGAACGTACTCATTAACAAGAAATCATGTTATTACCCGGATTTGGTTGAAGTTGGCATACATAGAATCTGCGATATGGTTAAGGCCAAGGGTAGCTTTTATACGTGGTCGGATTTGCAGCTTAAAGGTCTTCAGTCCAAAAATTTCCTCTTTTGGCACGGGTTAATAGACGCTATTCCTATCAATTGGAAAAAAGAGCTGAAATCAAACACGCTCCCACATATTCCCCCTTTCGACCCTCTTGAGCATGCGTTGGTGCTAAATTCTGCAAAAGTTTCTGTATCAGAAATCAATACCAAAAAGTTGTACGAAGCACAGGTGTCTGATCTACGTGAAATCCCTACAGCACAATCTAGATTTAATGAAATGCTTCCCGATTCTGAGCTAGTGTGGAAAAAAATTTATAGTTTGCCCTTCCAAGTCGCGTTAGATACGTATACCAGAGATTTTCAGTATAAAATTTTGAACAGAATCCTATTTACTAATGCAAAATTAAGCAAGCTTAAACTAGTTGATTCTCCTTTATGTACTTTCTGTGGCAATGACGAGGAAACCCCTGAACATCTTTTTGTATTTTGCCAATCCTCTAGAGCTTTCTGGAAAGAAATCTCTAGCTGGTTACGTAAATGCGGTATCGATACGCTTCCTGATTTAACCAATCAAGTTAATATTATGTTTGGTTTGTTTGATGCCAAGAGCCACTTTATGCTCTTGAATCATATCGTTCTAATAGCAAAGCAGACCATCTTTTTCTGCAGACGAAAATCCATTGCACCGAGCCTTATCATCTTCCTTGCACACCTCAAAAAGATTTTCAAAATAGAGGAATACCTTGCCAAAGAAAAGAACAAATTAAATCTGCACCTTGAGAAATGGGAAATACTTTTAGAAACACTAAGCTGAAATTATCAGTTTTAATTTGCTTCTGCAGCCACCCCCCCTTTTTTTTTTCTTTTTCTCCTTTTTTTTTTTCTTTATTTATTTACTTATTTATCTACCTTTTAACTCATAATTTTTTTTTGTTACTTTATTTAATTACTTTTAAAAATCTGTAAAACTGGAAAAAATTAATAAAATATAAAAAAATCTTTAAAAAAAAAAAAAAAAACAAACAAAACAAATTGAAGCAAATGTGTCAATTCAAGTGTAGTGTACATTCCAAAGTGTGATGTGTCTGTTAAAAATCAAGCACACTACCCATTTCAAGTTCACTGTGCTTAATTTTGTTGTTGTTGATTCTTCACAGGGATGCATGTTCACACAATCTGAGAGCCAGAATAAAGGGCATGTTTTTTGGCTTCTTGGGTCTTCTTCTTCCTGTTGTTCTGTTGATCAACTTTTTGGCGAGTAGCAGTGCAAGAGGAACCCTGATTGGACTTGTTGGAAAAGAAGTTGCGGAAAAGCTGCATAATTATACTGTAAGTACTACGCCCTGCCTCTATACAGCAATCAATATAGCCTCCTGCGTTTATGTTGTTTTGGCTTGTCACGCAATAATTATTGTTGGGGAGGAAAGATTGCGTGAAGAGCCAAGAGAGCATCTGCACAGGAGGCTACATTCGGTATGTGATCCAGAGGTCTGGGTTTGAGTGTGGCGAGGGTCCTTCTCTTATTCCGGTAAAAAATTCAAAGTGCTCTGGATGAAAAATCTGCAGTGCTTGTTCAACAAAACAGATTGGGTGATTGCATTTATCTGGACAATGGGTGGAGCAGAAAAATGTTATAAAATTTACTTTCATATTTGCCTCTCTCCACCCATGAATATAAATGTTTACCTGCTTGTGACCTCTGAAGGACTAGTATCCTATCCGTGAGAAGAAGTAATACTCTTAGTTGCTTCCTGTTACAAAACTAAGAGTGACCAAAGTGTGGTCTGCTAGGATTGTTCGGCTTATGTGGAGACCTTTACTGAGTAAATGGCCCCATATTGACTACAATAAGCACATAGTATTTCCCTGATCTATAATGCATTTTTGGAAAGAGTCCTGATGCGTGAAAACTGTTATATGTCTGCAGGCTCCAGTGGAGAAAATGTGGTTGTCCATCCCAGCACAGTATCATAACCACGCCCTTGTAGGAATGCTGGTGTTCTCGTTCCTGTTGTTGATTGTTGCTAAGCTTTTCTCAAGGTAAGATTCAGATTGCTTTTGATTTTGAAATAATCAAACTTTGTTTATCGTTAATCCTAGAATTCGCTGGAGCATAGTTAGTAACTATGCCTGGATATATGAGCTAGCAGGCAGGTGACAAAAGCCATCAACCAGTCTACAAGACAGTGTCTTAATCAATCAGATTCAGAAATGTTACGAAAATAGGAAAATTAGTCAACATCTCACTTTTCGCACTGAGAACAGAGAGGGTATAGCTAGGGACATGTCATGTGGCTGTATATAATAGCTCTAACTTATGTACTTTGAAATGCAGGCTAAAGCCAACCCTGTCACGGAAGCAGAAAAAGACGCTTCTAGAACAGAGGTCTTATGTCCAGGGATATGTTAAAGGTCACAAGGTGAGACAAGTTCAAATATCTTACGCACAATTTTCCAATCAACGAATATAGAAAGCGCTTTGTGAGCATTCCCAACTGGAGGCTAGAGGGGTTGGGAGGGACGGGAAGTTTTCTGCCTAAGGCTGTCACAAACAACAGTCTCAAAACACCTCTCAAAAAAGTAATCGGTTTTGCTGATGACAACGCTCGCTTAAACGCCGTGAAAAGAAGAGCGGAAGCCAAATTATCTTCGTTTTCAGTCCGCGGAAAGCACTCCTAGTTTGATGTGTCAAAGTTTTCAGGACTATCATTTCCTTGTACTTTGGATAATATTCAACATTGAACGCAATCTTTTATTAAAGTTTTGTCACTCTACATGTCAGCTTTGAGCAACATGCTGCCTTACCATAACAACTGCAAAATACTGGAAATGCTTTTTGGTGTTTTGTTTGAATCGTGTACTAAACATGCTGTTTAATTTCAGGAGCGGCTTTACCGAGAATATCTGCAGCAAAGTGTTGGAGCTCATGACTTTGACGCTGCCAAGTTCTAATCTGTGATGATAGTTAACAATCGCGAAATGACAATTCTAACTTAAATATTATCTTATTGATCATAAAATATACATAAATAAAATTTTATATGTGTACAAAAACACGTATGTTGGTTCAGTATCATTTAGTTAGAATTGTGTTGTTATTGTCACGCTTTCAAACAGAAACGGGTGGCGTCCATCAGTGTGTGTCACACCCAGTGACGGTTTCATGTAATATATCCAACACCAGCCAGAGAGAAGTAGTTGACAAAATGTAATTAAAACTCGCTTTAATAATTTTTATTACTTGATACGCCGCACGTACACTGCAAAAAGCTACAACAAATAGAATACTACCAAACTTGCACGTTATAATTTAGTAAATTATACCTTTTTTGTTGCTGGGATATGGAGTTTCTTAAAATGCAGTATGAAATGGAGAACTTGAAAATTATAATCAGATGATCAGCATGAAAATTGTTTTAGAGTCATTGCACAGTATTATGGACAAAAAATGTTAAAATCAAAGTCAAATTAAAGACAACACCAGAGAGTGTTCGTCAAGTTTCCAAACACCAAGAAGAGAGTTGAAAACACGACGCACAGCGGAGTATTTTTGATGAACTTCGAGGCGTTTGGAAATGTGATGAAACACTGTCTCTCGTGTTTCAATTCTTTCAAACTATCTCATGATTTGTGAACGTGCGCCATTCTCTATTTTTTACACTTTTTGCGGTGCCTCGTTAGCAACACTATAAATGAATTCACTCCCAAATTCATTTTCTTCTTAGTCGTTTAAAGTGTTGAAAGTCCTATTTTGTCGGAGCTACTGTCTCGCGATCACCAGAAATCATTGTAAGTAAATCGGAATCCCAAAAATTAAATTTTCAGTCTTCCGGACATTAACTGATCATGGCTTCCCATAAACTATAAATTTCCAGGAGCAATTCTTTAGGTTTCTAACTTCATAAAACATTCAAGATTGATTGGGTATCGGCTTTTTCCGATCTACTACCCTGACATCACAGAGTTCTAATTTTTAGTAAGGCAAATTTCAAACAAAATTACCTTAGGGACGGACCATTATTTTTTTGGAGGGGGGGATGAAAAATATTGAAAAAAATTGTTTGCAGGGCCTGGAAAGACAAAATAAATTGTTTGCAAACACGATATGAATAACAAAAAATAGTAAGAATTTCGAAAAAAAATGTTTGCAGAGGTGCATAACCTAAAAAAAAAAGTTTGCAGAGGAAAATTTTTCATACCCCCCCCCCCCCCCCAAGAAAATAATGGTCCGTCCCTTAATTAAATTGAGGCTGCCGTCCAGCGAGTCCTCTCATCACTGCAAAAAAACGCACTGTCGAAGCGCAGAAACATATTAATTTTATAACACTTTGCCATTGAACTGTTCGCGTCCATACAATTGTATGATCTTTGATGCGCTAACAGTTCGCTCAGAATATTTGACACCCTCGCTTACTGCGCGCGAGACCAACGAACTGCGCGCGTGCATAACGTGATGTAACAAAAGAATAGTGACAAAACAATGTAACGACAAGATAAAAAAAATGTTACTTGCGTTCTGTTTTAGTGAAGCTAAAACAAAACACTAATAAAACGGCGCGCCCATATCATGAAGTCACAACAACAACCGCATCGGTAAGCAGATTCGTCGAGACTTCAGACATACGAAGAAAAAGGTAAGAGATAGAAAAACAGCACAAAAATTTAGAGTCCGTCAATATTCAACATCAATGGAGAAGTCTGAGAACAGCCGCTTTCATTGATGCACACATTGCTTTTACGCCGGGAATATTTCTTGTTGCACCTCTTAAAAATCACTTTCAAACATCTCATTTACCTTAAGGTTACTATTGTTAGCGGCTACTAATTTTAGCGGTTTTAGCGAGTTGGGCTAAAATCGCTAAATTTAGTACTCGCTAAAATTTGTCTCGGTAAAGTTTAATATGCGTAAAATTAATACCGCCGCCCGCCAAAAAATTATAAAATTAAATATAGTGACCGGGTAACAATTAACCCTTTTCGGACGAGTGGGGTCGAATTCGACCCCTTCAGAGTCGAAACATTTTTCCGTCCCCTACACAGGTAAATTGTGCTTGTATGAAGCTGCAGTGCTGGGGAAAACTATACAGCGGTTATCCAATTAGGTAAGTACGTAGTGTAGTCATCATATAGTGGTTTGACTAAATTCTATATAGGGATATTAATAGAGGGGATACATAGCCGTACATAGCCCTACATAGCCGTACATAGCCGTACATAGCCCTACATAGCCCTACATAGCCGTACATAGCCCTACATAGCCGTACATAGCCCTACATAGCCGTACATAGCCCTACATAGCCCTACATAGCCCTACATAACCCTACATAACCCTACATAGCCCTACATAGCCCTACATAGCCGTACATAGCCCTACATAGCCGTACATAGCCCTACATAGCCCTACATAGCCCTACATAGCCGTACATAGCCCTACATAGCCCTACATAGCCCTACATAGCCCTACATAGCCCTACATAGCCCTACATAGCCCTACATAGCCCTACATAGCCCTACATAGCCCTACATAACCCTACATAACCGTACATAGCCCTACATAGCCCTACATAGCCCTACATAGCCCTACATAGCCCTACATAGCCCTACATAGCCGTACATAGCCCTACATAGCCGTACATAACCCTACATAGCCCTACATAGCCCTACATAGCCCTACATAGCCCTACATAGCCCTACATAGCCCTACATAGCCCTACATAGCCGTACATAGCCGTACATAGCCCTACATAGCCCTACATAACCGTACATAGCCCTACATAGCCCTACATAGCCCTACATAGCACTACATAGCCCTACATAGCCCTACATAGCCCTACATAGCCCTACATAGCCCTACATAAAGCCCTACATAGCCCTACATAGCCCTACATAGCCCTACATAGCCGTACATAGCCGTACATAGCCCTACATAGCCCTACATAACCGTACATAGCCCTACATAGCCCTACATAGCCCTACATAGCCCTACATAGCACTACATAGCCCTACATAACCGTACATAGCCCTACATAGCCCTACATAGCCGTACATAGCCGTACATAGCCGTACATAGCCCTACATAGCCGTACATAGCCGTACATAGCCGTACATAGCCGTACATAGCTCTACATAGCCCTACATAGCCGTACATAGCCCTACATAGCCCTACATAGCTGTACATAGCCCTACATAGCCCTACATAGCCCTACATAGCCCTACATAACCGTACATAGCCGTACATAGCCCTACATAGCCCTACATAGCCCTACATAGCCCTACATAGTCCTACATAGCCGTACATAGCCGTACATAGCCCTACATAGCCCTACATAGCCCTACATAGCCCTACATAGCCCTACATAACCCTACATAACCCTACATAGCCCTACATAGCCGTACATAGCCCTACATAGCCGTACATAGCCCTACATAGCCCTACATAGCCCTACATAACCGTACATAGCCCTACATAGCCCTACATAGCCGTACATAGCCCTACATAGCCCTACATAGCCGTACATAGCCCTACATAGCCCTACATAGCCGTACATAGCCGTACATAGCCCTACATAGCCCTACATAGCCCTACATAGCCGTACATAGCCGTACATAGCCGTACATAGCCCTACGTAGCCCTACATAGCCCTACATAGCCCTACATAGCCCTACATAGCCGTACATAGCCGTACATAGCCGTACATAGCCCTACATAGCCCTACATAACCGTACATAGCCCTACATAGCCCTACATAGCCCTACATAGCCCTACAGAGCCCTACATAGCCCTACATAACCGTACATAGCCCTACATAGCCCTACATAGCCCTACATAGCCCTACATAGCCCTACATAGCCGTACATAGCCCTACATAGCCCTACATAGCCCTACATAGCCCTACATAGCCGTACATAGCCCTACATAGCCCTACATAGCCGTACATAGCCCTACATAGCCCTACATAACCGTACATAGCCCTACATAGCCCTACATAGCCCTACATAGCCCTACATAGCCCTACGTAACCGTACATAGCCCTACATAGCCCTACATAGCCCTACATAGCCCTACATAGCCGTACATAGCCCTACATAACCGTACATAGCCCTACATAACCCTACATAGCCCTACATAGCCCTACATAGCCCTACATAGCCCTACATAGCCCTACATAGCCCTACATAGCCCTACATAGCCCTACATAACCCTACATAGCCCTACATAGCGCTACATATCCCTACATAGCTATATATAGCCCTACATAGCCCTTCATAGCCGTACATAGTCTTACATAGCCCTACATAGCCGTTCATAGTCCTACATAGCTATAAATAGCCCTACATAGCCCCACATAGCCCTACATAGCCGTACATAGCCCTACATAGCCGTACATAGCCCTACATAGCCCTACATAGCCGTACATAGCCCTACATAGCTATACATAGCCCTACATAGCCCTACACAGCTATACATAGCCCTACACAGCTATACATAGCCTTACATAGCTGATTACTGGGTGGTGCATGTAACAGTCTGTCACTTGATCTCACGGAGTATCTTAGAGTGATTTTATTTAACTCGTGAAACAACATCTAACAATTAGTGCTAAATAGTGAAAACTAAACAAAAGAAAACAATGGAATAAGTGTCTAATAGTATCTATTTGAGTAGTAACTATGCGAGTTTGGAAGACATAGCTTTAGGCTTAGCAGAGTATATATTGCAAACAAATTAGTCAATAACAGTCCCATGTAACTTTCAGCGAAAACAGCTCACGTTGTTTTTTAGAAAAGCAAAATAAAGGAAGTAAGCCAGTTTGAGTATTGCTGTTGACAGCCCGTTCCTCTGTAAAGACTGTGTAGTTGTACAGTGAGCAGAAAGATGTGTTGTACAATGGGAGGCTCTACATAGATTGATAACTATATTTTACATGGATAGAAGCTATACACAGCTACACAGCTACAGATAGCCGTAACGATAGCAGCACTCAGCTGTACATCATGATACATGGCCATAGCGGCGAGCGAAAGATAAAGGAAAGGAACCACTGGTCATTTTTTTTCCTCTCGCCGTTCTTTGCGTTGATTCACAACAGGCTACGCAATGTACGGCTATGTGTAGCTATGTGTAGTTGTGTACAACTACACATAGCTACACATATTGCGTAGCCTGTTAGATGCCAAGCGTATAAATTATATAGAAAATATTAACTGACAAGCGTAAAGAAGCATGTGATTTTTAAGCGTATATGGAGCAAAGCCGACCAATAAAAGTTAGAAATTGATAAAAAGAAATAAGATTTTTAGAGAATAACAAGATTGTTGTGAAATAAAAAAGAAAGAAATGTTTCTTGTCAAGCTTGTAACCCCTTTGGACTGTACGGTTGAATTCCTAACACACCTTGTATTTCATAACTTTGGAATTCATTTGCGAGGCCAGACAGGTATGGATTCTACCCTTGTGGATGCGCAAACCTGTCTACAGATGTGTCCCAGATGCACAATTAAATTGCAGATTGACTCAGAAAGAATCACCAATGGACCAGAGGGCACAGTAGCCAGCAAGATCATGGAATCTTGTGAGCTTATGTTAAACAGCATTAGACGTCTTCTAAAACTATAAGAATTCATGAGTCCAGATGCTGCAAACGCGATGAACCTACAGTCTCTGTTGACTTTGTTGGTAAAGAACCTTCACGCAACTACGAGGATGAAACACCCAGCACCAAGTTTAGCTAAGTTTGCTAGACTACTACCGAAAGGGAAAGGGAATGGAAAGGGAATGAGAGAATTTATCAAACGACTAACAAACTGAACTGTTGAGATCCTACTATCCAGTTCCAGAGCTCGCAACGGATCTGTCTGCTATTGCGAAATTAACTCCAATCCCAGTATATAGTGCCCATAGACAAGGTGAACATTGCAAAGATAAGGGAATGGGCGAGTGAACATGGACAGTGTGTTCGACAGCTTACTGTAGAGTCTGTAGGCAGCAATCAACAAAATGTTCAGCTGGCACATTGCCCATGTCAGCATACGGGCTAAACCTACCACAAGATCCTCTTGAAAGCAATGTGGAGGAAGTCATTAATAAAGGAGAGGAAAAGGTCGAAGAGTATGACTCTGACTCTGATTCCAGTTTATCTTTGCCTCACTTGTCTGAGGATGATGATGAGGAGAGTGATGCTCTGGTTCCTCCCATCTTGACAACTCGAAATGGAAGACAAATTTGGGCAGTGGTTAGGCTGGGTTTTTAAAAAAACAATGTTCTTCAAGCTGATTTGATGTACTGTTCAAGAACATTGCAAGCTGGAAAAAGTGCGACAGCACTTGGGAACCACTATAAGACTCTGCAGGACTCAGAATCATGTCAACTAACTGACTAAACGATTTTTTTGCTGCTTACTGACTAAGTAGCGTTTTTCTAGCTGTTTACTGACTAAGGAGCATTTTTTTAGCTGCTTACTGACTATAGCTATACCCCATTGACACCCTCCTTTATGCGTTCGAAATTTGAGGACCGGAACTACTCAGTGATATGAAACACACTTAAAAAAAACACAATTTAACAAGTCCACATTAATTTATTTTATTTATTCCCAGCAAAATATTGACTTTAAGGCCCTCACTAAATGCGACCACCCATCACCTATTGCTGACCACATAAAAACCACAGGCAATAACATCAAATGGGATCATTTTGAAATCCTTGCGTCAGGCAAAACTGACCTCCACTGCAAAATTAAAGAGACCTTACACATTCAAGAACTACAACCTTCTTTTATGCCAATGTCGGTTGTTACTTTATTAACTGAAATGTAAATATTAAGTTACTGCTGAATATCAATTGTCTCAGTCTAGGTTCCAGAACCCTTTCATAACAATATAAATAATTGCCAAAATTTTAACGGTCATAATTTTGAAAACGTATATAGCTTAGCATACTAAACGTCAAGTTTAGCAATATGTGATTTTTCATAATGTTTATCACCGCTGTTTGTGTTATATTTTTAATCAAGTTACGATGGCCTAAAACCAAGAGTATATATGATACATGTTCTGCTAGTTATTATTTTGTCTTGTAGAGAAGAAAATAATAGAAATTTTTTGTAGCTTTAACTAAAGCTATCAAGTATTAATCCCATACCTACCACTACCCTGGCTGACAACAACTTGCTGTCACTTCTTTTAAATATTCCATTTTTGCCGATCCTCAGTCATAGCTGTTCTGCTGAGTAACTTTATCAATTACAAGAAAATTGATCGAGACTTGATGGACACTCGTGCGGTGCGGTTGTTTTGTTTCAGAGATTTCAGCGTTTTAACTATTCAGTGCCGGACTTAAGAACATAACATTATAGAGCGCAAAATATGCTGGTTTAGTTATGTACTGACACGCTTCCCATTCCCATTTTTTGTCCAGTGAAAATAAAGGCAAATGCCAGTCAAAATAGGCAAATCCCAGTTCCTATTTTAACCCTTAGGGACCCTCATATAACTATATGCCGAACGATGGAGCATTTGGATTTCTACAAGGCAAATTCATTTCATTCGATTTTCAGTTTCCTCGCCTCACTTATTAATCTTCTGGGGTTGCGTCCATTGGCGAGTTCATTCTATCTAGCTTTTTGATAAAGGACCCATAAAGCTAAATTAATAAATATTTCTTTCTGCGTTAGTTTTCTTCTTATCAAAACGAATTGCAAATATCCGAATCTGTATTTTTGAGCAATTCCCGAAACATCCTTTTGTTTCTCAGCTGCATTTTTGATAAGGAAATTAAAAAAAGCTGTTTTAAATACTCGTGTATTAACCATTAATTTAACGACTTGAACTCAAATCGTATTCTGTCAGCAACGAGGATTAAACGAGGGTCTCAGAACAAGGATTAATTCTCGTTTTGTATTTTACCATATATAATCGGAGTACAGTAGAACCCCGTTAATACGGACACCAAGGGGACAGGCCAAATTGTCCGTATTAACGGGGCTGTCCGTATTAAGCGGGGTCTCAGGAAAAAGTCACGGATACATGTTTTATCGACACAAAGACGAAGGCAAACCATCATGCGTTTTTACAGCAACAAAACGTTGTTTAATTGTACTGTTACCGTAACAGATGCAAACTGTGAACCCTGACAGAAATGAATAGTTTTTACGAAAACCTTACGATCTAGTCATACTTCGAACTAAACTTTATTAAACTCAACAATTGAATTATTTGAAAATGTCGCAACTTTACTATATACAAGAAAAAAACGCATCAAAGCAACCGAACGTTTTCTATAAAGTTACCTTTGTAACTTAAACTCCAGATCTGACCGTAACCGTTATTAAACTGAACAAACTCAAGTCGGTAACGTTACTTTAAAAGGAAGCTTTCAGCTTGAGGCACAACCAGGCCGACTAAAACCTTTGCAAGTCACACTATTAGGTTACTGATAGTCTTAAAATCGTTTTAACTCATCGCATTCTGTCATTTCTTGACCAGGGTAAAGTAAGAAAATAATTGCGACAATGAAAATTGACAGTTCATAGATAAACAGTGTCCGTAAAGCGGGGTTGACAATGTATGACAGTTTGTCATTGGGGACACGGAAAAGTGTCCGTGTGTACGTATTAAGCGGGTTAATTTTAAAGAAAATGTATTAGGTTTTCGTCGGGACCAACGAAACTGTCCGTAATACCGAGGTGCACCGTATTAAGCGGGTGTCCGTAAAGCGGGGTTCCACTGTACAAATAACTTGAATGCTCAAGAAGTTTCCCCTTGCAACTGTCCAGTCATTATTGGAGTAATACGTTAGCGACTACCACATGTAAGCTTCAGCCTGTTCACAATTTGCAGCCAGGTTTGTTTTGATCATATGATCATATTTGTGCAGTTTCAAGATCACATTGATGGCTAGATGTAAATAAAAGACTGCTGGTCAATGATCCGGGTCGTGCTATTTTTGAGACAATTAATGTACTTGGTCTACTATCCCTGACAGCGAAGAAGACAAAGAGGCAGCCTTAAATGACTAGCTCCATCCTGCAGAATTGCTGCCAGTCAGCGCTCCTTTAAATATCGTGGTGTAAAAACAGGGGCGTATCTGCCTACATGCAAAGTACGCAACTGCTTATCAGAATTTCCCAGATTTTTTTTTTACATTAAAGAAGAAATGCAAAGGGTTTAAAAGTAGTGTAATTTTTCTACGCGTTATGGTGTTTTTTCTCTAAACTTTTTTCTGACCGATGATTTGGTAGGAACTTTACGAGCGCGCAAAGGGAATGGCAGCCGAATATGGATAAAACAAAAAATGCCGCGTCAATGGGGGAGTATCAGCAGACACCCCCAAGCAGTACTGGCGCAGAGCTGTTTTACCACTTGTGGACCGTATGGAATAATTTAAACAAGGATATGAAGAAAATGACAGACACAATTTGTACTTTCTCTTATTTTTTTTTTATTACATATATTATGTTTTATTTTGTTATTTTAATATTGATGCTGAGAAACACTTATCAGGGATGCTCATAAGCCAAGGACTCTTGGTTTTAGGCCATCGTAACTTTTTTATTTTAAAATTTAACTTTCATTAAAAATATGAAACAAACAGCGGTAAACAGCGGATGCTCAATCAACTGAATGTACCTTATTACATGAAATTTTGGCGACACTTTAATTTAGCGATATTAGCGATTTTTCAAAAAATCGCTAAATTAAAATGCACTAAAATTAAGTGTCGCTAAATTTAAATCATCGCTAAATTAAAGTGAGTATAATATGAAATTCCGACATCTGGTCCGTTTCACACGACCACGCTATTTTACGGTCGATTATGACGTGTATCGGATGTCTCCGTGTATACATTTCAGTAATCTGGTCATTTCAACTTCACAACTGAAATGGACTCTTCGAATTCGCTTGAAAAGAAAAAGTTTCAGCTTGTGAAATCGCTAAAATTAAGTGACTTATGTTGCAAAATTTACGAAAAATCGCTAAATTAAATTGTCGCTAAATACGGATTTTTCAAAATCGCTAAATTAACGTGACGCCAAAATTTCATGTAATAAGGTATGTTAAGTCAAAACGTATTATGAAAATTAAAGTTAAAATTTGGGTCGTAACTTTAATGGAACGGTTAGCTATGTATAGATATGTACGGCTATGTACGGCTATGTACGGCTATGTATAGCTATGTAGGGCTATGTAGGGCTATGTAGGGCTATGTACGGCTATGTTCGGCTATGTAGGGCTGTGTAGGGTTATGTACGGCTATGTACGGCTATGTACGGCTATGTACGGCTATGTACGGCTATGTAGGGCTATGTAGGGTTATGTAGGGCTATGTAGGGCTATGTAGGGTTATGTACGGCTATGTACGGCCATGTACGGCTATGTAGGGCTATGTAGGGCTATGTAGGGCTATGTAGGGTTATGTACGGCTATGTAGGGCTATGTAGGGCTATGTACGGCTATGTAGGGCTATGTAGGGCTATGTACGGCTATGTAGGGCTATGTAGGGCTATGTAGGGTTATGTAGCGCTATGTAGGGCTATGTAGGGCTATGTAGGGCTATGTAGGGCTATGTAGGGCTATGTATAGCTATGTAGGGCTATGTAGGGCTATGTACGGCTATGTACGGCTATGTAGGGTTATGTAGGGCTATGTAGGGCTATGTAGGGTTATGTAGGGCTATGTACGGCTATGTAGGGCTATGTAGGGCTATGTAGGGCTATGTAGGGCTATGTACGGCTATGTAGGGCTATGTACGGCTATGTAGGGCTATGTAGGGCTATGTAGGGCTATATAGGGCTATGTAGGGCTATGTAGGGCTATGTACGGCTATGTAGGGCTATGTAGGGCTATGTAGGGCTATGTACGGCTATGTAGGGCTATGTACGGCTATGTAGGGCTATGTAGGGCTATGTAGGGATATGTAGGGCTATGTAGGGCTGTGTACGGCTATGTAGGGCTATGTAGGGCTATGTACGGCTATGTAGGGCTATGTAGGGCTATGTAGGGTTATGTACGGCTATGTAGGGCTATGTACGGCTATGTAGGGCTATGTACGGCTATGTAGGGCTATGTACGGCTATGTACGGCTATGTAGGGCTATGTATAGCTATGTAGGGCTATGTAGGGCTATGTACGGCTATGTAGGGCTGTGTAGGGCTATGTAGGGCTATGTAGGGCTATGTAGGGCTACGTAAGGCTATGTAGGGTTATGTACGGCTATGTACGGCTATGTAGGGCTATGTACGGCTATATAGGGCTATGTAGGGCTATGTAGGGCTGTGTAGGGTTATGTACGGCTATGTAGGGCTATGTAGGGCTATGTAGGGCTATGTACGGCTATGTGGGGCTATGTACGGCTATGTAGGGCTATGTAGGGCTATGTAGGGCTATGTAGGGCTATGTAGGGCTATGTAGGGCTATGTAGGGCTATGTAGGGCTATGTAGGGCTATGTAGGGCTATGTAGGGCTGTGTAGGGTTATGTACGGCTATGTAGGGCTATGTAGGGCTATGTAAGGCTATGTAGGGTTATGTACGGCTATGTAGGGCTATGTACGGCTATGTAGGGCTATGTACGGCTATGTAGGGCTATGTGCGGCTATGTACGGCTATGTACGGCTATGTAGGGCTATGTAGGGCTATGTAGGGCTATGTAGGGCTATGTACGGCTATGTAGGGCTATGTAGGGCTATGTACGGCTATGTAGGGCTATGTACGGCAATGTAGGGCTATGTAGGGCTATGTAGGGTTATGTAGGGCTATGTACGGCTATGTACGGCTATGTACGGCTATGTAGGGCTATGTAGGGCTATGTAGGGCTATGTACGGCTATGTAGGGCTATGTAGGGCTATGTACGGCTATGTAGGGCTATGTAGGGTTATGTAGGGCTATGTAAGGCTATGTAGGGCTATGTAGGGTTATGTAGGGCTCTGTACGGCTATGTAAGGCTATGTACGGCTATGTATGGCTATGTAGGGCTATGTACGGCTATGTACGGCTATGTAGGGTTATGTAGGGCTATGTGCGGCTATGTACGGCTATGTAGGACTATGTAGGGCTATGTAGGGCTATGTAGGGCTATGTACGGCTATGTAGGACTATGTAGGGCTATGTACGGCTATGTAAGGCTATGTAGGGCTATGTAGGGTTATGTAGGGCTATGTACGGCTATGTACGGCTATGTACGGCTATGTACGGCTATGTAGGGCTATGTAGGGCTATGTAGGGCTATGTAGGGCTATGTACGGCTATGTAGGGCTATGTAGGGTTATGTAGGGCTATGTAAGGCTATGTAGGGCTATGTAGGGCTATGTACGGCTATGTAGGGCTATGTACGGCTATGTTGGGCTATGTACGGCTATGTAGGGCTATGTACGGCTATGTAGGGCTATGTACGGCTATGTAGGGCTATGTAGGGCTATGTAGGGCTATGTAGGGCTATGTAGGGTTATGTACGGCTATGTACGGTTATGTAGAGCTATGTAGGGCTATGTAGAACTATTTACGGCCTTGTATAGCGGTGTATAGATATGTTCGGCTAGGTAGGGACATGTATAGCTTTTGTATGGCCATGTACAGCTGTTTAGTGCTGTGTATCCTCTCCTATGTATTCTTTATATGGGATTTAGTCAAACCACTATATGTTAACTACATGACGTATCTACGTCCAATTACATAAACACTGGCGTCGGCCATTTTGCTTGTAAGAAAATTTTAAATTTCTCTTCGCTTTCGTCGCTCTACGTTTGTTTACATCTGTGGAAAGACATGGCGCTAGATTATTTTAATACTGATCAAGCTTTAGAAATGGTTTTGTGGGCTAGAAGTTATCTTGAGGACGAAGAAATCTTGCAAGACAATTTTGACGATCGTGGAAACTGCATCTGGCTCGTTGTTCATTTATTTCGTGAGATGGAACTTTTTCTGAAGGATCGATTCAACCTTTGCCTTCATGTCACAGGCCTTCGCTGCTAGAAGAGTAGATAGAGCTAAGAATTCATTGTATATTTTCTTTAATGTCTTAGACGAAGTTTAAAAATGGTTGTTTGAACATTTTGGCCAAGTTAAATTGTCAGATTCGATTCGAAGCTCACTGGAAGCTGTCCTCGGAGCTGCTACCACGTGTTTCTCCCTATGTTATACTAGAGTGAAAGTCACATTATTTTGTATATAGGAAATCGCTGTTGGCTAAATGATTGTGCTTAATGAATAGCTTATAAAATAGCCTTTTTGTTGATGTATACATTGCCTAGGAAAAATTGCAAAACATCTTGAGAAAATTCGTTCAAACCTAAAAGTTTTGATTTTAATGTGCATATTTGCATAAATTATGTATGTTTATCGGTCACCATGGAAACGAATATAAATTATTTCTTTATGTTTTGGATCAAAAAATGTTCAGAATTTTATAAGCTTTCTAACCATATATAACATCTGTATATTACTGTAGACTGTACTCCTTGATAAAAGCATTTTGTTTCGTAGCCCTGAGAACCATTTTCTGCCTAAAAAATATTCAGTCTGAAAAGGGTTAAGAAAGATGGGATCGCCGTCATATGACTGATTTCCCTGACGAGGACCCACTTTCTAACATTTGCAATTCACTTTGTTCTTTCTGACAATAACAACGTTCGTTCAATTTCAAGTGACTTTGTTCTATTGCTGAACATTTATTTCCATCTCAGCTATATATATTAATTTTTTTTTAGTTTTTGGAAAATCGCTTAATTTAATAGTCGCTAAATCTTGCTCAGAAAAAATCGCTAACATTACCTTAAGGTAAATAGTCAGGGGGAAGGGGCTGCTAAAGTAAGGCTTTTTTGCTTGCTCCAGATGACGTGGATAATCTACGAATTTTACCACTTCAAATTAACAAAACGCGTCTACTCTTGCATTTGCGCTTCACGAAGTCAAAGGCTTGGCAAAGGCTCACAGGCGTTCCTACCGTATGGCAGACACGACAGACATTCCCCTTTAATAATGGTTCATTCTTTCCAACGCAAGCCTTGTTCTATTTTTCTTCGTTTCTCCGTTCTGAATGTCAGGTGGGATCACGAGCTTTTCCAAAAGTGTGCCATGTAAAATCCTTTTTTCGTCTATTTTGCTTGTTTACAAGCGAAAGTAGGAGAATAGCAGTTAAAAGATGCCAGTGATGAAGAGCCCGAAATTTCAGGTGAAAGCGAATTAAAAAATTTAGGACCTTGTAAGAATACGGAGAATTGTCGGATATTTGTTCTACATTATGGTAGACGAAAGGAGTTTGCATGCCTTGTGTTATAACGATGGATTTGATTGTTGATTGTGAATATATTCTCAAATTTTTGAGAGAGAATAGCAGGGGTATCAAATGGTCTTTGCGAGCATTTGCGAGCATGCGAGCACAGCGTTTTTCTTTGCGAGCACGAGCATTGACAAAAATTAGCCTTACGAGCAACGAGCACTTTTCAAAAACATATCTCCACTAAAAATCGAGCATGCGAGCACTTGTAAAAATGTGCGAGCACGAGCAAACGAGCACCCACTAAAATTTTGCGAGCATTGCGAGCACTGCGACATTTTGAGGAATCATTCATGACCCCTAATAGCGTTTTTAAGCGAGAACATAAACTGACCCAAGTGCATTAAATGAATATCTTGAAATTTAAGCAAGTTAAGCTTCTTGAAAATAGGTTCGGTATGGGCTTATCGTCAGTGCTATTGGCCACCGTGGAGCATTGACCCCTGATGCTTCTTGGTCTTTGTCAGATTTTTTAGCCCTACCACTTTAAAATGGTCTCCGCAGTCCCTGATAGTCCAAATAGAGATCCAACCAGTTAACGATGAAGTTAACAAAACAATTGTAAGAATTCCCGACAGGAAACTAAACACATGATAAAGCCAAAACACTTTCACGATAAATAAAAAAAATATCCTGACCATTGTAAGTAGATCGGAATCCCAGAATTAAACTATAAAGTTCCTGGAGCAATGCTTTAGATTTCTAACTTACTAACTATAACAAAACATATCCAAGATTAAGTATCAACTTTTCCCAATCTACCCTGACATCACGGTGTTCTATTTAGCTACCGTCCCCTCGTTAATGCAAACGACACCGCATATTTGAAAAGCAGAAATATTACATTTATAACACTTTGCCATTGCTGTTCGAGTCCATACATTTCTACGATCTATGATGCGCCACACAATTAACTTGGAATATTTCAAATTTTGACACCCTCGCTTACCGCGCGCGCGAAATCAACATAGAGCGCGCGCGTAACATGACGAAACAAAAGAATAGTGACAAAACAATGTAAACTAACGACAGGGCATTTGAAAAATGTTAGTTGCGTCCTGTTTTAGTGAAACTAAAACAAAACACGGATAAAACGGGGGCGCCCATATTAGGAATTCACAACAACAACAACAACAACAACCGCATAGGTAAGCATATTCGTCAAGACTTGAACATACGAAGAAAAAGGTAAGAGAGAGAAAACAGCCCAAAAATTTCGAGCCCGTCAAGATTCAACATCAATGGAGAATTCTGATGATAGCCGCACTCATTAATGCACACACTGCTATTACGCCGGGAACACTACAACTGGACAAAGTTAACATTCCTAGTTGACCTTTTAAAAATCAATTTTTAAAATTCCACTGGTTTCCCGCTCATTTCATTAGTCAAAATAAATCTAACGTGTTTTAAAGAAGTTAACAAAACAATTGCAAAAATTCCCGCACGGAAACTAGACACATGACAAAGCCAAAAAATTGTCAATCAAGAAATGAAAAGTTTAAAATTAAAGTTGCGGTCTACATATATCAAGTGTCCATTAAGAGAAAAAAAGTTTTAAAATTGCGGTCACTGAGTACATATCATGTGTGAAAGAAGAAGTTTTAAAGTTGCGGTATGTATACATCATGTGTCAATCAAGATGGAAGAAGTTTTAAAGTTGCAGTATGTATATATCATGTGTCAATCAAGAAGGAGGAAGTTATAAAGTTGCGGTATGTATATATCAAGTGTCAATCAAGAAGGAGGAAGTTATAAAGTTGCGGTATGTATATATCAAGTGTCAGTCAAGAAGGAGGAAGTTATGAAGTTGCGGTATGTATATATCAAGTGTGAGTCAAGAAGGAGGAAGTTTTAAAGTTGCGGTATGTATATATAAAGTGTCAGTCAAGAAGGAGGAAGTTATAAAGTTGCGGTATGTATATATCATGTGTGAGTCAAGAAGGATGAAGTTATAAAGTTGCGGTATGTATATATCAAGTGTCAGTCAAGAAGGAGGAAGTTATAAAGTTGCGGTATGTATATATCATGTGTCAGTCAAGAAGGAGAAAGTTTTAAAGTTGCGGTATGTATATATAAAGTGTCAATCAAGAAGGAGGAAGTTATAAAGTTGCGGTATGTATATATCAAGTATCAATCAAGAATGAGGAAGTTATAAAGTTGCGGTATGTATATATCAAGTATCAATCAACAAGGAGGAAGTTATAAAGTTGCGGTATGTATATATCATGTGTCAGTCAAGAAGGAGAAAGTTTTAAAGTTGCGGTATGTATATATAAAGTGTCAATCAAGAAGGAGGAAGTTATAAAGTTGCGGTATGTATATATCAAGTATCAATCAAGAATGAGGAAGTTATAAAGTTGCGGTATGTATATATCAAGTATCAATCAAGAAGGAGGAAGTTATAAAGTTGCGGTATGTATATATCATGTGTCAGTCAAGAAGGAGGAAGTTATAAAGTTGTGGTATGTATATATAATGTGTCAGTCAAGAAGGAGGAAGTTATAAAGTTGCGGTATGTATATATCAAGTGTCAGTCAAGAAGGAGGAAGTTATAAAGTTGCGGTATGTATATATAAAGTGTCAGTCAAGAAGGAGGAAGTTATAAAGTTGCGGTATGTATATATCATGTGTCAGTCAAGAAGGAGGAAGTTATAAAGTTGTGGTATGTATATATAATGTGTCAGTCAAGAGGGAGGAAGTTATAAAGTTGCGGTATGTATATATCATGTGTCAGTCAAGAAGGAGGAAGTTATAAAGTTGCGGTATGTATATATCAAGTGTCAGTCAAGAAGGAGGAAGTTATAAAGTTGCGGTATGTATATATAAAGTGTCAGTCAAGAAGGAGGAAGTTATAAATTTGCGTTATGTATATATCATGTGTCAGTCAAGAAGGAGGAAGTTATAAAGTTGCGTTATGTATATATCAAGTGTCAGTCAAGAAGGAGGAAGTTATAAAGTTGCGGTATGTATATATCATGTGTCAATCAAGAAGGAGGAAGTTCTAAAGTTGCGGTATGTATATATAAAGTGTCAATCAAGAAGGAGGAAGTTATAAAGTTGCGGTATGTATATATCAAGTATCAATCAAGAATGAGGAAGTTATAAAGTTGCGGTATGTATATATCAAGTATCAATCAAGAAGGAGGAAGTAATAAAGTTGCGGTATGTATATATCATGTGTCAGTCAAGAAGGAGGAAGTTATAAAGTTGCGGTATGTATATATCAAGTGTCAGTCAAGAAGGAGGAAGTTATAAAGTTGTGGTATGTATATATAATGTGTCAGTCAAGAAGGAGGAAGTTATAAAGTTGCGGTATGTATATATCAAGTGTCAGTCAATAAGGAGGAAGTTATAAAGTTGTGGTATGTATATATAATGTGTCAGTCAAGAAGGAGGAAGTTATAAAGTTGCGGTATGTATATATCAAGTGTCAGTCAAGAAGGAGGAAGTTATAAATTTGCGTTATGTATATATCATGTGTCAGTCAAGAAGGAGGAAGTTATAAAGTTGCGTTATGTATATATCAAGTGTCAGTCAAGAAGGAGGAAGTTATAAAGTTGCGGTATGTATATATCAAGTATCAATCAAGAAGGAGGAAGTTATAAAGTTGCGGTATGTATATATCATGTGTCAGTCAAGAAGGAGGAAGTTATAAAGTTGCGGTATGTATATATCAAGTGTCAGTCAAGAAGGAGGAAGTTATAAAGTTGCCGTATGTATATATCAAGTGTCAGTCAAGAAGGAGGAAGTTATAAATTTGCGGTATGTATATATCATGTGTCAGTCAAGAAGGAGGAAGTTATAAAGTTGCGGTATGTATATATCAAGCGTCAGTCAAGAAGGAGGAAGTTATAAAGTTGCGGTATGTATATATCGTGTGTCAGTCAAGAAAGAGGAAGTTATAAATTTGCGTTATGTATATATCATGTGTCAGTCAAGAAGGAGGAAGTTATAAAGTTGCGTTATGTATATATCAAGTGTCAGTCAAGAAGGAGGAAGTTATAAAGTTGCGGTATGTATATATCATGTGTCAATCAAGAAGGAGGAAGTTCTAAAGTTGCAATATGTATATATAAAGTGTCAATCAAGAAGGAGGAAGTTATAAAGTTGCGGTATGTATATATCAAGTATCAATCAAGAATGAGGAAGTTATAAAGTTGCGGTATGTATATATCAAGTATCAATCAAGAAGGAGGAAGTTATAAAGTTGCGGTATGTATATATCATGTGTCAGTCAAGAAGGAGGAAGTTATAAAGTTGCGGTATGTATATATCAAGTGTCAGTCAATAAGGAGGAAGTTATAAAGTTGTGGTATGTATATATAATGTGTCAGTCAAGAAGGAGGAAGTTATAAAGTTGCGGTATGTATATATCAAGTGTCAGTCAAGAAGGAGGAAGTTATAAATTTGCGTTATGTATATATCATGTGTCAGTCAAGAAGGAGGAAGTTATAAAGTTGCGTTATGTATATATCAAGTGTCAGTCAAGAAGGAGGAAGTTATAAAGTTGCGGTATGTATATATCATGTGTCAGTCAAGAAGGAGGAAGTTATAAAGTTGCGGTATGTATATATCAAGTGTCAGTCAAGAAGGAGGAAGTTATAAAGTTGCCGTATGTATATATCAAGTGTCAGTCAAGAAGGAGGAAGTTATAAATTTGCGGTATGTATATATCATGTGTCAGTCAAGAAGGAGGAAGTTATAAAGTTGCGGTATGTATATATCAAGCGTCAGTCAAGAAGGAGGAAGTTATAAAGTTGCGGTATGTATATATCGTGTGTCAGTCAAGAAGGAGGAAGTTATAAAGTTGCGGTATGTATATATCATGTGTCAGTCAAGAAGGAGAAAGTTTTAAAGTTGCGGTATGTATATATAAAGTGTCAATCAAGAAGGAGGAAGTTATAAAGTTGCGGTATGTATATATCAAGTATCAATCAAGAATGAGGAAGTTATAAAGTTGCGGTATGTATATATCATGTGTCAGTCAAGAAGGAGAAAGTTTTAAAGTTGCGGTATGTATATATAAAGTGTCAATCAAGAAGGAGGAAGTTATAAAGTTGCGGTATGTATATATCAAGTATCAATCAAGAATGAGGAAGTTATAAAGTTGCGGTATGTATATATCAAGTATCAATCAAGAAGGAGGAAGTTATAAAGTTGCGGTATGTATATATCATGTGTCAGTCAAGAAGGAGAAAGTTTTAAAGTTGCGGTATGTATATATAAAGTGTCAATCAAGAAGGAGGAAGTTATAAAGTTGCGGTATGTATATATCAAGTATCAATCAAGAATGAGGAAGTTATAAAGTTGCGGTATGTATATATCAAGTATCAATCAAGAAGGAGGAAGTTATAAAGTTGCGGTATGTATATATCAAGTGTCAGTCAAGAAGGAGGAAGTTATAAATTTGCGTTATGTATATATCATGTGTCAGTCAAGAAGGAGGAAGTTATAAAGTTGCGTTATGTATATATCATGTGTCAGTCAAGAAGGAGGAAGTTATAAAGTTGCGGTATGTATATATCAAGTGTCAGTCAAGAAGGAGGAAGTTATAAATTTGCGTTATGTATATATCATGTGTCAGTCAAGAAGGAGGAAGTTATAAAGTTGCGTTATGTATATATCAAGTGTCAGTCAAGAAGGAGGAAGTTATAAAGTTGCGGTATGTATATATCAAGTATCAATCAAGAAGGAGGAAGTTATAAAGTTGCGGTATGTATATATCATGTGTCAGTCAAGAAGGAGGAAGTTATAAAGTTGCGGTATGTATATATCAAGTGTCAGTCAAGAAGGAGGAAGTTATAAAGTTGCCGTATGTATATATCAAGTGTCAGTCAAGAAGGAGGAAGTTATAAATTTGCGGTATGTATATATCATGTGTCAGTCAAGAAGGAGGAAGTTATAAAGTTGCGGTATGTATATATCAAGCGTCAGTCAAGAAGGAGGAAGTTATAAAGTTGCGGTATGTATATATCGTGTGTCAGTCAAGAAGGAGGAAGTTATAAAGTTGCGGTATGTATATATCAAGTGTCAGTCAAGAAGGAGGAAGTTATAAAGTTGCGGTATGTATATATCATGTGTCAGTCAGAAGGAGGAAGTTATAAAGTTGCCGTATGTATATATCAAGTGTCAGTCAAGAAGGAGGAAGTTATAAATTTGCGGTATGTATATATCATGTGTCAGTCAAGAAGGAGGAAGTTATAAAGTTGCGGTATGTATATATCAAGCGTCAGTCAAGAAGGAGGAAGTTATAAAGTTGCGGTATGTATATATCGTGTGTCAGTCAAGAAGGAGGAAGTTATAAAGTTGCGGTATGTATATATCAAGTGTCAGTCAAGAAGGAGGAAGTTATAAAGTTGCGGTATGTATATATCATGTGTCAGTCAAGAAGGAGGAAGTTTTAATGTTGCGGTATGTATATATCAAGTGTCAGTCAAGAAGGAGGAAGTTATAAAGTTGCGGTATGCATATATCATGTGTCAGTCAAGAAGGAGGAAGTTATGAAGTTGCGGTATGTATATATAAAGTGTCAATCAACAAGGAGGAAGTTATAAAGTTGCGGTATGTATATATCAAGTATCAATCAAGAAGGAGGAAGTTATAAAGTTGCGGTATGTATATATCAAGTGTCAATCAAGAAGGAGGAAGTTATAAAGTTGCGGTATGTATATATCAAGTATCAATCAAGAAGGAGGAAGTTATAAAGTTGCGGTATGTATATATCATGTGTCAGTCAAAAAGGAGGAAGTTATAAAGTTGCGGTATGTATATATCAAGTGTCAGTCAAGAAGGAGGAGGTTATAAAGTTGCGGTATGTATATATCAAGTGTCAGTCAAGAAGGAGGAAGTTATAAATTTGCGGTATGTATATATCATGTGTCAGTCAAGAAGGAGGAAGTTATAAAGTTGCGGTATGTATATATCATGTGTCTGTCAAGAAGGAGGAAGTTATAAAGTTGCGGTATGTATATATCATGTGTCAGTTAAGAAGGAGGAAGTTATAAAGTTGCGGTATGTATATATCATGTGTCAGTTAAGAAGGAGGAAGTTTTAAAGTTGCGGTATGTATATATCAAGTATCAATCAAGAAGGAGGAAGTTATAAAGTTGCGGTATGTATATATAGGGAGGCAGCGTGGCCGAGTGGTTAGAGCGCCGGACTTGAAATCTGGAGGTCCCGGGTTCAAGTCCCGTTCTGACCACTATCTGGATTTGTTCTCGGTAGTCCCGAGTTCAAATCCTCGGTCATGCTTGTAAATAGCCAGCTGGTCTGCCTCCTGCCAGTTGGGATTTTTAATCATGTTATGTTTATTTAATATATTATATTTGTTCAGTATTTGTTTCATATACACGGCCCCACAAGCTTCTAGCTTTAAACACAAACCGTGTATAAATAAAGTTGCTTTACCTTTTTTTACCTTTTTATATATCATGTGTCAATCTAGAAGGAGGAAGTTATAAAAATGCGGTATGTATATATCAAGTGTCAATCAAGAAGGAGGAAGTTATAAAGTTGCGGTATGTATATATCAAGTATCAATCAAGAAGGAGGAAGTTATAAAGTTGTGGTATGTATATATCAAGTATCAATCAAGAAGGAGGAAGTTACATAGTTGCGGTATGTATATATCATGTGTCAGTCAAGAAGGAGGAAGTTATAAAGTTGCGGTATGTATATATCAAGTGTCAGTCAAGAAGGAGGAAGTTATAAAGTTGCGGTATGTATATATCAAGTGTCAGTCAAGAAGGAGGAAGTTATAAAGTTGCGGTATGTATATATCAAGTGTCAGTCAAGAAGGAGGAAGTTATAAAGTTGCGGTATGTATATATCATGTGTCAATCAAGAAGGAGGAAGTTATAAAGTTGCGGTATGTATATATAAAGTGTCAATCAAGAAGGAGGAAGTTATAAAGTTGCGGTATGTATATATCAAGTATCAATCAAGAATGAGGAAGTTATAAAGTTGCGGTATGTATATATCAAGTGTCAGTCAAGAAGGAGGAAGTTATAAAGTTGCGGTATGTATATATCATGTGTCAGTCAAGAAGGAGGAAGTTATAAAGTTGCGGTATCTATATATCAAGTGTCAGTCAAGAAGGAGGAAGTTATAAAGTTGCGGTATGTATATATCATGTGTCAGTCAAGAAGGAGGAAGTTTTAATGTTGCGGTATGTATATATCATGTGTCAATCAAGAAGGAGGAAGTTATAAAGTTGCGGTATGTATGTATCATGTGTCAGTCAAGAAGGAAGAAGTTATAAAGTTGCGGTATGTATATATAAAGTGTCAGTCAAGAAGGAGGAAGTTATAAATTTGCGTTATGTATATATCATGTGTCAGTCAAGAAGGAGGAAGTTATAAAGTTGCGTTATGTATATATCAAGTGTCAGTCAAGAAGGAGGAAGTTATAATGTTGCGGTATGTATATATCAAGTATCAATCAAGAAGGAGGAAGTTATAAAGTTGCGGTATGTATATATCATGTGTCAGTCAAGAAGGCGGAAGTTATAAAGTTGTGGTATGTATATATCAAGTGTCAGTCAAGAAGGAGGAAGTTATAAAGTTGCCGTATGTATATATCAAGTGTCAGTCAAGAAGGAGGAAGTTATAAATTTGCGGTATGTATATATCATGTGTCAGTCAAGAAGGAGGAAGTTATAAAGTTCCGGTATGTATATATCAAGTGTCAGTCAAGAAGGAGGAAGTTTTAAAGTTGCGGTATGTATATATCAAGTGTCAGTCAAGAAGGAGGAAGTTATAAAGTTGCGGTATGTATATATCATGTGTCAGTCAAGAAGGAGGAAGTTATAAAGTTGCGGTATGTATATATCATGTGTCAGTGAAGAAGGAGGAAGTTTTAATGTTGCGGTATGTATATATCAAGTGTCAGTCAAGAAGGAGGAAGTTATAAAGTTGCGGTATGCATATATCGTGTGTCAGTCAAGAAGGAGGAAGTTATCAAGTTGCGGTATGTATATATCAAGTGTCAGTCAAGAAGGAGGAAGTTATAAAGTTGTGGTATGCATATATCGTGTGTCAGTCAAGAAGGAGGAAGTTATAAAGTTGCGGTATGTATATATCATGTGTCAGTCAAGAAGGAGGAAGTTATAAATTTGCGCTATGTATATATCATGTGTCAGTCAAGAAGGAGGAAGTTATAAAGTTCCGGTATGTATATATCAAGTGTCAGTCAAGAAGGAGGAAGTTATAAATTTGCGGTATGTATATATCATGTGTCAGTCAAGAAGGAGGAAGTTATAAAGTTCCGGTATGTATATATCAAGTGTCAGTCAAGAAGGAGGAAGTTTTAAAGTTGCGGTATGTATATATCAAGTGTCAGTCAAGAAGGAGGAAGTTATAAAGTTGCGGTATGTATATATCATGTGTCAGTCAAGAAGGAGGAAGTTATAAAGTTGCGGTATGTATATATCATGTGTCAGTCAAGAAGGAAGAAGTTTTAATGTTGCGGTATGTATATATCAAGTGTCAGTCAAGAAGGAGGAAGTTATAAAGTTGCGGTATGCATATATCGTGTGTCAGTCAAGAAGGAGGAAGTTATAAAGTTGCGGTATGTATATATCAAGTGTCAGTCAAGAAGGAGGAAGTTATAAAGTTGCGGTATGCATATATCGTGTGTCAATCAAGAAGGAGGAAGTTATAAAGTTGCGGTATGTATATATCAAGTGTCAATCAAGAAGGAGGAAGTTATAAAGTTGCGGTATGTATATATCAAGTATCAATCAAGAAGGAGGAAGTTATAAAGTTGCGGTATGTATATATCAAGTATCAATCAAGAAGGAGGAAGTTATAAAGTTGCGGTATGTATATATCATGTGTCAGTCAAAAAGGAGGAAGTTATAAAGTTGCGGTATGTATATATCAAGTGTCAGTCAAGAAGGAGGAGGTTATAAAGTTGCGGTATGTATATATCAAGTGTCAGTCAAGAAGGAGGAAGTTATAAATTTGCGGTATGTATATATCATGTGTCAGTCAAGAAGGAGGAAGTTATAAAGTTGCGGTATGTATATATCAAGTGTCAGTCAAGAAGGAAGAAGTTTTAAAGTTGCGGTATGTATATATCATGTGTCAGTCAAGAAGGAGGAAGTTATAAAGTTGCGGTATGTATATATCATGTGTCTGTCAAGAAGGAGGAAGTTATAAAGTTGCAGTATGTATATATCATGTGTCAGTTAAGAAAGAGGAAGTTATAAAGTTGCGGTATGTATATATCATGTGTCAGTTAAGAAGGAGGAAGTTATAAAGTTGCGGTATGTATATATCAAGTATCAATCAAGAAGGAGGAAGTTATAAAGTTGCGGTATGCATATATCATGTGTCAGTCAAAAAGGAGGAAGTTATAAAGTTGCAGTATGTATATATCAAGTGTCAGTCAAGAAGGAGGAGGTTATAAAGTTGCGGTATGTATATATCATGTGTCAGTCAAGAAGGAGGAAGTTTTAATGTTGCGGTATGTATATATCAAGTGTCAGTCAAGAAGGAGGAAGTTATAAAGTTGCGGTATGCATATATCATGTGTCAGTCAAGAAGGAGGAACTTATAAAGTTGCGGTATGTATTTATCATGTGTCAATCAAGAAGGAGGAAGTTATGAAGTTGCGGTATGTATATATAAAGTGTCAATCAAGAAGGAGGAAGTTATATAGTTGCGGTATGTATATATCAAGTGTCAATCAAAAAGGAGGAAGTTATAAAGTTGCGGTATGTATATATCAAGTATCAATCAAGAAGGAGGAAGTTATAAAGTTGCGGTATGTATATATCATGTGTCAGTCAAAAAGGAGGAAGTTGTAAAGTTGCGGTATGTATATATCAAGTGTCAGTCAAGAAGGAGGAGGTTATAAAGTTGCGGTATGTATATATCAAGTGTCAGTCAAGAAGGAGGAAGTTATAAATTTGCGGTATGTATATATCATGTGTCAGTCAAGAAGGAGGAAGTTATAAAGTTGCGGTATGTATATATCAAGTGTCAGTCAAGAAGGAAGAAGTTTTAAAGTTGCGGTATGTATATATCAAGTGTCAGTCAAGAAGGAGGAAGTTATAAAGTTGCGGTATGTATATATAAAGTGTCAGTCAAGAAGGAGCAAGTTATAAATTTGCGTTATGTATATAACATGTGTCAGTCAAGAAGGAGGAAGTTATAAAGTTGCGTTATGTATATATCAAGTGTCAGTCAAGAAGGAGGAAGTTATAAAGTTGCGGTATGTATATATCAGGTGTCAGTCAAGTAGGAGGAAGTTATAAAGTTGCGGTATGTATATATCAAGTGTCAGTCAAGAAGGAGGAAGTTATAAAGTTGCGGTATGTATATATCAAGTGTCAGTTAAGTAGGAGGAAGTTATAAAGTTGCGGTATGTATATATCATGTGTCAGTCAAGTAGGAGGAAGTTATAAAGTTGCGGTATGTATATATCATGTGTCAGTCAAGAAGGAGGAAGTTATAAAGTTGCGGTATGTATATATCAAGTGTCAGTCAAGTAGGAGGAAGTTATAAAGTTGCGGTATGTATATATCAAGTATCAATCAAGAAGGAGGAAGTTATAAAGTTGCGGTATGTAAATATCATGTGTCAGTCAAGAAGGAAGAAGTTATAAAGTTGCGGTATGTATATATTATGTGTCAGTCAAGAAGGAGGAAGTTATAAAGTTGTGGTATGTATATATCATGTGTCAATCAAGCAGGAAGAAGTTTTAAAGTTGTGGTATGTAAATATCATGTGTCAGTCAAGAAGGAAGAAGTTATAAAGTTGCGGTATGTATATATCATGTGTCAGTCAAGAAGGAGGAAGTTATAAAGTTGTGGTATGTATATATCATGTGTCAATCAAGAAGGAAGAAGTTTTAAAGTTGTGGTATGTAAATATCATGTGTCAGTCAAGAAGGAAGAAGTTATAAAGTTGCGGTATGTATATATCATGTGTCAGTCAAGAAGGAGGAAGTTATAAAGTTGCGGTATGTATATATCATGTGTCAATCAAGAAGGAGGAAGTTATAAAGTTGCGGTATGTATATATCATGTGTCAGTCAAGAAGGAGGAAGTTATAAAGTTGCGGTATGTATATATCAAGTGTCAGTCAAGAAGGAGGAATTTATAAAGTTGCGGTATGTATATATCATGTGTCAGTCAAGAAAGAGGAAGTTATAAAGTTGCGGTATGTATATATCATGTGTCAGTCAAGAAGGAGGAAGTTATAAAGTTGCGGTATGTATATATCATGTGTCAGTCAAGAAAGAGGAAGTTATAAAGTTGCGGTATGTATATATCATGTGTCAGTTAAGAAGGAGGAAGTTATAAAGTTGCGGTATGTATATATCATGTGTCAATCAAGAAGGAGGAAGTTATAAAGTTGCGGTATGTATATATCATGTGTCAGTCAAGAAGGAGGAAGTTATAAAGTTGCGGTATGTATATATCAAGTGTCAGTCAAGAAGGAGGAAGTTATAAAGTTGCGGTATGTATATATCAAGTATCAATCAAGAAGGAGGAAGTTATAAAGTTGCGGTATGTATATATCATGTGTCAGTCAAGAAGGAGGAAGTTATAAAGTTGCGGTATGTATATATCATGTGTCAGTCAAGAAGGAGGAAGTTATAAAGTTGCGGTATGTATATATCATGTGTCAATCAAGAAGGAGGAAGTTATAAAGTTGCGGTATGTATATATCATGTGACAGTTAAGAAGGAGGAAGTTTTAATGTTGCGGTATGTATATATCATGTGTCAATCAAGAAGGAGGAAGTTATAAAGTTGTGGTATGTATATATCATGTGTCAGTCAAGAAGGAGGAAGTTATAAAGTTGTGGTATGTATATATCAAGTGTCAGTCAATAAGGAGGAAGTTATAAAGTTGCGGTATGCATATATCATGTGTCAGTCAAGAAGGAGGAAGTTATAAAGTTGCGGTATGTATATATCAAGTGTCAGTCAAGAAGGAGGAAGTTATAAAGTTGCGGTATGTATATATCATGTGACAGTTAAGAAGGAGGAAGTTATAAAGTTGCGGTATGTATATATCAAGTGTCAGTCAATAAGGAGGAAGTTATAAAGTTGTGGTATGTATATATCATGTGTCAGTCAATAAGGAGGAAGTTATAAAGTTGCGGTATGTATATATCAAGTGTCAGTCAAGAAGGAGGAAGTTATAAAGTTGCGGTATGTATATATCATGTGTCAGTCAAGAAGGAGGAAGTTATAAAGTTGCGGTATGTATATATCATGTGTCAGTCAAGAAGGAGGAAGTTTTAATGTTGCGGTATGTATATATCATGTGTCAATCAAGAAGGAGGAAGTTATAAAGTTGCGGTATGTATATATCATGTGTCAGTCAAGAAGGAAGAAGTTATAAAGTTGCGGTATGTATATATAAAGTGTCAGTCAAGAAGGAGGAAGTTATAAAGTTGCGGTATGTATATATCATGTGTCAGTCAAGAAGGAGGAAGTTATAAAGTTGTGGTATGTATTAACATAGGCGTACGAGGCGGGGGGGGGGGGGGCGAGTGGGGCTGCAGCCCCCCCAGCACCGGAATTTTTCGGGCAAAATGCTCAGAATTCGGGCAATAAGCCAGAGAAAAAAGTGAAAATAAGCCGACAAATCTCAAAGTTGTGTTCAAAACGAATTACATCAGCAGAAAAGTATTGGAAATATACCAAACTTTGTGGTTCAGAAGTCTAAATTTCTCATACCGCATACCATATCTTGTCTGCTTTCGTTTCCTCTCGCAAATTGCTATAATGATGTTCGATTTTTCTCGAAAATTCTGCCTGACCCCTCAGTTTGATTCAGTTGTAATCATTTTTAAGTGAGTGGGAAATTGGCGAGGGCGACCAGAAGTTAGGATTTTCCTTTTTGTTGTCCTTTTTGTTTTTTTTTCCGTTTTGTTGTCCATTCTATATGCCTCTCTAATTCGCTTTCAACGCATGTCATTTTTTTTCGGGCAATAAGGTGTCCGCCCCCCCAGGTCCGAAGGTGCCCGTACGCCTGTATATATCATGTGTCAATCAAGAAGGAAGAAGTTTTAAAGTTGTGGTATGTAAATATCATGTGTCAGTCAAGAAGGAAGAAGTTATAAAGTTGCGGTATGTATATATCATGTGTCAGTCAAGAAGGAAGAAGTTATAAAGTTGCAGTATGTATATATCATGTGTCAATCAAGAAGGAAGAAGTTTTAAAGTTGTGGTATGTAAATATCATGTGTCAGTCAAGAAGGAAGAAGTTATAAAGTTGCGGTATGTATATATTATGTGTCAGTCAAGAAGGAGGAAGTTATAAAGTTGTGGTATGTATATATCATGTGTCAATCAAGAAGGAAGAAGTTTTAAAGTTGTGGTATGTAAATATCATGTGTTAGTCAAGAAGGAGGAAGTTATCAAGTTGCGGTATGTATATATCATGTATCAGTCAAGAAGGAGGAAGTTATAAAGTTGCGGTATGTATATATCATGTGTCAGTCAAGAAGGAGAAAGTTTTAAAGTTGCGGTATGTATATATCATGTGTCAGTCAAGAAGGAGGAAGTTTTAAAGTTGTGGTATGTAAATATCATGTGTCAGTCAAGAAGGAAGAAGTTATAAAGTTGCGGTATGTATATATTATGTGTCAGTCAAGAAGGAGGAAGTTATAAAGTTGTGGTATGTATATATCATGTGTCAATCAAGAAGGAAGAAGTTTTAAAGTTGTGGTATGTAAATATCATGTGTCAGTCAAGAAGGAAGAAGTTATAAAGTTGCGGTATGTATATATCATGTGTCAGTCAAGAAGGAAGAAGTTATAAAGTTGCAGTATGTATATATCATGTGTCAATCAAGAAGGAAGAAGGTTTAAAGTTGTGGTATGTAAATATCATGTGTCAGTCAAGAAGGAAGAAGTTATAAAGTTGCGGTATGTATATATTATGTGTCAGTCAAGAAGGAGGAAGTTATAAAGTTGTGGTATGTATATATCATGTGTCAATCAAGAAGGAAGAAGTTTTAAAGTTGTGGTATGTAAATATCATGTGTTAGTCAAGAAGGAGGAAGTTATCAAGTTGCGGTATGTATATATCATGTATCAGTCAAGAAGGAGGAAGTTATAAAGTTGCGGTATGTATATATCATGTGTCAGTCAAGAAGGAGAAAGTTTTAAAGTTGCGGTATGTATATATCATGTGTCAGTCAAGAAGGAGGAAGTTTTAAAGTTGTGGTATGTAAATATCATGTGTCAGTCAAGAAGGAAGAAGTTATAAAGTTGCGGTATGTATATATTATGTGTCAGTCAAGAAGGAGGAAGTTATAAAGTTGTGATATGTATATATCATGTGTCAATCAAGAAGGAAGAAGTTTTAAGTTGCGGTATGTATATATCATGTGTCAATCAAGAAGGAGGAAGTTATAAAGTTGCGGTATGTATATATCATGTGTCAGTCAAGAAGGAGGAAGTTTTAAAGTTGTGGTATGTAAATATCATGTGTCAGTCAAGAAGGAAGAAGTTATAAAGTTGCGGTATGTATATATCATGTGTCAGTCAAGAAGGAAGAAGTTATAAAGTTGCAGTATGTATATATCATGTGTCAATCAAGAAGGAAGAAGTTTTAAAGTTATGGTATGTAAATATCATGTGTCAGTCAAGAAGGAAGAAGTTATAAAGTTTCGGTATGTATATATTATGTGTCAGTCAAGAAGGAGGAAGTTATAAAGTTGTGGTATGTATATATCATGTTTCAATCAAGAAGGAAGAGGTTTTAAAGTTGTGGTATGTAAATATCATGTGTCAGTCAAGAAGGAGGAAGTTTTAAAGTTGCGGTATGTATATATCATGTGTCAGTCAAAAAGGAGGAAGTTATAAAGTTGCGGTATGTATATATCATGTGTCAATCAAGAAGGAGGAAGTTATGAAGTTGCGGTATGTATATATCATGTGTCAGTCAAAAAGGAGGAAGTTATAAAGTTGCGGTATGTATATATCATGTGTCAATCAAGAAGGAGGAAGTTATGAAGTTGCGGTATGTATATATAAAGTGTCAATCAAGAAGGAGGAAGTTTTAAAGTTGCGGTATGTATATATCAAGTGTCAGTCAAGAAGGAGGAAGTTATAAAGTTGCGTTATGTATATATCATGTGTCAGTCAAGAAGGAGGAAGTTATAAAGTTGCGGTATGTATATATCATGTGTCAGTCAAGAAGGAGGAAGTTTTAAAGTTGCGGTATGTATATATCATGTGTCAGTCAAGAAAGAGGAAGTTATAAAGTTGCGGTATGTATATATCAAGTGTCAGTCAAGAAGGAGGAAGTTATAAAGTTGCGGTATGTATATATCAAGTGTCAGTCAAGAAGGAGGAAGTTATAAAGTTGCGGTATGTATATATCATGTGTCAGTCAAGAAAGAGGAAGTTATAAAGTTGCGGTATGTATATATCATGTGTCAGTCAAGAAGGAGGAAGTTATAAAGTTGCGGTATGTATATATCAAGTGTCAGTCAAGAAGGAGGAGGTTATAAAGTTGCGGTATGTATATATCATGTGTCAGTCAAGAAGGAGGAAGTTTTAATGTTGCGGTATGTATATATCATGTGTCAATCAAGAAGGAGGAAGTTATAAAGTTGCGGTATGTATATATCATGTGTCAGTCAAGAAGGAGGAAGTTATAAAGTTGCGGTATGTATATATCAAGTGTCAGTCAAGAAGGAGGAAGTTATAAAGTTGCGGTATGTATATATCATGTGTCAGTCAAGAAAGAGGAAGTTATAAAGTTGCGGTATGTATATATCATGTGTCAGTCAAGAAGGAGGAAGTTATAAAGTTGCGGTATGTATATATCAAGTGTCAGTCAAGAAGGAGGAGGTTATAAAGTTGCGGTATGTATATATCATGTGTCAGTCAAGAAGGAGGAAGTTTTAATGTTGCGGTATGTATATATCAAGTGTCAGTCAAGAAGGAGGAAGTTATAAAGTTGCGGTATGCATATATCATGTGTCAGTCAAGAAGGAGGAACTTATAAAGTTGCGGTATGTATTTATCATGTGTCAATCAAGAAGGAGGAAGTTATGAAGTTGCGGTATGTATATATAAAGTGTCAATCAAGAAGGAGGAAGTTATAAAGTTGCGGTATGTATATATCAAGTGTCAATCAAGAAGGAGGAAGTTATAAAGTTGCGGTATGTATATATCAAGTATCAATCAAGAAGGAGGAAGTTATAAAGTTGCGGTATGTATATATCATGTGTCAGTCAAAAAGGAGGAAGTTGTAAAGTTGCGGTATGTATATATCAAGTGTCAGTCAAGAAGGAGGAAGTTATAAATTTGCGGTATGTATATATCAAGTGTCAGTCAAGAAGGAAGAAGTTTTAAAGTTGCGGTATGTATATATCATGTGTCAGTCAAGAAGGAGGAAGTTATAAAGTTGCGGTATGTATATATCATGTGTCTGTCAAGAAGGAGGAAGTTATAAAGTTGCGGTATGTATATATCATGTGTCAGTTAAGAAGGAGGAAGTTATAAAGTTGCGGTATGTATATATCATGTGTCAGTTAAGAAGGAGGAAGTTTTAAAGTTGCGGTATGTATATATCAAGTATCAATCAAGAAGGAGGAAGTTATAAAGTTGCGGTATGTATATATAGGGAGGCAGCGTGGCCGAGTGGTTAGAGCGCCGGACTTGAAATCTGGAGGTCCCGGGTTCAAGTCCCGTTCTGACCACTATCTGGATTTGTTCTCGGTAGTCCCGAGTTCAAATCCTCGGTCATGCTTGTAAATAGCCAGCTGGTCTGCCTCCTGCCAGTTGGGATTTTTAATCATGTTATGTTTATTTAATATATTATATTTGTTCAGTATTTGTTTCATATACACGGCCCCACAAGCTTCTAGCTTTAAACACAAACCGTGTATAAATAAAGTTGCTTTACCTTTTTTTACCTTTTTATATATCATGTGTCAATCTAGAAGGAGGAAGTTATAAAAATGCGGTATGTATATATCAAGTGTCAATCAAGAAGGAGGAAGTTATAAAGTTGCGGTATGTATATATCAAGTATCAATCAAGAAGGAGGAAGTTATAAAGTTGTGGTATGTATATATCAAGTATCAATCAAGAAGGAGGAAGTTACATAGTTGCGGTATGTATATATCATGTGTCAGTCAAGAAGGAGGAAGTTATAAAGTTGCGGTATGTATATATCAAGTGTCAGTCAAGAAGGAGGAAGTTATAAAGTTGCGGTATGTATATATCAAGTGTCAGTCAAGAAGGAGGAAGTTATAAAGTTGCGGTATGTATATATCAAGTGTCAGTCAAGAAGGAGGAAGTTATAAAGTTGCGGTATGTATATATCATGTGTCAATCAAGAAGGAGGAAGTTATAAAGTTGCGGTATGTATATATAAAGTGTCAATCAAGAAGGAGGAAGTTATAAAGTTGCGGTATGTATATATCAAGTATCAATCAAGAATGAGGAAGTTATAAAGTTGCGGTATGTATATATCAAGTGTCAGTCAAGAAGGAGGAAGTTATAAAGTTGCGGTATGTATATATCATGTGTCAGTCAAGAAGGAGGAAGTTATAAAGTTGCGGTATCTATATATCAAGTGTCAGTCAAGAAGGAGGAAGTTATAAAGTTGCGGTATGTATATATCATGTGTCAGTCAAGAAGGAGGAAGTTTTAATGTTGCGGTATGTATATATCATGTGTCAATCAAGAAGGAGGAAGTTATAAAGTTGCGGTATGTATGTATCATGTGTCAGTCAAGAAGGAAGAAGTTATAAAGTTGCGGTATGTATATATAAAGTGTCAGTCAAGAAGGAGGAAGTTATAAATTTGCGTTATGTATATATCATGTGTCAGTCAAGAAGGAGGAAGTTATAAAGTTGCGTTATGTATATATCAAGTGTCAGTCAAGAAGGAGGAAGTTATAATGTTGCGGTATGTATATATCAAGTATCAATCAAGAAGGAGGAAGTTATAAAGTTGCGGTATGTATATATCATGTGTCAGTCAAGAAGGAGGAAGTTATAAAGTTGCGGTATGTATATATCAAGTGTCAGTCAAGAAGGAGGAAGTTATAAAGTTGCCGTATGTATATATCAAGTGTCAGTCAAGAAGGAGGAAGTTATAAATTTGCGGTATGTATATATCATGTGTCAGTCAAGAAGGAGGAAGTTATAAAGTTCCGGTATGTATATATCAAGTGTCAGTCAAGAAGGAGGAAGTTTTAAAGTTGCGGTATGTATATATCAAGTGTCAGTCAAGAAGGAGGAAGTTATAAAGTTGCGGTATGCATATATCGTGTGTCAGTCAAGAAGGAGGAAGTTATAAAGTTGCGGTATGTATATATCAAGTGTCAGTCAAGAAGGAGGAAGTTATAAAGTTGCGGTATGCATATATCGTGTGTCAGTCAAGAAGGAGGAAGTTATAAAGTTGCGGTATGTATATATCATGTGTCAGTCAAGAAGGAGGAAGTTATAAATTTGCGGTATGTATATATCATGTGTCAGTCAAGAAGGAGGAAGTTATAAAGTTCCGGTATGTATATATCAAGTGTCAGTCAAGAAGGAGGAAGTTATAAATTTGCGGTATGTATATATCATGTGTCAGTCAAGAAGGAGGAAGTTATAAAGTTCCGGTATGTATATATCAAGTGTCAGTCAAGAAGGAGGAAGTTTTAAAGTTGCGGTATGTATATATCAAGTGTCAGTCAAGAAGGAGGAAGTTATAAAGTTGCGGTATGTATATATCATGTGTCAGTCAAGAAGGAGGAAGTTATAAAGTTGCGGTATGTATATATCATGTGTCAGTCAAGAAGGAGGAAGTTTTAATGTTGCGGTATGTATATATCAAGTGTCAGTCAAGAAGGAGGAAGTTATAAAGTTGCGGTATGCATATATCGTGTGTCAGTCAAGAAGGAGGAAGTTATAAAGTTGCGGTATGTATATATCAAGTGTCAGTCAAGAAGGAGGAAGTTATAAAGTTGCGGTATGCATATATCGTGTGTCAATCAAGAAGGAGGAAGTTATAAAGTTGCGGTATGTATATATCAAGTGTCAATCAAGAAGGAGGAAGTTATAAAGTTGCGGTATGTATATATCAAGTATCAATCAAGAAGGAGGAAGTTATAAAGTTGCGGTATGTATATATAGGGAGGCAGCGTGGCCGAGTGGTTAGAGCGCCGGACTTGAAATCTGGAGGTCCCGGGTTCAAGTCCCGTTCTGACCACTATCTGGATTTGTTCTCGGTAGTCCCGAGTTCAAATCCTCGGTCATGCTTGTAAATAGCCAGCTGGTCTGCCTCCTGCCAGTTGGGATTTTTAATCATGTTATGTTTATTTAATATATTATATTTGTTCAGTATTTGTTTCATATACACGGCCCCACAAGCTTCTAGCTTTAAACACAAACCGTGTATAAATAAAGTTGCTTTACCTTTTTTTACCTTTTTATATATCATGTGTCAATCTAGAAGGAGGAAGTTATAAAAATGCGGTATGTATATATCAAGTGTCAATCAAGAAGGAGGAAGTTATAAAGTTGCGGTATGTATATATCAAGTATCAATCAAGAAGGAGGAAGTTATAAAGTTGTGGTATGTATATATCAAGTATCAATCAAGAAGGAGGAAGTTACATAGTTGCGGTATGTATATATCATGTGTCAGTCAAGAAGGAGGAAGTTATAAAGTTGCGGTATGTATATATCAAGTGTCAGTCAAGAAGGAGGAAGTTATAAAGTTGCGGTATGTATATATCATGTGTCAGTCAAGAAGGAGGAAGTTATAAAGTTGCGGTATCTATATATCAAGTGTCAGTCAAGAAGGAGGAAGTTATAAAGTTGCGGTATGTATATATCATGTGTCAGTCAAGAAGGAGGAAGTTTTAATGTTGCGGTATGTATATATCATGTGTCAATCAAGAAGGAGGAAGTTATAAAGTTGCGGTATGTATGTATCATGTGTCAGTCAAGAAGGAAGAAGTTATAAAGTTGCGGTATGTATATATAAAGTGTCAGTCAAGAAGGAGGAAGTTATAAATTTGCGTTATGTATATATCATGTGTCAGTCAAGAAGGAGGAAGTTATAAAGTTGCGTTATGTATATATCAAGTGTCAGTCAAGAAGGAGGAAGTTATAATGTTGCGGTATGTATATATCAAGTATCAATCAAGAAGGAGGAAGTTATAAAGTTGCGGTATGTATATATCATGTGTCAGTCAAGAAGGAGGAAGTTATAAAGTTGCGGTATGTATATATCAAGTGTCAGTCAAGAAGGAGGAAGTTATAAAGTTGCCGTATGTATATATCAAGTGTCAGTCAAGAAGGAGGAAGTTATAAATTTGCGGTATGTATATATCATGTGTCAGTCAAGAAGGAGGAAGTTATAAAGTTCCGGTATGTATATATCAAGTGTCAGTCAAGAAGGAGGAAGTTTTAAAGTTGCGGTATGTATATATCAAGTGTCAGTCAAGAAGGAGGAAGTTATAAAGTTGCGGTATGCATATATCGTGTGTCAGTCAAGAAGGAGGAAGTTATAAAGTTGCGGTATGTATATATCAAGTGTCAGTCAAGAAGGAGGAAGTTATAAAGTTGCGGTATGCATATATCGTGTGTCAGTCAAGAAGGAGGAAGTTATAAAGTTGCGGTATGTATATATCATGTGTCAGTCAAGAAGGAGGAAGTTATAAATTTGCGGTATGTATATATCATGTGTCAGTCAAGAAGGAGGAAGTTATAAAGTTGCGGTATGTATATATCATGTGTCAGTCAAGAAGGAGGAAGTTATAAAGTTGCGGTATCTATATATCAAGTGTCAGTCAAGAAGGAGGAAGTTATAAAGTTGCGGTATGTATATATCAAGTGTCAGTCAAGAAGGAGGAAGTTTTAAAGTTGCGGTATGTATATATCAAGTGTCAGTCAAGAAGGAGGAAGTTATAAAGTTGCGGTATGTATGTATCATGTGTCAGTCAAGAAGGAAGAAGTTATAAAGTTGCGGTATGTATATATAAAGTGTCAGTCAAGAAGGAGGAAGTTATAAATTTGCGTTATGTATATATCATGTGTCAGTCAAGAAGGAGGAAGTTATAAAGTTGCGTTATGTATATATCAAGTGTCAGTCAAGAAGGAGGAAGTTATAATGTTGCGGTATGTATATATCAAGTATCAATCAAGAAGGAGGAAGTTATAAAGTTGCGGTATGTATATATCATGTGTCAGTCAAGAAGGAGGAAGTTATAAAGTTGCGGTATGTATATATCAAGTGTCAGTCAAGAAGGAGGAAGTTATAAAGTTGCCGTATGTATATATCAAGTGTCAGTCAAGAAGGAGGAAGTTATAAATTTGCGGTATGTATATATCATGTGTCAGTCAAGAAGGAGGAAGTTATAAAGTTCCGGTATGTATATATCAAGTGTCAGTCAAGAAGGAGGAAGTTTTAAAGTTGCGGTATGTATATATCAAGTGTCAGTCAAGAAGGAGGAAGTTATAAAGTTGCGGTATGCATATATCGTGTGTCAGTCAAGAAGGAGGAAGTTATAAAGTTGCGGTATGTATATATCAAGTGTCAGTCAAGAAGGAGGAAGTTATAAAGTTGCGGTATGCATATATCGTGTGTCAGTCAAGAAGGAGGAAGTTATAAAGTTGCGGTATGTATATATCATGTGTCAGTCAAGAAGGAGGAAGTTATAAATTTGCGGTATGTATATATCATGTGTCAGTCAAGAAGGAGGAAGTTATAAAGTTCCGGTATGTATATATCAAGTGTCAGTCAAGAAGGAGGAAGTTATAAATTTGCGGTATGTATATATCATGTGTCAGTCAAGAAGGAGGAAGTTATAAAGTTCCGGTATGTATATATCAAGTGTCAGTCAAGAAGGAGGAAGTTTTAAAGTTGCGGTATGTATATATCAAGTGTCAGTCAAGAAGGAGGAAGTTATAAAGTTGCGGTATGTATATATCATGTGTCAGTCAAGAAGGAGGAAGTTATAAAGTTGCGGTATGTATATATCATGTGTCAGTCAAGAAGGAGGAAGTTTTAATGTTGCGGTATGTATATATCAAGTGTCAGTCAAGAAGGAGGAAGTTATAAAGTTGCGGTATGCATATATCGTGTGTCAGTCAAGAAGGAGGAAGTTATAAAGTTGCGGTATGTATATATCAAGTGTCAGTCAAGAAGGAGGAAGTTATAAAGTTGCGGTATGCATATATCGTGTGTCAATCAAGAAGGAGGAAGTTATAAAGTTGCGGTATGTATATATCAAGTGTCAATCAAGAAGGAGGAAGTTATAAAGTTGCGGTATGTATATATCAAGTATCAATCAAGAAGGAGGAAGTTATAAAGTTGCGGTATGTATATATAGGGAGGCAGCGTGGCCGAGTGGTTAGAGCGCCGGACTTGAAATCTGGAGGTCCCGGGTTCAAGTCCCGTTCTGACCACTATCTGGATTTGTTCTCGGTAGTCCCGAGTTCAAATCCTCGGTCATGCTTGTAAATAGCCAGCTGGTCTGCCTCCTGCCAGTTGGGATTTTTAATCATGTTATGTTTATTTAATATATTATATTTGTTCAGTATTTGTTTCATATACACGGCCCCACAAGCTTCTAGCTTTAAACACAAACCGTGTATAAATAAAGTTGCTTTACCTTTTTTTACCTTTTTATATATCATGTGTCAATCTAGAAGGAGGAAGTTATAAAAATGCGGTATGTATATATCAAGTGTCAATCAAGAAGGAGGAAGTTATAAAGTTGCGGTATGTATATATCAAGTATCAATCAAGAAGGAGGAAGTTATAAAGTTGTGGTATGTATATATCAAGTATCAATCAAGAAGGAGGAAGTTACATAGTTGCGGTATGTATATATCATGTGTCAGTCAAGAAGGAGGAAGTTATAAAGTTGCGGTATGTATATATCAAGTGTCAGTCAAGAAGGAGGAAGTTATAAAGTTGCGGTATGTATATATCAAGTGTCAGTCAAGAAGGAGGAAGTTATAAAGTTGCGGTATGTATATATCAAGTGTCAGTCAAGAAGGAGGAAGTTATAAAGTTGCGGTATGTATATATCATGTGTCAATCAAGAAGGAGGAAGTTATAAAGTTGCGGTATGTATATATAAAGTGTCAATCAAGAAGGAGGAAGTTATAAAGTTGCGGTATGTATATATCAAGTATCAATCAAGAATGAGGAAGTTATAAAGTTGCGGTATGTATATATCAAGTGTCAGTCAAGAAGGAGGAAGTTATAAAGTTGCGTTATGTATATATCATGTGTCAGTCAAGAAGGAGGAAGTTATAAAGTTGCGGTATCTATATATCAAGTGTCAGTCAAGAAGGAGGAAGTTATAAAGTTGCGGTATGTATATATCATGTGTCAGTCAAGAAGGAGGAAGTTTTAATGTTGCGGTATGTATATATCATGTGTCAATCAAGAAGGAGGAAGTTATAAAGTTGCGGTATGTATGTATCATGTGTCAGTCAAGAAGGAAGAAGTTATAAAGTTGCGGTATGTATATATAAAGTGTCAGTCAAGAAGGAGGAAGTTATAAATTTGCGTTATGTATATATCATGTGTCAGTCAAGAAGGAGGAAGTTATAAAGTTGCGTTATGTATATATCAAGTGTCAGTCAAGAAGGAGGAAGTTATAATGTTGCGGTATGTATATATCAAGTATCAATCAAGAAGGAGGAAGTTATAAAGTTGCGGTATGTATATATCATGTGTCAGTCAAGAAGGAGGAAGTTATAAAGTTGCGGTATGTATATATCAAGTGTCAGTCAAGAAGGAGGAAGTTATAAAGTTGCCGTATGTATATATCAAGTGTCAGTCAAGAAGGAGGAAGTTATAAATTTGCGGTATGTATATATCATGTGTCAGTCAAGAAGGAGGAAGTTATAAAGTTCCGGTATGTATATATCAAGTGTCAGTCAAGAAGGAGGAAGTTTTAAAGTTGCGGTATGTATATATCAAGTGTCAGTCAAGAAGGAGGAAGTTATAAAGTTGCGGTATGTATATATCATGTGTCAGTCAAGAAGGAGGAAGTTTTAATGTTGCGGTATGTATATATCAAGTGTCAGTCAAGAAGGAGGAAGTTATAAAGTTGCGGTATGCATATATCGTGTGTCAGTCAAGAAGGAGGAAGTTATAAAGTTGCGGTATGTATATATCAAGTGTCAGTCAAGAAGGAGGAAGTTATAAAGTTGCGGTATGCATATATCGTGTGTCAGTCAAGAAGGAGGAAGTTATAAAGTTGCGGTATGTATATATCATGTGTCAGTCAAGAAGGAAGAAGTTATAAATTTGCGGTATGTATATATCATGTGTCAGTCAAGAAGGAGGAAGTTATAAAGTTCCGGTATGTATATATCAAGTGTCAGTCAAGAAGGAGGAAGTTATAAATTTGCGGTATGTATATATCATGTGTCAGTCAAGAAGGAGGAAGTTATAAAGTTCCGGTATGTATATATCAAGTGTCAGTCAAGAAGGAGGAAGTTTTAAAGTTGCGGTATGTATATATCAAGTGTCAGTCAAGAAGGAGGAAGTTATAAAGTTGCGGTATGTATATATCATGTGTCAGTCAAGAAGGAGGAAGTTATAAAGTTGCGGTATGTATATATCATGTGTCAGTCAAGAAGGAGGAAGTTTTAATGTTGCGGTATGTATATATCAAGTGTCAGTCAAGAAGGAGGAAGTTATAAAGTTGCGGTATGCATATATCGTGTGTCAGTCAAGAAGGAGGAAGTTATAAAGTTGCGGTATGTATATATCAAGTGTCAGTCAAGAAGGAGGAAGTTATAAAGTTGCGGTATGCATATATCGTGTGTCAATCAAGAAGGAGGAAGTTATAAAGTTGCGGTATGTATATATCAAGTGTCAATCAAGAAGGAGGAAGTTATAAAGTTGCGGTATGTATATATCAAGTATCAATCAAGAAGGAGGAAGTTATAAAGTTGCGGTATGTATATATCATGTGTCAGTCAAAAAGGAGGAAGTTATAAAGTTGCGGTATGTATATATCAAGTGTCAGTCAAGAAGGAGGAGGTTATAAAGTTGCGGTATGTATATATCAAGTGTCAGTCAAGAAGGAGGAAGTTATAAATTTGCGGTATGTATATATCATGTGTCAGTCAAGAAGGAGGAAGTTATAAAGTTGCGGTATGTATATATCAAGTGTCAGTCAAGAAGGAAGAAGTTTTAAAGTTGCGGTATGTATATATCATGTGTCAGTCAAGAAGGAGGAAGTTATAAAGTTGCGGTATGTATATATCATGTGTCTGTCAAGAAGGAGGAAGTTATAAAGTTGCGGTATGTATATATCATGTGTCAGTTAAGAAGGAGGAAGTTATAAAGTTGCGGTATGTATATATCATGTGTCAGTTAAGAAGGAGGAAGTTATAAAGTTGCGGTATGTATATATCAAGTTTCAATCAAGAAGGAGGAAGTTATAAAGTTGCGGTATGCATATATCATGTGTCAGTCAAAAAGGAGGAAGTTATAAAGTTGCGGTATGTATATATCAAGTGTCAGTCAAGAAGGAGGAGGTTATAAAGTTGCGGTATGTATATATCATGTGTCAGTCAAGAAGGAGGAAGTTTTAATGTTGCGGTATGTATATATCAAGTGTCAGTCAAGAAGGAGGAAGTTATAAAGTTGCGGTATGCATATATCATGTGTCAGTCAAGAAGGAGGAACTTATAAAGTTGCGGTATGTATTTATCATGTGTCAATCAAGAAGGAGGAAGTTATGAAGTTGCGGTATGTATATATAAAGTGTCAATCAAGAAGGAGGAAGTTATAAAGTTGCGGTATGTATATATCAAGTGTCAATCAAAAAGGAGGAAGTTATAAAGTTGCGGTATGTATATATCAAGTATCAATCAAGAAGGAGGAAGTTATAAAGTTGCGGTATGTATATATCATGTGTCAGTCAAAAAGGAGGAAGTTGTAAAGTTGCGGTATGTATATATCAAGTGTCAGTCAAGAAGGAGGAGGTTATAAAGTTGCGGTATGTATATATCAAGTGTCAGTCAAGAAGGAGGAAGTTATAAATTTGCGGTATGTATATATAAAGTGTCAGTCAAGAAGGAGGAAGTTATAAAGTTGCGGTATGTATATATCATGTGTCAATCAAGAAGGAGGAAGTTATAAAGTTGCGGTATGTATATATCATGTGTCAGTCAAGAAGGAGGAAGTTATAAAGTTGCGGTATGTATATATCAAGTGTCAGTCAAGAAGGAGGAAGTTATAAAGTTGCGGTATGTATATATCATGTGTCAGTCAAGAAGGAGGAAGTTTTAATGTTGCGGTATGTATATATCATGTGTCAATCAAGAAGGAGGAAGTTATAAAGTTGCGGTATGTATGTATCATGTGTCAGTCAAGAAGGAAGAAGTTATAAAGTTGCGGTATGTATATATAAAGTGTCAGTCAAGAAGGAGGAAGTTATAAAGTTGCGGTATGTATATATCATGTGTCAGTCAAGAAGGAGGAAGTTATAAAGTTGTGGTATGTATTAATATAGGCGTACGAGGCGGGGGGGGCGAGGGGTCTGCAGCCCCCCCAGCACCGGAATTTTTCGGGCAAAATGCTCAGAATTCGGGCAATAAGCCAGAGAAAAAAGTGAAAATAAGCCGACAAATCTCAAAGTTGTGTTCAAAACGAATTACATCAGCAGAAAAGTATTGGAAATATACCAAACTTTGTGGTTCAGAAGTCTAAATTTCTCATACCGCATACCATATCTTGTCTGCTTTCGTTTCCTCTCGCAAATTGCTATAATGATGTTCGATTTTTCTCGAAAATTCTGCCTGACCCCTCAGTTTGATTCAGTTGTAATCATTTTTAAGTGAGTGGGAAATTGGCGAGGGCGACCAGAAGTTAGGATTTTCCTTTTTGTTGTCCTTTTTGTTTTTTTCCGTTTTGTTGTCCATTCTATATGCCTCTCTAATTCGCTTTCAACGCATGTCATTTTTTTTTCGGGCAATAAGGTGTCCGCCCCCCCAGGTCCGAAGGTGCCCGTACGCCTGTATATATCATGTGTCAATCAAGAAGGAAGAAGTTTTAAAGTTGTGGTATGTAAATATCATGTGTCAGTCAAGAAGGAGGAAGTTTTAATGTTGCGGTATGTATATATCAAGTGTCAGTCAAGAAGGAGGAAGTTATAAAGTTCCGGTATGTATATATCAAGTGTCAGTCAAGAAGGAGGAAGTTTTAAAGTTGCGGTATGTATATATCAAGTGTCAGTCAAGAAGGAGGAAGTTATAAAGTTGCGGTATGCATATATCGTGTGTCAGTCAAGAAGGAGGAAGTTATAAAGTTGCGGTATGTATATATCAAGTGTCAGTCAAGAAGGAGGAAGTTATAAAGTTGCGGTATGCATATATCGTGTGTCAATCAAGAAGGAGGAAGTTATAAAGTTGCGGTATGTATATATCAAGTGTCAATCAAGAAGGAGGAAGTTATAAAGTTGCGGTATGTATATATCAAGTATCAATCAAGAAGGAGGAAGTTATAAAGTTGCGGTATGTATATATCATGTGTCAGTCAAAAAGGAGGAAGTTATAAAGTTGCGGTATGTATATATCAAGTGTCAGTCAAGAAGGAGGAGGTTATAAAGTTGCGGTATGTATATATCAAGTGTCAGTCAAGAAGGAGGAAGTTATAAATTTGCGGTATGTATATATCATGTGTCAGTCAAGAAGGAGGAAGTTATAAAGTTGCGGTATGTATATATCAAGTGTCAGTCAAGAAGGAAGAAGTTTTAAAGTTGCGGTATGTATATATCATGTGTCAGTCAAGAAGGAGGAAGTTATAAAGTTGCGGTATGTATATATCATGTGTCTGTCAAGAAGGAGGAAGTTATAAAGTTGCGGTATGTATATATCATGTGTCTGTCAAGAAGGAGGAAGTTATAAAGTTGCGGTATGTATATATCATGTGTCAGTTAAGAAGGAGGAAGTTATAAAGTTGCGGTATGTATATATCAAGTATCAATCAAGAAGGAGGAAGTTATAAAGTTGCGGTATGTATATATCATGTGTCAGTCAAAAAGGAGGAAGTTGTAAAGTTGCGGTATGTATATATCAAGTGTCAGTCAAGAAGGAGGAGGTTATAAAGTTGCGGTATGTATATATCAAGTGTCAGTCAAGAAGGAGGAAGTTATAAATTTGCGGTATGTATATATAAAGTGTCAGTCAAGAAGGAGGAAGTTATAAAGTTGCGGTATGTATATATCATGTGTCAATCAAGAAGGAGGAAGTTATAAAGTTGCGGTATGTATATATCAAGTGTCAGTCAAGAAGGAGGAAGTTATAAAGTTGCGGTATGTATATATCATGTGTCAGTCAAGAAGGAGGAAGTTTTAATGTTGCGGTATGTATATATCAAGTGTCAGTCAAGAAGGAGGAAGTTATAAAGTTGCGGTATGCATATATCATGTGTCAGTCAAGAAGGAGGAACTTATAAAGTTGCGGTATGTATTTATCATGTGTCAATCAAGAAGGAGGAAGTTATGAAGTTGCGGTATGTATATATAAAGTGTCAATCAAGAAGGAGGAAGTTATAAAGTTGCGGTATGTATATATCAAGTGTCAATCAAAAAGGAGGAAGTTATAAAGTTGCGGTATGTATATATCAAGTATCAATCAAGAAGGAGGAAGTTATAAAGTTGCGGTATGTATATATCATGTCAGTCAAAAAGGAGGAAGTTGTAAAGTTGCGGTATGTATATATCAAGTGTCAGTCAAGAAGGAGGAGGTTATAAAGTTGCGGTATGTATATATCAAGTGTCAGTCAAGAAGGAGGAAGTTATAAATTTGCGGTATGTATATATAAAGTGTCAGTCAAGAAGGAGGAAGTTATAAAGTTGCGGTATGTATATATCATGTGTCAATCAAGAAGGAGGAAGTTATAAAGTTGCGGTATGTATATATCATGTGTCAGTCAAGAAGGAGGAAGTTATAAAGTTGCGGTATGTATATATCAAGTGTCAGTCAAGAAGGAGGAAGTTATAAAGTTGCGGTATGTATATATCATGTGTCAGTCAAGAAGGAGGAAGTTTTAATGTTGCGGTATGTATATATCATGTGTCAATCAAGAAGGAGGAAGTTATAAAGTTGCGGTATGTATGTATCATGTGTCAGTCAAGAAGGAAGAAGTTATAAAGTTGCGGTATGTATATATAAAGTGTCAGTCAAGAAGGAGGAAGTTATAAAGTTGCGGTATGTATATATCATGTGTCAGTCAAGAAGGAGGAAGTTATAAAGTTGTGGTATGTATTAATATAGGCGTACGAGGCGGGGGGGGCGAGGGGTCTGCAGCCCCCCCCAGCACCGGAATTTTTCGGGCAAAATGCTCAGAATTCGGGCAATAAGCCAGAGAAAAAAGTGAAAATAAGCCGACAAATCTCAAAGTTGTGTTCAAAACGAATTACATCAGCAGAAAAGTATTGGAAATATACCAAACTTTGTGGTTCAGAAGTCTAAATTTCTCATACCGCATACCATATCTTGTCTGCTTTCGTTTCCTCTCGCAAATTGCTATAATGATGTTCGATTTTTCTCGAAAATTCTGCCTGACCCCTCAGTTTGATTCAGTTGTAATCATTTTTAAGTGAGTGGGAAATTGGCGAGGGCGACCAGAAGTTAGGATTTTCCTTTTTGTTGTCCTTTTTGTTTTTTTCCGTTTTGTTGTCCATTCTATATGCCTCTCTAATTCGCTTTCAACGCATGTCATTTTTTTTTCGGGCAATAAGGTGTCCGCCCCCCCAGGTCCGAAGGTGCCCGTACGCCTGTATATATCATGTGTCAATCAAGAAGGAAGAAGTTTTAAAGTTGTGGTATGTAAATATCATGTGTCAGTCAAGAAGGAAGAAGTTATAAAGTTGCGGTATGTATATATCATGTGTCAGTCAAGAAGGAGGAAGTTATAAAGTTGTGGTATGTATATATCATGTGTCAATCAAGAAGGAAGAAGTTTTAAAGTTGTGGTATGTAAATATCATGCGAGAATCAAGAAGGAAGAAGTTTAACATGTGCAAATAAAGAAGGAAGAAGTTTTAAAGTTGCGGTATGTATTATCATGTGTCAAAAGTTAAAAGTTTCGGAATGTATATATCGTGTTAAACATAAAAGAAGATGTTTGAAAGTTGGGGTCTGTATAAATTATGTGTCAATCAGGAAGTAAGAAGTTTAAAAGTTGCGGTATGTATATATCTAGTGTCAGTCAACAAGGAAGAAGTTTTAAAGTTGCGGTATGTATATATCATGTGTCAATGAAGAAGTAAGAAGATTTAATTTTGCGGTATGTATATACTATGTGTCAATCAAGAAGGAAGAAGTTATAATGTTGCGGTATTTATATATCATATGTCAATCAAGAAGTAAGAAGTTTTAAAGTTGCGGTATGCATATATCATATTTCAATCAAGAAGGAAGAAGTTTTAAAGTTGCGGAATGTATATACCATGTGTCAATCAAGAAGGAAGAAGTTATAATGTTGCGGTATGTATATATCGTGTAAAACATGAAAGAAGATGTTTGAAAGTTGGGGTCTGTATAAATTATGTGTCAATCAGGGAAGGAAGAAGTACATGAGACACGAGCATGGGACAGAAAAATTCTGAGTCCCCGACGGGAATCGAACCCATGGCCTCCCAGAGGAAGAAGAGAAAGAAGTTTTCAAGTTGCGGTATGTATGGATCACCTGTCAATCAAGAAGAATGAAGGTTAATGTGTGTCAATCAAGGAAAGCACAAAAATCAAAGAGAAGTTTACGAGGGTCAGTTTTATACTCAATATTTTCAATGCTTTATTTTCTTTTTTGGTCATTTTATATATATTATCGTATTATTATATTTTATGGTCTTTCCTATTTTACAGGGGCTTATTAACAAAATACCCGCTCGTTTCATATCCCTTTAGATAAACTATAATTGAATTCTTGTTATACAGTCAAAGCTCTCTTAACGGACACTCTCGTAAGCGGACAGCTCTACTTACGGCCACCTTGTTTCAAACCCCGTTTTAACTCCCATACAAACTCTATATTTTAACATTCTCGTAAGCGGACATTCCCGTAACCGGCCGCGGACACTTTCAGAGATTACGACTTAGACTTTTTCTTTCTTTTTAAGCTCCCGTAAGCGGACACCCGAACGAAAATCCTACTTACAACCTCTGTATCCTGTTATTATCAATCAAATTCACATCGCCGTTTGTGACAATGATTTTACAGTAACTACAGGACCACATTTTAGTGCTTGTTTTGTCGTCATCCACGTTCGTCCGGTTATTGTTAGCTGGGCAAGCTCCCGTAAGCGGCCATCTTTCCCCTACACCTCTAGTGGCCGCTTACGAGAATGGTGGCCAGCTCCAGTTACGGACACTTTTTTCGCGTCCCGAGGGTGTCCGCTTACGAGAGCTTCGACTGTATGTAAATGTGGCAAACAAATATTCATTGAAGTTATCATATGGTTCGTCAACGGACGAATCGTATGGAATCAGATTTTTGAAACAGGGTTTAAGCAGGGTAAGTGTAAATTTGAATTTTGATAGCTTCTAATCCTAGGTTAGCGTTAATAGGCTTTTAAATAGCAGGGCCCAGGAGAGTATTTGCCGACCTCCACTGTATGCGAAATTATTAGTAGTAACAAATTACACAATTTGGATGTTTTCTAAGGAAGCGAAAGGTAATCCTAACAAAGTTATCTTAGGTCAGCTAAGTGGATGGAAGGTAAGGAAAAGTTGATCTATACCAGATTTGAGGTTTGGTTTTTCGAACTAACATCTATGTTTAACACTGAAAAAAATGTTTCAATAAGTGACACGCAACTTTGCAATTTTGAAAAAAAGGAAAAATAAAACTACTTTCACGTGTGATAATCTTCAATCATTTGCTTCTTTCTCTCCAAACATGTCTTACTTAACTATGTTACACTACAAACGGCAATTTGTTAACTTTACAACACCTACAGGTATTTACATATATTTAATTTACACCAACCTTCCCAAAAACTTGTGACAGAGTTTCCCGTGCGATTAATGATTAAGAAATGCCCATATGCAAAACGCAATTGTTTTAAAATGTCGATGTGAAGTTAATCCGTATTTAGCTTGAGGTGCGCATGTGTCGACATGTGATTTTGAGTGAAACTACCTCCACTGACGCAATGAAACGACAGCGTGTCAGAAGTGTAGAAAGGCGACAGAATAAAGCATTTCCAATGGAAAGTAACGTGAACAGAAATGTTGTGAAGGATACTTCCTTGAGATTTGGCAGGAAATATTGCAACTAAGCTGCTGGCCGTAGACTGCTTAACAGGTATGTTACAAAAAAAAAAGCTTTCTCGAACAATTATCTCACAAGGCCGCTCATTTAAAGTAATTCTATCGGCGTTCAAAAATATTGCGTCTATTCAAAATGTTCAGGTCTATTTAGTTTAACAATTTACTTGGGCGAAAACTAAACGTTGAATGTTTAACGCAAAATTTGAAAACTTGGAAAAACTGGAAATATCATTTAGGGGGAATCACCTGATATTTCCCAGTTTTGGTCACGTGACGTGACGTGTTTAGACCAATCGCGCGCGCGAAAAAATATTGAGATTATAACATGGCATAAGGACATGTGCAAAAAAGTAAACATTAACTGTAAATCAGGATGTGCAACAGTGACTGACTTTTCCCTGGCCTCCAAGTCAGTAGTTTGCACAGGTTGTATTACGCACGGCATCCAGCACTGTTCCAGTAATCCCTCAGTTACACAGCATCTTGTAATAAGCTTGTTCGCAAGTACATTTCTTCTTTGAATTCTTACAATCATTTTCATCCTTCTGAGGCCGGGTCCATTTTCAAATCCTGTCACGGTATTTTCTTGGGCTGCCCAAGGACATAATTTAATAGCATTTAATTATTAATCTGGTTGACTGAGGAAGTACTTTATAAACTGTCCTGTAGGCCACGGATCAGGGGTCTTGTCGTGCGCTGATTCTGTCTTGGTTGCGTTTTCTCGTAAATCTTTCCAGTCCATAAGAGTTTGATGATATCTTTCCATACAGTCAAAATTACCTTGCATAAAAGAACAACATTAAAATTGTGAGGAAGATGCTTATCGGTCAGTGAGTGAAACAAGCTACCCTGAAAAACGTTTGCCAGGTGTGACCCTTTTCGGCGGAATAGCGAAATGACAGAACGGTGGTAGTATATTGCCCTAACCAACAAATAAAAGCTAACCGCAAGCAAACTAGTGACGTTCCGTTATTCCACCGAATAGGGTCACCCTTTCCCAGTTCTCCCACGAGGGGTCTAAATTATGACCTTTCGCACGCTGGTCTGAAGGTCATAGATGTACCATCCTTTCTTCCCGCAACATTTGAACTGTGAGCAAGTTTTCTTAAAAAGTAAAACATGTAGACTTAGGAATTTCATAATAAGAGAATACCTTGAGAATCGTATAGATTAATAAGTCCTCTGTAGTCGTATTCAAGACCGCTGTAACCATCACCAAACAGTTTTCTACCTGATGGAGAAAGAAACGTTTAATTTAAAGTGATTAGTATACTTATACTTTTGCTCCCGGCCGAGTCAGGCAAGAAAGCAAAGCTTTTCAAGATACGATATCCAATTCATGTTTGTCTGTTTGGAAGCCAGTGTGGTTCAGGAGGTTGTAAAACAGCAGAATGCATGACAAAGATCGTGTGATGCGTGACACTTGTAACGAAAATAAGGTATAAGGTTAAAATTGTTTTGCAGTGTCGGAAAATTAGGTAAACAAAGACGTTCCGGGCTTAGCCCCTCTAAGCGTTTCCATCTGTGCGAGTAGCCTAGCCTTCTTCAGTGACACTGAAACCCAAAGCGTCTGTGTTAACTGATTATTTGACACTATATAGTTTTTCAATGGTGTAAACCAGTCTCTGGGAAATGCAAAAAGGTAATGACGTATGTGAACTTTGAGACTTGCCTATTGTAATGGACCTTAGGTAGAGCTGTTCAGCCTTCTCATATTCCTCCATATCGTAGTTGTACAGTGATGCCAGATGACCTAACGACAATGCCACTTCATAGTCCTACAACAAGACAGAAATAAACTCATCAGGATGCACAACACCACTGTAAAAGAACCTTCCTGACATAGTTTACAGTACCTCACTTCCCAGAATTCTTTCTTTGATTTCAATTGCTTTCTTGTGCATTGCCTCCGCTTCCTGACGAAAGACAATAATAAAAAACACCTGTTAAAGACGAGAAGAACCTTCAGGGTACACAAGCCACGGGTTACACGGAATGTGTACGGACTTAACCAACAAAAATCTTTGTTTGTTAGTTTGTTTGTTACTTACGTCATATCTTCTCATGGATTGATAAAGCCGACCTAAATTTCCATAGTGTTTTGCTGTTTGGACATTGTTTTCTCCAAATGATTTCCTGGTGAGGGATAGAATTTACCTATTAAATACGCTGAGAAAATAATTAGCACAAAAAAGACAACCGTATTTCATACAGTGTAAACCCTTAAAAGGGAGAAAGCAGTAACAAAATGGTTTAATAATAATAATAATAATATTTCTATAGGTTTTTTTTTTTTTTTTTTCTTTAAAAAATAAAAATATATAATTATTTTTTTTTAATATTATTTTGAAGTATCTGGAGACAAATTACAAGTAATGTTTAAAACGTTATATCACCTAGCCAGCTCAAGCGACGCTAAATGGAGCTCTTGTGCATCTTTTAAAATTTCCTCTTCCTTTTGTCTGATCGGGGTGTCTATTGCTATTTCTTCTAGAATAAGTGCTGAAAGAAATGGAGAAACATGTACAGTAACTAAAACTATGAAGAAAATAGAACAATGTTTTGTTCAAAACAGCAGCAAATGATATGACAACACATGCTTTCATCAATTTACAAAGATCGCTGAGGACTTCCAAACATTCAAAAGGAAGATCAAAAGATGTTTTGACTATTGTCCTCTTTTATTCCAAGGTAGGATCACCAATTAAACTGTGTCACAAGTGATTGGGTGAATGTCAGTACACAGGCCAACGCAAGTATCAAACATGATGTTCCAGCATGTAGTGGATATCACATAACTGTGCAGTTGCTTTTGCCCATACACAGCTCTGTCTGACCTGAATTTCTCTCTCAATGCCTTTTGTGGGGCCTCTATGGAGGGGCAACACCTAGGATTCTCAATGTGTGCCAGAGACAAAACACCCTCTCAGAATATTACATGACTGACAGCTTACAAGTATTGAAAAATAGTGGCTAAACATCAGCAACCAATATAGGAATCTTCATTTAACCTGGTTCAATAATAACAGTACTTTTAAATATTTAAAACCAAGCTATATAAAATTATCTTGCAAAAAAAATTCTTGCTAAGAAAGGAGAACCATTCGACACACTAGATATTTGACAGTTTACTTAGAGATAGTAATCTTACCTTTTACTCTTTTTGAAGATGCAAGCAACAGATGGTCCTCAGGGAATAGCTTGGTTATGATACTGATTGCTCTCTCGGCATGGTATCTGTACAAACATATGGTCAACAAAGGTCATGATTTAAAGGAAGCTAAATCTTCTATGCAATGTGTGCAATACACACATTGTCTTTTGTGATAACCACAACATGGTGACGGCACATTACCTGGCCTCATCAAAGTTTCCTGTGCTGTACTCGTGCACATACAAGGCATAACCAAGATCTTCATGAGCAGTTGCCACATGTAAGTTGTTGAATCCAAACACATAGAACCTAGTACGAAAAGCTTCCTGAAAACAGAAACAAGAAGTTTGCCATACATATTAATAGAAATTTGTCCCACATATTGTGGTGGGTAGGCTACAGAGTTCTCATATCCTTTTCATCAACCATTACATTTCAGTCAGTATAAATGGTAGCATTGTAAGTCCCTTGCGGGTTTTTTTTTTTTTTTTTTTTTTTTTTTTTTTTTTTTGACATGCATTGCCAACATGTCACAGTAGTAATTAGGTAGAAGTTACACTAAGTAGTAAAAGGTGTTGTGCTGGTTATGGGTTCAATATAAAACACAGAGCTGGTAATGATTTAGGTCCCACCTATTTTGTTAAGTATCCACCTGGAAATTATCAAAGTTAAAAATTTCATCTATTTTTAATCTGGGGAGGGGGGGGGGGGGGAAAATCCAAAAAAAATTATATGAGAGGCTCTGCCCAAGGTCATAGCCCTTAACCTTTCATATACCATTTTTGACAGAAAGGGGTACCAAACTGGTACCCCTTTCACATACCTACAGAAGGGATAAAATACTTAAATGAACTGACCCTTTGGTGGGTCTGTTTGAGATATTTTAAAAGGTCCTTTTAAAAGGTACCTTATTGTATACTTCAAATCGTGAAATCCCCACCCCTTTAAATACTTACAGCTTGAAAAATGTACCCCTTTCGGGTGGAGCCTCCCCTCCCCATATTGTCCACCATAGGGAGTATCACCCAAGTACAGGAAAACTGCTTATTACTTCATTTCCAATTGTCCTGAGGGACAAATTTCTTTTAAAGTTACTTCTGAGAATTTGATACATTAAGAAACTGTCCCCTAGTTGATGATTTTCTTTATTCTCATGACCTGTCTGCTTGAAAATGTATTGCTAATATAAGGAGAAATTAGATGTAAATCACTCTTTGTTATCAGTTGGCAGCAATGGAATATTTAGTAATGCATAACTCAAATACTTGCTTTGTACACTTTTACAGAGAGATTTATAGCATCCACATTGAGAAGATAATAACCATAATCAACTAGAGTGTCAGCATATTTTGGGTGATCACATCCAAAGTGTTGCCTGAAAAAAAACCAAGTTATTCTTTAGCAAATGGTGCACCAATCCAGCTGCAACTGACACTGTGCTAGTAATTGCGAGGGTAAAAAACAATTAAACTCAATTTATAAAAGGTTCAGAATTATTTCTCTTACTTGGCCAAAAACATTGCCTGTTTTATTAGAAGTTCTGCTTTCTTGAATTTTCTTTTCACTACACAAGCCTGAAAAAAATTATGCATAAATAAATAAAATTTTAACAGTTTTTTAAACTTAGTCAAATGCAAAGTACACTGACTTTGATACAAGGTCGACCAATACGTAGTGTCAAAATAATTTTTTATTGAAAACAGATGAACTGAAATAATAATAATGCAGTTCTCACCTTGGAAGCATTCCTAAGGATGTCAACTACTGCCTGCGAAAATAGAAGCCACATCACTATTCACAAAACAAAACAACACAGTCATCTATTTGGGCAATGCCTGGATTATCTGTGATTTTCAAATACCATTACTTCAACCTACTACAGGTTTTGGTATTTGCTCTAGCAAGGTAACCGAACTGGCCACGGTAAAAACCTTGCAGCGTCTTTACAAGGATCTTATCGGGTCTTTAAAGATCTACAATGACCTGCCACTTCAAAAAAAAAAAGAAGCTTAAGTTGGCCTGAAGTTATGGAAAAAAAGAATTATCTAAGTTGACTTACTTTCATGGGCAATCCAGGACCAATTTTCTGCAAAGCCTTCATACCACACTTGTAGCCCTGTAAATAATAATAATAAAAGTAAAAATTAACAAGGCACAAAATGACATGTGTGCCCATGGACAAACAAAAAAAAGTTCATTTCATCCAAACAATGCCAATCAGACTATGAGACCAAGTTTTGAAAGAGTGAAGTAGTCGATCAGTTGACTATTATTAACAGGAAACAATACCGGTACTAGGACACGTTATCTTACTAGCACTAACATGTGGTCTATCAGAGTGATTCACTAATTTGCACCAGAACATGGCCAGTGTCAACTAGTTTTTAGACTGCAAAACAGTTGTATCTTTTGCGAACGCGCTCGGTCTTCGAACAAAAGCGAGAGGTCTGGAGCCAATGTCAAAGCTGTGAGTAAGACTGGGGAGAGACGCTAATAGACTACGACTGTCGGCTTTACATACATTGATTCGTTTCGAATTTCCCATTCTCCCAGAAACGGAAAATTCCCATTGGTCATTATGACGTTACCTGTCAACAAAAACTTTTCGCACCTCGACTTCAGAACATGCTCTTCCTGTGAACGAAATGACAGACGTTGATTTGGATGCGCTTGCGAACGATTTGGGTTTTGTTTTGAAATCAGATCAAAATTAAAGGAAGCTGTTTAATCAAATTGAAGGGATGTTTTTGCAGTGCTTTCAAAGGCCTTTGGCAAGAAAAGCCGTATTTTCCAACCCTTTTGTCTTCAAGGCTGCAACAGTCCGACGTCGATGCATCTTTTCACTTTCTTCATCGTCGTAAGGCGGGTTTCTTCGATGTTGTTTGATCCATTGGATGAATGAAAACATACTTCTATTTTAAACGAGACAGTCTTTCTACCTTTTTTACACAAAATTGAACCAAAATTAAAAAAAACCCTCGTTGTTCGAAACATGAACAACGTGGAAATAAACAATGCTATCAAATTTAAAATGTGGGTGGAGGTGTCAAAGAATTTTTGACAACTCGGCGACATTACTTGGCCCCCTGGTCGGAACAAATTTGTTGTATGGAAAGCCAACAGCCTGAAATCTTAATCCCCTGTGGGCGTGCGAGGCTTGCGCGAAAATCGGCGCTTTGCGCCTCAACATTTGGTGCTTCGCACCTTCGATAAGCGCTTTTTCCAACGACTTTAGAGAAAAAATGACTGTTTTGCAGTCTAACTAGTTTTAATAACTTTTTATCAAGTGCATATACTAAGTAATCTTTATTCACCTCTTCGTAATCACTGAGTGCAAAAAGTAGGCCGCATTTTTCTCCATAAAGGACTGCCATGTTGACGTCCAGCTCAGTTTTGCTCGTCATTTTACTTGCAATATCCATGGCCTCTCTAAAGGTGTCTTTTGCCACATTAAATTTGCAATTTGCAGATCTAAGATGAAGTAGCCTGTAAAGAAGTTACATGTCATAGAATAGAGTTAATGATTAGGGATAACACTTCTAGCAAAAGACTCAGCAGGAAATGTCTAAACACTGTCTGCTTGGGTTTCCAATCATCCTACTGATTTTGCTAATTAACATTAACAGTGACTGTCACTACGACTTGTTTGAGTCTGGACAAAACTTTTGATTTTACACAAGACCATCAAACCTATTTTCCAGACTTTTACCAGTCATAATTAAGATTTCAGACTTTTTCAGTGTCCAAACACTATAACCATGAAATAAATAAAACTTCTCGTTTTGCTTGCTTGCTTATGTTTATAATTGGGAGAATCGATACCTTGTAAGAAATTTAGTTGCTATCCTACAGCCATCTTGTTCTTTGGTGTTACAAAGTTTGTAACTGGTGCTCAGTATTTTTTCTGCATCTTCATACCATCCAGCTTCTGATAAAAAACCACCTGAAATACAAAAGATCAGGTTAACTATCATCTTAATGTCACTTCTTTTTTTCCAAAAAAAAAACTGAGTTACTGAGATTGTGCCTCAGTAACTTCCAAAAATTGGAGTTATTGTGTGACTAAATCCCCAGTAACATGTACTTCAAGAATAACAACCCTTTATATGGTTAACTTGTTACATTTGCCTAGCAATACCATTAGCACAGAACAAACTATAGCAAGGGTAATAGATTGAAAACAAAGTACCCCTACCAAGTGACATCCCTGTCTTCAAGAGTTTCTGAATGACATGTCGATCTGACTTGTCTTCTGCATGTGATACCTTGTCACATCTTTTAATGAACTCTGAAGTGAGAACCTCTGATAGATCAAATCCTTCTTCTCGTAATCCTTGGAAGACTGCATACAGTTTAACTCTAAAAAGGTCACAAGAATATTTTAAAATTATAATAAATGGATATTAAAAAATGTACTCCTCTACTGACTTAAATATTGAATATGAGTAGTCAGGAGTTGACATATTGACATTAAAATGGCCTGTGACTGACTTTTTTAATGTCAATTTTTGGACTGATATAAATATATCTCATATTATTAGAGGAAGGCCTACTCTGTAAGAAACATCATGATCTTTACGATAATAAAATTGAAATGTTCATCTATCTTTCAAACCGTGATGAACAATAACCACATTTTTTTTAATGAAAGGATTTTTAATAATAAGAAACTTATAAATGCCTGACCCCCCCCCCCTCCCACCCTCTTCAAGTTAATACTGGACCCATCAATGATAATATGATGTTAAAAAATTATGATTGTAAGGTTGAAAATATGCAGCATTGCATGCTGAACAGAGAATATAAATAGTGCGCTAATACAGTTGTTGTTGTCAATCAATCAATCAATCACTATTTCCCCCAATACAAGTATATTTTACAGAGGTGGTTGTTGCTGTTGTAAATAAGATTGATCATAAAAAAAATAACAACTGAATAACATTTCTGGGAATGTAACAGGTAAAGAAGGGAGGGCTGGGAGGGTAACAATAGGAAATATACTACAACACACTGTTGTTGTTGTTGTTGTTGTTGTTTTAATACTAGAAGGTCCTCAGTGAATAACATTGCTGAAGTTAGTATTGTAAAGGGAAGAGGGGAGGGTAAGGTACCAACATTGAAGATAATAGCCATAACATTGGAGCTTTCAAATTTTTGCCATCACTTGCTATTCTTCTCTACAGAGAATAACTCACAATGATTATCATAAATCATTTATCCTTCTGCTAGATATTCATCTCTAAGCTTTATATTGAATTTGTGATACCCTTGAGGTGAAATCTTAGTGGTCGCATTTTGTTTGTAATCATATGCAAGGATGAATAAATCAAATTTAGTATTTTGTTTACACATGAAAAACATCTTTGAATGATTTCAGTTTAGGTCTATGCTCACTTTGTTCAACTCTATAAATTAGTACAAAATTACAGCACACTGGGAGATATAATCCAAACGACAGAACAGAAATGAAAAAAAAATTTCCTCACTAGCTTATATTGGGCTAATGAGTAATTTCAGTTTTTTAGTCACAAGACCTTGTGAAACTCCATGGAGCGTGAACCGTTTCGATGTTGATTTACTGTGTGTGTGTCTACGTCAATCTTTTTGCAGTTTTCTTTTCGTGATAAGGTCTCTGTAACAAACCATTCGCTTATCTTACGTGACACAAATGGAATGAAATTATCGGTACCTTTACACACAGGAAATATACACAGGAAAAATGTAGCTTTTTACCTCGTATCTCCAGCTCTTAAAGCTTTTGAAACAACATCCAGCTCACTTAGCTCTGCTACCAATACTTCTGTCTTACCAGTGTCGAAAAGCTAAACAAAACAAAGCCGCAAAATGCATTAGCCCCAACATAAATTTTGTAAACAACCATTCATCGATCCAAGGAAACTGGCAGTTAAATCGTGGAAAGAGGCTGAAAGAAAAGATCGATATACTTACCGTTCTATATACATCACACTGAACAGCATTTGGAAGTGAACGAAACTCTGACTTAAACAAATCACAATTCCTAACTGTCGTAAGAGATGCCAAATCGTACAAGCTATCTACCCTACAGTCCGCCGCCATGTTTACATCCGTCTCGTCATCCAACAAAGCTTCCCATGAGAACTTGCTGGTTTTCCGGAAATAAGAGCGCTGTTCGCGGGAGACTGAAACTTCCGGTTTAGAGACTGGCGCCAAAATTAAAATTTGTCCGCCATTATTGAAAGATCACAAGAAAAACACCTGAAGTCTTTTGAACATTTTACTCGTACAAATGGTAATTTAAAACTTTCTGCTGGAAGACGTTTGATACCTTCTTCTTTATTATTTTCATATTACTTTCCTTACTGACCAAAGTTGATTTTTTTCAGTCAAAAAAGCGTGGTTTGAGTTTGGAAGAGAAGAGGACACGTCTTTTAGAACTGTTCTTTGAAAAGGTGAGCGCTGTTTGTTTACTTGTGCAAGGTTTTTTTGCAATGCTTTTTGTAGATAACCTGGGAGATAATTACGATATTTTATAACTACGCTTTGATAAGCAGCCTTCTAGTTTATTACTATGTTGAGTAGTTTAAACTTTTTTGGGTAGTAATTTATTTAGCCTGCGTTGCAGACGTAAAAACCCCGGTATAGTGCACTATACCGGGGTTTTGTTCGTCTGCAACGCAGGCTATAATAGGCCATTTTACAGTTGTCTGCTCAGTGACCCGGCCTTTGAATGGAAGTGAGGCTGAAGGTGACCTTGTTTTGATACAGACCTCACTGCTTTTGTTTTGTTAATCATGTTTTTGTTTTGTTAATCATGTTTTTATGATGCTTATTAGTTTGTATTTACATAATAATGCAGAGAGGTTTGTATCAATGCAAGGTCACCTCCAGCCTCACTACCATTCAAAGGCCAGGTCACTTGGCAGCCAACTGTAAAATGGACTATTTATTGTGCTGTTAATATTTCTATTTTTTCTAGCACAATTAAATGGTTGTTGTTATTCTTCTTATACTGCTTACGTTACTGTGCAGAAATAGGAGTAACAGAATTAGTTTGAAGTTGCAAAGATTACATGTAAGAGTTAATTAGAGAATATGAGGTGAATTGGTGAGGGGGCTCTTTTTGAAAGAATATAATAATATACGGGACTTTGACTCAAGAAACTCCTTTATCTCTATACCTTGGGGAATCATTCAAGTTTTCTCACATACAAATCGTGTATAGTCCCGTCCCCTAGTCAGTTGGGCACTATCTGGATGTCTACCAAGGTCCATGATAAAATTTGTAAAGACTATATTTAAAATTAAATGTCATAATGAATTACCGTAAAATCCGTATAAGCTCCCCCGCTTATAAGCCCCCCGGTTATAGGCCCCCATGGAAACAAAAAAATACATCCGATTATAAGCCCCCCTATTCCGGATGACGACTGAACAGGGCTAAATGTGGCTTTGTGATTTTACTAAAAACGTACGACAACACTCCCGGGGCCGTTTCGAAACGTTTTCATCCGCTTATAAGCCCCCCGGATGTAAGCCCCTCCGCTTATAAGCCCACTAAAAAACCCTTACGAAGTTGTATAAGCCCAGGGCTTATAACCGGAATTCTACGGTATGTTACTGAGCTAGTCGGTACTTTTCATTTCAACAGAAAGAATTCTTTCTACTCAAGGAGCTGGAGAAAATTGCTCCCAAGGAAAAAGGAATCAGTAAGAAAACATAAGAATGTGTTTCTTTAAGTAAGTTATCCCATCCTTCATGGCATTAGAGCTGATGATGATGGTTTCTTTCCTGTTTAGCATCCATGTCTGTTAAGGAAGTTCTACAAAGCTTGGTTGATGACAATCTTGTGGATACTGATAAAATCGGTACTTCCATTTATTTCTGGGCTTACCCAAGCAAGGCAATGCATACAGTAAGTAAACTATGGGGTGCACCCACTCAGTAAATAATCTCAAAATTTGGAAAGCACATCTAGCCTTTTGCAACACAGTTGAAAGTTAGGAATTTGAATTAGGAAAAAGGACTCTTTACAAAGAATATTCAAAGGTATTTATTAATTTTCTTTCAGCGACAGCAGAAGCTACAGCAACTCACCGAGCAAATCAACGAATGTGAAAAGAAAATTGCCTCCACAACTAAACTTTTAAAGCAAGCTAACTGTGGCCGAGAACAGTCTGTAAGTATTAGTGACAGGATTGAGAATGAATACAGGAATTGCCTATTTCTTTTTCAAAATAACTGGCCAATCAGTGAATAGCATGACAAATAGCCTACTTGTATCGTATGTACAATATCCCAGTTACGGCAAATAAAGCAATCTTCAATTCAATTATTTTAACCTACCTTGACTTTTTCACCATTTTGGTAAAACAAAAGGTAGGTATTACAAGTATAAAAAAGAGCCATAGAAAATAATAATATTTGTCCAGACAATGTTCCACCAGTTAGCAATTCATCATGCACGGGCAAATTTGGGTCAGCCACGTCAGCCATTTCTTAAGGTCAACTGTTATTTTAAAGATCTTTAAAATGATCCTACAATAATACATAACCGGGTTGCTGCAGCAAACCCTCCCAAGGCGGAATTGCATAATCAGTTAACAAAAAGAAAAGACTTTAGGGTAGGTACAACAACCCAATTAACAAATCTGCTGGGGACCCAGAGCGGAGGTATACAATCCATTAAAAATTTGTTTGTAAAAACAGGATGACAGAGATGCTATTCTTCAAGAGCTAATGCAAAAAGAAAAGCTGTGTAAAGAACAGGAACAAGAGCTTGAGAGATATCGAGAATGTGACCCAGAAGTGCTGGAAAACATGCAGAAAGAAACAGTGATGGCAAAAGAAGGTGCTAATCGCTGGACTGACAATGTGTTTACCATCAAGTCCTGGTGTGTCAGGAAGTTTGGATTGGAAGAAAAAATGATTGACAAGAACTTTGGAATTCCAGAAGACTTTGATTATGTGGAATAGACTGAGAGACAGCTTGTACATTGTAAATAAAGTTTATGTATTATAATTCCTTCTTACTATTCGGGTGCCTTTTTAGAGACACTATTATCTATTGTTAGTTGATGTACATTGCTGGTTACCTTCATCTAACCACTGATATCTGGCTGCAGAGGTGAAAATAACAGCCATTGTTGAACCAAATTTTGCTGTGGTTCACTGTGTTGAGTTATTTTCAGTGTTTTGTTAGATTCCTAACAATTTTGAGTGCACTGAAGACTTATCCAAATATTTGAATTGGAGCTTTTTGTAATATGTATATAAAATCTTAGAGTAGACTGTTCACAGACTCTATTTTCAATGCAAATAACATGAAGTATTATTCAACAAATGCGCGCGCTGCCCATATATGGTCAAAATGTTAACATTATGTGTCATCTGTACATAACAGATATCATGCGATATACATAGGTTGTGAAGATTCGTCCGAATTCTCGTAAAGCGCTACATAATTACAGTTTTTCTTTCTGCAGAATGTGATTCGTTGACAATTTGTTGAATAATAAACAATTATCCTACTCAATCTTGTGGAATATCATCTGATTTTAGCACACTCAGCCTACGGCCTCGTCAGCTAAGTATCAGGCGATATGCCGCGCGATTTTGCAGGATAATTGTTAAATAAACAGCTAGGGAAGCAAGGACAAGCACAACTCTGCCCCCTCCACCCCTACGTGCCTCCCATTATAGGCTAGTGTCCAGTTCTCATGAGTTTTTTCTTGTGTTCAATGATCCAAGAAAAAAAAACGAAAATAGAAAGCTGTAAGCAGTGTACTCTCAGTGAGATTGAGTGTCATCATTTGGATTTTAACCCTCGGACGTACAAGGGGGGGGGGGGGGGGGGGCCCCCCCCCTATTTTTTTTTTTTTATTTTTTAAAAAAAATTTTTTTCCTAATTTTTTTTTGTTTTTTTTTTTTTTTTTTTAATTTTTTTTTTTTTTTTTTTTTTTTGTTTTTTTCCCTGCCCCCCCAAAAAAATAAAAATCTCTAATTTTTTTTTTTTTTTTTTTTTTTTTTTTTTTTTTTTTTTTTTAAAAAAAATATTTTTTTTTTTTTTTTTTTTTTTTTTTTTTTTTTTTTTTTTTTTTTTTTTTTTTTTTTTTTTTTATAAAAAAAAAAAAAAAAAAATAGATGGGGCAAAAAAAAATTTTTCTATTAACACAAAAAAAAAAAAAATTTTTTTGTTAGTTAAAAAAAAAAATAATTCTAATAAAAAAAAAAAAAAAAAAACGGGGGGGCCCCCCCCCCCCCCCCCCCCTTTGTTAAGAGAGGCATTTTAAGGGTCACAAAGATCTGCTCTTTTGCCAACTAACTTTGCTTACACATGCCCCAATATGCGTAGCCTACATAAAAATTTAAAACATCGTCAATGACCTCGCTCAATGACCTCATATTGACTGTTAAAGAAACTCCAGAAATCATAGCTATATCGGAATATGTGTTTTTGATTAATAATTCACCAACTAGAGCAGGAGGTGTCGGCCTTTATATTTCTCAAGAATTGAACTTCATTAGGAGGGAAGATCCGGAAATAGCTAGTGACGGAATAGAATCGTGCTGGGTCGAACCCTTTAACTGCTAAAACTAATGCTAGCAGTGGTTTATTTCACACTCCAACAATTTTTCCTGTTGACTTCCCTAACTGTTTCAGTCTGTAATACTCTGATAGATCCTTGGACTGTACCATGGTGCTTCTCTTTGGATGAAGTTTTAACTTTTGAAGAGTTTCTTCAAAATATTCAGGCAGAGGTGCCTTAATTATAATATCCCTTCCGTGATATAAGTTTGGTAAAGTTAACTGTCTTGCATGTAGATGGAGAGGAATGAGTGCTCTTTGCCACTGTCTTATCTTTCCTTTTGCTTTGGGATCTTCCCTGTTTTTTGTACCTTGAATCTGAAGAAGCTGCAGTAAACGCAGGGGTAAAACCTGTAAAAGAAAAGTTTTAATATTAAAACAAATGATTGAAAAAGCAGTTTCCCATTACATTTCACAGTGTTTGCTCCACTATTGGCTCAAAGTACTTCTACATGCTTTGCACTGCATTATAAAATGATTTTTTATTTTAATAAATAATCAATATCTTACCATGTCTGGCCCTATCCCCCACCCGGGGGTAAGAAAATAAGCATCATACCATGTAAATAATGTCTTCTTGATATCAGCTAAGCTTTTAGAGCCCTTCTATACCTTTATGAGAAAACCTATTGCCACGTCAGATGCAAGTATTCCTGTGATTTCTAAGCCACAATTAAGTACACCTATGGTTTATCAGTCAGAGTATAGTATGCCAGTGATTGATAAGCCACTTGTGAAGACTGGGTATACTTTTGGTTGCTAAGCCTTAGGATGGTATACCTGTGGTTGATAGGACTGTTGGTTTTCAAGCTTAATACACATAATCCTTGCTTAAAACTGATATTCCTAAATCTGATAATTCCATTAATGCTAAAATCTGAGTTTGATATACCTGTGGTTGACGTAGATCAGAAGAGAACTTATGATCTCCCAGTATCGGACATTTCAGTCCTTCTGCTGTGTGTACTCTGATTTGCTGCTTTAGTCCTGTAACTGGCTCCAGTTGTAACAGAGCACATGTGTTTTGATTTGTGTCCAAAATTTTAAATTTTGTTTTTGCATTTTTGAAGCCAGCAGCACTTAACACCTGAATTAATACAAAAAAAGCATAATTTTCACATTAAACACTATCAAATTTTAATTCAAAATTTGTGAACTTGATAACCTAAAGAATCTAATGCAGTGCTTTAATGAGGTGTTTTAACCAAAAAAAGAGGTGTTTTAACCAAAAAAGTCTATTTTCTAGACTATTAATTTCTAGAATTTAGTTACTTTGAACTTACTTTAAAAAAAAAAAAATGATGGTATTGTTTAGATTGCATGCTTACTTTTGCCTTTCTACACCTTAAAGGGCATACCTTATTATAGGAATATAACAAAGCATTTTAACAACCCGAACAAAATTTACGCGTAATAAAATTAACGCGAATTTAAAAAAAAAGTTCTGGTCAAATCCTTATAGTAAAAAAGACATCGTCAATGAAATTAACGCAAATTTTTTAAATTCGCGTTAATAATATGTATCGTTAATTTCCTATAATAAGGTAACATAATTCTGCAATCCATATGATTTGCTTAATATTGTATTTCTCTTGTAAATAATGTTTGTATCACAAGATGAAGTAGATGTACTATTTAATTTAAAAAAAAAAAACAATACTGTATTTCGCCTGTGAACATTTCAGCACTCAAAACTGTGCCAAAAAAGTTAACATCGCTCAAGTTGCTTTATCGCAACAGTGAATTTAATTTAACTGTCATAATTATTTTGCATTGCAACATTTAACTATAAATAATTCCCATACTTCAAAAGACTTGCCAATCAGATCAGTTCTGGTAACAATGCGATGTCCTCCAGGAAGTTTACGCTCACCAATGGGAATATTGATTTCTCCTGCTTCAAATGCTGGTACTCCAACAGTTACTGCCCAGTACTGTTTAGTAATTGTCCTATTGGAGAACATTTCTGCTATCTTTTTGGCTGCACTTGCTGACCTAAAATAAAAATACTGACAAATATTAAAATTTGATTTGTAATTTTTTTGGCAAACAAAACAAACATACAAACTTTTTGAGCAAAAAAGGCTATTAAAAAACTGTTGATAATCAAAATACAATCAAATATAAGTACCGGGTAATCAAAGACAATCATAGTTGAAAATAATATTAACCAGTACCTTGTGAATAACAGAGTTCCACTGCAGTCCCTGTAAGTACAGCACAATAACATTCAACATTTACTTTGGTTAAAAAATTGTTGCAAATTTCAAAAGACTCTAATTTTGTGGTCATGTAATGAAACTATTTCCACGCAGCTTGAAAAGATACCAATTCTAAAATGGCAACTACTTTCTGACACATGTCTTTCATGTGGGTACCCTAATAGCACTGGGATAACTCTACAAATTGTCCTTTTACGTTTTAACAACCTAAGGTGGTACCAAGCCAAATTGATTACTAAAGGAGAATCCACCTGAGCAATCTTCTGATTAAAATTCGGGCTCACCACTTGTTTTGTTTTTCTGATTTTTCAATACCTCAGTGATTGTTTGCCATCCTGCATTGTAAGCTAGCAACAGCTGCCTTAAAATTCCTCGGAATTACAACAAAAACAATGAAATAACCTGTCAAGACAGTACATACTTATCAAGTCGATGTGCCAGCTCTGGTCTTTGCTTTAATTTTTTTATTTCTGTAAACTCATCAAGCATGTCCATAATACACATCTTTACACCAGGACCCGCTTAAAAACAAAACATAGATGCAAACAGTCTTTTTGGTATTTACATGTATTTTTTATTTTATTATATAAACTGATATGGTATAGCGAGTGGTAGCAAATCAAGAAAAATGGAAATGGTATCACACATGTGTGGATAAAAATGATATCCACACATGTGTGGTATCATTTTTGACCAATCAGCTCGCAGAGTTTGCCGTGTTTCAATGCTCAATAAGCCAAATTTTATCGACCCCCTTTTCTCTCAGAATTTTCAATGATCCTCCACTGGGGATGGAGGGGGGTATGGATATTTTCTGGAGGCACACATTTGAGACTTTGCAAGAGAGCAAAAGTGATGTATTGGAAAGACAATTCATTACCCTTGACAAACATGACTATATACTTTTGGGACTTTTTTATGAAAAATAAATGCTGGATTTAAGCTTTAAGAGCCTGAAGGGGTAAAGTGGGAACTGGGATTTGGTCAAATTTTCACTGGGAAAATGGGATTTGGATCGCCGGAACTGGGATTTGGTCACTGGGTATGGGAATCACAGACAGAAAAACAATAGAACTGGGCCTGGGATTGGAAAAGCAATAGGCTGAAAAAATGAGATGTAGGTAAAATTTGGGCTGGGAAAATGGGATTTATACCCAACCCTCTACCCCACTTTAGGACCTTCCTTTAACACTTACAGTGCACTGGCAGTCCATATGGTTTGTTCACTGCAATAATGTCATCTGTAGAAATATAAGAGAAACATGTCTTTGAATACAATTTTTAAAATTTAAGCTTAATTATCTCTTTATAAACTGAGGGCTGCTACCAGTGAGCCTATGATTTCACTGTGTATTTTGTTCCCCTAGCTAGGTCGACCCTAGGTCCCAAGCGAAAAAAAAATTGAATTAGTGTCTTCTTGGTTTAGATAGAATGTTGTTGTTGTGCAGTCTTGCCGTTATTAGGGTCTGTAGGCCGTGCTAGTTGGCTAAATTCCCGGGGGGGGGGGGGAGGGGTACTCCCATAAATTTCGGATAGGGGTGTGCCGCCAAGGTTCTTAAACCCTGACCCTATTTAAGGATAAAGAAAGCGAAAATTGTTACCCTTTTTAAGGCCCAAAACCGAAAAATGACACCCTATTTAAGGGGAGGAGAAACGTTCCGTGACGACCCAAATAACGGCTAACCACGCACGGCAAGACACAAATCTTTATAAAATCGCTTTTCTAATACCTGAACTGAAAATTCAGTTTTCAGATATCTTTTTCTCGTTTAGCTGGGTGTTTATTTTAGCTAATAGAATTTAGGTACCCTATCTAAGGATCACAGCGGGAACGCATTGCCAAAAGGAGCAAAAATGATACCCTATTTAAGGACCGAGAACCTCAAAAACCATACCCTATTGGGCGGCACATACCTATATAGGCCACATATGGGAGTACCCCCCCCCCGGGGGGGGGGGAAAATTAGGGTAAAAGTAGCAGTTAATTTAAACCATGTGCTGCACAAATTTATAAATATGTTGGCGATCGCACAACACAGGCAAGCGATATGGCACTACGCTGGTCAATGCCTGTGCAAACCATACTTACTGTTCATAAAAATTACACTGTCCGCTAAGAATTGTGCATCTATGACAGTTCTTCCCAGAGCTAACCTCGCTGTCTTAGCTGCTAGCGCCATCTTGAATCGCTCTTTAACCTAATGACACTTTAGTGAGGGATACATAAAGTATTCAGTAAATTAAGTATACATAGCGTCGCATACATGAATCACAAGCATGAAGGTTAGGTTCCAAGCTCCATACCGCGCACACGGCACACGTGCGTTTTGCGAATAAACATGGCGAAGAGCATTCGGTCGAAAAGAAAACGAAAACTTCGGGCTGCAAGGAGAGAAAAATTAAAGCCAAAGGTGAAAGCAAAGTTGGAGGAGATACTTGGAATAACTGACAAGGAAATGATCGTGGATACAGAGAGCCGCGAGGAAGATAAAAACGAAGAACAAGCACAAAGAGAAACGCAGGAGAATGAAGAAGACACGACAGCTATCGGTAAGACTAAGAGATTATTGAAACAACAAGTCTAAACAGAACTAAACAAGTGAAGACTAAGGGGGAGGAACTTAACTTCAAAACAGTTGTTAAGGATGGCTTCTAGGGATTAGTTTTTGATCATGTTCGTTCTATTGGAGATTACCAGAGAGATTGCCTTTATTTTCGACAGTCATGACCATATTTGGTAAGTCACGTGACAAGAACACAAAAACCTTCAAAACTCACATAGCTTGCTTGAATTTTTCTCCATTGAAATCAACACCGCGGGTAGAGTGCATTTAGAAGCAAAATCTGCAGCATGGATTTGTTAAAATTCGTGTTACTTAAAAAACTATGATGTCATTAAGTTTTTGTGATGTCATAACTTTAAAAATAATGTTAACACTTTTCCACTGGATAGTGATTTATCCAGTGAATAGCTTTATCCAACCTTTGAAAAACTGGGTCCTGGTTAGAAGCCCTTTCCACACTCCCCCTTCCAACATTTGGATATTTATACCAACATTCTCAAAGAGCAATGAATTTCAAAGAGTTTGCTTACAGAAGGTCAACCCTCCAAGTTTCCTTAGTGACCATCTGGCCACTGACTGCTAGGTTTGGTCGGCAGTGAAAAAACTTAGTTGCTAAATAAAGCTCAAACTTTCAATGCTTCTCAATTTTAGTTACCAGGCTGGCGACTTGGTTCCAATTTAGTCGTCAGTTCCAAAATTTTAGTCGCCATGGCAACTAAAATGGTCTTAACTTGGAGGGTTAAAGGTGTCTGTTGGAAGGGGTTCATAAATAATAATATGATATAATATAATAATAATATTATCTGTACCAGTTGTTGGCAAATTCCAGGCTCCAAGACTGGTCTTAGCCTGCAGTTTTGTATCAAACTGATTCTGCAAACTAATAGACCATTTGCATTATGACGTAAAAGCACAAAGACTTCTGGTAGTTGTAGTTAGGTTCGCGGGAAAACACAATTTCTGGCTTATGATTGGCTAAGGGTAGCCAAGCGTGAAGGTGGCCATCCAGGACTTTTATTTTGATCTGAAGTTGAGCTGCTAAGATTACGCTCTTGTCGCTTCGAAATTAGTTTATACATGTATTTTTTCAGTTACCTGTCAAAAATATAGAAAACAGGATTATATCTTTGGAATGAACTGATTTGACTGAGTTCTGTGTTTTAACCAAGACAGACAAATGTTGTTCGTGTTCAAGTAAGTTTAATATGTACGTTGTGTGGCGGAGTTGACTTGGTAGAAATTCATTCATCGCGGCCGACAACTTCTCTTCGTAAATAATTTTAGCCTAATATCACAGCTTCAAAAAATCGTGCACTGGAAACAGATTGCTTGAAAGGACGAGTCGAGGATATAACTAAATTTGTGTGGAATCAAGTGAAAGCAAGGCAAACCATTCACTTTGTTCATCATCTATTTTCAGATGTTCAACAAACGATCGCTTCCATCGATCGCAGGTGAATTAATTCTTCACTGAAAAGCTTAGAAAATTTACCGTATATCATGATTGCTCGGCGGGATGGTCAGTTTAATTTGTTTTTACAGTGAGACAGAGAAACGAGTCAAATAATTTTCCTCGTTCAATCGAGCTTCATCAATGAATCATGAAGGGTCAATCATAAAGGATTTTCAAGCTGATCAATCAAAACTTCCCTGTGCAGTTGAATACAGATTATTTGTTTTTATCTTATATCTTAAAATTGTATTTTTTCGTCAAATTGGAACTGTAATTGCAATATTCTTTAACAAAGAAATTTTCTTGTTTTTGTACTGGAAATGTCAACTCGTCGAGTAGCAGTTGTGGTTTCAATCCGAGCGAGGGCCGTGCGAGCAAATATAATTTTATTTCCATAATCTTGTTGATGAACGATTACTTGCGCGACTCGAAAGGTGAGCCTCAAAGATTTTTACGAGTGTAGACATCATGTACTGTACTCCCCCATGTTTAGAAATGGTAAAATATTGCGTCTTCGTATATTATTTGAAAATACCTGGCAAGCAAAAGTTTTACTCAGGAATTTAAATAAATGACCACGCTACTGAGACTCGACTGGAGGAAACACTCGTTGAAACTTCACTACAAAACGCAACCAAGCAAATATACAATTTCTTGCATAACTTTTTTTCATTTTAACGGACTTGGTTTTATACTGAGAGGTTGCTTTTGCCCTATAAATGAAGCCACGGGGACGTCTTCTTCGGTGAGAGTAATTTTCTTTACCTCCATGACTATTTTCTTGGGCAAGCGGGCTTGATGACGATTCAAAATTTCCCGCGAACTTAACTACAACTACCAGAAGTCTTTGCGCATTTACGTCATAATGCAAATGGTCTATTGTGCCATGCTGATGTGGTAGCTTTTGAAGTACACTCAAGTGCTTGCTTTATATTTTGTCTGGATAGTAAAATCAGAATTTAACCAGCACTTTAAAGTAGTGGAACTGTATAATCTTGCAGGCATTTTTGAATTTAATTATTGTGTTTTTACATCAACAGAAGTTACAGAGGATGTTGAAATGAAATCTAAAGATGGAACACAGAAGAAACTTGGGAAAAAAGCACTCAAAAAAATAAACAAGAAAAGGAATTTGAAAAGACTCGGAAACAAGAAAAGAAAAAATCAAAAGATTTTTAAGTGGTGACTTTGGTAGAACTTTTGCTGGAAAATTTATAACTGAGTATCTGTACACTAGACAACAAAATAGGGGAAACATTCCTGTCAATTCTTTACACAAGTTTCCACTGAAATTACAAGACCTTGAATTTGTACATTTTAATACAGAAAGCTATAAACCTGTTTCTCTTTCTTTTGTTTCATTGTAACCATCTTGAAATTCCAAGGTGAAGCAGAGTGACTGCTTTGGCCATTGGGTACATTAGGGTGTACATAGAATTTATAACCAGAACTCTTTTATTGTTGGTATAACTTGTGCCATAACAAAGTAATGGCTTTGTTACTTCACTACTGAATGAACGATATTTATTTCAACTTAGCTTGATAAACAGTATCGGTTCCTGACAGTTAGAGTTCAATGTAAAGGCATTTGGTAATGTCGATGGCACCACACCACTCTTAAGAACGCATAAGATTCCCACCCCCGCATTCATTATACATTTTCTTCCCCCCGAACCGCGCCCCACCCTCCACACAAGCCGCCCCCGCGGCGGCCCCCGCGGGCGGGCCCCCGTCCGGGGGGGGGGAGGGGGTGGCGAGTAACGCGAAGGTGTTCTTAAGTGATGACATTTGTTTTTAAAATTTAGAATAAATTATGGTTTGTTTCTTTAGTGTAGTTCTGAAAATTTCATGGTACGTCAATGCAATACACCTTAGTCGATGATTTTATTTAGAACCATCCCAGAACACCCCACTGATGTGGAAAAAAGAGAGATGTTGAGCACCACTGGAAAGCAAAGGGTCTCAAGCCAACAGCTGCTTGTTATCAGACCAGCAGTGCTAAATCTCGTGATCACTGCAGCTTTCTTCACTTCAGTTCTTCAAGTGTATTGATCATCATATATCTGGAAAATATGATGTACAGCTTCCTAAACCAGAGCAACTGACTTCTGTGAGCATACATGGCCTTCTGTTGACAAAATGTTCAACATTTATGAGCCTTCAATTTTTTAAGAATTTTATATTAACTTCAGAAAATTCCAAAAAAACTTCAGAAAATTCAACCAACCTGTGCTAAAAGGATGTCTTGAGGACTTGACAGAATCATGTGTCTAAAGTAGGGTGAGAGGAATAATTATTATTAATCTGAAAACTAGTTTTCTAGCTAGTGATAACATGCTCCCTCTAAATATTCTGACAGTTATTTGACTTGAGTTTGAACTTTCTGGTCACATGATCAACTGATACAAAAGGACTACTCTACACTGAACACGTCCTAAAACTGGATAATGGAGAAAAGGGTTTTACTGTTGTAAGCATTAAAGATGTAAGAACCAGACAACTCAACCAGTATCTAAATATCTCAATTCCTTTCCTGCCTCAAAAAGAATAAAGGAAATTGAGACATCTGCAAGCAGAAAACATTTACATTTTTTATTAGTTTTACTTACTGTGAATGGACACTGAATGGAAGATCAAACAGTGAGATGTATTTCCTCAAAATGCTTATGCTACTGAGCATGTAAACTGTAACATCTTCAAGGAGTCCTTCATCTTTCAGTCTTTTTATGGCTTTGTAGATGGCAATGTGGTTTGTATGGCCTGACACCCCATAGGAATCAAAAGTAATGACCTATTTTGTGAAAGCAAAACCTTGTCAGGAGAGCAGCTAAGATAACAGTCGCATACCTCTTCCTCCTGCTTAGGTGTTACCTTAGTATTCACTTGTATGTGTTCAAGATAATCTTTGTCTGAAATATTTCATAATGACTAACAGAGGACATATATTTTATTGTTTTGGCCCCAGTTGTTTCAAGGATGGATAATGCTATCCACTGGTATGTTTTGTTAGCACTTATCTACTGGATAGCCATTTATCGGGTGGATAGCGTTATCCACCCTTTGAACAGCTGGGTTCTGGTGTTTAACCACCCCCCTCCTGCACGCCAACTTCTCTTTTTTACACAGCACTGGATCTTACCACTTGAAATTGGTTGTGTTTGATATGATCAGCAATTATTCGACCAGCAATCTTAGCATCCCAGGCTACCTTGGGATCATCGGGAAGGTAACTGAAAGAAAGAATTTAGAATGGAATAAGATGACAACAAAGTAAAACATGATAGAATATTCAAATATAAAGATCAGCAATTATCTCTTGCTGAACCCCAGATTATGAACAACTTCTCGAACAATAAAATGGAAATCCCAGGGTCTCAAAGGGGTTCAGCGTTCTAAAGCTCTGGGGCCTTCAAAATTTCAAAAGCAGGGCTCCCAGCACTGTGGCAATAGTTTTGTAATAGTTAGGGTTGGAGCGTAGTGATCATTAAAAGGATAGGGAGCCTCTGCTGCAAAATTTTAGGGCCCTAGGTCCTAGCCCCCCAAACCCCAGCCCACCCACCTTTAGGACCCTAAATTGCAATGCATATCTCAAAATGGTTTACCGGTGATCAATAATGGTCACATGATTTGATGGAATTCCAAGAATACTGCAGCTTGACAACAACTCTTGTTTTCGTAAATCGCCTTGTTGGTAAAAATTGCCTGTAAAATAAAATGGTCACGAGTAAGTACAGTTGCACAATCACTAATGTAGTCCTTATGGCTTATCTTGGAAAAAATGTAAATACCCTGGGGAGTGGGTTGGGGTGGGAAATGTAGGGGGAGAGGGGTGGGGTGTTGCAATTAAAGGGCTTCACAACTAACGTCTAAGTCACGATGTCAATCAAACCCTGAAAGAAAAACCTCAGTTTTTAACAAACATACCTGTAGAGAGACACAGTAGATGCACTGTGCAGCACCGCTGAAGATTCAAAATGGCGGGCGAGAAGAACATACACTCGTCATCTGGATGAGCAGTAATGACAAGAACATTTTTCTTATTAAATTCGAACTTCTTGTTTTCTTGGAGTTTTAACTGTCTACTGTAGAAAATTATAAGAAAACTTGACAAAATAACAACGAACAGAGAGAAAACTGAAATCCAACTCAGTTCAAACGGAACCATCAGTGTGCGTGGTTACCAAGTAAAAATTGCCTGGCTACTAAGCGATTCTTTCACTCGGTATGACCCTTTTGTTATGGTGTAAAAATGTGATTGTTTTGTCGTGATTTTTGTTTTCTTGCCTCTTTTAATACTGAAAAGAGCGATTTTTATACAATGGAGAATGTAGTTCCTTCAACTGCAGAAGAAAATGACGCGGAGAATCACGCAAAAACCAACGGTGAAAAGGAAGAGTTGGTGCAGAGCGGGAACCCTGCTAACTTCGTTATTGACCACAGTAATAACGTTACTGTCGAACGCATAGACTATGATACGGATGTCGGAATCAAGAAAGAGGATCGTCAAGAATTCCCAGTGGATGAAGACGAATCTTTTGGAGAGGGAGAGCCCCAAGAAGACGACTCTATGTGCACTCACAAGGAAAATCAGGGCCGTAAAAACATTTCCACGCTCACTTCAAGACACTATGCTGGTCACGTAAGGGTCTTCAAAGGTATCGTACATAGCTTTACAACTTGTTTGTATAAATGTACAGCTTTTCTTTTTATATTTATGAGAAAGGAGCGGAGGAATTGAAATCACTGATCTTCAATGAAATGGAGTGGTCAAGATTGATTTAGATTTTTGTTTAATGAATTATGCATTGGCTTCTCAGAAGTTTGAGTTAAATAAAAAAAACTGACGGTGGTGTTACAGACAACAGATTTTTTTTTGCGAAATAGTTGTTTAAAAGACATGAAGAGCAACAAAGTAACATGGATTAATCTTTAGGCTAGGTGGGACAGGCAAACTATACTTCAAACAACATGCTCCTTTGCACAACTAGGAAACTGTAGAGCATGTTGCTTGTTATGCACCTACCTATGTTAATGGGGGGGGGGGTCGGGCATTGAGTGGGGATTTTGACATTTTCTTTAAATAAAGGCAAATTCCCCACCCCCCAGGACAAAATAATTTGTCAAAATCCCCACCCAGGGGACAAGGGAAAGTGGTCAGATGTTCTTCAAACCTTGTTGCAGAGGACCGCTTATGATCAAAATCCCTACCCTGGGGACATAATGTATGATCAAAATCTCTACCCTGGGGACAGACATCAGGATCAAATTCCCATGGTATGCCCGACACCCCCCCCCCCCTCGGGCTTAACATTGGTAGGTGCATTGTGTACTATGAATAAAGAAAAGTGCTTATAGTAAAATTAATTGAAGCACCTAACAAATTAGCCTGTGAACAAGCTCCTCAGTGGGATATGGGGCCAAAAAAAATTAGTGAGTGCTCGCTTGGTTTGCCCTACTTGCCAATTTTGTTTTGCCCCTTTGCCCCACCGTGACTCTGGAGGCAAACGCAAGCCACTTAACAAATTACTGATATCTCTGAGTGGTATCCTTTTCATGTCTTATATCACAGAATGGTTAAAGTGCAAAGGAATGGACGAAGAATTTGAGCAGTGGGCACCCAGGGAGATTAGCAATTGGTTGTCTGACTTTTACAAGGAATCTCACTTAAAACATGGTGGAACCAAGAGGGCCAGCTCCCTAAGAATCATACGTTCAGCTATAGATCATCACTTAAAGAGTGCACCTTACTGCAAGTGCTACAGTCTGACTCATTCTCCTGAATTCAGCAAAGCTAATGCTACATTGCATGACTTGGAGGCTGCGCAGAAAGAATACTTGGATTCTTCAGATTGCAATACCAGTGCCTTACCTTTAAATGTAGATGAAGTACGTAAGCTGTGGGCCACTGGAGTTGTGGGAATCAAAACTCCTAAGTCTCTACAGAGACTGGTGTTTTTGGCTGTGGGAATCAATTTTGGTGTTACTTCCAGAGATGACTTGCGTGATTTAAAACCTGACATGTTTGAATTTCACATTGACGAGAAAACAGGCCTTGAGTATGCGGCATGTAAACTGGACGAGTCAACTTCAGCTCAGCTGAGGAGTAAAAGATATAAATGTACTGGAAGGAAAATGTTCAGTGTACCAGGAAGTCTGCAATGTCCTGTTGCAGCATTGAAATTGTTCCTTAAAAGGAGGAATCCTGCTTGTAGTGCATTTTTTCAAATACCAAACCGTGACTTTGCAACAAGTGGAGTGTGGTACAGGTCACAAGCCGCTGGGCTTAACTGTTTGTCTGGCATGTTAAAAGACATGTCACATGAAGCACTCCTCCCGATGGATTATTCCAATCACAATTTGCGAGCCACACCTCCTATTGTGTTATACAAGGCAATGGAGGAGATAGCAACTCTACGACCTACAAGAATCATCAATAATGCAATTCTGAACGACAAGATTGCATTAAGTAGTCCAGCACCTCCACTGTGGAACTCAGTGACGACCTCACCAAGTATTCCATCAGGAAATGATATCACAAATCACACAGTTGTGCCTGTTGTTGAATCAAATACTATTCAGGCACCCTCTAGAGACGCAAGCACCATTGCCAATGGGAGCAATCCATCTCAACACTCCCCCAGTTTAAATGTTCCTCAGAACTTGCATCACGTGTTCTGTATTCCTCAGCAATGGAACATTCAAGACATCATCAGAGCTGTGAACTCAGGAGATGCACTTGTGATCACAAAACAATCAAGTAAAACAGAGGTTCAGCCCCATGAGAATGGGGACATAACACAATCCAGAGATGCTCATCAACAACAAGCTAGTGAGGTGTGCCATAATGTTGGACGTGACAGATCTGGTCGTAAACAGGTATATATCAGTAAATGTATATAGACATGTAAAAGGTGACAACTTCAACAACAAAAACAACTTTATTTGTAATAAAAGAATAAAAATTATGCTGTGGAACTTTAATTTACAATTTGCATTCGAGCCTAGTGGTTTACCAGGCTGAACAGGGCTGAAACGAGACCTTTGGCATAGATAAGGCAAGATCTTACTAGGAGCTGCAAGGGGCATGCCCTTCAGAAAATTAGAAACTCTGAAACAAGTTTTTATACATTTTGTATAATGTATTTCTTAAAAAAAATCAGTCTTGTTCAACTCGGGGCTATTTTCTTAACTTAGCATGAAAGAAATCTAGATGAGGCAAGTGCCTTGTCTTGCCTCTTGATAGTTATGGCCCTCCTGAAGCTTATCCTGGTTTTCATAGCATGATGCAACTAGGTATATTTCCACTCCCTCCTGGATGGGATGCTATTCAATACCCCATTCCTTCTATAGCGTGCGCCTGCAGGGAATCACAGTAGTTGTATTCAACAAATCATGTGCAAGACTTAGAAACATGCATCGTTGCTGAGTCTCGCACATGGTTTGATGAATACAACTACCGTGATTCCTTGCAGGCGTGCGCTATAGAGGGAATCGGCCATTGCAGGGTTACTCCCAGCATTAAGTTTGCTGGTACTCATTTATACACCTGGATGGAGGGGTAAAGTGTCTTACCCAAGAACACAATGCAGTTTCCTGGCCAGGGCTCAAACCCAGACCACTTGATTTGAATTCCAGTGCACTAACCATTAGGCCACCATGCCTCCCCCAAGACATTTTCATTCCCTACATTAATCTCTGCAGCAGCAAGAACACAGGATAAGACTCTTATCAAGATCTTAACAAAAAGATCTTTGTACATTCTTCTTACTGGTCTCCATCACAGTGGGGAGAATTTGCTCAATAACTGGCAACTTTTCTTTGATTTGTATTAACTTCCATGGTTCTTTTTGTATATGAAATAATTTATGCAGCATTTTTTCACTGTCTGCATTTTAGTGCATACTGGTGCAACTTAATGCTTTGTATCATTGACAATTGATGATTTGATATCAAGCTTCTTTTTATGTTTTCAAGCCTGAGCCCAAACGGTTACGTAGAGACCCAGAGGTGATCAAAGATGAATCATTCAAGGTAAGAATACTCTCCTCAGTTGCACAACAACATAAAATGAACATACAAATTTAAGTTTGCAAGGGCTTACCTGTGTCACTACAACACTCTAAAAACTGTCCCCCCCCCCTCATTTCCTGCTAGACACTCAAAACAAATGCGCCATTTCCTACATCTCTGAAAATATGTCATGAAATCATGAAGCACAGAACAAACCACTTTATCATTCTTTTTCCTCACAGAGCAAAGTCTTGCAACTGTGAATGTGTTTTAACTTTTCAGTCACTTGCAACCCCCCTGTGTGGCTATCAAAATGAAAGCTATCAATTTGTACTTTCTTGTGGTAGTTTTTGGTGAATAAAAGCAGAGTTGAGTAGTATTAGGATATACAGGGAAGTGAAAGATGATAATTGGTGTATTCCAGGTTGAAGATTCCTATGTGAAGGCAATAAATGGTATAAAGACAGGTCTTCAAACCTTGGATAACCTTGTATCTAAACAGCAGCCTTCCAACCAAGTTATTCAAGAGTTGTCACATATAGGTGACAGCATTCAAGACCTTCTGCAAAGGATGAACTCAAATGAAAATAAACAATAATATATTAGAGTTTATTTCCTTGGAAGCTGATCTGTCAAAATATATTAAGAAAACTAACCTGCCAAACTGCAAACCAAGAGGCTTTCACTGCAGTTTATTTTTTGTTTACTGGTGGTAGTAAATTCTTATTAAGTTTTCTTATCACTCTTACTTGGCTAGTTGTGGCAAAATTTTAAGGGAGCCACCTTTAAGTGAAACTTGGACAAATATGTTCGAGTTGTTTAAATTGATTCAAAGTATTTATAGTGGACCTTAGATGTAAAACAAATACAAGTATAAGAGGACTCAACTGTCTTTAACTAAAGTCTTAAGCCAAAAGTTTACAACCGTATGTCCACTTAAATCTAACAAAAGAGTTTTTTAATGAGATGTAAGTTATTAATATGATGGCCACATATGTGGTATAAGTTATTTTTACTAACTCGTTGTTTGTATGGGTACTTGGATCATAGAAACACATCAAAGCTTTTTACCTCAAAGGTTCGTGAAATTTACAGTTTTATATTTATTGCCTTGCCTTGCACTTGCATTTCTTAAGATGTTGTCAGTTTCATTATTTATTAATTAATTGCAAGAAGTCCCTTTAAGAAAGGTTCAGCGTAGAGATTTTCTTGAATTTCTGATTGAGTTTGTTAGACAACGTTGTTATGAACATGTTTGCAGGATAAATAGAGGTGCAATATATTCATGAGTTTCTATTGTGAGGTGATTTCCCTTACATTTTAGAATCCCTTTGTCCAACACATATTTTAATAGCTTTCCAACTTTGTTACAAGTGGTTCATTTTCAAAGAAATCGCACACGGCTCACATTACTCAGTTTTGACAGGTTTTTAACTACTTGGAAATTAGGTCTAAACACCCCCAAGACGAAACGCCCCTGGGAGTTTTACGTGGAAAAAGCTTACTTGAATACTTAAATACTCGGTGTGACACGTTTTTACAATGAGAAATATACAGCCAGTTCTTTTCCTTGAGGGATGTTGCTTTCTAGGCTCGATTTCCGCCACCTCCTCGAGTCCGGTCTTTGTCCCTCCCCGCTTTCGAAGGGAGGAGCGCGGGCTCATTTTCCCGAAAAGCGGCTGGAAATCGAGCCTAGTTGCTTTCTTACGTGAATTAATTATTTCTTGGGGGCATTTTGACCGGTTACCTTTTTACTTATTCCCACATGTAACTTAACTTTTACTCTTTGAATATTCTTCTTTGGTGATGTTGTGTTTCATGTTCACCTTAATTAAAGCTTTGATGATTTTATATCGTCCAACTTGTTGATTGTTTCTTTACTTTGGGCCCAGTAAAGATTTCGAGAATAAGAGTTACAAAATTGTATGCATAATTACAGGGTTACCTTATTAGAGGAATATAACGAAGTATTTTAACAACGCGAACAAAATGTACGCGTAATAAAATTAACGCGAATTGTCAAAAATTTATGTTTACATAATCCTCTTCGCGCCTAGGAGGCACATAAGGCTGAGACCAGAGATTTCCATTGCTCCCTTTCCATGGCTACCTCTCAAGTTCTTTCCACGTCTTCCCTGCTGTTCATTTCTGCCTCGATCGTCCTCCCCAAGTCTCCCGTGGACGTCCTCCCTCCCACTATCCGGTGTCCATCAATCAGTCGTGTGCACCGGCCTCCGAACTGCCCAGCCACCTCCACTCTGCTTATTACCATGGCGATGTCCCGTTGTCCTGTCGAAGAGTTCTGGTGATCCTGGCAGATCGCACCCGGAAGGACCGAGAGGGCCGACCCCCAGCCCCGGCACGACTGGCCCAGGACCCACTCGTGACAGGATGCGAGACGCGGTCCACCGGATGCCAACCTCCCGTCCCACTCCCCATCTCATCTCCAACTCCACTGGACGCTGATGTCTGATCTCTCCGCACGCCAGTGGCAGACGAGCAGCACCAGTAGAGGACCTACGCCACCACGGCAGAGATCTCAGCGAGACGTAGCGATCCCCGCTCTGCGCCCAGCGCACTGACTGGGAGACGGACGCCGACCCCGCCCCGTGCCACACTGAGAACCCGGCCAAGGCAGAGGAAGGGACCGGCGGACGGACCGGCCACCAACACGGCGCCACCCGGCGCCGAGTGCAGACACGAGCCAGAAGAGACGGGCCCGCAGGTGAGTGCACCGGGAGCGCCCCGCACCAGCCAGGGGCCGGCATCCAGATTTGAAAAGTATATAACCAATCTGTTATATGTTTACATGCATTTAATTAACTCGAATTCTCGTGTGGTGTGTGCTTACATGCAGTTAACTAACGCGAATTTGTTGCATAGTAATCTTTATAGCAAGCTGCGCTCTTCAAAAGACAAAACAAGAACGTCCAACATCAGAACTTGAGGTTTAATTCCGATAAACCATACATAACAAAGATATTTAAACAGACCAAAAAGTGACTAATATTCAATGCATGGGTCCATGATCCAGGGATGGAATACATCCAGTCCTGGCGCTTTCTTCTGCCTCTGCTATCCCTGCAGCTTTGACGGAGAAGTAGATGACGTGTTAACACAACTTACCCGGTGTCTTAGAATAACAATGCTGTAAAATAGAGTGATTTTAATTAACAAACATTAAGGTACATTAAATTAACGCGAATTTTTGGAATTCGCGTTAATTACATGTATCGTTAATTTCCTATAATAAGGTATAAGGAAATGTTACCGAGTAATCGTGTTACAGTTCAGATGCCAACTGTTTGTACAAGCTGACCTCATCAACCCTTCAAGCTTTCCCACTTTCGAACTCAATTTCGACCCCGCCCCTGATCGCTTGGTAGCACAGGCTACCCAGACATGTAGCATCGCTTGGTAGCACAGGCTACCCAGAAAAGTGACAGGTCTCTTACGCCTCTCCACTGCTAGTGAATAAAATAAACTCAAAAAGGCCATAATATGAGATAATAACTTTATTGAAATCATTGGGAGCCGCCACATAACAGCTCCCGTAAAGAATCTTTGCAAACAATTCGTACATTGCAATTAAACACAGTACTATTAAAAGGGCTTGAGCTGAAGACGTACCAAATAATATACAGTTAACAAGAAAAAGATATCACTGCCGTCCATACTTCACGATTATCAAAGAATATTGTATTACAAAGTCCACACTGCTGTGTGACGTCATTCTAAAACAATCCCGTGAGCATTTGCTTTGCGACACTGAGTTTCCTGACACGTTGAATGTTATCTGTACCACGCTTACACAAACTGCCTATCTGACCAAATTCGCTTCTCTCGTTAAACACATCTGTTTTCTTTCGAAGTTGATAGATGAGCTGCAAGATAAAAATAGTAAAAGAGAGCCGGAAAAAAAGAAGATGCACATGACACGAGCATGGGACAAAGAAAATCGAGCCCCGACGGGACGAACCCTGCCCCAGATACCGGGGGCGCCACCCGAGCCGAGAGACCGACCCTGTCCCGCCTGTCAAAACATCACAATTACCGAGCAAAACCATCAACCACTGATGAATTCGACATGCTGACCAGCAGAGGGACGCGTGCCACAACCTAGTAAATGGCCCAGCCACACGAGCCCGAGCTCAGGGAGAGCGCCCCCGGCGGGGGCCAGGGCGACCGCGGGGACCAGAACTTGTCCCATGCTCGTGTCATGTAGAACATCTTATCTTTATTAAGATAAAAATACATTACATGATCCACCATTTAGTCTCTTAAACGGGGGAAAAAGGGAAAATGATATCCACGGAAAACGGGATGTTAACATTTAGTTCCTAAGCTCCTAAGGCGTCGACACGCTCCTTAGCCCTAAGACACTAAGTAAGAACCATACTAGGAAGATCTAAACTAAACTAAACTAAACTGATCTAAACGAAACTTTAGGCGGGAGTTAACATAAAGTTCTTTTTTCTGCCGCTTTACGTGTTGTTTTTTTTTTGGAAATATCCGTCACTTATTAAGCAATGAAAAAACCCTATGCTCGTCCCATAAATCTATGTTTAGGGGTGCTGTGTAAATATTTTGGTGATTTTTGGAGATTTTTGGGAGGAGATAGTTTTTCTTAAGAGTGGTAAAATTTAGAGAAATAAGAAAATAAGAAATATTGAAGATTTGATGTAGTTTTAAAATTAGAATTTGATGTTAAAGATTAGTAGACGGACACCAGACAGTCCCCTTACAAACTGGAGTGCTCTTGCGTGGGGGTCAACTGTCTGTTAGTGTTCCAAAAATAATTTTCTTCCTTTTATTCCTCTTATAAATTACTATAGATTTCACTAAAATTTACGTTAAGTCCCCCCTTAACTAAACAAACAATTGTAACTAAACTAAACTACAATGGGCGTCAAAAGTCTTGAGACAGTTGGATGAAATTGATACTAATTTAAAATTCCCGTTTTTTCACCTTTAATCTACTGCCGCTTCTGAACCACTCCCCCTCCCCCTTTTCAATGTTGTACCAAACGAGGCAGTCTCGCAGATAACAAATACAACATTGTTTCGGGGGGAGGGGGTTATATTGAAGGGGTGAGGGGCAAATTTGTCCAAGGTACTCAAAAAGTGCCGACTGTCTCAACACTTTTGGCGCTCATTGTAGTAGCCTGTGTTGAGGCTGCTACTCCTGGGATGGTGCTGTGACGTCATTTCGATTTAGCGGAAGATGTTGAGATGTTTCCTTCAGTAATGACAATAATGGCAGAAGTTCTTTGTTCTATTTGTTTGGTTTTATACTAATGTTCCACGAAGGAGAACATATCTTCGTTGTTTTCGCTCTCCCCGGGTTCGGTTTTTTTTTCTTTTTTTAAGCTTCAGCGCGCAAAAAAATTTTTATTTCCCCCCCCCCCCCCCCCCCCCCCCCCCCCCCCTTGTTAGTGCATGTGTCTTACCGCTAAGAACTCCTCAAAATCGATAGCACCAGAGCCATCCTTGTCAATTTCATTAAAATACTGCTGCCGTACCGAGGGCTCAGAGCGGTCACCAAGGTCATCGAGAACTTGCATTCTAAATAAAGTTATCAATACATAACTCATAATGGCGTTGAAATGAGTACTTTATTCTTACTAATTTTCGCGATTTCAAAATAATCGCGAAATTTAGTACGCGCGAAAAATATATTGCGCGAAATTTTACCACGCGAAAATTAATACCATATTTTATATCAAAACAATAAAAATGTTAAATATTTGGAACTGCAACTATCTACCTTTAAAAATATGACTAGCACCCTTCCTCTGAAAACTGTTTCGTCTGTAAATTGTTCAAAACCTCTTTAGTATAGTCACTAAAGTTTCGTTTGCAGGCCCTTAAGTTACATTGAGTCAGACCTTGTGTATTTCCAGTGGTTCCCAGTCTTTGACGACTCATCCATAAAAACTGAAAAATCGCGAAATTTAATACATTTTTTCGCTATTTTTTTTTGCAGTCGCGAAAATTAATACTCGCGAATTTTCGCGAAATTAAGTACGCGCGAAAACTTGTAAGAATAAGGTAATTACCTCTTTGTCTATCTACAACGTTGCGCAAATACCACGTTTGTGACATTAAAGACAAAAAAAACTACAGTAGACTTACAGTGGATTCCCGATTTTTCGAACTTCCAAGGAGGGTCCTGGGGGACGGAGGTATAAAATCCCATTTCCCATCTAATTGTTTTCCCTATTTTTTAAATCCCATTCCCAGTTCTATTGTTTATTTGTTTGTGATTCCCAGTCCCTGTGACCCAAATCTCATTTTACCCGGGGAAAATTTGCCCAAATCCCAGTTCCCACTTTTTAAAACCCTTCAGGCCTCCCTCCAAGGGAAACAATAATTGGTTCGAAGAATCGGGAGTTTGAAGGGGGTAAAACTGAAAAAACTGCTGTGTTCGACTGAGCGAAGCATGTCCGAGGAGAAAAGACTTTTAGTACAGTATTTTAACTCAAGTCGAGAAATCGAGGGTTCGAGAAATTAGTATTCCGCTGTAATCAAATCGTTTGAATGTGTTACTCGAGGGTCTGGCTGAGGGTACTGGAATCTCAGGTATCAGTAACATTTTCGGTGATTTCTCAGCAAACAGTTAAAATTTCACTCAAGCTTATTTCTCGGCTATCATTGAATTTTGCAGTTCTCAGATATCAATTAAAAATGGCATCACTTCTCATCTGACAGTTAAAATTTTCACCAAATGTCAGCTGTCAGTTAAGCCTATCCACGACCGTCTTACTCCGAAGCGCCTTCGTGCCTCATATTCGAATGCTCCTTCTTGAATAAGGGAAATGAAACCTAAGAACGCGTTATAAAGTCCTGTCAGGAATTGGTGGCAAATACTAGAGAGGTCAAAAACTTCCAAATATTTTTCTAACTTGAAATAACAAAAATAAGTATAACAACAACACCTGATTTTCAGTATCTCAATTGAATATTTATTTTTAGAAATGCACTTTCCGCGAAAATAATATTGCTGCAGAACTCCGCACGTGGACGAAATGAAGACGCAACTGGTCGAAGATGTCTTTTAGACCTGTGTCAGTAAATTTGCCGACATGGTACTAGCTCAGTAACATCAATAGCTTGTGAACAGGCTCCCAAGTGGAGCTGGGCGAAAAATAAATCGGCGAGCGATGCGAGCCGAGAAGAGCGAGCGAGGCAAGCTGAGCGTGGTCTCGAGGCGGCGCGTGGCCTCCCACGCCCCGTTCTCGGCTTGCTTGAGTTGCTTCGCTCGCGTATTTGTTTGTTCTTCTTTTTACACCCTGCCTTACTCGGGAGCCTGTTCGCAGGCTATAACATCAATAACATCTATACAGTTGACTCCCAATTCTTGGTTTTCACGTGACGTCATCAAAATTCTAAAATCCAGATTCGCAAGGCCCCTGAGTTTTTATCCTTCACTGGCTATTAGAAGTCCTTAATACATATCCTGTTGAAGGTTTTAAGCTCGGTAGCATCCGCCGTCTTTAAGACAGAGCATTTTGACTTTCGGAGTTTCACGCCACACGACATCAAGATGGCCGCCAGAAGGCTGTCACGTATGCTTGAAAAAATGCCTAATCCTGAACATTTGTTTTTTTGCTAGAAGTGTTCATCTGAATGTTTACTTGTTCATGATGGTGATCTGACCGCTTTTTGTAGCAGAAGCGAATGCCAGATGTTTTTGTTGATTGCCGCCATGTTGGAGCCCAAGCAGTTGGGCTCCAACATGGCGTCTCCATACTGTGCTCTCTAAATTTGCGTGAAACATTTTGATGGATAACTCGAGTACTGGAATACCATACAGACCTGAGGCATGGACAAGTAGTCTATGTAGTAGTTTTTTACAACCTGATATATAATTTTGATTTATTTGACTCAATAGTTTTGGATTTATTTTTTCGTGGCGTGACAGTGAAAACCACTTATAGCTCGAACCTTCAAGACGAAGGTTCGAGTCATTGGGTGCGGATTCGAGTTATCGGATTAAAAAAAGTTACAAAGTGACTTGAAGGGGAATCCAAAAAAGGTTTGAATAAGCGGAAAGTTTGAGTAATCGAGGGTTCAAGTTATCGAGATTTGACTGTATCTGTATATTTTATAGTTTTTAAAAAGGAACATATTTAATAATAGCGATACTTACAATTCCTTGAAATCGATTATTCCATCTTGATTCAAATCAAACGTTTGGAATTGTAATCTTAAATCCACTATATCGCCTTCTTTAAATTCTGGAAATTCCTCTATTAAAGATCGGAAATCTTTTTCACCCATTTCTGAAAAAAAAGAAAAAAATGCAATAGAAAAAAAGCCCGATGTCGGCAAAAGTGATCACTCCGCAAAGCAATGAAAGAAGAAGATATCTAGCTTTTTATTTTTTCTAATAAATAGCCAAAGTTGCCAATTGTGAGATAAAAAAAAGTTGTATCAGGAAACGGGGCAACAATAGACTATACCGCTTCCATGTCCCCATTAGTGGCATGTGATACTGTGAGTGACAGTGACAGTGACAGTGACAGTGATAGTGACAGTGACAGTGACAGTGACAGTGACAGTGACAGTGACAGTAACAGTAACAGTAACAGTAACAGTGGCAGTGACAGTAACAGTAACAGTGACAGTGACAGTGACAGTGACATTGGCAGTGACAGTGACAGTGACAGTGACAGTAACAGTGGCAGTGACAGTGACATTGACATTGACAGTGACAGTGACAGTGACAGTGACAGTAACAGTGGCAGTGACAGTGACAGTGACATTGACAGTGACAGTGACAGTGACAGTGACAGTGGCAGTGGCAGTGACGGTGACAGTGACAGTGACAGTGACAGTGACATTGACAGTGACAGTGACATTAACAGTGACAGTGACAGTGACAGTGACATTAACAGTGACAGTGACATTGACAGTGACAGTGACATTAACAGTGACAGTGACAGTGACAGTGACAGTGACAGTGACATTGACAGTGACAGTGACAGTGACAGTGACAGTGACAGTGACAGTGACAGTGACAGTGACATTGACAGTGACATTGACAGTGACAGTGACAGTGACATTGGCAGTGACAGTGACAGTGACATTGACAGTGACAGTAACAGTGACAGTGATCAGTGGCAGTGGCAGTGACAGTGACAGTGACAGTGACAGTGACAGTGACATTGATCAGTGACAGTGACAGTGACATTAACAGTGACAGTGACAGTGACAGTGACAGTGACAGTGACAGTGACATTAACAGTGACAGTGACAGTGACAGTGACAGTGACAGTGACAGTGACAGTGACAGTGACAGTGACAGTGACAGTGACAGTGACAGTGACATTGACATTGACAGTGACAGTGACAGTGACAGTGACAGTGACAGTAACAGTGGCAGTGACAGTGACAGTGACATTGACAGTGACAGTGACAGTGACAGTGACAGTGGCAGTGGCAGTGACGGTGACAGTGACAGTGACAGTGACAGTGACATTGACAGTGACAGTGACATTAACAGTGACAATGACAGTGACAGTGACAGTGACATTAACAGTGACATGGTGACAGTGACAGTGACAGTGACAGTGACAGTGACAGTGACAGTGACAGTGACAGTGACATTAACAGTGACAGTGACAGTGACAGTGACAGTGACAGTGACAGTGACAGTGACAGTCACTGTCACTGGACTGGGACTGGGATTGTAGACAAAAAATAGGCTGTGAAATGGGATTTGGTACCCCCCCCCCCCTTTCAGGACCCTCATACTGGAGCATCGCAGAGCGTGCGCCCGAATACATTACATTTTGTGCTTACAGTTGAAGTTAACTTTTCCCGTTGCTTTGTGCCAAGAGTTGCTCTAACCGTAGACAGATAAAAACGACAGTTCCTTACCTTGAAATTTTCTTCTGTTTACCGCCGATCGCCTTCTTTCTTGAAGTAATTTTTCCCAATAATGCTCTTGAATGTTTTGAAATTCTGTGTTTTTTAATTCATTTTCGCCGTGTGTTTTTCTTGTCCCTGTAACAATCAATATAAGCTTTCAGTCATAAAGTAGGTTGAGTTATTCAACTTTGACTTCTTTAAAATTTTAGGGTTATTAGGGGTTTCGTCCAGTTTCCTTACAGTAAACTATGATTTTCTCAAGTGGATAATCTTAAATGAGCTATGTCACCGGGATTACACAGATTTTTGGTCTAAACTGTTCTGAAATTAGTCGTAGGCAACTTAACCCTAAATAAACAGTATCTTTGAACATCTAAAGGAAGCTACGGCTATAAATATCGATATTTCGAAGAGGCACGGAAAACGGAAACAACTTGAAAACGTTTGCCTAACTTTTTCAAATTGCAATCCGTTTCCATCCGAGCCATCTGCAGCCAAGGATGCTCGTTAACAGTTTCAGTGCTCTATTAAATATAGCAATTTTTAATAAAAATAGAGTATTATTAAAATGTTATCTGCGAGACAACTATAAATTTTGGCTGTTCAAAAATCTGTTAAAATCTGTGACATATTCGATTAAGCGCCCAACCTCGAATAAGCGCCCACCCTAAAAGTAGGAAAAGTAATAAGCGCCCAGCCCGAATAAGCGCCCACTCTCAAGGTCCAAAATAAAAGCGCCCAGGGCGCTTAATCGAATAAATACGGTAGTCCCTTTAAAGTATCTGAGACTTTTCCGCTCCCTGCTCGAAACATTTAATATGTCGGGGCAGAATAGATTGTACTTTTGATGTTTAGCTCATGTGATTTCATAAATTGTTTTCGCTTCTTTGTTTCGAGGAAAGGAGAGTGAATATTAGAGTAGCTAAACTGGTTAATTTAGATTTGAACTCACGTAAAATCCCAGGGGGGTACTCCGGCTTGTAAATGACGGGGACGATCGAATGGAGGCAAAACTCAGGACCCAAAAAAATCCCTGAGTCTTCCGACATTACCCCAAAAAATCCCTGGACCAAAAATAAAAACCATAAAAATGCCAGGCCGTGCCGGGCACTTTAGTTAGTTTTAATAACCAAAAAATCCCCTATATTAATCAAGTCACCCCAAAAAATACTTGCCAGATTTTCCAACCCAAAAAATCCCGTAATCGAATGCAAACCCAAAAAAATCCCGATCATCCCCGTCATTTACAAGCCGGAGTACCCCCCTGGGCGTAAAATATGCCAACCTTAAACATATCGTGAAGTATACGTTGTGGTTCAATTTTTCCCTTGGTATAATTTGGTATTTTTCTTTATTTTATATTCATTATCATATATTACCATGCACTAGAACAAACGAAATTACCAAAATTGTACCAAGGGGAAAATTTGAACCACAACATAATATACATGCTAGACATTTGGCAACAGAAAAGTGTTCACAGACAGCAAAAAAGCAAATGCATGTAAATTGTATTTTTGCTTAAGCCTGGTTTTCACTAGCGACGCAAGCACAAGCTCAAGAATAACAGCTCTTATTTCACCGCGAAAACGGCTTCCACTCAAGCAAAAGCACAAGCGCATTGCATTTTGATGCTTGTGTTTGTGCTTGCGGCAAGCACAAGAACAAGGATGAAAATTTGTCTTTTTTGCGTGATTGGGCTTGTGCTTGCGCTTGTGCTTCCGTGGCTAGTGAAAACCAGGCTTTAGCCGAGCGATTTTATGTATAACGGATGAATTCATTCAATTTTGTAGAATAAATGGCGTTTAACGGAACGTATTTCTTACCCGTTATATTAAAATAAGCATTTGGCTCGTAGATTATCGGGCTTCTTGTGATTGGATAGCTCGGAGCACAACCCATGCCGTATTTTAAGGCGTTAACCAAGGAAAACTCAAACTATTATAGGACAAGTACATTTTGCTACGCCAGAATCTCGATATTAACAAAACAAACTCGTTAGTTATACGTCATAATCACTTTATTACATCAGTGTCTGTGGAGGTGATGGTATTTTAAAAATCGAGAAAAATAACGGTTGTTTAGAAAATTGCTTGCCGTTAAGGGATCCACAGGTTCCTTTTACACAGCCACTTTTTTGTATTGGGTTTTATCCCCGCCTCTTTTAAAAAGCTAGCAAACAAACTATATCTACATACAGTAGCTAATGTAAAGCGCGCGCGCGCGTGCCATGGCGTTATGGAAATACTCGGGATGCTTTTAGAACGAGAAAAGCTGTAGAATCAAGAGGCGGGCGTTTCCATAGCTGTTTCAAACTGTTTAAAAACAAAATGTAATGCAAGGAAAAAGGTTATCTATAATGTAAAAAGCTCGAAATAATTTTTTATGTTCTCAGTTACAATAAACGGATTTACCCAATCACAACGCGGGGAATATCGGTTCATTTCCAAAAAGAGGATCTAATTCATACATGATGTGGACTCTGACAATGTTTTACCGCGAGGTTTAAAAGTTAAGGTCGGGACACACTAGGCGACAAGTCGCTACAACATGTTGCCTCGTGTGACATGGTGCATTTTTGCGACAATCTTTGTCCCTGCGACAGAATTTTGTCGTCGCGATCAGTCGAACGAATTCAAACCAGTTTGATTTCGTGCGACTGATCGCAGCGACAAAATGAGCGAAAACAGCGTTGTCGCAGCTATCCTGCGATCAGGCGTCCGTAGCGTGTGCACACTTCTGCGACAAAATACAAATCAACCAATGACAGAGCGTCTGGTATTTTCGCCATATTGAATTAAAAAACTAGTTCACATTCCCATTCTTCCAAATTCGCTGCGAGTCACCGAACAAGCGCCTTGTCGCAGCGACTTGTTTTGAAGCAGGGCACACGGAGCGACTTGTTGCAGAGACCTGTCGCTGCGACTTGTCGCCTAGTGTGCCCCGACCTCTAAACCTCACCTCTTTTCAACATTTCAAGGGAAAAGCGCAACAGGGCGAGGTCGAAGTTCTAACAGTAACTTCAAGGAAACGAGTTAAGAGTTTCGAAAGACAGTGTTCTTGGTTTTGAGAGAAAACAACAGAAAACATACAACAATCCGTTTGACAAGTTTTTAATTCAGTTAACAACAGTCTGATATGTTTAACAGTACATGATCAGCTATTCTGCTCACTAGACATTAATTTAAAATCGTTACAGTCATGTATTGTGGGGTGGAGGAGAGACTGTAAAATGTCCTAGCGAACTACACGCGTTGCAACGAATTGTCACTGACAAACGAACTTAAGGGATCAAGATCGGCAAATAGAAACACTTATCTCGTTTCATGCACAATTACTGTGGTACATCACAACTCACGACTATTCAATAGATCGCGTGACGCGGGGGGTAAACAGTCGCTTCAAATTTTACACAAAATATATATACTAAACAAGTACGCGCCGCCCTGGCGCCGCCAAATGCTGAAGGCCAACAAGTAATTTTAGCGACATTCTCTTGCAATTTTTTGCACAAAAATGTTACATTGCAATTTTAAGAGCGTTTTTGCGCGTATCGCACCAATGTTGCAAGTTAAGACAACATGCTGCACAAAATTGAACTTCTGTCAAGTTCGTGTAGCATGTTGCCACAACTTGCAGCACGAGTGGTAATACGCGCAACAGCGCTTTTAAAATTGCAGTGAATTGCCTGAATGGTATTTTTTCAAAGTGCTTGATCATTAAGGCCGATTTGTATTGATAATTTATGTCCGTGCCATTCCACAACTGTGGTGGAGATGGTGAATAGCCGGCAAACTCCAGAAGAGTCGATAGTCCTTGGTGAAGCCTCCTGTCATTCTTATACTCTGAAGAAGGAATTGAGAGGAGGAATGCCGACGTCAGTGCCGGAAGCGGAAGTGTGAGTCCCGGAAGTGCGAGTCCCACATGACGCAAATCGGAATCTGATTCTGCGCTCACGGGTCAGGTTAACTCCAGCGCAATTTCTTCTCTTTCATCACAGAGTGCTTGAGCCCGGGTTTATTATGTTTCGTCCAACAGCTGTTGTTCGTGTTAGTCCCAGCTTTCTCGCTCCTTGACGAATTCTTCTATTTTGGAAAAATAATTCAGCTTCACCACCTCCTGTCGAGCTGTCTCCAAATCTCCTGGAAAGAGAAAAAAGTTGGAGAAGGTTGTTTTAATTTACAGATGAAAAAATCTGTCCAGCGATGGGAGTAAGAAGTTTTGTTATAGACTAGACGACTTTCATAAAATTTGAAAGTTATGACGCATTTTTTAGTAAAGTCGGTAACAGGATTTTTCTTAAGTAATTTGACCTGCTGAAAACGAAAATGCTTGTTACCAAAAATTATTTAGCGATCTTCAGTGTGAAAATGACGTCACAAAAAAGGCACCTAAAATGACGTCATTGCACCGTTAATCCTAACCATAACTTCCAGAATATTAAAGCAATCACAATGAAACTTAGAGGATATATAGTTTGTTCGAAAATCTATCTTTTGTTATACGTCACGTGGGATGATTACGTCACATCACGTGAAAATTACATCATAATGTCAAAACAGGCGCCATCTTGGATCCGCCATCTTGAATTTCAAATTTTTTTCCAAAACGTCAGAAAATCGCCCAAAATTACTGAAAAGTACTCAAAATAAATAAAACGGTGCAAAACAAAAAACCTAAAAAGATTTTGTGTTCTATTAATTTCATTAATAGAACACAAAAATCACACATTTTGGAAAACATTCCTGTCAAAATGTCATTGCCATTGTAATGTCAAGTTCCCCAAACAACAACCTATCCTACCAAATTATTCCCAGATAAATTTTAGATAAACTCGCAAAGTTGGCAGTGTTCGGTTAAATCTTGAAAAAATTATAAGCGTTCAAAGTTAGCGCGGTTACTTCCCCCTCCCACCTTCCCCTACAGGTCTGGATAGGGTTAACTTTGTGGATAAAAATAGGTTCTAAGCCGTATGCACTATATTTGCATCTTTTTATACCAAATAAATTGCCTCCAACCTAGTTCCTGCCTTTTTTTAGAATAGGCCACAGAAAGCATTCCAGGCAACCTGTGGCGCCACAGATATGATAATTGAAATGCTGAATGAAAAATATAATAAATACTGTCGACTTTATAGGCTGTTCAACTGTGGCTAAAAGTTAAAGAAACAACTGAGATCTATACCTTTACCGTTATGGAATCTTCGTTGGGTCTATAAAAAGAAACGGTTTCATTTAAAAAATGCGAACACATTCCTTGGACGTTTCGCTATTAGGAAATAGTTATTTACATCTTTGCCTTATACTTATTCATATTGGCGGTGTTTTTGCTTCAAATATATCTTAGAAGAAATAAAAGTACTGAACAACCAGCTTTATAGGCAATGATAGGGCTTTTAAGTTATCGAAAGTTGGAGCGTTATTCTTGTGCATCGTGTCCCAGAATTTCATCTTTGACGATTCATCTTGCTCCTGTCAAGACACAGTTTCCAACCTTTTGCACCACAAATTCTCTCACCTGTTTTTGCTTTTTTGACCAAGCTCTTCGGTATTTAACAGCGACAGATCGTTCGTGGCAATGCTATAAAGTCAGGTTTGATTTTCTGGTGGCGAAAATACTAATAATTACTTAAGGATGGCGAGCAATAAAGATTCATCCTTCTTGCCCCAATCTTTCCTACCAGGAGTAGACTTGTTGCGGGAAAACTTCTTGGCTCAATCCAAACATTGTGTGTGTAATATCAGCAATCTGTGACAGGGGATTATAGAACAGTGCCGCTCTACTCAATGCTGATTACTTCTTGGATATGTCCACGATCCCTCCTCCTCTTTTCCCTATCTCATTTAGCCATTCAAGACTGTGATCAGCACTGACCTGGTTGAATTTGCTTGCATTCCATTTGAAAAGGAAGTTTCCCTTCATATGGCAACATCGGGCGGAAACTTGCAAGTACAGTCCCATATCCCCTCTCTATGAGCCCGTGTGAGAATTAAGAGGATAGAGTCCATTTCCATGTAGTTCCAAGAAAACGTGAAATTGACCTTTTCTTCGGATCTTTGTGTTACAAATTCGTCGTCAAGGGCATATTTTTCTTTTCCAAAATTTGTAATTTTGTGTTCTATTAATGAAATTAAATTAACATTAATGCAATTATTTTCACCTTTTTAGTTTTTTGCAACGTTTTATTTATTTTGAGTACTTTTTTAGTAATTTTGGGCGATTTTCTGACGTCTTGGGAAAATTGTGAAATCCAAGATGGCGGATCCAAGATGGCGCCTGTTTTGACATCATGATGTAATTGTCACGTCATGTGACGTAACCATTACACATGACGTATTATAAAAAATAGATTTTTGGACATACTATATATCCTCTAAATTTCATTGTGATTGCTTTAATATTCAGGAAGTTACGGATAGGGTTAACGGTGTAATGACGTCATCTTAGGTGTCTTTATTTGTGACGTCATTTTGAGATTGAAGATCGCAAAAAAAATTTTGGTAACAAGCATTTTCGTTTTCAGCAGGTCAAATTACTTAAGAAAACTACTGTTACCAACTTTTACTAAAAAATGCCCCTTCATTTTTCTGAGAATGACTTTACGCAAATGCCGACTAGTCTATTATGCAGAATCTCGCCGTTATGCTTTGAAAGCAAGACGCTTTGCATGCACGTGGCTAAACATGGTTATCGCGTCACATTACTTGTAAATAAGCCTGTCGTTTCCTTCAGTGGCTGCTAATGGCATATCTATGTTGCAACAGGCATAGCCCGAATTTCAGCCGTTTCTAATCATTTTCTGTCAGCAGTAAGCGACCACAGATAATTGCTAAAGTTCAGGCTTCCAGTAGAATTGCAGAGGGAGAGAGAGAGAGAAAAAGTGAGGTCGTCCGTGGGTATCAATCAACACAACGTTTCCAAATCAAATATTTACCTTTCTTGAAAGCGCTTGAAACACTTTGAAGGCACTTCTTCAGATCTCCTGAAAACGAAGATTAAAAGTAACTGACCAGACTTGCTCCTTGTCACTCATTGTTAGAGTCTTACCCTAATATACCTCTGGTTTATGTGAGTGCAGATGAAAATGACTGAGAAACAAATGCTGCTTTGCATGCAATAAAATATATACTAGTTATGCAACGCTTTCGAGTGGTATACTGTGGAATATCCCACTTGTCACTTGTATTTTCTTGGTATACACACTCGCCTAAAGGCTCGTGTGTATACCGAGAAAATACAAGTGACAAGTGGGATATTCCACAGTATACCACGAGAAAGTGTTGTGTAACTATTTTATACCATGCCATAGAAAATACGCTTACTAAATCTCGTTGAGAATACAATCGCAGCGCTGATGGGAAGGTTGGGTTGAATACCGTCGAATATACAACGGCTTTCCTGTATTCTGATTGGCTGTATTTTCTATGGCATGGTATAAATCCCTGTACCCCACTGAGTGTAAGTGAACTCAATCAACTCGGACCAAGTCTAAAATTAGGAACGTTTATCCAGTAGTTCTATTAGTTATGAGTTTTACCAAGGTTTCTTTTTGAGATTTTTTTAACTTCCAAATTTAAAACACTAACCTTGATTCTTAACACGTTACAATATTACTTATTGTATTAAAAGGTACAAACATACCATTATTTTCTTGATAGACTTCCTTTGCTTTCTCATCATCTGATGTAATTTTTTCATATTTTTCCATTATTTCATCCAAGAATACTACGTCTGTTGATATTGCTTCTTCTTCTGTAATTGGCAACCCATGTAAATTTAACTGTGAAGAAAAAAAATACCTTAATTCTTAATAACATTAATAATGACACTCATTAGGGGACATTGGGCTTGGCAATAAATTATAGTTGTTTCTAAGACCATTTCTAAACCCATTCTTTGCTTAATTATCTTTTTAGAAGAGTTCTACATTTGTTGTTTGATGTTTAGCTGTAGGTTTTTCTGCAAATTGAAGTTGGCTCCCAACAAAGAGAACAGAACTAACAAGTTACACTGTTGACATATATTAAAGAATATGGACAAGTTAAAGTTACCAAAAAGCGAACAAGCGATTACTTCTTCAGACTTTTTTTTGGTGACGAGTGAATGAAAACTGTTTCTGCCAGTTATTACTTGCTTGGGGAATAAAGCATAATGTAGGTTGTAATTCGATAATGCAATTTTGTCCTTTTTGTCATCAGCTTTTGTCTTGAGGGGTGGGGGGGGGGGGGGATTTGCTAAAAAATGAAAACCATGCTTGAAAGTTCTGGTTAGTAGAAAATTGGTTTTGGCTAGTGAAATCAAAGGTGTTACTAGCCAATAAGTTAGTAGAAAAGTTAGTCTCAAGCCCTGCACTTTATTTGGCAAATGTGACAGACTAAGTGGGTGTTAATGAGCTGATGCTGACTTACGAGATACAGGCTTCTCTTGAGTGGCTTCAGAAGAGTGTGATAAGCTTCATTTACCAGCGATGACTGCTCTTCAGACAGACTTTTCTCCTCCTATATATGATTAAAACATTATGATGACATTCATAAAATACATACAAAATGTACCACATACAGGGCACGGTATTTGAGTTTTTCAGTCTGGAACAGGGTATTTAAACTCTGTTGTTTTGGTTTGTAACATTTGGTGTAATAATTTCTGGGATCTGAGCAAGGAAATATGTCTGGCATGCATAAGCAAATGTCGATTTTATCTCAAGCATAAGTACAACAACAAAGCAGTAAACTTAAAAATTATGTTACCAAAATTCAGCCTAGCTTATGTGTACCATTTTCCCAATAATTTTTGCGGGCCCAAGAGAGGCCCGCAACCCTAATCTTGACAGTGACCAGCGGATTGCGTTTTACGCGTGCGCGCCACGTTAATAAAAAGCGAACAGAAAACGGAAGTTGAAAATTTTGTTCTTCCACTAAGAACGATCGGAATGCGAAAAATGTGTCAATCACGACAGTTTGTCGTAACACCGGAAGAGAAAATCTGTTCTCCAAGAACGATTGTCACATAAGATCTAAGGCTTCTGTCACATGGAAGATTGCAAACATTACAATTTGCAGACTTGTTTTACGGGTGTTGCTTTTGCGAAAATTTGCTCTGATTGTATCACGCATAAACCACGGCAAAGCGAATGATTCCAACAACGGTTATTCTCAAGAAATTCGTTATAACACTGACAACATAGCGAGTTTATCGACCGAGGAAAATCACATCTCAATTCACACCGCGTGCTCGACTACAGTTCACTAAACTGTCAATCCAACAAAAAACAACTCTGACTGGTTCGCGGCCGGTTAGCCGCAATTAAGTGTGACTTATCATTAATTGCGCCACGTTAATAAAAGGCGAGCACAACATAGCGAAAAGCAAAAAGGACCCCCAACTTTTTGGAACTGGGGGTCCCAAGGACCCTTAACTTTCAAAACTAGTGGGAACTCTGCTAAGGGTTGTAAGAATAGCATGATGTTTTTGTTTTAAAGGGTTCAGCAGCACATCCTCAAATTTTAAAGTGCTTCCCACCCCTTCCCCAGGCCCCTTACACATTCCTTCTCAAGGACTAAATCTTGCATTAGGCAATTTTCAAAGCTGGCTCTGAGACTCAGAGGAATAAAACGAATGAATCACTGACTTAACACTCAATAACAACACGCTTCTTTTGGTATTATTTTTCCTGAGATGGAGCCAAGGTAACATTTTTACATAATATTATTTTGAAAATACTGGTAGTCTGCATTTGATCTACATACCTTATTATAGGAAATTAACGATACATGTTATTAACGCGAATTTCAAAAATTGGCGTTAATTTTATGTATGTTAACTTTTTTACTATAAGCATTTGACCAGAACTTTTCCTAAATTCGCGTTAATTTTATTACGCGTAAATTTTGTTCGCGTTGTTAAAATGCCTTGTTATATTCCTATAATAAGGTAGTATGCAATACCTTGGACAGCTCACTAAACTTATCAGGGTGTAGTTTCCATTGTAGTTTTTTATACTCTTCTGCCAGCTGTGTTGTGTTGACGTCAAATGTCTTGGGGCTACATCAAGAGAATAACATAATTATGGAGAAACAATTAAACGCAATTAACCGAAATGTTATCCAGGAAATATCCATACAAAATGCCCCAAGGATGGCCAATGGAAATTGTGAGTGTAGGTCAAAGATTTTAAATGGCAATGTGAAGTGAAATTGGAATTTCCACAGGGGTAGCGTGTTCGAACTAAAGAAAACCTGTCTGTGGGAGGAGTATGGATATTTTCTGGTACATCTATTTACGAATAGATCTTTTTACCACCGCAACAACCATTTTGATTTTTATTGTTTTGAAAGACATTATGGGATGCTCATGGGACAAATAATTATTAATAACTATTTGCCCCTCCCCTCCCCACCCCCGAGCAACCCATATACCGTATTTTCTTGATTAAACGCCGGGCCCCGAATAAACGCCGGTTCTCCAAGGTAGAGTGGTAAGTAAGCCTTTTAGGCATTTATTTGAGGTGTGATATGCTTTAGGTATGATGTCAAGATACCGTACATTCATGTCACAAATAATGATTAAAACCCCTTTTTTAATAAACGTTTTGCTCAAATAAACTGCACCATTCAAATAAACGCCGGATCCACAGAGCCAAGTTTGAAATAAACGCCGGGGGCGTTTAATTGAGAAAATACGGTATAATAGCCATTTGAAACAAAAGAAATTAAAATGGCCACCATATCGGTAAAAAATGAAGACAGGCAGTTTTTTGGGGGTGGGGGATATGGCTAGGGTGGAGGCATTTGAACAGCTTGCATTTGCTTACCATAGAGGGGGGGGGGAGTAGAATTGACTGATGTGAGACCCCATGTGAGACCAACCAAGAAGTCATCTTATTAAACGATAAACACTGAAATTGCAGTCAGGAATATTCATAACTCAAATATTTGTCTGTCACTGACTATTATCAAACGTTTTTAACAACGTTTGTTTGAAACGTTTGATAACAACGTTTTTTAACAACGTTTGTTTGAAACGTTTGTTAAAAACGTTTGATAATAGTCAGTGACAGACTAATAATTGAGATAAGTCATCTTATATTTGCTTGGACTTGCTTGCATTGAATACTAACCTGTTCATCAGCTCAAAATACGTCGCCTTCTTTGATGGACTTTGAATAATGTTGCAAGAAGGGCAGAAGAACTCTACTGCTGCTTTGATCTCTGCGTTACACTTCCAACATCTTTTGTCTTTCAGCCGTTCACTTGTCGCGCTGCTAGCACACATCTTGTATTGTCCAGTTGGCAGCCATGAGTTTCTTGAGCGAGAAATCGAATTATTTATGGTGCCTCTTGGCAATAAAGCAGCGATCATCGGAATAAATCGTCTACTGGACATGTTGTATTGCTTATAGCTCCACGCAAATAAAAAGACTGTTACAGCAACTGCGGAACCTCAACTTCAACTTGCATCACTTACTAGAGGACATCAAATGATTCTTACACAAAGTACTAATCGTTTCCAGTATGGCCTGGTTCCAAAGGTCAACAAAGATGGCGACGAAAATGTCAAGACATATACTATCTTCTTTTACTTCTCCAAAAAGTTATATTTCTTGTGTTTTGCCTCGGTTAACAAGTCAAAATTGTATAAGAGTGAGAAGACATGTATCAAGCCTCGCTACACTTCCGGAAACACACGAAATGCTTAGGAAAACATGTCGGGATTTTGCGGACAAGGAACTCGCTCCCATTGCTGCGAGTCTGGATAAAGAGCATAAATATCCTGAGGAGCAGGTAAAGAATATGAGACTCTGAAACAATTTGAATTATCACAGCAACATTGTGGTTATGGAACGTTGGTGTACTTGAAGCTTAAGGGTATTAGCTTTGTAAGGTATTAGCTTTATTCTTATGTAATGCACCTATCAATGTTAAGCCCGAGGGGGGGGGGGGGTCGGGCAAGGGGTGGGGATTTTGACATTTTCTATAAAAAAATGTCAAATTCCCCACCCCCGGGACAAAATAATTGGTCAAAATCCCCATGAAATGTGGTCAAATGTCCTTCAAACCTTCATATACGACCCGAAAATCCCTACCCTGGGGCCATCACGTACGATCAAAATCCCTACCGTGGGGACCTACCTCACGATCAAATTCCCGTGGTTAGCCCGACCCCCCCCCCCCGTCGGGCTTAACATTGATAGGTGCATAAGCTTAACCCCATATAATTTCACATAAGCTTAAAAAGTGCAATACCGGTAATATCCTTCAGATATTCACTCTGCAAGTTCTGTTATGTCAGGAGCCCATCAACTGGAGCCTTCATCTCCCATACTAACCCTTGGAGTCAACCCTTTCCCGTATTAATTTATTTTTAGAACTAATCTCCCGGGGTCTCGCGCGGGAGATTTCGCACCTCTGTCAATCATTTGTCGCATTCCGCTGTGGCTACGCAAGCTGTGATATCTAAAATGATAGCGAAACGAGAAGGAAAGACTGCAGAATGTTGTTCCTTGTCGTCCTCTAAATTCAGTATTTCTTCGAAGGAAGACATCAAGTAATGCTATGACTAAAAAACTGCGGAATTTTGTACAGGTCTGTCGAAAAAGTAAGAACAATTATTCGAATCGAAAGGCGCCGAGACCGATCTCGCAACTGCGAAATTACGAATATATTTTGAAAAGAGGATGGATAGGCGCAACAGATCGGTCAATATTATTTGCCGTGTAATTCTTCCGATAAGAAGGCAGCTTGATAAAAGGTTAATCGATTCTAATCGTTGTTGTGAAAAATAAATTTTACTGGGTTGTAAACATTCACACTAAACGAACGTATCAATGGTATATATAAATTTATAAACAAGGTACGCACTTTGGCCTGTACCAACACATTGCAAATCAAATCCTACAAGGCATTCGAAACTCTGAGTGACAATAATTCAGACAAGCGCTAGCTTGTGAACCCTTCGTGGCGAAGACACTAGACAAACATTAGAATAAAAAATATCTAAACAGCCGTTCCGGCTAAACGACCCATTCGGCTTTAGATAGTACAGGCATAGAGTTCTCTTTGGAAACATACAAAGCGAAAGAAATGTACGGGGAATAAAATAAGCGGATCACACGGTCTCTAACCGAAGAAAGATGTAACATTCAGGCCGTTGGCCTGTACGCGTATATTTTTAAAATTGTAAGATGCGCAATATCTCACCTCTGCAACAGCGACTCAACGATCTCTGCCATAATTCCAGTTGCAACTTTAGAAGTAACAAACACATATCATTTTCCTGAGGTTTTATTCGAAGCATGATGATCTTATATTGGCTGGATCTTGGAGCATACGGATAGTCAAAATGTGCATCGAAGTCATCACGTTTGTAGTGTTCGTCGCCGTATCAAAGAACACGCGTTTGCCACAGCTCGGCCCATATTAAATTATTTCTGCTTTCGTTCGGGAATATCTCTTACAAATCCAGCGTCAAATCTCACAGTACTGTTTACGTCTAACACTGCATGTAATTAGTCCGTGCAAACCAGAAATCAATAAGATTCAAACAAGCAACTGAAGCAATTACATATTTCCGATCAACGCCATGACTAAACTGACTTCGTTTTCAAGGACAAAAAGTGGTTTATTAATTAACTTTTAACCGTTATTCATTCACGAGTAAACCAGGCTCTCTCGTCTGTAAAATCAGGAAAGAAGCAAAATTATAAAGGAAAACGGACAGGGAATGTGCGTACGACATTGGCCGCCATTTTTTTTTTTTTTTACATCGTCGCCCTAGCTACGCTGCATGTGGTCTGACCACAGGAGCAATGTTTTCGCGGGAAATGTGTTTCTAAAAATAAAAATATACGGGAAAGGGTTGACTCAAGGGTACAGTACGTATGGAGGCTCCAGTTGATGGGCTCCTGGTTATGTGCAAAATATGCCACCGCTTGAAAATTGCTATAGAAAAAAGTTTATGCATGTAACATTGGCACCAGTGACCCCCACCCCACCCCCAACCCAACCTCATCAGCCATCCCATAGGGCCACACTCTGTTCACACTTGGTGCATAGTACCCTAGTACAATGGTTTGCTGGGCAAAAATGTGAAAATAACTTTTTTCAAGTACCCATGCCAGAATTTGGGTATGGCCATCGTGCCCAAGTACGAGAGATGGGCACCCAAGGGTACTTGGATATCTAGTGTCTGAACATCATTTTGTGCCAGTGTCCAGGCACTAGTACTCAGGCACCAAGTGTGAACATAGCCTAAAGGAGGTGTGGGTACTTGGGGGAAAAGAGAGCATGCCTAGTCTATTTGAGATGGGGAAAAAAAGAGAACAAGAAACAGGTTTTCAAATGTGGCGGAAACCAGGAATTAAAAGTACAGTGAGCAGGCAACTGGTAACTCCCTTGATTTCACAAAATTTTTAATTTCTTCAGATATAACCCTTGCACAATCTCCCAGTCAGTTTTAATATCTGACAATAACCCCCAGGGGGTACTTAATAAAATCTTAAAATCTTCATGAAATTGCTTAATAAGCTATGTTTAATGTTGAACATCACTTTAAACAGGTGAGAAAAATTGGAGAACTTGGCCTGTTGTCAATGGAAGTTCCAGAATCATTGGGAGGTTCAGGATTGGATTATCTGGCATATGCCATAGGAATGGAAGAAATCAGTCGAGGCTGTGCGTCAACTGGTGTTATCATGAGTGTTAATAATGTAAGTATGTAACCTTTTAAACAGTCCTTATTATTTTATAAGAAAGTAAAGTTTACATTTATTTTTACGAATGGTTTGGGGTTTTTCTTTTAAAAATAAACAATGAAATGTACTGTCTCTGTAAGTATAGTATATAACATCCTATAGGATATCCAGAATTTAATGTCAAAGCTTTAATATGAGTGTTTTATTAGTTTCCATTGGTATCTTTGCAGTCTCTTTACCTTGGCCCTCTACTAAAATATGGAACAGATGAGCAGAAGAAGAAATGGGTGACTCCTTTCTGCTCTGGTGAAAGGGTTGGCTGCTTTGCTCTTAGTGAACCAGGTACCTTAAAACATAATTTGTTTTGTTAGTGGACCAAAAAGTAAAAGCTGCATTTGTTTCATTTCTTGACTCTGAAGATGACTTTTGCTCAGGTTGTTGAAACGTCAGTCACCAACCACAGTTCTTTTTGAACTACAGTACTCTCACCTGGCTGATCACACTTTACGACCTAAAGTGTTTAGTATTAGCAATGCAATGGCTCTGTACTTTCTTTTTTTAACAGGTGACATAATCATAAAGTTCTTAATTTAGTATCAAGTCAGTGTTTGTTGTCACTTTAGCCTGCGTAGCTGGCGGGAGTGTCGTGTGCGAGTGCTTGCTTTGAGCGGGCGAAGCCCGCGTGTGTGAGCGGCGAAGCCGCGATCCGAGTCCTCCCCAATTCCCTCGCGGCTCGCTCCAAATTCCTTGCGGCTCCGCGGTTCCCTCTCAAAGCAAGCACTCGCACTCGAATCCCGCCAGCTACGCAGGCTATTGTCACTTTCACCGTAGTGGTACATGAACTGATCACATGCCAGATCAAAGTTCAAGCTGTAATTACCCTTGCACAATGATGAGGCTTAATTAATTTTTTGTGTTTATATTTTAAGACAATGGTAGTGATGCTGGAGCTGCTAAGACCACTGCAAAGTTAGAAGGGGATCACTGGGTCTTAAATGGAACAAAAGCTTGGATCACTAATGGCTATGAATCTGAGGCAACAGTGGTGTTTGCTACTACTGACAGATCAAAGAAACACAAAGGCATCAGTGCATTCATTGTACCCAAACCAACTGAAGGGCTGACTCTGGGAAAGAAGGAAGATAAGTTGGGAATAAGGGCCTCTTCTACATGCTCTCTGATCTTTGAAAACTGTCACATTCCAAAAGAAAATTTACTTGGAGAGCCTGGCCTTGGATTCAAAATAGCAATGGTTAGTACATAACCTTACAGTGACAAATTATGTTAAAAATTTTGATCTGGATGTTTTCATTTGCTGATTCAGTATTCTGCAAGATAGTGGTGTTTTATTGTTTATCTTGTGTTCTTTCTCAGGCCACACTTGATGCAGGTCGTATTGGTGTAGCTGGCCAAGCGTTAGGGATAGCTCAGGTATATTTTCTTTTAAACTGCACTTCCACTGTTTAATGACCTACAAATGTGACATGCTCTTGCCATGCTTTTACAAATGTCATAATTTTTTCTTTAACAAGCGCCAGACTGTCATTCATATAATTGTCAACATGTTTATTTCAGGCTGCCCTTGACTGTGCCATTGACTATGCACAGAAAAGATTTGCCTTTGATCAGCCAATTGCAAGCTTTCAAGCAATTCAGGTAACAAGAGCCTTGCATGCACACTATGTAGAGTTCCTTTCGAAAGTCAAGAGACTAAACCTGTTCACTATGATTATGAAATGTTTGAAAACCTGTGTACTGCTTTCAGACAAGTTCTTTTGAGTTGTATTGTTGTATTGCCGTACCATATTACGCACTATATAGATGAAGCTAGCTGATATGGAGCTCAAGTTAGAAAGTGCTAGGTTACTGACTTGGAAAGCAGCAATGTTGAAAGATGCAGGGGAGAACTACACTAAGGTACTGTGTAACAATTTTGTATTTATTTTTAGATAATGTTGCAGAATTGATCTTTTGAACTAGACATGTACAGGGTTTGGAGTCGTGAATGACCTGTTTCTGAGAAAACACAAGACTGTACACAAGACTGTCTAGCAGACAATACAGTCGGGGGAATAAGTGCTAGTTGAAGCACTCAAACAGTTTCCAAATTATTTTATCCAATCAAAACCAAGTGCGAGTACTCAAGAGTACTCCAAAAGCAATCACACAAACAAATATGTCATATGCTTAGCAACTTCTGGGATGAACACTGCAGGCTTAGTCCAACCTCGGAGGTGGGATTTCATAAAAAATCTGGCACTTATTTCCCCGACTGATAAAGACAATTTATTATTTGCTAAAAAAATACCGTATTGTGCTACATCTGCAGGCAAGTGAAACACCTAGTTGATTACTTTCTCATTGAAGTAAATGTTTTTATTGTAAAATGGGCACTGTTTCGACAGACACTTACATGTAAGTTTTTGAGCCAGAAGCAGCTATCGTAGCCTCCCACGCAGTTGTTCTTAGGGGCGATCGTGTTTCACTCCTCCCCACGAACGGTAATTTTTCATTAATCCCAATTTTTCTTTTCACAGGAGGCAGCAATGGCAAAACTTGCAGCATCTGAAGCTGCTACATTTATATCACATCAGGTACTTTCTATTTCTCCTTAACTTTTTTATCAAGCCCCCATTATTATCACAGCTTCATGTTCATACATGTATGACACTACAATCATCTTCCACTCACCAATGGAGAAAAAAATTCAAACATTGAATGTTTATGTTCAGCACCTTATAACCCTTTTGGAACCAAGCTCAAACTTTGAAATCTCTACACCAATTGGCATACATTTCATTTTGTGTTGGTTCTGAAGAGTTGTGATTACATGACCTTACATCAACACTGCATCTGCCAGATGATAGTTTTCTGTCAGACCTTGGACTAGCTAGTTTGAATTGTCACTGAGCCGTCCTCTCGCTTATCTCCCCACGAGAGGACCACTGACAATTCAGACTATGGACTAGCTTTTTCTGTCTCTTATATTTTCTGGTTTGTGCATCTTTTTCCCAAAGTGTTAAAATGAAGTTTCGGCTAGTTCTTTTAAAGCCTTCATCAGTTAAAACACTGAAGCTGTTACACACGATTTAAAAGAGCAACACATTAAGAGCGTGCGCTGCAAACCCGGATTGCGCAAAACACAAAAGAGCCATTGCTATGTTCGACCACGACTCTAAAGTCTCCTGTCACGTTCACGAAAACAATCACCAATTTTCACAAGCGACTCTTTTTGGAAGCCTGGTTGTCAATTAAGAATCCGCACTCTGGGAACGACCACATTACAGTCCCAGAGGTCTACAAATCCTTGGCACGCGCATGGGTATTGCGCCACGTTCTTTCTAGCCTGCATAGCAGGCGTCTGAGTAGTTTTTGTAGCGCGCGTATTTCCTCGCGCAGCCTTCTCACGACCACGCACTCTTTAAACACAGACGCCTGCTATGCAGGCTACGTTCTTTCTGAAACTTCACACGTTATTTTTGCAGCGCGCACTCTTAACGTGTTGCTCTTCAGTATTTTAACTGATGAACAGCACTAGCCGAAACGTCTTTTGAAAGTAACATAAAAACAGTCAGCGTCAAACCACAAACAAACTATGTCATCTCCTGACTACAATCACACAATTTTTAAACGTGTTAAATTGAAGTTGACCAACATTTTAACAAGAGTTGATGCAAAAACAATGCTTAAAAGTATTTTTTTTTTTTTGTAGTGTATCCAAATCCTTGGTGGTATGGGTTATGTCACTGATATGCCAGCAGAGAGGCACTACAGAGATGCTAGAATCACAGAGATTTATGAAGGAACAAGTGAAATACAAAGAATTGTAATTGCTGGAAGACTTTTGAAAGAATATGGCCAATGATAATTTAAAATATTGAAATAGAGATTTGCTTGGATAAATAATGTCCTTGTTAGCCTTGGTTTTGCTTTTTTTTGTCAGCATTTCAAAGCATTTTAATTTTTAAACTTGACAATGTTGTCCAGTTTGAAAGAAAAAGAAGTTGTTCATTATATATAAAAGCAGGCTCTTTATTATGAGGTGATAGAATTTCACTCTTAAAAATTTAATAACTTCCATGAAGAACTCATTTACACTGGAGATATGTGACCATCACAACAAACATTTTTTTTTTTTCAAAAAAAAAAAATTACATTGACGATTACAGTGAGTACATTCAAACATAATTACTACTAGTGCTTTTTTACAGTGTTTTTTCCTTTATCACAACAAACATAGTTTTCAAAAACAGTTTTGGGAATTTTCTGTAAAAGAACTAAAATATAATTTGCACTTTTGAATGGAATGTTGTTGTTAGTTATTGATGGTGCAGTATTGAATATTATTTAGAAGGCATATGCCAGTAAGTTGAGAAATTTTTATGTACAAAATCTACAGATTTACAAATTGTATGTGTGCTAATTTAATACAGTGTACAGTACTGTTTGATGTACAAATAAAACACATTTCAGATGTAAATATCTATCAACAATTCCTTCCCCTGAGAGTCTTGCTTTAAATAAATAATAAAAAACTAAAAAAGGAAAAAAATTCATGTACATGTGTGTGTTTGAGGATATGACATTATGTTGAGTTTCTTTACACACGGCAGACAAAACAGCTAGACTAGTTGGTCCCAGTATGTGACGGAACACCTTGCGGTAAGAACTCCTGTGCAGCTTCTCTAGCTGATTTCCAGTAATGCAGCTTGATATGCGCTTGTATTGTCAGTGGTGGCACAGGAGCATCTTCCTCATCGTCCATACTTTCTTCACGTTTTTCCTTTTCCTTTCCCTTCTTTTCATCTTTGCTTGACTTCCCACGGCTAGCTTTGCCCTTTGCTGGTGTAGCTGCTCGCAGGTTACCTTTGGATGGCTTGTCAGTTGGATCTGTAAAGAAGGAATATGTAAGAGATCCAGGAGATTCTTAAAATAATGCTACCTTACCTAACAACCTCATGGGAGGTGCAGCGGCTTAACGGTTAGCGCGCTCGACTCAGAGTCGAACGGCCCGGGTTGGAGACCTGGCCAGGGCACTGCGTTGTGCTCTTGGGCAAGACACTTTGCTCTCAGGGTTCCTCACTCCACCCAGGTGTATGATGAAATGATGCTGGGGGGTACCCTGCAATGAACTAGCATCCCATCCAGGGGGAGTTGCAATACAGGGATAAACTCCGACTCTATGGGCCACTTGGCTCGAACACAGACTTAACCTTTACCTAACAACCTCACAACAAAAGCAAGTACTGACCTTTACCAGGCTTTTTTCTGTCACTAGTATCAGACTTGGCACCAGACCCTCCATCTTTCTTGTCATTGTCCCCAGTCTCCTCTCCTCCCTCACAGACACACTCAGTCTCCAATTCAAGTTCTCCTTCCAGTAATGAAGCCAAAGGAACTTGACAAGAACCAAGAATTGAACGTGTTTGTGGAAGCTCAAATAATTCTATGTCTTCTTGTTTATTCTTCTTGCCTTTTCCATCTTTGGGCTGTAAATTGGAAAAAAGAATAGTTTTGTTACATTTTAGAAGAGAATAAAACAGGTAAAACACCTAAAAAAGGGAGTGTATATTTGCATTGCAGTCAGTAGAAAAAAAATTGTATGGTGGTACATTTTTTGAAGATGCATCTCCACTTACCTTCTCCTTTCCTTTTGCTGAGTCTTTTCGCTTCTCCTTACTTGGAGCTTTCTGCATTTTGCTTCCTGGTCGACCTTATGAGAGAAACAATGAAACTATATTTTAAGACAGTTTCCTATTGTTATTTACTTATAACCAAAATACATTCATTACAAGCACTTGCACATGTGAGCAAGGGCCACAGTTTCCACATGTGTTGTGTGGACTCTACTATTCTGTGGCTGTACCATGCTGATGTGTCCCAACAAAGACAAAACTGCTGTCCATGCCTGCCGCTCTGCACAGGGAAATAGGCATGTGCAGGCATGATGATCGCACAGTCTCCATCTTCCCGCCATTTTTTACCATCTGTTGTCACGTGATTAAACAATTTGCATTCACGAGACAACGTGAGCTACTTTTAATCGCTGATGAAGACTGTGCGATACAGTCGAAAGCTGCGCTTATAAACTTTTCAGACCTTGCGACAAGAATATTGTTCGTATAGAAGTTTGTCTTACTTTTTGCTGAGGCTGGTGGCTTGGTTTCTGTAGTATGCAATGCATTAGGATCCTCCAAAACATACATATGTTTGGTTTTTATGACAGTGAAATTAATGCCATCCTGAATAAAGTCTCGCAGTGGGACCAGCAGGCGGGTGTGAAACTTCTTACTGTAGTCAAGTTCTATACCATCTTCATTCCACGGCAAACTTCCTGTTGCAACTGTTTGAAACAAACCTATGAAGAAAAATATCTTGCTGATAAATAAATTGCTGCTTGAAAACAATACAGTAGAACCCCGGTAACTCGAACTCGGATAACTCGAAATAACTTCCATTCCCTTGGACCCACTTTTCAGTCATTTCTTCTCGGTTAACTCAAAAACCCCGCTAATTCGAACTGTGTTTTGTTTCCCTTCAGAGTTCAAGTAACCAGGGTTCAACTGTATATAGTTTTATGTATTATTTAACAATTAGACTAAAAGCCCGAGTTTTTCTATCGCTCATAGAAAACGAGGGCGAGTAGTCTAATTGTTTTAGAAGAAACTCTAAAGGATTGCATTCCAAAACCTACAATATTGTGCACTTTGAAGACCAGAATCAAGACAATTTACCGCTTAAAGAGCTACTCGCGCGCGCAACTGTTTTCTATCGGCAAATAGAAAACAGTGGGAGAACCAATCAGATTTGCGGATTTCCAATAGAACACAGCTAAGACAGCTGAGTTTCTACTAAATGAATATATTAAACAATGACAATATTATAATATCTGTAAGTTTCAATATTTTAAAACCAAAAGTCAAACTTGAAGTCCCGACCAGCTGTAGTTTCTCCACCTCCCACATTCCTAGGATAGCTAGTGGTCAGTCAACCTCCTCCTCTTACAGCTGAAAATGTAAGGCGTGCGTGAAGGCTGAAGGGGAACTCTGAATTACTGGAGAGAACTGTAGCTGTTCAGTGAACAATATATGAGCTAAATGACAGACTGACTGACTGACTGTCTGTCTGTCTTACTGACTGTCTATCTATCTGACTGACTGACTTACTGACCCATTGACTGTCTGTCTGTCTGACTGACCCACTGACTGTCTGTCTGTCTTACTGACTGACTGACTGTCTGTCTGTCTGTCTGTCTTACTGACTGACTGACTGACTGACTGACTGACCCACTGACCCACTGACTGTCATCTGACTGACTGACTCACCAGAGTCTTGACTTGGCTGATCATCATCAATGTAAACAGTTCCTTCCTCCTGGGCATCACTGGTACTGTCGTCAGCCATGATAGAGATGGTGGGTATTGACAGAGCAGGGGACTCACACTGGATAGCTGTGGGTGCACTTTTGAGGAACTTGAACTCCACATGATACTTGTGTTCAGTCTTGGGGTAATCAGAGTTGATTTCAGGATCCTGTAGAAAAAGTCATTTAAAATTCAGAGTTAATAACTTTTGATCTCATTTTATCAATTAATGATGATGAGCTAGACTTGCTCCAAGTTGACCTCTCATGAGTCTCTAAAGCAAGCTTTATGGAGGTAGGCAGTCTCTGAAGTGAGCAGAAAAATGCAAACTAACCAAGCTTTTAACAAGGTCACACAGCAACAAGTGAGCTAGTTTTACGGAAAAAAATTAAAAGGACTGAGAAAGTCTAATGATGACTCCACTTTATGGGCAGATTAAATTGGTGATAAGTTTTTAAAGATGCCGGAGGTTCCCCACATAAAAGCGAAGTGGATGCTCATCAAAAATTGTGAAGATACACCTCTATTCTAACAGGTACAAGAAGCAGAATAGTGGTGTACTCACCTCGACTTCTTCAGGCATTTTAACACCTTTAATGTTCTTGATCGATATCATCAGTTGAGCTTCGTCCACTGGAACATCTGAAACAAAATTATCAGCAAAATACAATTAATTTCCACCACTGCCAAAAAGGGTTTAAAGCAAAAGTTTAAATTTGTGGCACATCAAAATGACAGAATCCATAAGCCATAAATTTCACCACTGTAGTATATATTAAATATTATTTGGTATGTCACAAGTTAAAAATACATGTATCAACTGCAACTTGATAATCTGACTGCTTTTCACGACTGAATCATTCAGTACCTTTCAGTTTAGAAAGCCCTTTAAAGAAATGTTTCTCATCTGCTGAAATTCTGATATCATCAAGAATTGTAAGTTGGCGAATCGAGTCAATTGTGTAACCACGGTAACCTGGTACAAGCTGAAAAACAATAAAGTAGAAACATATTTATTTGTATTACATTTTTTACAACTTAACAGCCCCTGTAAGTACAACAATAACATTTTAATGTAAATTTAACACAGGTAACAGTCGTAACATGTGACCCAGTCAGCAACCTGTACAAGATGCCTCTAACTTGGGAGTGTTGTAGTTTTCTTGAAGGTTGAAAAAGCGAATCCTCAGTACTGATTGTCATATTTTGTGAGAATTAAACTGCAAATACACCAATTTATAAAATGGTCGAGGAATTGCGCGCGCTGTAATTGGTCAATTCGAATTCATTATAATCCCATAAAGCACGCTGCATACGTCACGCGCGTGCTTTATTGAGTTATAATGCACGCTGCTTACGTCACGAGTTTAAGCGCGCGCAATTTCTTTAACATTTCATAAAAGAAATAAAAAACTTTCTCCTCGTGCATTATTGAGTTTTATAAGCACTTGGGAATTTTTAAGAACACTCGAGAAGTGCGAGAAGCACTTGGCTGCGCCTCGTCCTTCTCTATGCACTTCTCTCGTGTTCTTAAAAATTCCCGCGTGCTTATATAACTCAATAATGCACTCGGGCGCGTTTTTTATTTCTTTAATAAAAAAAAATCCTCCATTAAGTGCTTTTACTTATTGTCATCATTATCTATCTGCTTGGCAAAATATTATACCCTCATTAAAGTATTCGTAAGTAACGATAAATATTTGAAAAGTAAAAAGAAGGTAAAATACCCTTGTTAACTTACTGCCAGAGGATTTCCCTGAAGAACAAGATTTTTAAGTTTACGTAGGGTTTTAAGCACATTGATGGTGTTGTATAGATCTGCAAGATTGTTGAAGCTTAAATCCAAAGATAAAAGATGTGGCCTGAAACAAACAAAGATGAGGAGTTAACCAGTAAATAATTAAATAATACCGGTATGTTGTTATTTTCCCTGCATATATACTTTAGTAAGCTTATTCACAGCCCTGGGGACTTGACCCTTAACAATAAAATTAGCCATCTATACAACGTTTTGTTAAATTTCTTTAAAGGTCTGACGAAAAATACTAGCCTGTGTTGCAGACGAACTAAACCCCGGCTAGCCAAATACTTCCCTCGTCTTGTTTAGATTTAAATTTAATTTTTTTTTAGTTATTAGTATTTTCCCTTGAGCAGTTTTATTGCTGGCATTATTAATGGCTTTAATGGCCTACTGTGCCCAAGGGCATGAAGAGGATTGAGTGAGTTGAGTGATTATTAATGGCAATAAATATAAAAATGTTGTTTGTTCTTGGGTAAGGAGTTGTATTTGGTTGAAGTCATACTTTTCCTCTTTATAAATAAAAAATAAGCATTAATGTTTGAATGGAGTCTTGAACCCTGAACTTTGTGATAACATTACTTTATGATGAAAGTATTATTCATACCATGCAGTTGACTTCATGTGTCCTGTGATAGAAGAAATAAGATTGAAGCTGAGGCCCAAGTGAATGAGGGGTGGAGGACACACACACAGAGGACTTATATCAGAAATCTGATTAGCAGCAAGTTCCAGCTCCTGTAAACACAAAATAGAATCTGATAATGACCTGTGGTACATCACAGAATTTATTATAAATGGCAATGGATCTGAAGCCTACCTCTAATCCTTTAGGAAGTCTCTTAGAGTCTATGTTCTTGATTAAATTTGCACTTAAGGTCAGCTGCTTAAGATTTTTAAGTTGAAGAAGGCCATCATCAATTTCTGTTACCTAAAATAAATAAACTTAATTTAGTCGGTAACAATCCTGAGATGTCACACCAACTGTAAAAATCTAAATAAAAACTAATACAATAGGGCATTAGGGAATTTGGGTGATAAATGTAATCAACAGGGATTTTGAGTTTGAACCAAACCCCTTTCATGTTATTTTTTTAAAGCAGGGACATGAAGTTTATCTTATTACTAGTGGTAACCACAGGTTAGAAAGTGCGGGCCTTGACGCACTTAGAAAAGGTACTGGCACGAGAGTGCGTAATTTTAGATATAGATGGCAGTGTCGTTAAATAAATGATTAAATGGACAAAAGACAATTATCCCGAGTAACGCGTCAAGCAAGGAATGCATGTTTTTATCGTTTTGGGAAGTGTAATCGAGCACGCGGTGTGAATTGAGATGTGATTTTTTTCAGTCGGTAAACTCGCTATGTTGTGCTCGCCTTTTATTAACGTGGCGCGATTAATGATAAATCACGCTTAATTGCCGCTAACCGGCCGCGAACCAGTCAGAGTTGTTTTTTTTGTCGGATGGACAGTTTAGTGAACTGTAGTCGAGCAAGCGGTGTGAATTGAGATGTGATTTTCCTCGGTCGATAAACTCGCTATGTTGTCAGTGTTATAACGAATTTCTCGAGAATAACCGTTGTTGGAACCATTTGCTTTGCCATGGTTTATGCGTAATACAATCAGAGCAAATTTTCACAAAAGCAACACCCGTAAAACAAGTCTGCAAATTGTAATGTTTGCAATCTTCCATGTGACAGAAGCCAAGATCTTATGTGACAATCGCTCTTGGAGAACAGATTTTCTCTTCCGGTGATACGACAAACTGTCGTGATTGACACATTTTTCGCATTCCGATCGTTCTTAGTGGAAGAACAAAATTTTCAACTTCCGTTTTGCAGATAGTCTTTATAAACGTGGCGCGCACGCGTAATACGCAATCCGCTGGTCACTGTCAAGATTAGGGTTGCGGGCCTCTCTTGGGCCCGCAATAATAGGCATATGATCTCACCTTTTTATCTACAATTCGGAGGGATTTAAAGAATTTTAGAATGAAGGCTTCCGTAAGTTGATCTGGTGACTTGACAGCAATTTCTCGTAAGCTCTCAGCTTCACTGCTCCAAGTGCAGTCCACATCATAAGGAGACTTGATGGCAAGCTCTTGAAGGCTTTCAACAGTCTCTAACTGAGCACTGTTTTCTGTCAGAGCACATTGAAAATCAAGACACACATTTAACAACCCTTGTAAACTAAACATGAAACCTCAAAAAATAAATAAAAAATCAGGGCTATTTTATGAAACAGTCAATAGCTGTTATTGCAGTTGAGCCAGCGATAATATATTCTTTTGTTAAAAAGGTATGCGAACAGGGCGAAAGGGTCAACACATCAGTGAACACAATGCGGAAGGACCCTTAAGCCTCGTTTGAATGTCAAACAGCTGAGAACTCCAATAACAGCTATTCAAAATGAGATGTACGAAAAAAACTTGTCTCAGCTACATTGGCTTAGTTATCTGGTAGTGTGTCAGAATATTGCTTGTTATCAAAATGAATGTGCTTGTAAACTTTGATGAAACATTCACAATGTAGTGCCAAGACAGCTGTCATAATGTTATCACTTAGACTTCTAGTAATGACTTATTTGATCACCATTGTTCTCTCTCAATCTGAACATTGGATTAGTTTTTTTGGGTCTCAATTAAGTCTTCACTTCCAGGAAAATATCCATACTCACCCAAAGAAAAGGGGAGTGGATATGGTTGGGTGGAGGTGTGGGTTCAAAAAACCCTTCCATATCATGGAATGATGTTTTCTGAACCAACACAATAAGAGTCATGGTGACATATTCAAAATGTGTGTTGGGGGGGGGGGGGGGAGGGGGCAGAGGGGTCAGAACTTCCTGTTTCCCGTACCTCTTACTCCCACCTCCCATCTCTTTTTCTCCTGCGTCCCATCCCTTTTAGTAGTGGTTCCCTTCTCTTTGCCCCATTAATTTTGCAAAATACAGTCAACTCTCGTTATAGCGGACACGCTTGGGGCGTCGTTTCGTGTCCGTTATAGCGAGAGTCCGTAATAGCGGGAGTCATTTCCAGTCAAACCTTGTTCGTTGGGGATCTGGATTTTGTCTGTAATAGTGAGTGTCCGCAATAGCGGGGTGTCCGCAAGGCGAGAGTTAACTGTATAACACAACATTGCAAAAAAATTTCAGTTTCTTCCTGTTCCTGCCACCTTGGGAATCCCACCATCTCTTATTCCGCCTCCTGTCCATTTTTACGCGGGATCCTACCCTCCTGTCCCCCTCCACCAAAATAAAGAAAGGGGTTTGACAAATCTCTTTTTCCATGTACATGAATTGAAGAGTGCCTACCAGACCCTAGTTTATGAATTAAGATTCTTTTAAAATCCCTTCCTCAATACAAAGTCATACCTGGAATTATTGCTGGGTTAACTGCAGATGATGATCTTGCACCCAGCTTCAAGGTACCTGTACTCTTCAAGCTCACATTACTGCTCACATTTTGAGCTCTCTTGAACAAAAAGAAAACGATATTTCAGTATGTTATAAGTAAGATTTTACCTGACCCTCATTTTAGCTTAAAACTATAAATGACTTAATGATCAGGAGGGAAATTGAGGAAACAACTGCGCAGACCATAAAACCACTAGCTGCCTGTTATTTTCTTGTTTTTCTTTTCCTCCTTGTTTTTCTTAACGTGGTCAAATGCAAGTAAAATATTCCAGCTTACCCAGCTACCATACCCACAAGGAAATTCTCGGATGCATAAAGTATTTAGCTGCGAATGAAACGCGGCAGTAACGTTAAAAGAAGGCACCGTTTCAGCCATATTATTTCAGTCTATCTTTTAAGTTTGTCCGCCATTTTGGTTGCCAACTAAAACACATGGGAACGAGGCTGTCCTGGTTTGTTTCCAAGTGAAGTAAATACAGGGAGGAATCTGGAACCTAGTTTCATTCGTTCCAATGTCGTTCCAAGATGGAGGTTTGATGCAGATTATCCCGGAGATATTTTAGTTCAAAATGACCGAGAAAAAGGACGAGTTTCTTCGTATAGGCGGCGATTCAGATTTCCAAGGTCGTAGTAATTCGATTTTTGCATGTCTAGACAAGCTCGAACCTGAGCAAAAGACTGAAACGAGTGAAACTGAATCGAAGCCAGTTGGACCTCGTGCACCGAAACGTGTGCCAGATCATGTTTTGCACCCTGAAAAATGGACCAAGTATAGTCTAGAGGAGGACGGCAGTGAAAAGAACGCTGGTATGACTGGTGATGCCTTAAACAGACATACAGCTCTCTCCTTCATGGACGAGATTCGCAAAAGAAAGGAAAATTCTAGCAAAACAAATGCAGAATTAGAATCTGACGTAGTGATGACAGAAAAACACGTCTTTTCCAAATCGGCTGTCAAACACAAAATGGAAGTAGATGAAGTTCCTCCTCGGTCCGTGGTTGTTGAGGGTGTCAACGTTATGCCTGAGTATGTGATAGGACAATCTCCAGCTAAAACACCTAAAAAACAGCCACAGGCACATTCAGCTGATAAGACGAAACACTCCCCAGGGGAAGTGGTCTCTCTTGAACACTTGGAAGAGAAAGAAACTATAGACAGTGCTTCGGGGAGCAAAGGTCAGGTCTCTGACTCTGCAGGGGAACAGAAAGAGAAAGCAACATTTACTAAAAGGAAGGTCAAGGCTCGTGGGGGACTGCGTGAACACAAATCATCAGCAGATGATGAATAATTCATAAAAACTGTGAACCTGTTTCCACATGCGATCAGGCGTTCTTTTTCTCACAGTGGGAGGTCAAAAGAACGCCTGATTGCGGTTAACTTGTTAGTTGCCCTGTGGCAAAGAGAACTCTCTTTACCGTTCTTATGGGGATTGAGTATTTAGTAGATTCTCTGCCCAGCACAATGCATCTTTGTAGATTTAAAGGAATCATGTTACATGTACCTGTTGATTTGCTTATGTATAATAAAGTTATTCAAATGTATGATAATGGACAGTGGCAGGCAGGACAGTTTCTGTGTGGAGAGACATCCATTATGAACACCTTCTTAACTGAGCAGCTAATCATAGTTACCTGTTAAAGTGACATATCTTACCATGGCAACCATGTTTTGACAGCCATGTTATCCCAAAGTCAGTCTATTAATATTTATAGATTTACTTTACTATGATGGTGATAGATGTGGATCATGTACATATCCCATAAACTAAAATGGCCTAATGTTTTTTTGTAACAGGAACTTTAATGTAACTGCTTGCAATAGGTTACTCTGCACAGTGTTATGAGGAAATAGAGCAATTTCTGTCCTCTGCTGTGCTATGAACTGCAATTTGGTCAGGGGCCAACTTGTTTTATGCTCCGAAAAGATTAGAAAACTTAAACTCAGCACTTTATTCATATCAGTATTATTAAACAAATATCTAATTATGGTAATTCAAACATGTTCCTAACAGTTGAAAACAAGGAGCCTGCATATGCAGATGGATTTCAATGCTGTCTACAGGAAGTTGTTCATTTACAGTAAAGTATTATAAGAAAATCTACAGACTATTGAATATCTTCTTACATAGTCTACTTCGCAGCCGCTTTTTGGGACGTCACGCAACACTCCCCCCAAAGAAGCTCTTTGGGGGGAGCGTTGCGTGACGTCCCAAAAAGCGACTGCGAAGGAGACTAGCTGTTACAGAGATCACTAGAGTTATTGTAGGCACTGTCACAATTGTTACTCGAGCAATCAAACCATTTTTCGCTTACTAAATCTATCGTAAAACTTTGGTGATTCTGCAGTACCAAATGACTGCTGTAATTGTGGCACTTCACGAGAATAAAAGCGCCTTTCTATCACTTTATCAAAGAAAGCGCATAACTTTCTGGCGTTATGAGATCCAGGCTTGAGTTGTTTCATGTCTGTACAGTTCAGATTTATCATATCAGCACCAATTTCTTCAGCAAGATTTAATCCCCTGGAGGAATTTAGAATTCGTGCAGTTCCTGCTTGATCTAGCTTAGTGCCAATGATTATGACTGGAATCTGGTTTCCTGCAAACTGTTCAGAGTCATAGTCCTCACCGATATCAATGGAAAACTCAAACCAACTGTCTTTGTTAGAAGGTTTATGTTGCTTGGTACTCAAGACACTGTTGCTTTCTTTGCCAGAACCTAGCACCTCTGCTAGCCACCGTCTAAGATTTGTAAATGACTTCTTGTTTGTCAAATCGTGAACAAGAATCAATCCATTGACACCGTTATAAAATATTGATCGGCTGTTTTCGTGGCTGGCAGAGCCTCCGACATCCCAAAACTCCAGGAAAAAGCTTTTCGTTCCTGGCATGCCTTCTTTGTAGTCGTAGAGTTTTACCTCCACAGTACAGCCTATTGTCCATCCCGGGGTCGAAAGACTTTCATCGTGGCAAATATGATGAACTAAAGAGGTCTTTCCGACGCCTGAATCACCAACAACTAAAATCTTGACTTTCTCCAAGGCAGCCATTTTGCATCTGACACGTCGTACGCAAATAGACTGGGCTCTAGTCACCAGTACTTTTCTTCCTCCGAAAACGCCTTGTGAATTTTCTTTATTGACTGAAAACAGAAAAAATATTCATCACATAGCCTTCTTCACCATGTCTGTGTCGACCCTTGTAAAAGCCCAGTGGCTACGCCAATTGATGCTTCAAAAAACAAAATATCTGCGAGTTTTGGATGCGTCTTGGCACCTCCCAAAGGAAAATCGTGATCCGAAGAAAGAGTTTGAGGCGCACAGGATTCCAGGGGCAAAGTTTTTCGACATTGAAGAGTGCGTGGACAAGTCGTCACCTTACGACCACATGTTGCCAAATACCGAAGATTTCTCAAACTATGTTCGCAGTCTTGGAATCAAGAACGACAGCCATGTTATTGTGTACGATAACAACAAAGCTGGTTTATTCTCGGCTCCCCGGGTGTGGTGGATGTTTCGTGCATTCGGGCACGATCGGGTATCACTTCTGGATGGCGGGTTTCCAAAGTGGTGTGCAGAGGGTTATCCAGTTAAATCAGGACCAGAGAGTTCAAAACCAATTGAAGGTAACAGCTGGTCTTGTAGATTTAAAATTACTTGTAAAACATGGAGGTCCAGGGTTTTAGCAGGGACAGTCTGCTAAAACCTAAGAAGGGTGGGGTGGATCATGTTGTTGTCACCCATCTTGATTACCGACAGAACCTCATCGAACAGTAGTTACTGCGCTAAGAATGTCAAACGTCACCAAAAATTACCATTCTGCTGCAAAATTGCCTTATCATATAGAGACTGAAATACTTTCTATTTTCACACAAAAATTACTCACCCTACCCCTATCTAGGACTGCAGATTTCATCACATTTTTTGGGGGGGCGGGGGAGTAGTATTCTAACATTCTTCTATTTTGTTATATTTTAATTTATGTTGTTTTTTTAAATTTTCACAGATGGTGGCCCATTCAAAGCAACCTTTAATACATCCATGTTCTGTGACTTTGATTTTGTGAAAGCCAATTTAGCACATCCAACCATACAAGTCGCTGATGCACGATCACCTGGCAGATTCTTTGGAACTGAACCAGAGCCACGCCCTAACTTCCCGTCTGGTCACATTCCACATGCAAAAAGTTTCCACTACGCTCTGTGTTTAGATCCCGAAACACAGCTGATGAAAGATCCCGAGCAGTTGAAGAAAGTTTTTGAGGATGCGGGAATTGATCTTAGAAAACCTCTTATCACATCCTGTGGATCTGGGATCTCAGCATGTATCTTGGCTTTGGCTGTACACCTTTGTGGGAAAACAACAGACACCATGGTTTATGATGGATCTTGGGTAGAGTGGGCACAACGTGCTACTCCTAATATGATTGAAAAGAATTAAGAATTTTTAACACTTCCTTATATAAATTTTCTGCAGTGATGTACAAACAAGGAACATTGTAATTTTGACAGAAAATTGCATCTGTTTAAAATATTTTAATCAAAGGCTCTTTAAAAAACTGTAATGACAGATTTCCATACCCTTTCCTATACCTAAACTTGTGAAATCCCTTCCCTTTTATATACCAAAAGCCTGAAAAAGGTACCCCTTTCATGCGGAGCCTCCTAAATAGGCCATTATAAGGAGTACCCCCCCCCCTCCCCCGGGTATAAATGTCACATTGAACTGGATGGAGAATCAATTGTGGAGGGGTTTAGTAATAAACTTAAAATAAATGTATGCTATGTTCATTAAGTTATTGTCATAAAAAGCTAAGCATCTGATGCAATAATGACACACAGAGTTAAGCCTTAAGGTCTCTACATAAAAATTAATACAACAATCTGAAAGTTTTTTCTTTTGATCAATACCCTACAGTGTATTATTTTATTTATCGAACACTGACCCAGCTGGGTCACATTAACACATTCTATGTATCACATTATAAAAAGCAGTTTTTTAGCTTTTTTAAAACACTTTGATTTGATGTAAAATACTTTTATGTTGTACATTACTAAATTTAAATCGTGGAGCACCTGGAAACTAGCGAACAGCTAAGCGTGTACTTGTCCACATTTAATAAAGTATGTCTTATGTCTATGTCTTATACAAGCCTTGTAAAATAAACACAATATTTGAATAATTCCTTGTTAGATCACCTTATTAAAAAACGAAATTGCCTGTCAATTAACTTAATCATCCAAAAGCACTTCCTTTTAAATAAAGAAAACACTTTTCTGTGACCGGTTCTATAATTTTTGTACTGTTAAAGACAAACACTTATTGTCACATCACTGTTACTCTACACTTTATATTTATCATGTGATCTATATCACACTTGTCAAACTCAGGCATTTTATGTACAAAATTACTTATAAATAACCTTTCTATTATTTAACAATTAACAATGCCATGTTTTCTTGGATTATTTTCTTTATAAAATGTAACATAATATCTACGAAATTATAAGGCATTATGTATTGACAACTAATAGCAGTAGTTCCACAAGCCAAAAATTTAATAATGCCAGTTTTTAAAGGGAACCTCTTCTTGAGGCAAGTTGACGTTGAGTTGTTTGAATTAATGCCTAAACTACAAATTTTACAGGACAGGGGAGAAACAACATTTAATAACAACCGTAAACGGAAAAGATTATGGCTTTTAAATTTCCCGCTCGGCGCCATTTTGGAATTTATGACGTCAGTGCGTTGCCCAATTGTTTCACACAAAAGAACCTCAGCTTTCTAATAATAGCGGCAACGCAGTGACGTCATAAAATTCAAAATGGCGGCACGCGGGAAATTTAAAAGCACAAAAATTGACAAATCAAAGGCCCAGTATTCTAATGAAAAAACGAATCCGCGACTTTAAACAACCAAAACGATTTTAGACTGTGGTAAACTTATTATTTTGACCAGAACTGTTTTACAGTCGAGGTTCCCTTTAACATATACCTACGAAGTCATAACTGACTTCAGTTACTGTGTATAAAACAAGTATATTTCTAGTCTTTTTATGTAGCCAAGTTCTTGCAATGTGATACAACAACTAGGGATTTTCAGGAATCTACACATATTATCTGTAAATACAACTAAAAAATAGTGGAAGTTGAAAAAACACTTAGTCTGCCTTTTTTCTGTAAAGGATCCGATGTCTAGCATCATAGGCCAGCCTTCAATGTGTGCAGAGCTAGATAAATGTTGTTAGTGTTCCAAAGTAAACTAGGTCTGGTGTGTTTTGAAAAGTAGTCTTGCTTGAGTCAGTTGTCCACATCCTCAGGGTATTGTTGTTGTAAGCATTCATTTGGTATGTACTGGCTTCCAGTAAAACCTTTAAAGTACTTCCCCAGTTCAGGATGTGGGTTCAATGGCTGGTTAGGATCTTCCCTCAAGTTAACTGCAAGAAGAAATGAGAGATAAACACTTAAGGTCATTGCCCTATATTGCAATGCGCATCCTTACTGTGCAGAATTTTATGCGCTTTTAGCGCATGCACATAAACAAAATGGCGGCTTTTTTCTATGCGACTTAGTCTGCGAAAGTCTCTTTCTCGTAAACAAGTATGGTGACCTATCAATTTTTTCTCATATTTTGGGTGTAGCGATCAAGTTTTTTCTGTAAAAACGAAAACAGATCAATTTCTATGTTTGAAAAATAAATTATCACTGGAAATGTGTAATTTGCCAGTACTCGAAAGGGAATTATTAAGGAACTATGTGGTACATACAAGATCTTCCTGCTCCTAAATGAACATGGGGACCCCACTTTTTTATTTCAAAATATAAGTCCCCTATAGGTAATCAACAAGTAGGCAAAGTTTGGTTGAAAATATACCTATGTTCAGTACTATTTTGGGGCAATGTCCTTAATCATCGCCCTGCAGATTATATAGTGACTGTGTGTGAAATATTACAATTTGAATTTTACTCCATTGAATAATTGGAAAAACTTGGCTTACTGTGAGCAGCATATCTTTGCGAGCCATCATCGCCAAGCACATTGTAAAATGGCTGATTACGACCACCAGGTGAACGATCAACACCCATTTGCTGAATCCATGACTCATCCATCTTACAAACAGGATCCCAACCATAGATAACACAGCCATAATGGTACCTGAAGAACAAGACATGGCCCAGTGACTAAAATATGGGACATGTGCATTGCTGATTAGGTGCCTATTTACTGGGAAGGCTACCCGTGACTGGTCAGTGATAGTTTTGTTGCAAGAGTTGTCCCTTTCCTTTGAGTTCTGGGGTCTTGCACTGAGTGATGTAAGTGACTCAGTCTACTCAGTAGCCTGCTTGTTTTCATCAATCACAGCCAGTCAGCGTGCTACATGCAATGATGCATAATCAGTGGTAATTTTTTTTTTTTTTTTTTTTTCCTTTTTTTTTTTTTATCCAACCCCATAACCCAATGAAGACGCAGTACTAGAAGTCAAGATATCCGGATGTACATCTCATGGTACAGTATATACCGGTATATGTAGATCTCAAGTGACTACAACAAGACCAAACAGTGATACTTTATTGTTTTAGTGTTTTATCATGTTGATTCTTTCTTAACTTTGATTTGGCTTGATAGTAGTAGGCTATTTGAAGAAATGATGACTGGACAGAAAATCATGTTTAATTGTTATCTGTCATCTAACAAATAATATTAATGGCAATTAACTGATAGCTGTATGACTAACTGTCACTGTAAGGCACAAGTAAATAACTTAGATGAAGTCTGACAAAGTCAATTTCTATAATCTATACTTACAACTTGTGCCTCATAACCATTCCAACTTTAAATCCAACTTGAGAATGGCTTGGATCAGATCTTAGTTTCTGATGTTAAAAACAGATTGAAGGCAAGAGATTAGAGAAGAACACTTTGAAAGGTTAAGGAGAGAATTTGAATTTGACTTACTATTTGTTGCATCTAATAAGCATAAAAATGTACAGTCTCAGATCAGAAAGTAAATTTAATTCGAACATTGATGGGCATTATGTATTCTTGAAATTGACTAACAGATTCAAATTTCAAATAATCAATTCATGAATGTACTCTAGGGTGGCACACTTCACCTGCCGCTGTCTTCTAAATTGCCAAATTAAACACCCCGAGGGGGGAGATACTCCCTATAATGACCTATAATACAGGAAGAAAAGGGGTACCTTTTCCAGGCTTCAGGTATATAAAAGGGTAGGGATTTCACAAGTTCAGGTATATGAAAGGGTAGGAAATTCTGTCATTAAGATATTTAAAAGGGCCTTTAAATTAACTTATGGCTGTATCGTCTAAATTTATTAAGGGATACATAAAAATGTCAAGAAAACGTCCTGTTTTAAGCATGTCGTGTCGTGTAGGTATATGAAAGGGATACCTTTTTCTATAAAAGGTATACGAAAGGGGTGCTTTTTCGGTCAAAGTAGTATGGACCTCGGGGTGAAGCCTCCCCATATAAAACCTTTTTTAATGCCCCCCCCCCCCTGGGACTCTAGGGTGGCACACTCCATCTGGCATGACTGTAAGTGCTGTCTAAATTGGCCAGTTCAATGCAGATCCAGCACACCTAACCTAGCATAATCACAAATTATTTATTTCAATAATACACACAAAGCGTATTACTGTTAATAAAATCTATCTTGTCATACTGGTTGTGGAGGATTATTGAGATTATCTTCCAAATCCTGCTGGACTTTTTTGTGGTTGGCTCTTTCAAGAAGATTCTCCACAATTCCTCTACGTATTGGGACTGCAGTTGCTAGCAGGGTTTCAAGGCTGTCAATTGCCTATAGAAGATATTTAAAAAATAATTATTATTTTAGATCTAATTACATGTTATGCAACACTAGGTAGTGGTAGCTGCAACGTTGGTTTATTTTGAATTGTATTAATAAATTTGAAACACATAAAAAGATTGTATAGAAATGGATAATTATTTTTATTATATAAAATGCAGTGGTATACCAAGTGGTAGAAAATTTATAAAAATGGTATCACAAATGTGGATAAAAATGATATCCACACATGTAAGATATCATTTTTGACCAATCAGCTCGCAGAGTAATTGCCATGTTTTAATGCTCAATGATCAGCCAAAGTTTATCAATATTAAGTTGAAACATCTTCAGTTCTTCCTTAAAAATATTCAGAAATTTTCGGAAAAGTTCGGAAATAATTTGTTCAGAAACATTTGTACGACTTTCAGACAACATTTTGGATATCCTGGGAAATCTTCGGAAAATCAAAGGGAATCTTTGGAAAATCGTCAAAAACCTTGTTTTCAGTAGGTTTGGAAAATAAAGAAAATAATACTGGTTGCTTGGAGGTATGAAATTTATCTTTGAGTGTTCAAATCGATATCTTGTTTATTTGCTGTGCCCACTAAAGAGACATCTATTTGAACACTCAAAGATAAATTTTATATCCCCGAGCAACCCTCTATATAAATAAGACAATAATTACCCACCAACAATTTATTTATAAATAAGCTACAATTTACTCTTGTAACCAAATGTACCTCCTCCAAGTCAATTCCCAAGTGAACCTGTATTCTTGCCAGAAGCAGTCTGCTATCTTTATCATCAGGGTCAAGAAACAGTGCTAGGTCTAGAGAAGAATGCAGACCACTCAACCTGTGGAAAAAGACAACAAACTTGTGATACAATCATCAAAACCTTAAGTGGACAGTGTTTTTACTGTATAGTGTGGTGGACTGTCTAATGAAGGGAGAACTCCAGCCTGCCCTTGTGAGATTAGTCTCCCTTAAGCCATGCAACGCTCCTCCACTCAAATGGCTGCTCACATTCAAACAAATTCCTTTCCACCATTTCAACCAATCACCATTCGTTTGTGAGGAGGAGCATTGCATGAAAACACTAAAAATGGCTGCAAGGGAGACTATTTTGAGATTCATGACAGTGCAAGGCTGGAAGTGCATACTATCAATAACTTCACTATCAATAAACTGATAAAAAGAAACAATAATGGGAGTGAAGGGAACTGACATCTAGGGTACATTATCTGAGCAAACTTTAGTGACCAAATTCTTGTTGGGATATTTGATCTACCGGTATTGGTTTTAATCTTTTTTAAACCTGCAGATTGACAAGTAAGCTGGAATTTTAGTTATTTATTTGATATGTGAGTACCCACCGACTGCCTGGCTGTTCTACTGTCCTGTAGCTATTGACGATATTGGCTACCATACGAATAAAAACCTGCAGGTCAACGCAGATATAAAATCAACATGATAACCATACTCACTGGTACATTAGTGATAAGAAAAATGTTACTAATAATTAAACTTAGTGTTGTGGTTTAGTTTCAAAAGAAGTACAGGTTTCTTGACAAATGCAACATGTATAATTTGCATTTTTTGTTCTGTCTCTTTTCTGAGAGCCAGAAGATAATTTTGGGTACTGAGATTAAAAACAACCGAAAAAAACAACAGATTATTCCAAGTATAAAGAAACTATAAAAAAAATCTACAGAAGAAACCAAGGCGTTATTAACAAAATTATATTTCAGCTTTGTGTTGTGCACTTTTCTAAGTCAATTTTGTAGTACCGGTACTCTTCTGATTAACCCCTAAACTGTACTGCACTCCATCCCATTTTCCTCGATAATTATTACCGTACTAACAATGTCTTTTTAGTCAATATAATTATTCCAGTCAATTTTTTTACCTGTGCAGGAGTAGCTTTTACAAAAAGAGCATTTCCACTGGACCCCATGCTTGTCATTGATCCATAAAGCAAATCCAGGCACTGCTCCTCGGTCAGAAATCTTCCTCCACCAAAGCAGTCTATGTATTTGTATGCAGATGAATCATCTACCCTGCCAAACAAAGGAAAAACTAACTGACTGCATTATCCATAGGACAATGATTGATTCTTTGAACACCCGGGCCTAAAATGGTCGAATTGTGATTGGCATTAATTTTGATTAATAAGGAAGAAAGAACTGGTCAGAAACAAAACATTGTCAGTCTGCAAGTCTGTAGGATTACTAGCTTAGTTATGTATGTAGCTTACTGTGGGTCCAGGCTAGATCTCCATCGCAGCAAAAAATGGCTGGGAAAATTGACCTGTAAAAAAATTAGAATTACATACAGTCAAAGCTCTCGTATAAGTGAACACCCTCGGGATGTGAAAAAAGTGTCCGTAACTGGAGCTGGCCGCGTACGAGAATGTTTCGTAAGCGGCCACTAGAGGTGTAGGGGATAGATGGCCGCTTACAGGAGCTTGCCCAGCTAACAATAACCGGACGGACTTGGATGACAACAAAACAAACACAGAAATATGGTACTGCAATTACTGTAAATTAAATCATTGTGACGAACGGCAATGTGAAGTCGATTGATAAAAACAAGATACAGAGGTTTTTATAGGATTTTCTTTAGGGTGTCCGCTTACAGGAGCTTAAAAACAAAGAAAAAGTCCAAGTCGTAATCTGTGAAAGTGTCCGCGGCCGCTTACGGGAATGTCCTCTTACAAGAATGTAAAAATACAGAGTTTGTATGGGAGTTAAAACAGGGTTTCAAACAAGGCGACCGTAAGTGGAGCTGTCTGCTTACGAGAGTGTCCATTAAGAGAGCTTCGACTGTAGTATGTGAAGTATATACTTTTTACAATACTTGTGGAAAATGGAAAGAGTTTGAACTAAAAATTTTGTTGGATTGGTGGCTAAAAAACCCAAATTAAGGGGATAAGAGCATGTTTGCCAATTTAGTATGCGCTACTTCTTTTTACTGACAGTGAAGTGCTACCAACATGTTGACTGATCAGCACAATAAGTCCAACACAGTGGTATACATTAGCTGAAACTGAGACTTTTTAGATCTCATTTACAGGAAAAGAACTTTCCATACTCACTGGTTCTAAACTAACTCCCAGTCTTCTTGCCACTGCTGCAAACAAAACTGCTAGAGTGATAGGGTTTCCAGTGCGATTTCTCACCACCTGGAAACAATACAGACTCAGCATAAATAGATTTCAACTATTACTGTGTGAAATGAGGCTTTGTAAGCACAATATTTTGATGTCAGATTACTAACAAGTGAATTTAGTTTAGTGAACAATTTCACTGTTCACACTACTGATAATAAAAATTAAATATAATAATATTAATAATAACAATAATAATAAAATAATAATCTTTATTTAGACAAGGTACTGTTTAAAGCTAGAAGCTTGTGGGGCTGTGTATTCCTGATCAAATTGGAATTTGGAAGTGTTGGTGGAAATTTGTGAAAGGGAGAAAACCTGAAAACCTGGAGAAAAACCCTTTGGAGCAAGGATGAGAACCAACAACAAACTCAACCCACATATGACGCAGAGTCTGGGAATCGAAACCGGGACACATCGGTAGGAGGTGAGTGCTCTCACACTGCGCAATCCTTGTTCCCCATTCACAAGAAAGATGCATGACAAGTGTAAAAGGGTTCTTATTGTGATCCAAATGTGCATACTATAATCTTGGCTAGGAAAAGCAGAGACTTCTTGACACTCAAATCTAACCACCATACGTCAGGTAAAGGGTACACCACCCATAATTTGGGGTGTTGAGTTTGTACGAGACAGCAAGACCGATATCTTTTCTGCAAGCTGAGACCTTTTTAGCCTTGCAAAAGAAATCAAAACTCCCTAGATGCGCATTTTTCGAAGGACCATTCACCACCCCTATAATTGCATGTTCTGTTACCAGGCCTGACCAATCGATGAAACTCGATTATCAGAAATCAATCAATCAATCGATCAATCAATATCAATCGATGATGGTTAGTAAATTGATATCAATTAGTATCGGCCAATCGATGACCAATCGATAGTCACAAATAAAATTTCCTTTATAATTACATTGATTGTCATCGATTGTTATCGATATCTCGCAGCGTACATGGGCATCCCCTGGACAATTTTCCAGGATATCCGGAAATAAATTTTCGCAATCCTAAAACAACTGATTGTCAGCTGAGTGCAGGATGTCTGAAGAGCAAGATAAAGCGAAAGACGTGACACTCGTAATTAAGTGCGTAGTCAAAGACTACCATGCCTGTGACTTCACCGTTGAAGTTGGTGAGGAGTTTGTGGCTAAGAGAAAATGGGAAGAGCGTAGAAACGCTTTTAAAGTAACTAATCAGTGTGGACAATTAGGCCATCTACAAGCTGGGCTGGTTTCTCCTCTCTGGCATTTAAATGCAGAAATCAATGCGTTAGTTAATTTTAAAATCCAGTTTCAAATGATTTTTCTGTATTTAATTCCCAGATTAAGTTTGTATTTTGTAGATTCTCATATTTCTCTAATTCCGTCGATTGCAGAACTGTAACAGGACCTCCAGCTAACGATACACATAACCAAAAAAAAAACGATTGATGAAAATCGATGATAATCGATGAAAATCGATGAAATTAAAAGTCACAAAATTTCCCGTCATCGATTGATCATCTATTCCCAATATCAATCGATTAATTGGCATTGATTGTTATCAATTGATATCGATTTGCATCTATTATCAGTTTCATCTATTGGTTAGGCCGCATCTGTTATCATCATGCAAAAAATAACCAACGTACATTGCTGACCTTATGACAGTACTATACCTGATGAAGTATTGAGTTATCCTTTTTATAATATTCATTGACATTGCCTTTAAACTGTAACTGTTGATACAGCACATGCTTGAGACAATCCAAGATCCTTAAACACGCCGTAGGGTGTGTAACTGTTGCAAACTCCTCACTACTTAGTGCCATTCGTTCTTCCAGTGGGGCAGCTGTAGCTGTGCTGTTTGTACTGCTGCTACTGCTATTACCTCTAAGATTCTCCTGTACAATGCAAGCGATTCTATCAAGTTCCAAGTATGTGTCATTCTCATTGATGTCCTCCTCGTTCAGAATCCATCTTCCAATCAACATGGCACCTGTCAAATGTACAATGTCAAAAAAACACCTTAAATTTTGCTAGTATATATAACCAGCTATTAAAAACTTAAAAATTTAACAAATGTCAAGTAATGATGATGACGACAATGACAATGATGATGATGATGATGATGATGATATTTATACAGGATAACCCTGTCAGTATAATAGGCGCTGGTATCAAAGGGGGTCCTGTTACTAAAATAAATATATAAAAATACTAAAAGTGCTTCATTTCACCTTTTTCTAGATGCTGTTGTTCTTCAGGTAATGCCAGAAACTTTTTCCATTCATCTTTAAGCTGGTGAATTTTTAGGTGGGACTGCACCTTTCTGGCATAATGTCTGTGGGTCAAATTAACTTTGCTAAAAGAAGAAAAGCAAAAAGGTTAATAGATTGTCAGTGTCTCAGGAATGTAAAAGATATGATACATGTAGAAAGAACTTTATAAAGCTCTCAATTGAAACGTAGCAAAAATGTCGTTTCCAAGTAAACAAACTGAAGTCAATTTCTAAAGAAGAAACATTTTTCAGAAGAAACATGGTGTTCGTAACATCTCTTATCTATTCTCATGTATACTAGTTGATTTATGAATCAGATTTGAAATACCGTAGGCCTCCTCTCGTTTTCTTTCAACCCCCCTCCCCCCTGCAAAAAAAAGAAGGGGAAAAAGAGGGAGGGCGCATAATAGAGCTTTCACATTTGCATTACAATTCAACAAAACTGTGAAACTAAGGGAAAAATACAGTTCAAGCATCTTTTAAGAATGAAGATGTGGAACATACAGTAGTCTATTTATCTCTAAGAAGAGGATAAAAAAACTACATGAGTGCATCATTGACAAGAGTAGCTGCTGCCTCTTTAGATATTCGTACGCCTTACCAGTCATCTCCTTGTAAAAGTTCATGCAGATTATCATTTACGTGGCAACAAAGAGCAGGATTCTCATTTGCTAAATACACAAATCTGTCAAGTTCCTTCTTGTAGACCTCAGCTTTGGTATAATATTTTTTTGTTATAATTTCTAGAGCATGGTGAATTTTGTGTTCCATCAGTATTCTGTCTCTGTATATTACCATCCAGTTTTCTTTTGGCTTGGTTCTCCAAAAATGCCACCTTTAAAAAAAATAACAAACTAAAAAAAATGATATTTTGAACTCAAGAAAATTCTATCTTGTTGGAACATGTTGCAAGTGTCCCATGCTATCTAACATGCTTATCCAACAAACTAGCATGAAAACGTTTGTTTGTTTGTTTACCTGCAGTTTTAGTCCCCTGTCATCATACATGAAAAACTAACAATCAGTTAGGCCATATCCTGAATATGCTAATGAGACCGTGATGTTGTTGTGTATTTTTACTAGCTTAAATCACTTAAATGTAAGCTTATTTTCATATCAAACAAGACATAGAGCCTGGAGAGAAACCATAGCGACATTTGCTTTTGATCTTGGAGTTCCATGTGATAATTTACTTAAAACACATTTATTTAGCACGACACGACTTATTTTTTGTGTTGTTTTGAATTTTCAGCTGACATTCAAGCTTGATAATAATACCTTGAAAGCGCCTTCTTTTTCCAAAGTTCATTTCCAGTTGCAATGATATTTAACCTTCTACAAACTTGCGAACAGTGACACAAGTCTTTGTGATCAATTATAGAGTAGGATAACACCATATCGATCAGTTCATCAGCCAACAGAAGCAAACTGCAGCTTTCTCCTTCGTCCTCCATCTTGAATTACTTGAAATTGAAGCCTGGGTCCCAGACTCCTTGCGGCTGGTGGGGGCGAGGGCCGAGGGATCTTTGAGACTACTAGACTCTTTTTTTTATCCTAGACCTTCCTTGGTCTGCTAAGTGGACAGGATACTATGCCCGGAAATAAAACTCTCTAAACATAATAATGTCAAGCTCGAAACAAGTCCTACAGTCGTTAAACAAACATAGGCACGCTAAGCGTGCAGGAGTTATTTTTTAAATTTATGGGGTGGCTTGGGGTGAAACTGGGTGATTGTCCTGTTGGGATGGTTTATGCCATGGGTTGAGCTATTTGTGTATGGCGCCCCACGGAGTCACTTTTTTGCACAAAGTTTGCTTGCAAACAAAATAATTTTTACATGCATTTTGATACATCAGAACTGTTTTATTTAATACGGAAATTTTCATCATTTGATTAAAAAACAAAACTAATTCAATTGTCAAAATGTCACAAAATGGCACGTTCTTATTCTGTTTAAAGCGGTTATTTTGTTGCTAGCTTTGTAGCAACCGTAACAGGTTGCTTTTGTTTGTTACTTACGGAATACTTTTGGCTTTTTGCCAAACACTGTAACATGATACCGTTATTTTTCTCACTTTTGTAACATGATACCTTTGTTTTTTTTTAAAACGAACGTAACACGATAACCTTTGTTTTTCTTGAAAAAGCCACGTCTCCATATAGACATTGAACGAAAAGTACTATAATAAACGAAGTAATAAACGAATCAACTAAAAAAACCACTCTCTTCGGAAAAGTTCTTTAAAGCGCAGTACACCTGGAGTATTTGTTTCCTGTCAAAACTGTTCAACAAAGATTTTCGTTCATTTACAACGTAAATTCTATTCAACAAACGAGAACTAATTGAGTTATCAAGTTGTCACGAAATGGCACGCTCTTATTCGGTTTTTGCTATCGATCGTAGTTGCTTTTAACAGTTAAGTTACTTGTACCGGTTCATTAAATGTTTGAACGAAATGTTTTACAGTTGATTTCAGTTTACTTTGGCCGCCCGCTTTGCGAAGTTTGTTGAGAAATTGGAAACTTTGTTATGAAGTTGCCAATTACGGTGCGAGTTTGCGAATCAAATTGCAAACATCGATACAAATTTCCCGACTTCGGCCCGACTGAACTTTCCAAGTTTGGTAGTTGAGGAGAAACAAGACATGTTGCTCGAAAGTCATGGCAATTTCTGAACTCCAAGATTTTAGAACTTGTCAAGGAAAGTTGCTTGAAGTGCAAGACAACGTTTCGCATCAGCGATCACGCAAGTGATTGGCCGATAAATAAATTTCATACATGTAGAAATTTGGTCAAATTTTAACTTTTTTGTATGAAAACACATATTTAACGATTTCTGTGAGGCATAATCTTCACTGTCTTCAATTTCAAGTCTTCTGCGTTTGAAAACCGGATGAAACTGGATGGTTTACTCATATGTAAAATTGATTTTAATCGAAGCCGACGCGACGCGACAGGGAAGACTAATTTGTTCGAGACAACATGTTTACGGCTCGCTGAACATTTCTTAACGTCGCTGAACGTTTTTTATTTTTATGACATTTGTTTCCAACAGTTTAGCGTAACAAAGCCCTTTTTGATAACATAACTACAGAAGGATTTAATAAATTCGGGTCGAAGTTGGGAACTTTGTATCGAAGCTCACAATTTGATTCGCAAACTACGAATACGTTTCAAATCCATGATAATTCACAACTCACCAATTAATCTTTCAACGAAAACGAACTGCGACACGCTGCGACACACAATTTCGTCAGATTACTTCGCCTTTATAAACTGCAATTTGATTGGTTCTGATAGTACCTGAAATCTGATTGGTGTGACAAACAAACATACTTCACTGATCCACTGACCCACTGACCCACTGACTGAGTCACGGAACATCGCGCTGACTAAAGAGCTATTTTGAAAAAATAACTCAAAAAGTGGTAGCTAGTGGGGGGTAACAGCCCAATTATTTTTGAAAACATCTTTACCTTACTCAGTTTCAGATTAACACTGGTAGCATTCATACGCCATTTTAGACCTGATTGAAAAATTGATACCAAATTTCATTCCTCTAAAACTCAGTTCTGCACTGTACGATTTTTTTCCACCTGGTGCCCAGTCTTCTTGGTGCACTTTTCGCGGACTGCGTGGTATGACGTCACAGATTCAACAGAGAGCAGAACTTTCTCAGTTTCTTTTCTTCATGTACTGTTGTTCATGTATTGTTCATGTTTTTGAAAGACCAGAAAGGTGAGAAGGCTAAGAAAGTTTTCAGTTAATAACCCTATTTAATAGTGATAATTTTGCTGTAGGAATTTCTGGCAGCAGACTTTGGCTTTTGGTCTTTTACACCAGCCAGTCAAAGCAAGAACCGAACGAAAATATAAGCTTAACTCTTACGTATTTGGCAAAGCGTCGGATTTTTGTAAACGTGATAGTGATAACAAGAGCTAACTCGTTAATCTGAACTTGGATGCTTTAAGATCACAAATTGGGGGAGTTAAAGATATCATACAACGAATTTAAAGCGAGTTGGGGGTCATTTTGGGAAAAATTTCCTTTGAAGCCCCTACTTAATAATTAATGCATAAGCTTACAACAATTTCTTTGTCTGTTTGACACTGTCTTCACACGAGTGGAAGTCATGAGTTTAACAAGACTTAAAAATTCTATGCACGATTGAGTATGTGGTTTCATGTAAACCTTCCCCTATTATTTAATTATAAGGATTTACAAGCATATCATTTAGCCATGTATCAGTTTGAAACTCTGCCTTTCATAAAATTTCTTATTTCCAAACTTTAAAATAACAAATAACTTGTTCTGTTTAAAACACAAATTATTAGAGTCTTGCAAGTCACACAAACAAATTTGTGTGATTTTGTAATTATATATTTTTGCTCTTAGTTTCAAATGTGAATAAATTTTGTAACAGAATAATATTTTAGTTGTGTTCAATTTTTTCAATTTTTTTCAACCTCAGACTAGAAAATGTCTAGAGATATGTCAGCAAAAGTTTATGTCGGAGGTCTTGGGAACAGTGGAGACAAACAAGAGTTGTGGAGAGCGTTTTCCAAGTATGGTACATTGCGTGACGTGTGGGTGGCAAGGAGTCCCCCAGGATTTGCATTTGTTGAGTTTGCAGATTGCCGTGATGCAGAAGATGCTGTTAGAAATATGGATGGAAGGAGGCTTGGAGATAAGAAATTACGAGTAGAAATTTCAAACACAAGAAATCGTGGTGGAAGGGAAGGAGAAAAAAGGGGGGGTCGCGATAGTGGTTACCGTGGCGGCGGCAGTAGATACAACAGACGCGACGATTTCAGTAGACGTGATGATGACTTTGGTGGTCGTGATCGAGCGTACAATGATCAACGATTCTCACAAGCACGTAGAAGGTATGAGTGTTTGATAGCCGTGGCCCTGTTAGCTGTTTTCTAATCAAGTGCATGTGAAAATTAACAACCATTTTGGAAATACAAATTAATTTGATTTAATGTCGTGTTACCAGCAGCATCAGAACTTCTTTTTCAAGTCAGGAATGTGCTTAAGTACTATGTTATCACGTTTGTTGTTCAACCAAAATCATGCGAAAATGAATAAGAATTCAAACCAAATCAATGTTGAAATGAGTCTACATTGTTTACTTCACATTGCCCCAGTGAGTCCCTGAATCAGTTTATATCAGACATTTTTGAGCACTTTTTCACTTTTTTTCATTGATCATGATTGCCATTCCTCTAAAGAAGGAATTAGTACTTACATTTCATTTGCACTTTGAAATATTGACAATATTTTAAAATATTTCTCATCACTATGTACATGGAATTATTTTACTTAAATTTATATCACATATTTAAATTGAAAACCCACTAGTATATAAACAACTAACAGGGCCTTGTTATAATATATTCAGTTCTCTTTTATAAAATAAACTGTAAGATAATTTATTTAATGTTTAGCTTTTAGACAGAGCTTTACTAATGAGGTTGCCATTACTATTTTTCTAGGTGATTAATTCAGGGTTTGTAGTCTTTACAAACCCATTCAACATCTCAACTTACAGGCCGAGAACTTTATGCTCCCAGCAAAAGTTCAAAGTAGCATCTGGGATATCTTCATCCTTCACTTCCTCCAACATCTCTTAATCAAAAAATTCTACAGCTCATCTTCTAAGTCAACATCAGAGGCATGATTCCTTGAGACGTCTACTGTACCCTTCAACATTTATCTCAATTCTTCAAAATCTTACCCGCACCTCCCCAAAATGGGGTTTCTGCATGCATCTGTTTTGGCTTGATGTGTCAGCAGCAGGAATTCTTGCACTCAAAAATGCTTGCAAGCTATAGTTCAGAGAAGGTTGTGTGTTCAGCGTGAGCAAGGAGGGTTCATGATCCAGTCAGCAGCAAATAGTTTAAGAGAGCAGCGGTCCCTACTGCTGTTGTTTACCGACAGACGGAAGCCTGAGTCGCACCCCCCAGGAGAGGTCCCTTTAACACCGACTACCTGTAATTTAATTCCTGAAGCTGATTGTTGAATTGATGCATCAAAACACCATACTTGTCATATTTATTCGTCATGTAGTGCATCACTTCCTGTAAAGAGATGTAAGTGTCACAAGGGTAATTTATGTTGAAGACCTTCGCATGTTTATACGTAGACGATAGGAGAAGAAACTTACATGCTTTGCAGAAAATTAGAGAAGTTTGAGCACAAACCTTAACTTGGAATGCTTTCATCATGTTTAAGAGTGACAGTTCTTAGAGTGGTCATGAGTAACTAGTAAACTGTCGGCCTTATTAAGCTATCATTTTCCTCCTTTCCAAAACACTGATGTAATTATTACTGTTCCAAAAATCCTGGGAGTACTTTTCTTATTACACTGAGCAAAGTTCTTTTTTATATTTCTATTTGGGAAATGATATTATTATAATGATTTTTTTTCTTTATTATCATTTATTAAGAGTATGATAATGTTTAAAAAGTTATAGTAATGGTTTAACTATTCTGTTATTTATTTTGTGTTATTTCTGTGATGTTATTTTTCTCAGATCTCCTCCACCAAGATCTCACGAGCATTCTCCACAGTAAGTCATTTATAATATGAAAAGTTATCTTGTTTCTTTGATCTTCTGAGTCACAATCATTGTGTAGGGATGTAGTTAGGAAAAAACTAAACAGGCTCATCGACGAGCCCAGTTGGCTTTTCTGGCCTGTAAACTTTCAAAATTACCACAAATCATTGTTTGCTAGTGAAAAGCTCTGTTAGCTAAATGTTAGCTGGCTCTTAGCTACATCCCTGGTAATCAATATGCCTGACAAAATCTCAATTAAGCCCCCCTTTAACTACTCCCCATAGATTATCTCTGCCACCTTGTACATGTTGGTCACCCATAGATCTACCTTATTATAGGAAATTAACGATACATGTTATTAACACGAATTTCAAAAATTCGCGTTAATTTTATTGATGTAATTAATATAAACATGTTTACTATAATCATTTAACCAGAACTTTTCTTAAATTTGCGTTAATTTTATTATGCATCAATTTTGTTCGCATTGTTAAAATGCCTCGTTATATTCCTGTAATAAGGTATTTTGATTTGTGGCACTTGTCTGCCTCTCCCTGCCCCCTCCCCCCCCCCCCCCAAAAAAAAAAGAGAAAAAAAAGTATCTGGGGTTGCTTGTGCTGGTTTAAGAAAGATTCAGGCTCATGTCTACCATGTGCTAAGTATTTTTTTGACTTCTCTGTATGTTTCACATGTAATTGGGTTGTGTTTTAGTACAAAACTGTCATTCTAACTCGTGTTTGTTATTGCTTTTGCAGGGGGAGATACAGCCGCAGAAGAAGCAGATCCCGCAGCCCAGTAAGGCGTTAAGATTGCATCCAGCTAATGCAGGAAAACTTTCTCTTGTAGGTGTGTTAATTGTAGTGTTAAACTTGGTGTTTTTGTTAGCTTGTATGCTCTGTTGCATTTTAGAAATGAATTTAATTTCCATGTGGTTTATCTGGAGAACATGCCATGGCTATTGAGCAATCAAAGCACTTATTTATTGTAATTTTATTGATATTATTGAAATTTGAACTGTTCCGTACATAATTTAATAATATATATTTTTGTTTTTATTTCAGAATCGAATAAACAATTGAGTAGCAAGTACCAAAATGTAAATAAGAAGGATCTGGTTCCTTATACGTTATTTCCTGTATCACCATTATGTTACGTCATTTAGTGGAAAATTGGCAAGCCAAAGCACAAAATAGTAAAATTAAATATTAACTAAGATATAAAATATCTACAGAAGTATAACATTGTTACAAAAGCACATTTGATTTTCAAGAGAGTTCAACATCTAAATTCTTCTTACAAATATATCATTACTTTGTCAAGCAGACTGGGAGATATTGTCTTGATGAATCACCTAATTCTCACAACTATAATGAAGTACTACTTGACAATCAGTAAGGAGAAGTATTCATTTGATCTTGGGGCTTTAAGACTTCAATGTCTTTTTTTGGGGCTTCAATGTCTTTTTTGAACGTGTTTTGTTTTTTAAATAATAATAATAATTATAACCAAGTCTTGGCTAGTTAGCTTTGACGTGACAGAAGATTATTATTTAAGAGGAGTCACTACTCAGCTCGTGTTGTTGTACTTTTTTTGTTAGACTAGCTAATTTCAGTAATTTCACCCCCAAGCCTTGCTTTTAAAGTGCAAACCTGTTTAGTTTCTGATGTATTCAATTCCAAAAGGGGTGAAGGGGTATATGAAATCAAGGGACGGAACCCATTGAGGTTCCTTTTAATGGGATCGTTGCAGTTTTTAGGATCAGGAATCATGACAGTTGCCGACAATTTGGAATCAGGGATGAAAAGAAAATCACTAGAAATGGAATCATCAAAGAAATGGCGGATGTTGTTACGAACCTAATAAGTGGCTAGGTACTTGAACACTGCATAGCGCTATTCTCACTGGGAGCCCTTAAACACAAACGCCCCTAATTCCTTAGGGACATCACTTGTTTGCTTCCCTGCTTCTGTATATACTCTTGGGAGTCTACTGTGCATAATTTTTGGCTAAATTAGTATAAATAGGCCTGTTTTATTATGTTTTTCCCTCTCTTCGCTTTAACGGACGCAGGACATCAGATCGTCGCCCCACCCTCCTCCCCACAGCGATGGCCTACCTTTGTGCCTTAGCTCCCGCTCCTCTCCGCCTCCGGGCTCGCCTCTTCCCATATGTCATCCCAACTTGGGGCGTTTGGGAGTGGGGGCCCCCGGTGGGAATTTATTACTATTTTCAATGTTGCGGTAGTGAGATAGATAACATTCCGTAGCAAGATTTGAGGTAAAAAAAAATCAGAAAAACAGATTTTAGCCTACTCTGTGCACATCCGTAAGAAGACGAATGCGCATGCACACAGGCTAATTCAAGCCCTGGACGAGAAGACTGCAAGAGTGAAATGTTTTGCCATTGTTACTCTATCCTAGTCTATTGCATTTTTATCACAAAAAAGATAAAAGTAAATACGTGTGATTCTAGAAGCGAGTCTAGTGCTCGATCACAGTTCTCGGCGTTTAATTTGACGAAGCCCTTAATGGAGAAGTTCTGTCTTGCGAAGAAAGTTGATTACAGAGGATTCTAGTGAAAAACTCCTACTTCTTGTCAAATTAACTTCATGTATACAAAAAACTACAGCCAACTGTCAGTGAAGTTGTCCAGTGTTGGGTGCCAGTCAGAAACACACGAATGTAAATAGGCAATCAGAGACACAACACTACGCTCTTGGAGATTTCAGTCCCGAATTTTGGAGACGAGAACATTAGCTAATAAATGTCTTATCCTCCCCCATTGGATGAAAAGAGTAGCTACATATACCGATTAATAAATAGCTCGATATCAAGCCCTATTGAGACACACCTACAAAAACCGGGGTGGGAGGCATAAGGTCATAGGCGTACGGGCAATTTTTTGCCAGGGGGGGCGGTGAACCATTTGCCCAAAAAATTCTCGCAAGTTGCCCAAATTTTTGCGAAACAGTCGAGACTGAAACGAGGGTCATACGATGTACTTACATAGGCCTACATATGAAGAGAAAAATATTCTATATCTATCATATGAGCTCATAAAACACGTTAAAAGAAATAGCTGTCTGCCATTTCGACGGCCGAAGATACTGATCAATGATACGATCCATGTCATTGTTGACTACACGTTGTTGCCCCATGGTGCTGCGGAGGTAAGATTTCAATCTACGCAAAGCACTGATGATTGTTCTGCAGAACAAGTTGTAGCATGTATTAATGTAAGGATATGTACCACATTAGGAAACTTTGGAAACATCAAATAGATCATTCTCGTTCATTGTCTCCAGCATTTCTGAAACAGTCATGTAGCCTAATCGGCGCAGAAGACGACAACATATACGTATATTTTCTACCCGGCTTTCAAAATCTCGCCGTTGATTTTGTAAAATTTAGCAACGCAGGAGAAGCTTTCTTTATATTCAATGTGACAGATATTTCCCAAAGCAAAGAGTATTTCCTGGTCATTTCCACTAAAATATGTATATCAACATATGACCCCCTTCTCGCGACACTTCAATTTCGCGATTTGCGCGATTTTAAAATAAAATATCGCAAAAATTAAAGTGTCGTGAACATAGGATGACGCGAAAATTGAGTAACCGTCATTATTAAGGAAGGATGAATTTATTTGTTATAAAACGTTAATAAAAGGAAGTTCATAATCATTGCTGGCTTCCACATACAAGCAACACTTCTTTGGTGCATTCATCAAACTGTTCATTCACTGGTTCTTTAAATTTAACATCCCAGTAGATTCCACGTTCTTTGAGGATGTATCCATTCTCACCGATGATTAAAGTGATTTCGGATAGGACATTTTCGCAAATCACGAAATATCCAATCTCCGAAATCGCGAAATAAACGTGTTGTGGAAATTTCATGTTTAAGGTAACCAGAAATTAACTCATCACGTGCTAGGCAACCACTGACTCTTGTAAACAAAGCTGGTTTTACCAAGCCGACTTCAGGTTAAAATAGAAAATATCTATCTCTTCGAGAAAAAAAAAAACATGGAAACTTCTTAAAAACTCGCCTGGCCCAAATTTCTCTTGCTGCCCAAAAATTCTGAGCTGCCCAAACTTTGGGGGGGCTGCAGCCCCCCCAGCCCCCCCGGCCCGTACGCCTATGCATAAGGTGCGGAACTAATGAGGCAAGACGTGGTAAGTCTATGAATCGAGTGATAAGAGAAAGCAGAGGGCGGGACTCCAGGTGGTGGAAACCGGGAGAATGGGAAACTTTACTATGCCACTTTTAACATGAGAAAACGTACGAAACAAGAAACACTAAAGAAGGGATGGAGACAGCAGTAAATTGCTAAAAGGTACGGGAAGCGGGAAGTTTAGTAACTCTCGCTATCCCTCCCCTACAAATTTTAACATTATCCATTGGCCTGATTTTTGTCAGTTTTGGCGCGTAAAAACGGATGTCTTTGTGGAAGAACTGAGCAGTTTTATTTGTTCTTGTGAAGGGTCACTATCTCTGTCATTTCACTGTTATCTGTTTAAATGCGCAGTTGCACAGTCATGAGCTTTAACTTTTCTTAACTGCCACTAGGGTCCACTTCGTCTTTTATGAGGTGCGACCGCGCGAGACTGGGGCGACAACTAGGCAGTCTCCAGAAATGCACAAACCAAGGGGGGGGGGGGGGGGAAGAAACGAGGTCTGGGACCGAGTAGCGATGCTCTCACAAATCCTCACAACTTGCAAAGCGATCAATTCACGATGTAGTCAGCGGTTTTTGGACGATGATGCAACAGGCAATCTTTTCCCGCGAAATGGAAGCTGCTATGTCGTGGAATCACTTATTATAAAGGGGTTCAATTCTCTTAACTAAAAATCTAAAAGCAGCGTGTTTAAATCCGAAAATTTCGTCATCGTCGTGTAGTTTTAGTAGTATAGTACTTGGGGGTACGAAATCATTTTTTAAAAAATAATTTCATCTCCCCAAGTACATACTACTTTCCAGTGCTGGATTTAAAACTGGATCCAAAACTGGATTCAAAAAATGGAATCAAAACTTCTTATACTCTTTTTCAAAATTTTAGATACAGTGCGTTTAAACAAGCCTTGATATCATAACTGAAATATCAATCTGGAAAAACAAGCAAAGCCGAGTTTTATGATGTTTTTGAAATTTATTTCAAAATCTCTTATACTCTTTTTTAAAAATTCAGTGCGTTTAAAATCAACTCTTTTATTCCTGCTTGCCTTTTCATATGCAAAAATCAGATTTGGTTCCCACTGTTATCATATTATTAATAATTAAATACTTCTTATCCAAGGTCATAAGAAAATTCAAAAAGCATTTTCTATTTTGGCAACTATATATAGCAACACAATAATATTTACTTTTTGATTTTTTCAGCCAATCAGAGCTTTCATTTTTTTGTCCAAAATTGTTTCTTAAATGTATAATTTTTCCGAATTGGTTTCAAAGTTGGTTGGGTTTTAGAAGCAGTTATTTCACCATGGTTTACACACAAGCGCAATTGGAAGAGAAAATAATACATGCAACCGAGGTGATATCAGAGTCTTATCAGATATGTTTGGAGCTGTATCAGACACCAAAAGTTGATATTAATATGAAGCTTGATGAATTTAAACAGAATTTATCTACAATGGATTTGGATACTGTAGAGGAGGGATTTGAGAAGGGTTTGTCGCTTTTCACAGAGATAAAGAAGATGATTTTTGAGGAACGGAAACGTCGCCGTTATGTACGACAGCTAAAGAATAAAAAGAGACTAAACAATATCAAGATGGATGTTAAATTGGTACGCAAATCCAGAAGACTACAAGAGGCTGAAAGCGTGATTATTCACAATGGATTATCAGCAAACTGAACTTGATTAAATTTTATTATGGCCGTAAGCAAAACTGGTTTTACCATTTTCATGTATGTATCTTTTATCATCAAAGCAAGACAATGACACTTTATTAAGCTTGTAGCTATAAAGTTGATGTTTGTTGCTCCGAATGGTTTTCATCATATGATGCATATGTTTATTATTAAAGAGTGTCTCTCGGTAGTCTTGAAAATTGATGTCTTTTTTAATGATATTTTTTTATATGTTTTTTTATAGTGCGTTTAAAATAAACTTTGAATTTTATAATGTCCATAAGAGTAACTATTGATCCCATTATCAAGTATGTACCGTTTATCATCAAAACAACTGAGTGATATTTTATTAATCTCATAGCTTCCGAGTTGATGATTTTGACTCCTGATGGTTTTCATTTTATGGTGCATTTGCTTGTTGTCAAATAATGTTTGCTTATAGTTTTCATGTGTGATATCTTTTTTGATGACGGATTTCTTGATTCCTTTGGCAGTCTTTCCAACTTGTAAATTGTTTTTAATATAAGAATACATTTTTGATCGCAGACCAATGAATTCTAAAATAGGAATAAAAGAAGCTTCATCTTTGAATTTACCAATGACTTTCTTGTTTGTTTTATTATAAAATGGAGAGCTTTCAGGGTAGTCACTATTGTCAAATTTTTCCTTATCATTCCAAAAGTCTTTGTAAACATCATCAGCCTCAATTTCATAGGTTAAGCTATCAGTATCTGTAAATAAAAGCCTAGCTTTATCCCCATATTTTTCTTTGATATAATTGTAATGAAAATCATACATAAGTGTTTTGCTAAGATCTAGGATACACATCCCAATATATGCCGGCCTATTGAGAGTGAGTGTTTCTTTGATCTTATGAACAGCTACGAGGTCTTCATTAAATATCTTACTGCTGACATAAGTTGGTTTACTTGTAAGCTTTAATAGCTTCTTTGTATTAGTTACCAATCTGACATCTACTCGCTTTCTTAAATTTTCCATGGTTTTACCGTATACTGAATTATTCATCAATTTAAAAAAGTCTTTTTCAAAAGTGTTTTTAGAATTTTTGCGTTTATCAGTATTAAAATCAATGTATTGCTTTAACCATGGAGATTGATTAAATTCTAACACTCGATGGACTTTGGTTAATTTTAAACCGAGATCTAAATACAACTGAAGATTCTTGTAATGTAACACATATTTTTCCTTATTATTCAATGTAGGCATCAGTTTATGTACTAAACCTGTTGATATATTGTATTTTTCAGCAATGTTTTTGCAATAATCCGATAGCATATTTTGAGTTACTTTTACTTTTTCTGATCCAAGAGGATAGTCGTTATGGAGATCATGTAACTTTTTGGGGTATTCTAAGTCAACTTCTAAAATCAAACCCTTCTTACTGTTTTCTGTATACTTAGATAAGTTTGTATTATTAATCTGCTTTTCTGTCAACCATTTAAAACCACCAGTTGGTAAAAATTGACTCATAGCCCATCCATAAAGGTTGTTTGCATCAAGATACATAATATACTTTGAGGGCACCTTTTCATTATATTCTTTCATGTATTTATTGTTTGCTTTACTATATCGATTGGCTATATAACTAATACCTCCTCTCATACCCTTTTCAATGAATTGATACATGTCAATGTCAGTCATCAACTCTAATTTAATGTCAGTCATCTTTAGCATAGCATCCCAGCTTAAACCTGGGGATGTGAAATAATGACATGGATCAAGCTTATAATACTTAAAACAGGTCTTACGGAAGCTTTCAAAAACATCTGCTAATAATAAGACATCTGATTTTAAATATAAATCATGATACTCACCCATATTTTTGATCTTAAACGTTTTCCACACATTTTTTGCATGCTTATAGTCTTTGTCTGATATATGCTCATTATTTAATATACTGTAAAATTCTTCTTTAGTTGGTAGCTCTGTATTAAATTTATCAAAGCTATCCATATAGTCATAGGGATAAACTCCTTTCCTCGACATAAGATTAAGCTTATCACCCTCAAACATTTTAGAAGTATATATTAATTTTTCTCTCGGCAGATTACTTACTAATTTATCAAGACTGGAACTCATAAACTGGAAACTATCAAGGAATGTTAAATGATTACCGAGCATGAATGCCATATACTTTTCTATGTTGTTGGGTATAGCATTGATATTCATCTCTTTCATTTCACCTTTTTTATTTTTATATGTATGGTTCTTAACAATACTTCCGATCTCTTGCATTATAAAGTGACTGTCATATCCTCTTAGATTATGAAAAATGACTGGTATTTTAATTTTATCGGGCTCTATTCTTAATTTAAGATTGCATTCTTGATGAGCTGATCCTCGATATTTACCAGTTATATGGCAATGGTCTCTAACTCGTATATCTTCGTCAGTATATTGTTTGTCACAAATATGGCATCCGTTTGCTTTTTGAAATGCATCTTCATCATCTTGAGTCATTTTTAATGGTTTTTTAAAGAATTTTCGCATAGTCGTTTTGCAATATTTAACTTCATCTAGCATAGCTTCCATGAATTTATAAACAGCTTTTTCACCTCGGTATATCTGAACAGGCTTTGAATATTTATCATCATAGCAACAAACAACCTTATAACCATATCCACAATCTTTGTGTTTTTGATAAGCTTCAGTAAATGATTTATCATCATTAGGCTTACAACCAGATATCTTTTCTGTTATTGCTTCAAAATCAGCATATATGGTGAATGGAACTTGCTGTTGCTTATGAAAGTTATTGAATTTCAGTATACTATTATCCTTATCAGGCATCTTTACTGCTTGAGTCCCATTGACTTGAATGCAATTATCTTTGTGATCGTTTAATACTCTCTCAGAACTAAAGCACTGGAGACAATACATGCAAAAGAACTTCTTTTCTTTGTGTTTTGTTTTGTTATACATGAATTTATTGAAATCTTTTATTAGAATATAATGCTTGTTTTCATTTTCAGTTATCAATAATAAATTCATCTGATTGTCATACTTTTCTTTTGATATAAAAATGGGATATGGTTTCTTGTCTTCGTAACCGAAAACATTTATATTGATTTCATTCTGTTTCTCGATTTTGTTGAACTGCTTTATATTCACAGGAAAATTAATTCCATCATAATTTAACTTTTCAACATATGCTTTATCCGATTTTTTGATCCTTTGAGGGTATTTATCTTGGGGATTAAGATGCCTGATATGGCACCAACGGAAGCATTCATTATCCTCATTTTTCATGTTAATCAATCCTTTTGCGCTGTTTCTAAGTTCTTGAGGAAGCCGAATATATGAGGAGCCTTTCATTGGTTCATATTTCACTATATTAAGATAGTGACCATCAACAGATTGCAATAGCCCAGCCCGAGCCTTCTGATATCCACTGAGCTACGAAATTTAAGATTTGTTGTTTTGATTTTTGTAGCGATTCAGCAATCTCCATACTATTGATGATTGTTTGAGGTTTGCTGTTGAAATAGGCTGTTTTATAAATAATGTCATCACCAGACATCTTTGAAAATGTTACCTTCAGCGTTTCAACAAATTTGATTCCCTTTATAGCTATAAGGGTTTTTATGATATGATATTCAACAGCTTTCCTTGTGTTTTGTAGTTGTAATAACGGGTCTTTGTTATGTTTTATACCAATTTCAAAAGACTTTGTGTAGCCTTTCATAGCTTTAGCAACTTCCTCTATCTTAGTCCTTGGTAATGGAATTGGGTTTTGTTTTATAGTCCTAGGCATTGGTATAGGCTTGTAATCATCCCTAAATTCAGGAGGTGGTTGAATGATATTTTCCTCATAATCCTGCACCATCTGTTTTACACTCTTACGAGGAGTTGGGATTGGTGGCCTAGGTTTGTAAACTCTTGGTTGGTTTGCTTTTAGTGATAATACTAGTTTTATGAGTTCAGTTTTAGATAATTTTTCTAGATCTAATTCATTCATATTAATATATGAGATATTTTTTTCCATTTTTGTGTACTATATAGAATTACCATTTCTTTAAGTCCTTTATAGTAAAAATTATTTTTTAGATTTTTTTGGTGCGTTTAAAAGATAACCAGAAATAAATATATTTTTGGTCACCTAAGGCAACAGATAACAGCAATTCATATATACTGTGCTATACAATATATAATTATATAATATTGCTTTCTATGTTTTCAGCTGGTATTATGTTGTATTGGTCTTCATTAGCCTTGATAACAGTATTTTTAATATGCTTCTTGGTCCTTATGTGAGAGTGCTTTCCAGCGAGCGTGTAGTCATGTTGACATGCATCACATATCCATGATTTGTTTAGCATATATCTGGTCTTGCTTTCCTTAATAGCGTTTTGTCTGTCTTCTTCATTATCGTATTTTTTATTTCGTCCCATTATATATACTATATATTATTTCCTTAAGTGTTTTTTATAGTGCGTTTAAAACTGGAAATATCAAAATTAACGTACTATAAAAAGTGACTTAAAGAATTGTTATATAGTATAATTATATAGATGAACAAACAACTGGTTGAAATGGAAACAATCGAGATGCTGGATGATATATGGTTTATCCATAGCTTATATCCAAGTTGGGGTGCTAATGAGTCTGGTGATATTCTTTATATTGCCAAGAGGAAAATTTTGAAACCAAAAATGACTGATTCAGGAATGGTATTTAACGTTAGCAATGGGCATGGTTTTAGGCTATATCAAGTCGATAAATTCGTTTTTGAGGTTTTTAATGATATTGAATCAGTTGATGGTGATATCATTCATATAGACGGTGATATAACCAATAACAGCTTTCTTAATTTGAAGCTTGTATAATATTAATAATTTGGTTTGCTTACACAGCTTTTATGGTATATAAATATATTCTTTATATTTATGCCTTGTTGTAGTAGCATAAAAATAAATCTTACATATTAGTATATAATGTCTTGTAATTCACAAATTCACGATGAATTAAAGAATATTGAAGAGTTTTCATGTCGTTATTGTGATCAACTATTAGTGGAAGGCGATATTGCCTTGAATCATCTTTATATAAATATATTTATATATGAGATGTTTTGTGATACATAGCGATTTAAAAATAATGGGTGAGGGTTCTTGTATTTTTTGCAATGAGTTATTATATACAGGCGATAAAGTTGTTGATCATTGCTGTGATAAACCTGATATTTTGGAAGATGCATATATGAAAGTATGCCAAAATTGTGGGACTCAGAATTATAAATATGTTAGCGAGTATTTTGATTTTTACGAGAACAGACACAAGATATGGCGTAAAAGCATCTATCATCGTAAATACCATATTGAGAATGTTTTAAACGATTTATGTATTAAAAATGGAGTTCAATTGTCTCATAATCATCGCGATAAGATTTACAAAGTGTTTCATGAGATCGATACTATTCTTCCATCTATAAATAAAAGAAGAAAGAGGATGATCTCAACGAAATATATTATAAGACAGTTGTTTAAAATGCTCGGTATACCATACAATTTTATCTGTGTTACTGAATCAAAAAAAACGCGAGCTTTTAATGATCGGTATTGGGGTAATATTTTAGAATTGAAAAATCGTCCCAGATCGTGCGGCTTATTCAGTAAATTTATTATCATATTTTACCATATACCGATCTATTATTGGGCCGTTATCGCATATGTAGTCGTCAATGCTTTTCATTGTATTTAGGATGCTAGACGGATTATAATTGCCACCCGTTCTCATAGTAACTTTAATAGAGTGTCAAAAGGTGTATGCATATAGGTTTGGGATGCATATATGGAGTTATGAATTTTTAGATCGAGATTTTTATGATCATCAAAGCCTTGAATTAATAACGAAATTGTAGTTATTGTAACCAAAGCAATACCACCTGTAGCTATAGAGGAGGCAAGGAAGCCGCTTGATGCAAAGAGGATAGACAATGAATTCCCTAATAACTTCCATTTTTTGAAACGTTTAACAGCCTGCTTATAAGCCCAACATTTTCGATGATATGTTTGATAATAAGCTTTCAATTCTATAATTTGGTCTTCAGTAAGTTCGCTTGATATATGGTTCCATGTAAATATGCATTTTCGATGTTTAGTCATATATATTAGTTATATATGATTTTTTTGCTTTATTATTTTGTCATTTTAGCATTGCGCTTGTTCTTTATTGTGTAATACAGCTTCCTTATGTTTTGAATTAATCTCTCAATAGAATCAATAATATTGCTAACCAATTTCACTGTTTTCATATAATTTAATTAGATAAAATCGTTGGAGTTAGATAATTTATTGGAAGAATACAGCCTTTGTTTTATCTAAAAATTGGATTTTATGATACTCTCTACCATTTATCGGATATGCAGTTTTACTAAAAGCGATTCTTTGTACATAGTAATCTGAACTGATTTTAATGTTGGATGCATTGATATTAAACCTAGACAATGTTTGATCAATACTCATAGCATTATTGCAAACAGCGATTCTAAATTGATTTCCTATTTTAGTATACCAGAGATTCAAATATTTATCAAAATATGTTCCTCTTATTTGCTCTGTATATGAATCTAGATCATAATCGATGAATAGCTTATTATGCTCCACTTTAACCCACGGAAAACTAAAACTATCACCCTCGATAAATTCAATTTTAATCCTTTTATTATCACTGGGCTTATAGTCATATTTAAATGCCATATATATAGTCCAGTCATTGGATTCAGTGATATTTTCATTTAAATTAATTTCGAAACCACTCATAAAGCCGTTTTTTGGATCAAAATCTTCTAACAATTTTGTGGGATTAAAGACAAGATTGCCATTTAATCCAGACACTACAGCACCGTTACTATCTGACATGATGAATTCAGATGGATCCGTTAGATCATAAAAATACTCGAAAATTTTATGGTAATAGCTGATGTTTCTTTTCTTATCCATTTTTAATTCAAGATCAGACTTCAAATTGTCCCGAAAATTTTTTAACTGTTCAAAATTAACAGCTTGGTCATTAGTAGTAGCTGGTTTAATACCATAAATAGCCTTTGTTTTCATATCAATCGATGCATTGAAAGCTATTCTATCATTTTCAACATAATATAGCTGATCGTATATCCTAGGATCAACGTTACTCTGATAACCTTTTATTCCATAAATCACGATATATGTTTGTAATTTTGGGACATATGCGTTCCCTGATTTCATCTTTAAAACGATATCAACATAGAGATAATTATTAGGATGTTGCTGATATTTATTAATTTGTGCTATTGTTCGACTATATCCATCATAAACTCGCGTAGTTGATTTGTCGATGTTGTCGATTGATGATACAATATCGATATCTAGACTATCATGATCTATTTCAGCTGGAAAAAATAGCTCGAAAACCATTGTGTATCGATTGATTGGTAAACTATATACATTGATACCTAATCTGCTTGAGTAGTATCCTTTATTGTTGTCAAGTACCAGCTTACTGTCTACAACTTTCGTATTGATCTTATGGTATGAATTCGGATGATCGATTAAACTGCCTAACTTTATATCATCTTCCTCGCTTAATTGATTGATACTATCGGCCATTATATGGGCAAACGTGTTTTCTTGGCCAACGGAAGTTATATGACTGCTATCAACATGATCAAGCATATATTTTTTGTTTACAGCGTCTGTATCATTGGTTGGGATTTTTAGATGGGTTATATTATACCCACCCATATGGAGATTTGCCTGCATCATGTTACTACCGTGAATATCAAGCTTGCTTAGAATTTTTTGAGTCAAAACGCGTCCTACGACCTTCTTTAAAAAACTGTTATCAACGTACGATTTGTCTGCTTTGTTTTGAAGGCTTTGAGCTAAGACACCTCCTGATTTCTTCGTTAAATATGTATTATCAGCGTACGATTTGTCAGCCTTAGTAGCAAGTTTGGTATCAATTTCAGTCCTTACTTTGTTATCCTCAACACTAACATAGCCTACGTTTGGTACAGATCGATCGTTATATAAAGTTGGATAATACACTTCGGTATTTTGCAATGAAAGGCCGGCACAATCAAACACTGTTTCATTTCTGTTCTTTTTAAGGAAGAATTGGTTAAGATATCGTTTATTTACGGCCGTCTCGAGATCCCTTGAATAATTTTCAATTGAATCATCGATCGCAACGTCATCAGGCGTTTTTAGCCCTATTACTCTCTTTTTGTTCAAATTGAAATTACCTTCAGGCGTAACATCAAAGCCGACTCCTGGGTCACCCTTTTCACCTCGAGGCCCTTTAATTGGCGTAATATTAGTGTTATTTGATTGTAATAAACCGTTTGAGTAACTCATATTATATCAATCAGTTATATTATATTATATTTTTTCATTGAAATTCTTAGTTACGAATTTTCGTGGCTTATCAATATATAAAAAGCTAAATGGGTCTGCAGTTGCTTTGAGATAGTCGTTTTTACTGATTCCAAGTTCTCTGCAAATCATTCCTTGTTCATTATTAGATGGGAATTCGAAAATACAGTGATGAGTACAATTTAATCTGATTGTTTTATCGGTATTATAATAGCTTTGAGATAAATAAATGCAACTGCAATTTTTATTTCTTGAATTTGTAAAATAGTTGCGTATTTCGCTATCATTTTTTGATCCCGTATTGAGATAATCGTCAAAGATGACTAGTTTTTGTCCTTCATCTGATATTTTATCAAGCGGTATTATTTTATCATTACTTGCTTCAATAACAGAATAACCAGCCTCTTGATTAAGGGGTTCAAAGGTATTGAAAAGATGTTGATATTTTGATTGTTGAAGATTTTTCCCATACAAATATATTTTATCATAAAACAATAGCCGATATATCATATCAAGTAAAAGGTTTGATTTACCTCCGCCTGATGGTGATGAAATCAGCATCCGGAAACATTGATTTGGCATGAAATCGTATAGTTGTCTAAAGTTTGAGGCCATATCGTCTTCAGTGTCATAATTCGGTATTCTCATTATATTATATGGGTATATTATTTTCAGTTCAACAAGGTGTTCAACACGGTGTACATCAAGGTGTTAAACGCTATGTTAAATGTTGATTTTTATATTCAATTTTCATTTTTTATGTAACGTAATAATATAAAATAAAATGAGTTTACTTAGATGGAAAGAGCTTGCAAAGAGTAAATCTGATTTGGGCGATAAAATCAATTATGTTAAAAATGCAATCACACAAAATAATATCGGTCAGCAGACAAGCCAAGAGTCATTTTCGAAGGTATTCAAACCAGTGACAAGTAAATTAGATGATGTAATTAAAAGTAATTTGCAGATAGCAAAAGTACCCAAAAAGCGTGTCAAAAAGGGGATGAGAGGTGAAATGGAAGCTCCAGATTACTATCCTGAAGTTGATCCTTTTGAGGATATGGACGTAGATAATTTATTTGATGAGCCTGTAATGCCACAAAATGAAAAACAGATTGTACCGAAACCACCAACATATGAAGAATCTTTAAAAGATCTTTTAGAAGGAAATAAGGAGATTTTTGTTGATCCCCAATATTTTCCTGAATATGAAGATGAATTACCTCCTGAATACGATGAGGATGAAATTGATTATGCTTTAGATGCTGATGATGAAGTAAGTGAAATACTAGAAGACGTTGGTATCGACGATTATGATGTAGTGCAAATGAAATTAGATCAGCCTGAAATGACACCAAAAAAAACCAAGAACTATCTTAATAAGATTTTAGAGAAAGCCAAATATAAACGGAGACAATTGAAAGGTTTCAAGGCGAATGTTACTAAAGAATATAATAGGGGAACTATATCTGAAGCGGAAAGACAGATTAAAAATAAGAGAATAAGCAATGCAAGAGTTGCATTAAATGACTACATAAATCATTACGAAAGTAAAGCCAAAACGATAAAAGGTTCTGGTATTCGAAAAAATCAGAAAGGTGGAAATGTTATATTTTTTAACGATGTAAAACAGCTTCTCAAAAAATTGGAATTGATCATCGGTTCAATAAACGCAGGAAACACATCAGTTAAAATGCGAAATATGGGAGTCGCTATATTAGACACACTTTTAAAAAGGTCTACTATAAATAAACAACAATATAAACAGATATATAATCTGTACTTTAAAGTCTAATTTATGTAACTGTATTATATATATGGATCGTGAGTTAGTATTATCATCATATAGTGTTAAAAATCAAGGGAATAACACTCCTCAAAATTTTACAACTAAATTCAACAGGCCTATAACATTGGATAGCAATTACCAATATATGATAGGTCTCAATCGTATTATTAACATGTCATTTACATGGTTTAATGTAAATCCCTCATATGGTAATCAGCTGATTAAATATAGTTCAGATAATGGGAATAAATTTGAAGACATAACTTTCCCTGCAGGTGTTTGGAATTATTCTGAATTTGATGAATATATTAAAGAGATTACTAAGACGGGGGATGATGATAACCCTATATATCCCATCTCTATTGATTTTGATTCAACAACATTCCGAGTCACAATCACTTTATCTCAAAATTATCAACTTGATTTGACGCATAGCAATTTCAACGACCTTATAGGGTTTGATAAAAAGGTATTAAAGGATGCGGTTAATATTGGTCCAAGAGTCCCAAATCTAAGCCAAGATACCGATATATTAAATGTACATTGCGATCTAGTCAATACTTCTTTAGTCGATGGCGAAGAGTCGGATATCATTTATACTTTTTCGACCAGCGTACTACAGCCGAGTTATTCGTTTACAATCGAGCCTCGTAGGGTCACATATAACCCGGTTAATAAGCAACAGATAAGTAGCATTCGAATATACATCACAGATGGGAAGAGACGGTTAATTAACCTGAATGGAGCGGATACGTCTTTTTCATTAATTTTGAAAAGGATAGAATAATATAACATAATAGTATATAATGAAACCATATGAATTCAAGAGGTTTTACCATCCAAAATTTGGTAAATTTGTATATAAGCACAAAGGGTCAGGGATTATCGTTGATAACATTTTCAAACCGATGAAGAGTGTTATGTCGTCTGTTGTTAAAAAAATTGTCAAGCCCTTAGGTAAGAAGGCAATAAAATCAGGTATTTCTCATGCAGGTGATAAACTGGGTAAAAGGGCATCAGAAAAAGCCGGAGACCTTATAATGGAAAGGCTAAGGAATATGAGGAAGGGAAATGCTGGGCAAAAGTCACTATCCCCAATCTTACAGAAAGTAAATGCCTCACCTGTCAGACACCAACAGAAAAATGAAAGTACTGATATGATCATTAATAGATTAATATCAGGATCAGGTGTAAAAAGAAGGCGTTGAGTAAAATGAATAAAATGATTAAAAAAATTGGTACATAATTGCAAAATTATGTAACATAATAATATATGTCTTTTAGAACAAGCGAATACTTACAGAGATATGAGTTGGTTCGATTTCAACTCGATGATGTAATTCGAGTCCCAGCTAACGGTCAGCACCAACTTAAAAACGGCTATAAGTTCACGATTAACGATAGAAGTTCATTCTACGATTGGTATAATGCGTATTTCGAGGTGCAATTTCAGGTGCAAATGTTAGCTGATGGAGCAACCACGGGGGCGAATCGTATCACAGTTATTAATGGAGCACATTCATTGATTGCCCACATGATGATTAAATCAGCAGGAAAAATCGTTTATGATACCGATAATCTCCATAAAGTTACTTTCGTTAAGAATCTCCTCGAATATAGTGACGATTTTAGTCGTTCAGTAGCAAAAAATAGTCTTTGGTATCTAGATACCGACCATAGGATAGCAAATGCTAATCAGAATGCAGGGTTTGAGGCTAGGCGACTTTTGACGACAGGTCTCAATGATGTCAATGTTGTTATACCTCTAAATCGTTACAGTTTCTTTGAAGAGCTGGAAGGTCGAATGTTACTCCCAATGCAACTCCAATTCAATATACAGTTACAGAATGACGCCGAATTACTTAAAAAGGCCGATGATGTAGCTGATGGACGAGTGGTCCTTAATAGATTCCTTCTATGGGTCCCAAAATTGACTCCAAAGGACAGCCTATATGATAAGTTTGTTAGTTCCTTCTTGGTAAAGAACACTTGGACGTATATGCGCGAAATGTATGAGGTTTCCGCACCAACGAATAGCAGTGGATTCTTCCAGATCTCATCCAGTATTGATAATGTTAAGGCTATCTTTGTATATCTACAACGAGCTAAATCAAACAATGCAGATGAAAATCCCTATGAATTTGATACCTTCAATATCAATCTTGACCGTGGGAATGGTAGTTATTTGACAACATGCCGATTGGAATACGGCAACGGAGTGTTTTATCCTGAGACCGAATATGATAGTGAGTCCAAAGTTAGGATCTTCAATGATTTGATGTCTTATGGTATGAGAAAGAATGATTACAACAGCGGTACACAACTCAACTTGGCAAATTACAACTCTCTCTATCCTATTATCTTTTTTGATTTATCATATCAAGCAGAGCGAGTAACTAGAGACCCAAAGCAGTTGATCTTCAGATATAAACTAAACGCTAATAGTGCGGGAGATAGTCCTTTCAACGTCCATGCCATCGTTCTTTATGATGAGACAATCGTCATTGACAAGGTGGGGAATGAGCTGGTTATTGTATAAATCAATCAATTGAATATTATGTATAAACCATTCTATTTTGTATACGTTTTATAAACAAGAAATTATATAACATATAATATATATACAAGTAATGACAACTTATCACTCTCATAAAGTGAATCTGTCAGAAGGACAGCGAAGGAAGCTTTTGACTGCTTATAGAAATAAAAGTGAGATCACTATTCGCTTAAGCAATTCAGATATGACTGGCAATGACAGTTTAATGCTAACTCAACGACAAATCAATAAATTGAATAAGGCTAAGAAGTTAGGTGTTGGATCTTATTTAAACATCTCAAAGGCACAAATTCGAAAGGTCATTAGGGTCGGTCATGGGGCACCGCGGATTGGTTTTCCAATGATTGGAATAAGTGCTATGAAAACGAAAACAAGATCAAGAAGGTCAACAACTAACAAATCAACAACTGATAACACTTCAAAGAAGGATGGTGGAAATATTAGACTACCAAGTAAGAAAGATGTATTAGCTTACACACCGCCACCATTCATTGGTTCTTGGGATGAATATGATAAATTTCTTAGAACAGGTGGATTGGTGCTTCCAAAAAAAAAGATCTTAAAACCGAAAAGAAAGTAAGAAAGCCAACATTCCATAAGAATATACCAATGAGTAATTTTGATTTAATAAACTGGTGTTTATATTTGAATATACCGATAAAAAATGTACTAATGAGAGACGAGACTGTGCCACATAATCACAAATTAGGAATATTCATTTACAATCTCCAACCGTCATATCTGAGTGGTAGTCATTGGGTTGCAACTTATGTAAAAGATAAGGTAATCAATTATTTTGATAGTTTTGGTATGCCTTCATTTCAAAAAATAGTCGATCACGCAAAAAAGAAGAATTTAACATTGCTACATCAAAACAATCAGATACAGAATATAAATACAACCACATGCGGATACTTCTGTTTATACTTTTTGAATGAGATGAACCATGGGAATACGTATTCTAATTTGTTGGAAGTGTTTGACATATATGACACAATGAAGAATGAGAAATTCATTCAACATTATTTCAGAAATATATAACTTATATATATATAATGGTTAAATCGTATTGTGTACGTGAAAAAATAAAAACTAATTCAGTTCCTAATTCTGAAAAATATATGAGAACAAAAAACAATCGTTTAATACTCAAATCGAAATGCGTTTCTTGTGGTATTACTAAAACCCGTTTTGTTAGTGCCCAAAAAAAGAAAAAAGGGCGTGGAGTAGGTGAAACGATTAACAAAAAGGTCGGCGAAAAGATTCCAGGGTTTCAACAGGCTCAAGACTTAGCATCGGCTATCATGGCAGTTACCGGAGGTGATAAAGATCTATTTAAAAAATATTGGCGCGGTGACTTTGCTAAAGGTATATTTAATAAAAAAAGCGGAATTCAGACATCTAATTTTTGGAAGCCTGCTGGTGCATATACAAATGAAAAATTTAATCCATCATGTAATTACACAGAATATAAAAACGGCAAATGGGTTAATCATTATTGTGATTAATATCTAACATATAATATATATGTGCCTGTCATACTGCGTTTCATGTAATAAAAAAACAAATTCAATCAATACTAAAAAAGTAAAAGCAAAGAATGGCCGACTTATGGAAAAATCAATTTGCTCAATCTGTAAAAACAAAAAGAGTAAATTCATCAAAGGTGGGGCTCTTGCACGTTTAAAGCCCTTCTCTGTTGTTGTTCTTTGTCTCTCCTTTGGGTGGGGGCGGAAAGGAAGGTATCGATATCCATAAAGCTATTTTAAAAGTAGCACCAAAAAAGGGTTTTGTAATGCCTGGTCATCGTTATACAGGTCCTGGTAATCCTTTAGAGAAACAGGTAAAGTGGGATCAAAAAACAGGTAAAATACTGGAGATATATGAAAAACCAACAGGAAAAACGGACGCCGTGAGCATGCAACATGACGTGGATTACTCAGTATGTGCAAACAAACCATCAAAAAATCAGGTTAAATGCAAAAACGAAGCTGATAAAAAGATGGTAAAAGCCCTTGATGCTATCCCATGGAAAGACAGACAATGGGGTCATGCTATTGCAAGGAACACTATTGCTACCAAGGCTAAAGTAGGTATGGGTGTAAAACAAAAGAAGACAAAAAACGGAAAACGGCGTTGAGTAAAAATGATTGGTCTCAACAATTAGCCGATGAGTTACATAAACCAATCAGACGAAAATTTAAAACTAGAAGAGTAATATCAAATGGAATTGACGACATATGGTCTGCTGATTTAGTTTTTATGGATAAACTTTCAAAATGGAATAAAGGTTATAAATATCTATTGACTATAATTGACGTATTCAGTAAATTCGCTTGGGCTATTCAATTGAAAGATAAGAAAGGTGCATCAATAACTAACGCTTTCAACAATATTGTCATTAATGACAAGCGTAAACCTGAATATCTCTGGGTCGATAAGGGATCTGAATTTTATAACAAAACATTCAAGGAATGGCTAAAGCAAAATGATATTAACATGTATTCTACTTTTAATGAAGGTAAAGCTGTTGTTATTGAGAGATTTAATAGAACTTTGAAAAATAAAATGTACAAACAGTTTACTATTCAAGGTAATACACAGTATCTTGAAATGCTACCAAAAATAGTAAAAGAATATAATAATACAAAACATAGCTCTATCAAAATGACACCCATAGAAGCTTCAAATAAAAAGAATGAAGGAACTGTTTACTTTAACCTATACGGTGATATGAAAACATCAAAACAGAAACCGAAATTCAAAATAGGTGACAAGATCCGAATATCTAAGTATAAACGAATTGTTTTCGATAAGGGTTATACACCGAATTGGAGTGAAGAAATGTTCGTAATTACTAAGATCCAACATACTAATCCCATTACATACAAATTGAAAGATCTCAATAATGAAGACATACAAGGAAGCTTTTATGAACCTGAATTATTAAAAGCAAAACAGGATGTATTCAGAATTGATAAAGTGATCCGTAGAGATTATAAGAAAAAACAAGCTTTAGTTAAGTGGAAAGGATACAGTGATGACTTCAACAGTTGGATTCCAATCAAGGATTTGAAAGATATATAATCAATTTTTAAGAGTGCCTTAAAATCAATTATCAAGTATTACACATGCAAATAAAAATATTAAGTATAATATTTTTATAAATCAGTATTTGATTACAAAAAATATTTTAGGACATACATTCATTTTAAAAAAACATTGAATTTATCAACAACTAATTTTTCATCTAATTGATTTTCATTATAAAAAAAGGTATCAATATTTATAATACTACAGCCGTTATCAAAAAGCATTTCGACAATATCTAAATTAAACAAATTTGATATTACGTAATTAGTATCTTTATAATTATCAAAATATGCTTCAATATAATCGGCCCATGGGTTAGCCCCGCCATCCATAACAATTACACTGTTTGGCTGATTAAATACCATGTGCTTGAAATTAAATTCATCTTCTAAGATTTTAGCAATTATTTTAATATCATTCGATCTATTATTTTTATCCGAGGTTAAACCGATTATAAATCTTTTATTATTCATATATATATTACAAAGAGATTTTATTTTTATATGGATTTATGTGTTTTTCCCTTAAACGCACTATAAAAAACACATATAAAAAAAAAAAATGTGTCATAATATTATATGAGTAAAGCAGATATAAAAAACAACCAATTATCTAATTTAATCAATGAAATAACATCAAATCATGATACAAACAGTTGCTCAAAACATGTAATATCTATACTAAAACTTGTAATAGCACTCAATAAAAGAGCTCAATTAAATGAAAAAATATTATTCCATTTAAAATCCATCTCAAATTTAAATCCAATAAAAAACATCCATAAGCTACAAGAATTGAGTAATCATTTAGATTCTCAAGTTAAAAAAATTGATATTTTAAAATCACAAATCATCAATTCAAACATTAAAAAAATAGAAATCATTATAAAAGATGATAATATAAATTTATCTGAATGTTAAATGACCAATCCACTATAAAAGAGATATAAAAAATAATGTATAATAAATATTATAATGGCATCAAATTACATCAAAGAAAAATTCGTTGAGATGATGAATATCATAGAAAAACATTGCATTAAAGACAATACACTTTTCTTACAATTAAGTGAAAAGGAACAATCAAATATATTAGTTAACATTTGTACTGATCTCGGTATAATATCAAATATGATTCTACATAAAAACATGTAAAAAAATCTGATAAAAATACAAAAATATTATATTGAAAATGTAATATAAGACGTTCATTTTAAACGCACTAAGATGCAAGATTTTTAAAAAAGAGTATAAGAGATTTTGAAATAAAACTCGGCTTCGCTTGGTTTTCCAGATTGATATTTCAGTTATGATATCAAGGCTTGTTTAAACGCACTGTATCTAAAATTTTGAAAAAGAGTATAAGAAGTTTTGATTCCATTTTTTGAATCCAGTTTTGGATCCAGTTTTAAATCCAGCACTGGAAAGTAGTATGTACTTGGGGAGATGAAATTATTTTTTAAAAAATGATTTCGTACCCCCAAGTACTATACTACTAGTTTTAAGAACGCAGAATTTTGTGATGCCGTGCTACTTTTCATTGCTGAAATGCAAATGTTTGACATGTTTGTACCACGATTTTCAACTGGCCCACATGGGGATTGTAAATGAAGTAAAACAAAGAAAGACCAAGTCAACAAACAACCTCAAACAATAGAGCAAGAACAATAGCTCCGACCAGCGCGGGAATATTCGATCGCCACGTTTTCATTACCATTCCCGTGATGGTTTTATTTCATAACAAACACCACATATTGACACCAAGAACCTTTTCGGAGAAATTTTCGCTGCTTTAAAGTCAAAACTTAGAAAGTCTTTTTTATTACTACATATATAAAAAAAATCGAACTCTCTCACTGGTCCCATATTTTTGTTTTGGCAAGTTCACAAAGAAAGGAGCTGCTCATGCGCCTAAGAGACATCCGCTGACTACCGCCCCGATGATTGCTTTGCAAGTTGTGAGAGCATCGCTCAGATTTCATATAAGAGAATGTATGGGAAGTTGCTTCCCCCCCCCCCCTGGCACAAACAACACTGCTATTTGTTGACCTTTGTCTGTTTTCCTCACAACTGCTCCCCACTTACTTAGGAATCATACAAGATTAACAGTTCGTAGAGAAGATAAGTTTTTGTGTTATCAGATAAGATTCAAATTGTGGTAGAGAGATTCAGGTAAAAATTTCTTTAATTCATGCAAGTCTCGCTGCGAACCAAAGATAACAGATTCGGCAGGCATAATCTGTGCATATTCATGAGAAGGCCAGAGCACACAAGCTAATGTAGCTCTTCAAGGCATAGTACAGGACGGTGTTGAGTACACTATAGTGCTTCAACTTCCTTTTTAATAAACCTTTGGTGTCTTAGAAGCACGCACGTCGCATTCCTGACCAACATATGGAGAAATAATATTGGAAAGGACTCTTAGAAAGTCTAGAAAAATAACAGCAACAGTTTCTGTCCTTTTTTCTGGCTGAGTTTCAATGCTTTTATCATAGTGTCAGTCAGCCTGAAATTTTTAATTATAACGCGATTGGATATGACAAGCGTCCTGACGGTGCGCACATAAAGTTTCTGCCTCAATAGAAATAGCTGCTGATAAATTACGTGCTTTACAAGCATATGAACACCTGGCTTGTATATTATCCCTCTCTGATGTCAACTGCCTAACTTCTTTGCTGATATGCATGTATGTCTTATCATAATTGTCGGAATGATTTGACCATGTTTTAAGTGTAGTCAGTACTAGTGTAATACACTTGTGACCAGTTCTTTGGTTTTCGCCGGTAACCTATATACTGATCACAAGAGTAAAGTAACTTGATTTCAGCAGGTTTCTGAAATATAATTCTACCTGTATGGCCATTATACGATGCTTTTGCTGGTTTGTGTTACCGTTTTTCACGCGATGCAGGCCTCTTACAAAAGTGTAACTTTACGACTTATCTTCGGGGACTTGGAGGGCGATAACCGGGCTAGGTGAAGTTAAAACGAAGAAAACCCACGGCACCTTACAAAAGTTTCCATATCAGGAGAAAGAGCCCCGCTTTTCAGCAGTTCTTTAATAGAAACGTTTGTGGTGTCTATTTCGTGTAGTTTTATAGAAACGTTTGTGGTGTCTATTTCGTGAAGTTTTAACTTGCCTTTTGCCGTGTTTAATGGCCCCTGACGCGAGGATGTTTTGACTTCTAATGAATTTATAGACACACAAATGAAACTAAAAACGAAGTGGCTTTTAATGTCTTGACATTTCATAGACTAGTATGAGAGACTGATATAAATTAATAAAGTGCAATTTCAATATCTCCACTGAGTAGCCACTGAAATGGTTTTATAAAATTCTAAATTATGGATCTGTCAAACTGCGCGTCAGGTTTCAGTTTTTAATAATTTGCAAGACAGTTCATTTGTCGGTCCTGAATAGAAGGTAAAATTAAAACCTTACGACCACTGACAAAACGCCAGTATTTTCTTGCTTGTCAGTCAATACATTTACATTTGCATTTATCGCATTAAAAACAGGTGAAGACTTTTGTTTTGTTGAGACCGTATTGCATTGGGCGGCAGTTCGAGGCAGTGCCAGTTCCTCTGAAGAAAAGTCAAGCCTTGACTCAAACAAGGAGCTCCGCTTCTATTCAAAAGGAAAACTCTCGGCATCATGTCGAATTCTGTGGAAGTTGGATTGGCGAAGTCGACTGGTATGATTGGAATAGCAGCCGGCTTATGCGGTCTTGGCAATTGTATTTGTGGGTTCATATGGCTTGGCTATAATGGCTACGGAGGACACGGACTTTGGTCTGGATTTGGTGTGAGTTTCCGGATCTCAATTTTTTGTTCTACTAATGGTTAATATCAAGTTTATTTGTAACATCATAAATATAAGTTAAAAGTCTTGTATAAGAACGCTTGAACATTAATACATGTATTTAGGCAATGTTTATTTTGAACGGAAAGGAAAACACAGACGAGACATGATGAAAAACCCGTAAGATATCAATCGCGATTTTCTTCACTTGGTTCTTTAATTTCCTGATCGATGAATTTACTGATGACAGTGTGATTTCACTCTAACTATTGTCCCTTTCTACATTGTATGAGGACTGATTTCCACTAGTGAACTAAGAATAACGTAAGTATACACGAGAGGCTGATAAGGACGGAATCAACATAAGAATATTAATTAAAATCGGGAAAGCCTCCACGATGATGAACGATTTTTAAATCATTTCCTTCTTTGTTAAGTTTTGATCACACTAGCGACATAACATAAAAGACACGATCACGGAAACGCAATAACACACCCCTGGTGTTATGTTGCCAGTGTGAACAACATATTACGACATAAAGAAAATATTTATCTCCTTATGTATTGGTTATGTTGCTAGTAATATGTAGTTAGCGAAAGCCTATAACGAACAGATTAAGGTTTTTTAAGAGTGTGTCCATAAGAGGACCAGGCAACATGTGATACAGCTCATGTCACCAAATTCGCCCAAACTTAGCATAAATGTTGGGTATGGTGAGCTATTTACTGTGGCAAAACATCAACTCAAAATATATTATTCCCTTCAAGTTATGGCACCTTTTGAAAAAATGGCCATTTTTCACTAATTTATGCATATTTAATTAGCTGACTTTGATTGACCAGTTCCACAAGAAAAAAAGACTTCTGAAAATAAAATTCACTGCGTTATATTCTGTGGTTATTAGGCTTTAAGTACAATAACTCACTTCAACCGTCTGATTTGATTTCTTCTCTTCAAACGGTCTTTTGGAAGGTACACATTTCGTACTGTTGGAAATAGCCTTTAACTAGTGCCCAATATCTCCCATGAGCAACAACTTATATACATTATTCTTACATGGGTAATGAAATCCATCATTAAACTTCACAAAAATGCCACAAAATGTCTGGGGACTTTAATATTCTATTAGTATTGAGGAACTAAACACACGTGACTTAACGATTTCTTGCTATTTCATCAAAATTCACCGAAACACAGAAGCCATTTATTTGCCTCAATTTGGCATAAAATCGGTACGAAATAGCTAATCAAGCATAAATCTATAGATAACAATCAAAATATTGGCGAAGATTGGCAGTTAGGGCATTTTTCGGAGCGTTTTCAGAGCCATATAATTCGGCAATGTTGTGATAGTAAATGTAAAAATAGCAGCGAAAGATTTTCTTCAAAAGCTCGCTCAATTCAACATTTAGGCACATCAAAGTTAAGAAACAAGAAAGTAATACTACATACATGCCACTTATCGACACACAGATGCTTTCTTTTGAAGAATTTGTTCTTCCTCGCTGCACTTCGATCCTTCGATCGATCTCAATTGACATGTACTGTTGCTTTGAGGCGCGATGAACTTAGCCAATACATCGTGGTTCATTCTTCGTGAAAGGTGTAAACAGGTTGTCAATAAAGTCATTCAAAGAGCTGTTCAAAGTTCACGGAAGGACACTTGTCTCAGCCAGTTTGCATGAAATAAATTTAACTAGAAAATAAACAGCCGCCATGTTGTATTTCTACCTTTGAGCCTGCCGTTTCAGTCAGCGGTACGGGCGTTCACTGGGGCAAGTACGTAGTGTAGTCATCATATAGTTGTTTGACTAAATCCTATATAGGGATATTCATAAAAGGGATACATAGCCTAGCCCTACACAGCTATACACGCCTATACATAGCCCAACACAGCTATACACAGCTATACACACGCGTGTTCATTTGCTTTTCCTCCGCAAATGTTTGTTTTTGTCGGAATAAGTAGCGGATGGCGTTATCTACCCTCTGAACAACCGGGGCTTGATCTTAGCCTTATAAGTAGTGTGCGTTTCTTGTAAAAGTGAGAATTTTTTTCAACTTCTCCATTGAATTTTTTTGATAAATAGTTGAAGAGAAATACACTGGATGCAGTGTAATGTATGCGATGCAATCGGTTTTGATGCTCTGAAATTGAGCTCTGAAATGTCGGAAACCATTAAATAATCAGAGCAAGTTTTTCCATCTTATATCAGGTTAAAACTAGTATGTTTATTGTTTTTTTGTTGTTTCTGTCTTTTTTGGGAGGTGGGGGAGGGGGTGAATATGGACATTCGAAGAAATGGCGGTCAGGTTGTTAGCCTGGCCTGTGTACATCTATTCCTTCTGTTCAAATCGTCTATATTATATTACACTTTGGTAGCTAGGAGACTGAATTTGTACCCACTCTCTTTTTCGGGATCCCACAAAGTTCTCCATCTGTCCATTTACCGATAAATGTCATTACTGCAGTTTTGTTTCAGAAAAGGGCTTTTATGGGGACAAATTTTTCCTCTTGAGTGCCCACATTGCAAGTGACGAATTGCGGCTTCAAATGATAATTTTCTTCATCACCGACTCAATTTAAGTGGCTATGTGAGTTACAAAGACGCGAATGCAGACTTTTGTAGAGTGCTTAAACCCCGCATTAAAACTAAACAAATTTATTGCAAGACTAGTACTACGCAAGACGGCCAAACTTATTAGCTAATGTTTCAACCAGCACAGGTAGTCTTCTGTCTTTTTCGAGGTCAACGCGAGGAAAACCCGTTTTATTCTTTGTCGTTTTCTCTCTCTACATTCACACCTTTATAGATATATGTATATATTTGCTGCGCCATATAGACTGCGTCGCTAAAGGCATGTCGTACGTGAATACTTTGTTCAGTTCAGCACAGACGCTCCCCTAACTAAAGCACTTGCGCAAGAAACGATTACAAAACCTACCTCGCTATCCACCGTATAGTGATTTATCCCGTGGTAAACGTTATTCTCCAATTTTGCTGAGTTATTCATTTTTCCCCATTTATGCCCCAGGGGTAGGGGAATTTGGTCAAAAAATGTAATCGTTATGCGCGGTATTAATCACTATTTCCGCCAGGGGAGGGGAATTTGAACAAGCTATAAAAAAAATACAAATGTCTGAAAAGTAACTGGGAGACGTTGACATTTTGATTTGTTTAACTGTGTAGCGTCTTTTATGCTAAAAATAATTGTTTATGCTCCAAAATGACGCTAAATGGCGGTATAAAACTGCTCCGACGTTTCGGCAATACTGCCTTCTTCAGGGTGCCACCCCAAAAAAGGCAGTATTGCCGAGACGTCGGAGCAGTTTTATACCGCCATTTAGCGTCATTTTGGAACATAAACAATTATTTTGATTTGGTTGCCGTGCATGCCGACCGTTGAACAGAAAAATCAAGAACTCTGTTTCGGTGAAAGTCAAATGGAACAGTTTTTTTTCTGGAAAATCTCTTTGGAAATTGACGGAACGTCAGAAATTTTCTTACCATTTGTAAGGTTTCCCAGTTCCAGTCTCCCATCCTTCAAGTCTCCCACCAACGGAAAGAAATAACAGGAAACTGAGCTACAAATGGTAAGCGACATCTATTTCGGTTAGTTTGCTAATTTTGGAAAGAAGCCTTTCCATTTTTCAGTGGTCATTCCAACCGGTTCTCTCCAACAAATGGTAAGCACCCTAGAGTTCGTTCAGCATCACATTGCGGTAAACCCTTGGAGCTGTAGCGTAGGAAATTGTTTTCCCTACGACAATTTGAAAATATTTTCATTTTCATCACAAACGCATCCAACGAACACTCGCGGAGGAAAAGCAAATGATCGCGCGTGTGGTCACGCGTGATGGACGCGTGATACCCAGTGAACGGCCGTACCGCTGACTGAAACGGCAGGCTCAAAGGTAGAAATTCAACATGGCGGCTGTTTATTTTCCAGTTAAATTTATTTCATGCAAACTGGCTGAGACAAGTGTCCTTCCGTGAACTTTGAACAGCTCTTTGAATGACTTTATTGACATCCTGTTTACACCTTTCACGAAGGATGAACCACGATGGATTGACTAAGTTCAGCGCGCCTCAAAGCAACAGTACATGTCAATTGAGATCGATCGAAGAATCGAAGTGCCGCGAGGAAGAACAAATTCCTCAAAAGAAAGCATCTGTGTGTCGATAAGTGGCATGTATGTAGTATTACTTTCTTGTTTCTTAACTTTGATGTGCCTAATGTTGAATTGAGCGAGCTTTTGAAGAAAATCTTTCGCTGCTATTTTTACATTTGCTATCACAACATTGCCGAATTATATGGCTCTGAAAACGCTCCGAAAAATGTCCTAACTGCCTTTTCTTCGCCAATATTTTGATTGTTATCTATAGATTTATGCTTGATTAGCTATTTCGTACCGATTTTATGCCAAATTAAGGCAAATAAATGGCTTTTGTGTTTCGGTGAATTTTGATGAAATAGCAAGAAATCGTTAAGTCACGTGTGTTTAGTTCCTCAATACTAATAAAATATTGAAGTCCCCAGACATTTTGTGACATTTTTGTGAAGTTTAATGATGGATTTCATTACCCATGTAAGAATAATGTATATAAGTTGTTGCTCATGGGAGATATTGGGCACTAGTTAAAGGCTATTTCCAACAGTACGAAATGTGTACCTTCCAAAAGACCGTTTGAGGAGAAGAAATCAAATCGGACGGTTGAAGGGAATTATTGTACTTAAAGCCTAATAACCAAAGAATATAGTGCAGTGAATTTTATTTTCAGAAGTCTTTTTTTCTTGTGGAACTGGTCAATCAAAGTCAGCTAATTAAATATGCATAAATTAGTGAAAAATGGCCATTTTTTCAAAAGGTGCCATAACTTGAAGGGAATAAAATATTTTGAGTTAATGTTTTGCCACAGTAAATAGCTCACCATACCCAACATTTATGCTAAGTTTGGGCGAAATCGGTGATATGAGCTGTAGCACTTGTTACCTGGTTCTGCCCTGTTCTCTCACGGGCACACTCTTAAAAAAGCATTCGAACCATTCAGTTTATAAGCCTTTATTTCAAAAACAAAGGATATCTTTCAGCTCTTACACAAGGTCAGAGGATAAAGCGGTTGACTTAAAAAAAGCTAACACATGACAAAATCAAATATCGCCGGCCGGTACAACACCCTGTTTACGAGACGTACATGCCTTGTAAACAGGGTCTTGTACGGAGAAACCGCTACTCCGGCAAGAGTATTCTCCTTGTAAACATGGCCTAAAAAATACTACTTAAAATAATAATCTTGGGCTTATTTGTGAATGTGTATCTAAACATTTTTAATGCTGATCAAGCTCAAGAAAGTACATGAACATCAGTCATCGAAAGTATCAACAGAGATTGAGCTGAAGAACTGAACGAGCTGGTGACAAGCATGCTTGAGGTTTGCCGACGGAAGATAGTCCAATTTCGTTGATGTAGTTCGGAAAACAGATAAGAAATACCCGACATGAAATTAAACAGAAAGCCTTTATTTACACTAATTTTTATTCATAACATTTATTGTTGAAAAACAGATTTTTAAGTAAGTGTGTTCAGCAGTAGTTGTCTTGATTCTGCAATTCTGGCCGTGCAAAAGGAAGTTTCGAATTTTTGACGATAAAATGTTAATTTTAATTCATATATTTTTTAGATTGGTGTCTATTCTTGCATATCAAAAAACTTGAAAAAATGTCTTTAGCCAAAAGGAATTAAAATGGAATATTTAATTTCATTTCAATATATTCAAATTGCCTATGCATGAAAGAAAACAAATATGACATTATTTACACAATACTGAATGGACAAACTATATTACAAAAAGGTTTTCCTTTACACATCAATAACACTTGTCATAAAATGTACCGCGAATTAATCTTTGCAATGTGCCGGTAGGAAATTTCGTATTTTAGCCTGAAAAATTTCAAGCATTATGGCCTTAAATCTCCGGCCTGAAACTGATCGATACCAATAGCTTCAAATATGACACATACCCATTCTGTATTATTCAAATCAAGTGATCTATCCTGCCCTCCCCACCCCGCAAAAATTTCTCGATCCCCCCGTTAATATACTGATTAGTCTCTTTACCGCAGTGCCAATCTTCCCCCCCCCCCCACCACCCACAAAGACGTTTTGGGAGTCAGTGGAGAGAGCGTGGGCCTGATAACGTTTGCATTTTGAGAGCAAAACAAATCTTTTCACCATATGTTCTCAACAATTTTTTTCAGTATGCTTAAGTGCTGTGTAGTTATCTCTGATAAATAGTTGCAAAACCAACCTAGAAGGAAACAGATCGGACTGGATACGGCTGCAGTTCGCACTTTTTGGGAGGATTGATGGAGAGAGACTTAATTAACTGACAACACTGTGGCAAGACACGAAAGAAGGGCCCTGTAAACCCCCCGGTCCAACCCCAGCTTTAACGGACACAATATTTTACGTAAAATTTTTATAACATTGTATTTCATTGGCGTAACTACTATGTTGCACTATGTCGCCGAGGTTGGAAAAGGCGGATCAAGTTTGAGGCAGTCTTAAACAACATTTGTACTGTTGTCCCAGGTGTTGTATAGCTTGCCGGTCTAACATCTGATGAACCGGCTCTTGTTTTATCAGATCATCTGCATCTCATCCAGATCATGTTATAATATCACCCAAAACCTAATAGTTTTTGTCATTTAATAATTGCATCCAACCCTTTTTACAAACGTTTTTTTTTTTGCAGTTGATCTTTGCAGCCCTCTTGGGAATCTTCGTATGGCGATACAGGAACAAGACGTTGGTAAGTAAATATGGTAAAATCCTCGTCCAGCGGACATGGAGTCTTTTTAAATAAATAGACACAAGTTTAAAGACCCTCCCTCCCACTAAATGATGAATGCTTAATGCTCCTGTCGTAGATTCTCCAGTTTGTATGAAATTATTACCAAAATAAATATGTTTAGTCCAATAGCGAAGCGCGCGATTGACGTCACGACTCATACAAGACTCAAACAAACTAGCCAGCGAAGCTTGGCGTTCTAGTCAATCGGGGAGAGCTACCAGGTGCTTAAATGAACATCATCATCAAGCCCTTCAAGATCATGGGCTTCTGAACAGCCTCGTCTCTTTTTTAATTTCATTAGAACTTCACACCGCTGGTAAAAATAGTTTTTACTCTAATCTTATGAAGATATCCGAATATTTTAATTTTAGTAATTTTAATCCTGATTTAGTAGACACCGCAAAAGTGACAATGTTTCTGCAGTCAATGAAACAGAAATATATTTCGTATTGACAGCATACTCTACAGCATTCTCAAAAACTAGAATTTTATAGATCTTTTAAGAACGAATATGCTACCTCCATTTATCTAGAGTTAACTAGGAGAGTTTCTGGTAGGAGAACATTAGCTAAATTACGTAATCATAAGTTAATGATCGAACTAGGCATATATAACAATACGCCCAGACATAATAGGCTCTGCCCGGTCTGTGATTGTAATAAAACCGAAGATGAAATTCATTTTCTCTTTTATTGTTCCAAATATACAACAATAAGAGATAACTTTTACAAGACAATACAGCCTATCATCTTAAATGTCAGCCGACTACCAGTGCCTGACTTGATTTTAGAATTAATGAATTCTTCCGATCATTTTGTGACCATGCAATTGATTAAATTTATATCATCTTGTTTTGATTTACGTAACAAAATACTGTCAATGTTATTAATTTTATATGAATCATTTTTGTTTTTACTATATATTATTATTATTTTATTATTTTTATTATTATTATTATTACTAAATAAGTTGACGCTTTTGCAATATTGTAACAAATTTACAGTCATGCAAATAAAGCTTGTTGTTGTTGTTGTTGTTGTGGTGTGATGCTCGTGATATCACTGACAATTTGATTTTTGGGGTATGGTGGGAGGTGTAGGAATGGGTTACATGGGTAAACTGCTGTGATTAAAACCCTTTTCAGCAAATCTTATCCGGACTAACAGCTATTCCTGTATCTCTGTCTATTGTTTCTTCAGATGATATTTTTCCTGGTATCTTGCATCATTCTTGTGATTATTGTGGGAGTACAAGCCGCCATAGCTGCTCTCGGTTACATTTTCTGGCGTCTCTTCCGGGTCGCTACAGACTGCCAAACTTATGGTGGAACATGCCATTGTCGAAACAGTAAAGGCGAACCTATCCCCATCGATCGTAAGTGCATCCATAAATCGATTCTGCTGAACAATGCCTTTTATGGTCGCCCTCAACCTCGTTCCCAGGGTCTCTCTCTCCCCGACCCTAGAGAGAGAGAGAGAGAGACCCTTGGAACAAGGTTAAGTCGTGCTCGGATCCCACCTGAGCCCGCGGCAACTTATAAGATTGCTAAGCAACATACACGTGGCATCTTTCACAGTTCTCGCAAGAAAGACACGTGAACACTTGCAAGTTCACGTGCTATATTTGATCGAATGACAAAAAAAAAATGGGCTTGTTCCCAGAAAGTTAGAAATAAGAGTTGTTATGGTAAGACACGTCACTACCAAGCCAGATACTTTAATGACAAAGTTTCTCATGAACTACTCTTCCAATTTGAAACTTCCTCTTCAGTATATTGCTGATTAAAGGGCCAGAGGCGGGTCTAAGGGGAGGGTGCAGAGGGTGCGCAATCCTTCCCCCACATATGACTCGCAGCTTTCTAATACAACTTTTATTCTGCCAAAAAAATCAGTTACGCCAAAACTTATGGTTTTAAGTAAGAGATAGGCCCCCTTTTTAACAGATATTGATTGATTTATTTAATTTTTCTTTTTCAAGTGGAGACATGTGATGTGATCTCCTCCATTGACAGCATGTTCCTGGCTATGACGATATTTTCTGCTTGTGGTACGATTGTTACACTTGCTGGTTCCATTGTGGGATGCATGGGCACGTGCTGCGCTAGAAATCAGGTAATAAATGTATTTTTAATCTGGTAAGTAACAAGGGCAAAATTTAACACGTTTTCCTTCACAAGTCTCTTTTTTTATTTGTCAAAAGCTGACAATTTTCTTGAGCAACAGAACTGAAGTAAGTACTGCAAGTACTGAAATCATTGCTTGAAATACTGTCAGTACAATCCGAAAGAGTTTCCTTGCATGTATCCGCTATGTTAACTTCCCAGGTGGACGAGGTACTGTAGTTACGTATCAACAGTCTATAACGAAATCGCTTGTGATTGGCTATCCGAAACCAATTCGCGGGAAAATTGTGTCTAAAAATAGCTTTACTTGTTAAAACGCCGTTTTACAGACGCAGTATGGAAGTTGCACGCTCCCTAATGGGCTCCCGAACTTGATAACGTTTGATTGGTTCTGTTCATCCTCTCTCGTTGCAGCAACCCGGCGCAGTGGTAGTGGTTCAGCAGCCGTCTGGGACCCAGTCTTCCGTGCTTTACACTACTACCCAGCACCCCGCAGAAGGTTACCCAGCTCAGTATCCCCAGGCACATTCTGGCCAATATCCTCAACAACAGTATCCCCAGTACCCCGCACCTTCAGTCGGCCAGTACCCTCCACCCCAGTACCCAGCGGCCTCAGGACAGGGCGAAAATCCTGGAGGCGAAGCAATACCACCAAAAGCATAGAATGGTTCTGCTTTGGAGCGCTCTGTTTATGCATTTCGGTAACCATGATGGCGTCCGTGATAGATATGGCCAAAGATCCGTAGGATAGTTCTTTATATTAATAGCAGTATGTCGTCTTGTTTTTTCGTACAACCATAGTTAACTATGGTATAACAACGTGAACATGTAGCTGTCGCGATCTCAGAAGACAACAACAGTTTTATTGACGAGCAGTTACTAGTTCTATAGAAACCGGAAAACCGACCATATAACACAAGCATCTAGATTGAGAAAGGGCTAACTTCTTCAGTCATTTCTAACCAAACAGTATCTGTTGTATAGACCTATTAAATACGTTAAAACTCCAAATGATTAAAGTATCACATTATTTTGTTCTTCATTCATCTTAATGACAATCAGCGCATTACACCTGTAGTATTGCGTACAACATAACCAAGATGTAACGTAACACGCTAACCAAACATGTCACGCTCTACCCAAGACGCCAAACGTCACGCTATCTAGTAGTTCTCTCGTAGAAAAGCATATACGCGCAGCTTGATAAGGCTTGATCACGTGACGCCACCTCCACATGTTCATCTGACGTGTAAAGCCATTTGGACGCATGCTCAGTGCCCTGCGGCGTTTCAAATCTCCTGTAAGTGACGTAATGACCATTGTCAACGGTTCCCAAGTGAACAATGACCGCCATTAGTTGGTACACTGCACGGCTGGTACTGCGAGACAATAACAAAACTGATCCGTTAAAAAGGCGACAACTGCTTCCTAAAACTTGAAACTACAATTTTTGAGTTGCAAATTTTAGAACGTGGAACCATGTTGATCAGAAGTGCGTGGTCACATTTCTTCCATCAAATTTCGCAGATTTTTGGTCCAAACTGTTCTGAAATAAGTGTTAGGCAACTTTACCCAGAAAACATTATCTTTCCACATTTAACTGAAGATATAACCTTTGTTTGGGGATAGAAATCAAAGTTCGGCTATAAATATCTTTTTTTTTGAAGGCGCGCGGAAACAACTTGAAAACGTTTTCAAATTGCAATCCATTTCCATTCGAGCCATACGCAGCCAACGCGCTAACAATTGTTAATAAAAATGGACCATTATTTTTAAGTTTTCTTACGACACAAATGTCAATTTTGGCTGTTCAGAAATCTGTTAAAATTTGTGACATAGTCCCTTTAACCTTACAATGACCACTACACAGAACCACTTCCAAGCCTCCCCCCAACCCCCCATTCTCCGGAAATAAACTTGAACAGGCGGAAATCCGTCTATGTTTGCTTGCCTACGTTTCCAAGTGGGGCATAAGACAAAAAATACTCGGATTTTTGTCCCCCCCCCCGGCTTTTTCCCCACTAGGGAGCTACAGTTAAACCCGGTTATTTCGAATTCCCCATTATTTCGAACTAAAACCCAGTTCCCTTGGATTTGCCTTTAGTCATTTACTATCGGCTATTTTAAACTTCCGGTATTTCGAACTATTTTTTGGTTCCCCCTGATGGTTCGATATAACGGCGTTCAACTGTACTTTATAAATGTGGCAGTTATTCTAGCACAATGCGTCGTGTTTGCTTCTATACAACATGTAAATTCATTGCCATTACGGTTGAACAGCTACGGTTTTAACACATGCCAAGCTCAAAACAATTCACACAAGGAACCAACCAAAACTCATAAAATTTTGCAGATAAGCGCAGAAAAAGAATACCAGTCTCAAAGAATCAATAAGTAACACTTAACAAACAAATGTTTACCTCTTTGTGTCTGCCTTTACAAATGAAGTGACCAGCTCATCCAGATAACCATTTAGCTCCACGCCACTGGCTCCTGTAAGTTGAAGACCTCCATTTGTTAATGAAGCAAACTTGCGTGTATTTTCATTAGCACAGTCCTTTTTAAGAGAGTTATTCGGCTCCAAAGGTTCGTATAAAAACGGCTCCATGTCAAGGAACTCTGGAAATTTAATGAAGGCGTTGTTTTTATACGGGACACCATTAGAATGCCAGTAAGTTCTTTGAATATGGATACAAAGACACCGCGGTAACTGAAAACAGACAAGAGGGAAAAAGGCTCAGAATAAATTTATTTTTAAAAGCAAAATCGTTGCAGCAGCATTGAAAGATTTTTTTGGACTTTATTAACCAATCAAATTTCAAAGAATATGCGAGAATTTGAAAAGTTGTCACGCCGCCAGTACCATGCCATAACGGCTACGTCATGTTACCTAAGGGCATAAGGATACGCCATTGGGATACGATGTTACTTAGCAACACATGATAAAAACCACCAGTTAGACAATGTTATTTAATATTTAAACTAATAAGCGTAGCAACAACAAAATCTTGAACCTGATTGGTTCTTTGTTTAAAATACTAACTGATTCATGTGCAGCTCCATTGTCATCTGTTGTTACTGGACAGATTATATTACAGAATTCACTGGGAATCATGCTTTTCATTTCAAATCTGTTTTGCTATGTGGAAAGAGTATCACTTGTGTGATGACTCCAAGGTCTGTTCATTGTGATAATTTCTTGTCAGTGAGGAGAGAGTTTGGCAGAAATAACTGTGTCACAATTATAATAGCCTGCAAACAGGCTCCTAGTGGGGCATAGGGCGAAAAGAAATCAATGAGCTCGGGAAGCCTGTTCGTAGGCTACAATTATAATTGAAACTTTGAAAGCTGCTACTGCTGCTGCTGTATAATTTGAATGCAAAACTCAGTAATGTTTACTTTTCCAAGTGTGAGTCGTTTGATAAATGTAGTCCTAACAGCGCTGGCTGATTCATCTGTGGTTTGCTGCTGTTGTCGGCAGCCATGACACTCCACTGAATCCACTGTCTCTGAACAAACAAACATGCGCAAAAGGTCTTCTAGTGCTAGGCCCATCTGTGGATAGAATCACATGACAAAGTTCAAAAGATGATTTTTTTTAAACTGATTACTATTATATTCCATTGTCACATTGCCTGTTTGAAATTGTGTTAATTCAATAGGGGTAATAATAATAATAATAATAATAATAACAATAATGAAGCATTGTAGGCACAATGTGTGCAGAGAGGGGCTATGTAGCTGTAGCCCTTTGCATGCATTGCAAGCCTTTAGTAAGTACCTGTTGTATTTAGACATTGATTGCTTGGAATATCAGTTTATATTTGGAAAACTTTTCCAATAATTTTCAAAGTAATTATGTCGTATTTATTTAGTTTTGCTTTCACAGAACTAGGAAAATTTGTGCAAACAAGCTTAAAGCATCAAAACAAAGATTGTAACCGTAGGGTGGGTGCAAAACACAACTACTAAATCTTAGGTCATTGGTTCAAGAGGAACACATCTTCCTAAAACATTGTTGAATACCCATCATCCCCTTGACCCCAGGATAAACTTGAATGTTAAAATACCTGGAAAGTTGTTGGTAAGCTGAGTGACAGACTATCATAACTGTCAAACTTCACTGGACACTAAATAACAATCAACAGAAATACAAGAATATCAAAAATTATTTACATACTACATCTATACATTATTGCATGTTTAAATCACAGTGCAAAGCTACAATCATTGGCAAAAGTCATTGGCCCACCCACCCCTCCCCCCATTCCCCACGTTTCAGTGTTGGATAGCGCAATGTGCCCAAACTCCTCGTGCAGTGCGTTTCAGTTTGTAAGCAAAAGTAGGCAGCAATTGAAGGCATTATTTTTTTTGTATGCTACGCAACATTGCAAAGGGGGAGAGGAGAAATTTCTTAACTTTTTCATGTTTCAAGTAAGAAAAACACCAACTGCTCCAAGGTTTTGTCAATGATTGTAAATATCTTACATAATTATTAGTGGCAGTGTTATTTCTATGACTTTGTAATTTACCTTTGTTCCACATTGCTTACACACCAACTGGCTTGCCAACAAGCCATGGAATGGTAGATGAGGTTTATTACAGTCTTTTGTGAGGGGCACTAAAATGATAAATTCACATTTTAGTAACAAACTTGTACTTACATTACTTTCACTGTAATCTGACTTTCATAACTTGGATTCAGTTCAGAACCAAATACATTTCATTAAAATTCACAAGTTGTAGTGTACCTTTGTTTCTGTGTACCATGGATTTGTCGTCAGTTGAATCATCATGTGTCTGTAAAACAGAGACCAGCACTTACTGTAAACACTCACATAGCTTTTAAAGGTCATTCCTTAGTATTGCATTGTACTTCTCAAACTCATTAATAATTCATCAAGTAAAACAAAGAAAATTATAACCGTGACAGTGGTTTGGAAACCCGACCTTAATTAGCATAGATTTTTACGATTTTATTTCTCCGTTTACTCCGTAGTTTTTGTTTCGATTGAGAAGATATATCACTTGAAACACTCGAGACAGTGTTTCATTGGCTATCCAAACACCTCGAATTTCGTCAAAAATACTCCGCTGCGCATCGTATATTTTCAACTCTCTTCTCCGTGTTTGGATATCCCAATGAAACACTGCCTCTCATGTTTGATATATTACATCCTGTACTGTATAGCTGATATTATAAGGAATTATGGGGCATATTCAAGGTCTTCCTACTCCCAATCTAAAACCGGGACCCCTCTTTTTTATTTAAAAAAGAAGTTCCCTTGAGATGAACAACCAGTTGGAGAAGTTTGAATGAAAACCTACTGTCAGTTCTATTTTGATGGAATGACCTGAAATCTTGATCTCATATAGTTTTTTTGCTTTTTAATTAGGCTTTTAATATTTTCTAATTAGGTTTTTTTAAATAAATTTCTGTTTGTGAATGTTTTTATACTTAGCTATTTTTAAGAGGGCAACAAGTTCCTTAGTGTTACCCTTACTAAATTAACTTTGATTTCATTTGATGACATTTTATCTTTGAAAAGACAGGGAGACCTCATCCAGTAAAACCAAAAAAAATATGTTGTTGACCTAGAGTATTTACAAATTTCATTACCACTCACCTCAACTGTGGCAATATCACTCAGATTCATTACACCTGCTGGCTCATCCTACGAGTTAAATTAGTACATTACATTTATTATGCACATAATTATATAAAGAGCATGACTATTCCTAAGCAACCACTTTCTTTTTTACTGAAAAATATAAGAGGTTGTTAGGTGTTTTTTTTTGTTTTTTTTTTTTTTTTTTTTATTCTCCCTTAATTTCAACATGAACATTAAACAAGTTTTTGTTTGATGGACTGTTATGATATTATTATAATTATGAGATAATTTAGTAAGAACTGGTAAACACCGTACAATAAAATTATACAGTTATACAGGCAAGATTTCAGAAAATATTGGTAGGAACAAATAAAAGTCATCCTCACCATTTCATCCTCAAGAGTGGAGGAAAGAACATGAAATAATTCATGGGCATCCTGTGAATAAAACAAATGTTGTCAATTCCACAGCTGCACAGCAATGTCTTTAATAAAAATACTGGTTTGTCACTGACAGGAGTTGAAAATGAAAATAATTACCTGTATATGACATTATATAGAGCCCCATGCATGACAATGTTTACCATGTATTCCTTAAAACAAAAGCAATAGTACATGGATATGGTATCAGTGGCAGATCCAGACCTTCAGATAAAGGGGGGGGGGGGGGGGCAACATCATGACCCTAGAATAAGGGGGAGGGGGTGCTATCAAAAATAATTTTTCTCAGCCCTTTGGGCCTCAACTTGTTCTAAGCATGGCCTCCCAGACCCCTCCCCTAGATCTGCCACTGGGTATTTATTCTTCTGTTACCTACTGACCTGCTGTTCTGTAGGTATTACCCAGCCATGCGAAATAAGTGCATTTAACACAGGGTCAGGACAAATGATGTCTTCTCCATCCAGACAACCACTGTTTAAAGCTGAAAATGATTTAATAAAGTAAGTCAATAAATATTAATATACCTTCAGAAATTAGTTCCGGTTAGTTACAGTGCACTCCAGTCTAGTTCCAGAAGTTGGCTGGATAACAGTTCAAACGGAAAAAAAAAAAAACCTTTTTAAAGATGAATTCCAGTCCGTACTGCGCAATCACGGCTGCAATGTTTATGTGAGCCTCACACGAAGAAATGTTTACAAGCAAAACTAAAAATTCCGTGACAAACTTACCTTTTTCTTCATTATTAGCACCAGATATCATTGCAGAACAAATAATAACGAGTAGAAGAACCTTGACGCTATTTCAAACCGACGTTTCAGCTCATCGGGAATTCTTAAACTAAACGAACCGTAATGGCGGACTAAAAAACTTCATGTATGCTGTCACCGAAGTGTAACGTTTCAACGAATTCAAAACAAAAACAAAAACAAACCCCGAGTCTGCGCAGTACGAACTGGAAATCAGCTTTAAAAACGTCTCGCTGTAAGTGTTAATAATAATAATAATAATAATAATAATAATAAATGGTGTTTATAGTGGTCATGCACTTAGCTTCATGTCTCTACGAGATAGCTAGTTTACAGGCATGCCACTGAAACAGAGGAAACAAATATTTTTAAATGAATACAACAAGTTTAAAAATCCCAACTGGCAGGAGGCAGACCAGTTGGCTATATACAAAGCGTGGTCAAGGATTTGAACTCAGGACAACCGAGAAACAAATCTAGCTAGTGGCCAGGGCAGGTCATGAACCGGAGACCTCTGGATTACAATACCAGCGCCCCAAACCACTCAGCCATGCTTGCCTCCTATAAGTGTTTCCCAGTACACACTTTTTATAATCACTTGATTTTAATGTACAAACCTTTTACTAGTGTTTTTAACTCCATTGCTAAGCTTGATAAAGGTTTACCATCTTCATCAGCAGAAAAATCCTGTAACCAGGCCACAAATGACGGCAAAAATGCAATTCCCTAAAATATGAAGATTAAAACGTAAATATTCCACCTGTACTGGAAATGGTACACATTGGTTAAATCACATGTACACATCACACATCACTAAACCATACAAACCTGTAATATAGAATTCATAAAACAAGTGTTGCCAAGATTCATGAGACCAGGAGGACGATCTGGTGATAAGCAAAGCAACAGTCTCACTAAATTTTCAGGTAAAATTGAAATACTGTAAGTTATGAAATTGACTATGCAATATTTGTAATTGGGGGGGGGGGGTGGGTTCCATATGCTTCTCCCAGTTTCTGTAGCATTAAGTGGCTAGGGGTAATTGTAATCCCACCTGGATAGTGGAGGGGGACAGGGGGGCGGGAGACCGGGAGAAAAGGGGCGGGAATTAGGAGAAGAGAGGGCGGAAAGTAGGATTCCTAAGGTGGCGGGAACCGGGAGAAAACAAGTAAATTTTGCAATGTTCGTTATATTTTGCAATAGATATGGGACAAAGAGGAGGGAACCAGTACGGAAAGGGGCGGGAAGCAGGAGTAAGAGGTACGGGAGGTGGGAGGTTCATACCCCCCTGTCCCCACCCACTGGTTAGGATGCTAGTTCTTCACAGGGTTAACTCCTGGCATCTGGGCTCGGTTGTTCAAAGCACGATTAAGCTAATCCAGGATTAGCGTGAATTTGGTTTCAATTTTCAAGAGAAATTAAAACCTCGATCATCTTTTAATCCTGGGTTAGCGTTAATCGCCTTTCGAACAACCCGGCCCTGATGTCCAAGTAGACATCTTACTCATTACGAGGGATTGCCACCACCCACCACCCCCTGGCACCATTTTGATGGTACCTATTTATACACCTGGATGTAGAGGGCCACTTTGAGAGTTACGTGTCTTGCCCAAGAACACAACATAATGACCCTGGCCAGGGTTTGAACCTGGATGGCTTGATCCAGAGTCCAGCACGCTACCAACAAAACTTTAGGCAACCATGCCTCCCACAAATAAACTGCATTAAGAACACATAAAAAGGGTCTCTCTATCGTGGTTTGGGTTGGTTCGTGTCAGGCCGCCCTCCTAAATAAACTTATTTGTCCTATAGCTGTGTGCTTGTTTGTTGTGTAGTGGAGGCAAAATAGGGTCTCTCTAAGAACGTACCATGTGTGAACTGACACAGGGTGGTGCTGTCTGTAAGGCTCAATGTGCAATTACCTGAATTTTTAATATCTCTATTTATCTCTTAATTGGCTGTGAGCAAACAGCTAATTTTGGATATCATGTTAGAGAACCTGCTTTCAGTGTTATGCGCAAAATTAGTGGCTTTCTTTCGACATCCATCTTTCGATGTGCTAAACACACAACATGGATCAAAATGCACCATAGCCCTGGATGACCTTTTATTTTTTTTTTTTTTTTTCGGTGTTAGGGTTAGGGTAAGATAGCTATGATCGTAACACTTAAAGCGGGTGTTAAGTATAATTTGAGCATGGTCACATATCTCCTGGGATTCCAGTAAGTGTTACCAGCCTAACAGTTAGCTGGACCTTTAAATCATTCTGAATATCACAAAAACACACCCAAAAAAATAATATGGGTGATGTTTTACATAATTTTAGATGACTTGCAAGAGTGATGTGATTTGTGTGCTAGACACTTTTTTAAGTTTCAGTATAAGTGCTAATGCGTTCTTTATCTCCTTTTTCTTAAGTGAGCTGCAGTCAGCTAAGATTTTGAGGATCAACATTCAAATGATTCAGTGACATGTTGTTCTTTGATACATGTTTTTGCCATTGGCTTTCGAAAGAAAGAAGAAATACTAACCTTTCCTAGGTGCCTTCTTCTTCTTTCCATTAGGAGCCAAAAATACATAAAAACTTGCTCCAATCGCCGCAGCGGCTGCAAACACTGTCACACATCGGCCATCCATGCTTCTTTCTCTTTGCTGTAATCTTCTGGCATTTTTGGATATCATTACACGAGGTAGTTTTCTGTTTTGGCGCGAAACGCTGGACACTAGTGGGAGAAAAAACAAAGATGGCGGACGAAAGTGATGCAAAGGATACAAAGAAAAAACCTTCAGAAAAGCCTACTGTTCCTCGCAGTGCAACAGAAATACAGAAGCTTAAGTTAGAGAAGCTTATGAAGGATCCTGTAAGTTATAATTTGGTAAAAGTTCTTTGTTAAAGGAGTCGGTAGAACCTTAAAATCGGTACTGTTTTGGTCAATTAACTTTAATAATTAAATGGAAAGCAAATGATGTACTATGTGCTTTGCAGGATAAACCGGTGTCAATTCCCGCTGGTCCAAAGCAATGGAAACCATCAGAGGCGCCTGAATTTATTCGTTTTGTTATGGGTAGGTTTTGTCGCTGATTTTAAAGTACTGATTAGCTTTGTATTGTCAGCTCAGTGGCTAGGGTCAGTTGAGAATACCTACCATACAATTCCTACATACACATACATAGCATACCGGTAGTTCATTTTGCAAAGCAGCTACCGAAGCCTGCTCTTAATGAACCAGTCTGACTGCTGGACAAGTTTTAAAGCAAACAAACAAACAAAGTTTTAAAGAAAAAATGATTTGTAAACACAAAAGAAAGTTTATACTGGGGAAAGCTGTGGTATTTTCTTGCACAAAATTGATATCATAAACAGTGTGTTTTTCTACTTTGAAATGTTGGTAGTTATAAAAGATACTCTGATCCAGAACTGAAGTGAGACACTTCTGAACCCCAGTTTAAATCATTTTGAACCAGTATGTCCCCCCCCCTCCCCCAGCCCACCCCCACTTAGCTTAGGCTTATGATTGTTTTTTTTTTTTTTTTTTTTTTTTTTTTTTTTTTTTTTTTTTTTGGGGGGGGGGGGGGAGGGATTACACCAGTTTTTTTTTCAATAAGACCATAAATTGATTTAACTGATTCCAAGTCATCATAAACTGAGAGCAAGTTTCACTCTTCATTTGTCAGGTTCTAGTGCTGGAGCTGGTAGTGGAGAGTTCCATGTTTATCGTGCAACAAGGCGGAGAGAGTATAATAGGATGGCATACATTGAAAAGACAGCAGAACAAGTATGAGTTGGTCAACTGTTATATTTAATAGACTAGCTCTAGCCATTAGCCTCTATTCTCAGTACCTCTTTTATCCAACTTAGGAAAATGTCTCCCCCAAGTGCCATTTAACAATTTGACAAAATAATATTGAATGTTTGTCATGATCAAAACAGTCGAGACGTATGATATAATTTTATGACAACTAAAAAGCTGTATTTCATTTAGTGCCAGAGTTGGAAAATAAAGGTTTCATATTTATGAAGTGTTAAAGGTAGATGTGCTCGAAAGGGAATGTGGTGAATTTTTTGCCTATGGGCCTTTAGTTTTGAACAAACACATAGGCGTCGGGGCAGGGGGGCTGAAGCCCCAAGCCACAGCCCCCCAAACAAAAATTTAGGGAGGCTTAGCCCCCCCACGTTTTGGTGCCGAAAATATTGCAAGCGCAGCATAAAATTAGTTTGTCAAGATGTTCCATCATATGAGTGAGTTTAAACATCTTCGAAACTTCCTTGGAAGTCTTCAGGAAGCTTTGGTTATCTTCGGAAAAGTTCGTGATTAAGGATTAGAAATGTTTGTATGGCCTTCGAACAACAATTGGAAAATCTTCGGAAATCTTCAGCCTAGAAACTGCTCAGAAATCAAAAAGTTGCTAGAATGGAAAAAAGTTACTTTAAATATGTAAACCTGCTGAGCATTTTTGGGACAGTCTTAGTCCCCCCACGTTCCCAAATGCTTCCCCACCTCTGAAACAGGAGGGGGGTGGGGGCAGGGTCTCATTCAAGTTTTAAGTTAACCAGCTTAGGACTATTTTCAACAGTTTCGTAACATAACATTTCCTGATTTTTAAGTTTTGAAGTCTGCCATTAGTTCATCTATTATTCCTGCTAGCAATATCTGCTCCTTCCTTTTTTGTGGTTTTCAGCAAGAACTTGATGAAAGTTATCGCAAAAAGCTTGAAGAACACAAGAGTCAAGCAGAAGAGAAAACAGCTAAAAAGAGAGCTAAAAGGTGAAACATTTTGCACGTCAATATAATTTGTTTTTTTATTTTTCACTCGTTGTCTAGGAAAAATGTTTTGACACCACACAGGTCTAATGCACATGCTATTTTCACGTGTTTCAGCATCTCACATGGCTTGTGCTTCTTCTTTAGTCTGTAGTCGTAACTTGAGTAAATGCCTGGCATGGCTGTCTCTAACAAATTGCTTGTTAGTGTTTCTATCAATGCAACAAGACCTGTAGCTTGTAAATGCAGAAAGAAATTTGTGACTGTTGTTTCTGTTTCAGTAGTGTGAAAATATAACAGCCAGAAAATGTCTGAATGTTCAGGGCTACAAAAACAGTAACATGCTCAGAAATAAACTGTGTACATGAGATGAAACATAATACAGTCGACTCTGCGCTTTTTTCTTTTTCTTTTTTTTTTTTTTGTTTTTTTTTTTTTTCCCCCCCCCTATACATGTACTAAAGTCTATATGCCTTGAGAATGTTCCACACAATAAACACCCCTTCTCTCTGTAAGAGGCCCAGGCATTTATTAATTTTGGAGGTTGTCAGCTTAGGCTTTAATAAGAGTGAGGCCTTAAAATGAGGGGAGGTTTTTATTAAAATTGTTAACCATACTTCAGTTCTTTAAGGTTGAATATTTTTATCTCCTTAGGCAAAAGAAGAAACAGAAAAAGTTAGGTGCTAAAAGGAAAAAAGAAGAAGGAAAGAAAGAAGAAGCTGGTAAGTCTCTTAACGTCTCACTTAATGGGAGACAGAGTCCTAACCATACTGGAGCATACTGTAAAATTCCGGTTATGAGCCCTGGGCTTATACAACTTCGTAACAGGTTTTGGTTGGGCTTATATGTGGAATAAAAAAATTTTTTTGAGGAGGGACAGGGGGGGTGTTGGTAAAAATTTTTTTTTAAAAAAAAAAATATAAAAGAGTTTTCCCCTTGGGGGCCGGGGGGGGGGGGGGGCTTATATTCGGGAGGGCTTATAAGCAGTGTATATTTTTGTTTAGGTAGATGGGCTATAGGGGCGGGGCTTATAACCGGAATTATGGATTTGTTACCTCCAAAAAGGAATATCTAAAAGTTTTTTTAGCACAATTGGACCCGCTTTAAAGTTTATTCTTAAAACCATATCAGTTGATAAAAAAAATTAAAATTAACAGTGACATAAAAAGATATCAAAATACTTTTATCTGGCAGCCCTTCTGCTGCCTTCCTCGGTGTAAAATGGCGACTTTGAAGTCATAATTTCACTCTGACAAAGGCAGCAGAAGGGCTGTCAAAAATGAAGTACCGGTACTTTAGATCTTTTTAAGTCAGAAAAAAATGCTTTTTTTAACTGATCATTTTGACTAATGTGTCATTCAATTCAACAGGCACAGATGATCAAAGACAAGTTAGCAGTAGTGATAATGATGATGAGGAGAAGTCAGATGAGGATGAAGAACCGCACTTTGTAGTTGGGGGAAAGTAACTTTTCATAGTCAACAAAGGACAAAAATCAACATCTGATTCACTTGTGGCTGTGTTTGTGGATATATCAGTCACTCATCTCTTTATACTCATAACTAGCCTGATATTATGAAGTAAGTCCAAGGAGCAGGATCTGTGTTTTTCATCTGCAAATGAATTTATCTTCAAACTGAAGAAGACCAATAAACCCTTAAGAAAGACTGGGACAGATATAACAGATCGTCATCTGTGACAGGTGCTGGTGATGACTTTTGCCATAATTTATTTTCTAAATTCCAGGGCCATTGACTGACCGGGCTGACCGCCCTGCTCGATGATCGGCAATAGAAATGGCAGCCACAAAAATCCCTCAAGCACACCGAAAGGCAGCAGACGGACCAGAAAGACGCAGACCGACGGGACACATACCTGTGATGCGAGGGAACCCCACGGGCCCCGAAGGTGGGACACGACAGGCGACCCGGCCACGCCGGCCGACGCCGCGCGGCCAGGGGAGGAGGGCCATGGAGCTAGATGGAGGACGGAGATGAGGAGGTCAGGAACTCTAAGTAGAAGTTTGGTGTATGTCAGAATATGAGAAGTGCGATAGAGTGATGAAGGGAATAGATGTAGAGAGTTTCGGCCCGGGGAGAGAGTATGATGTTGTAGTTTAGCGTAAAGAATGGATTTTTTTTTAGTACGCGAGGACTGCTTGATGGTATATGATTTGTGTGTTATTGAAGCGGTGACCGGTCAAATGACGCGAAAAAACCGGACAAATCGTCATTGGCGGACTGTCGTGACCTGCCGTATTGAGCCCTGAAATTCCCTGCTTGTATATTACTTTTTTAAGTTGGCGCAATTTCTTTAACATTGATGGGAAAGTCAGTTGGTACCTTACGCAAAGCTCTGCAAAGGAAAGCTGGGAAGGACTGCATCAACGCATTCTGAGGTCCTAGGCAATAGGTCTGATGTGATAGTGGATAAAGTACATAGTACATGTATATGAGAGTTCAAGGGTTTTAGACATTTAATAAAAAAGTATAGCCTGGCACTGTTACCATCTTTTGATTCCACTCAGTTTTCTACATTTCATGTTACTACATAAAACCAGCAAGTGAAGGCAGACCAGATGTGTTAATAAGTATGCAGCTTCAGATTACAGCATCTTTTATAATGTTGTAGCAAGTTACTGTGTTGGATTGAGAAAAACATCAACAACTCTTGAAATCAAAACAGCAACATAATCATGATGTTGAGCATTGTGAGACCAGTTTGTACGTCATTGTTGTTCTCAAGATGTCCCAATCCTTGTATGAACATTGTGTGCAACACTGTCCAAATAAAGGCATGAATTTGAAGTATTCTTACTTGCACAAGTTCAAATGCCACGTGGTTGAATGTTTTGTCGTTGTTCCGTAATGCTATTGTTCTCATTGACTAAACACCCCTGCCAGTAATGAAGCGGCAAGGCTTTGCCATAATCAAACAAAATCTCAAACCCCTTACAAACAGTCTAAAAAACATTGGATCTGTCTGCAAGAGATGCTTTGAGAAGATCTTTAGAAATAAAACTGTTCCTGGTTGCACATTTTTACTGGAGCTTGACAAATCCTTGCAAATCTTCCAGAAACTTGACATAGTGCTGTTGTTCCAGAGCTGTGCTGTAGTCAAGAAGCCATTGGCAAAAGTTGTTGTCAATTCCTCTTTCAGCTAACATGTTCAGAAGCATAATGTACAGGTTCTGTTGAACAAGGAAAAAAAATACCACTAAATTACAACTTACAAAGTTTCCCTACATATTATTATTTCGTAAAATCCAATATCTTATTATCCAACTTTAAAAAAATATATTAGAAAATCGAATTATAGGAGATACAATCATATAGCACCAATGTATTCTGGCTATTTTCACAAAATGAAACCTAACAAAATCTTGAGATTTTTGCCAAAGATGTGTAACAACCAGGAACAAATAAATATACAGGCACCACAGATAGGAAACAATTACAAAGAACAAGTTGAAAATCGCTTGGTTTAATTGTAATTTATCTCCTACTTGCAATGGTAACAAAATTTTAATGTTACTCAACTACTTATTTTAAGCCTTGGCGAAAGGACTTGCTCTCATACTTACACTATCCATGTTCTCTGTTTCAGCACAATAGACAGTTTTCTCTTTGTCAGGAGTATCCACAACTGATACATTAACAATGTTGAGCATTTCTGGGCCAGCACTATCATCTCCCATTTCATCATCTAATTCATCTAGCTGGGTGTTAAACTCACAGTAGAATTTAAGAGTCTTATCCTAAAACAAGTAAAGCAGAACTTAATTAATTGTGTTGTATTTCAACATTTCAGCTAGACTGAAAATTATGAGACTCAGGGCATAATCATGTACTCTGTTTTCACAGTACTGTCTCTCCACCCAGGTACAAGGCACTCCTAAATATTTTTGGACCAAGGGCATTGAATAAGTTTTATTAGCAATTCACTTTTTTCACAATCCCATAAAACACTTTGTTTACCCCCCAAATTTTTGCATAAGCATTGTTTTCAATTTGTCTGGGGAGGATTGTATGTAATTGTAAATCCCAAGAGAAATTGAAAACAAAGCTTATGCAAACATTTTGGGGGTAAACCAGACAAGATGTATTATGGGAACAGTGAAAACAACGAATAGCAATGAAGTAGTGGGTTATGAAACAACTTTTTCTAACTTCCTCTTAATTCTTTTAACCCTTTGACACCCAAATTTTCCCCAAAAAACGCTTTATTTTAGCCGCTAAACTGAAATTTTGGTACTATGGCCTTGAATTTACCTCAGCTTTGCTAAAGAAGCACTTTTTTACACTTCAGCAACATTTTGATAAAGATTCTGTGTAAAAACTTACAATATTTTACTTTAGTGCATGCACATAAGCCAAATTTTGAAAAGGGGACCTTGACCAATAAAATATTACAGGTGTACTGGCCTGTTTAAGCAACGATTTTGCACCAAAAATGGATTGTGCTTTTCTTTGATTAGCTCTGTCAGAATGCAACCGAAATTCAAAATGAACAGTCCTGTAAAAAGGTCGATCCAAGCTCTGTCAGATTCTTATCACGAAATTCCACTGATGTGCTTATTGATGATCTCACAAGTGAATCAATGACTGCACCTCCAAATAGTGCCTGAACGCGCGTTTAGGAGTGAAAGGGTTAATGTTAAAAGCACCCACAGAATTCACAGGGGAATGTCATTTGGCATCAGTCTTCAAAAGTCTTGTATAAGTCAGAGGCCTTGTGTTTTCTCAAGGCTTTCTCACAATCTTAAATGCTGAAAATTTCTTCTTTGACTCTTTCATTCTTTATAAATTTTAAAAAAAGCTCTCAAAAGTCAGCTCATAATTTCAGTTGCATGTGTTTTATTTATGTAAACTACATTTGCATTCTCCAAAAGAATGACTTCTATTACAGGTGTTGGACACTTAAAAACAAGCAAATAATTATTTCCTAACTTACAGTTTTCTTTGTGATTTCCACAGTGAAGTAAGGATATGACACAATCTGATAAAAAACAACAGTACTTAGTACTTTACTCACAGGCCATTCATTCATTGACTCAAAGAGTCAAATCTTGGGGGCAATTAAGGTGGATCAAACATAGTGTGTGACTATCCAAAAGGTAGCTATTGGGTACAAAGGTTTATATTTGTTTCAAACAACCACTAGAAATTAAACAAGAGAGGGTGTAGTACGAAAAAATTTAAAACATTTATTTCAAGCAACTATTCTTCTGGTTGTCTGTGACAGTTTCTGGCATCAGTTGATGACAGAGTTATCAGTTTACTTCACCCATAGCAGTGTTGTTCGCAATCACGCATCTACCAATGGTTTGGCTCAGGATGGGGGGGGGGGCAGGCAACCAACGGGAATTTGACTTAGCGTAGCTCTATCTGGTTAGTCCCCTCAGTGAAAAACTTTACTCAGTCACCATCTTGGTTGTGGATAGAGCCTGGTCAAGGGAAGGAATTTAACTTTCAATGGAGACCCAAGGATGGGGAAATTGACATTTGAAAACCTGAAAATGTCAAATTCCCCTGAGGTTGCCCGCACCCCCATCCTGGGCCAAACCATACACCTTATTCCAAAATGGCGGACAATACATTATTCTTTTGTTTTCATGTTAATTGGCCCTCGTTGCCTCGATCGTATCTGCAGAATTCAAAAGAATCATTGGCTTAAAACGAGGCAATAAGGGCTAATTAACATACAGGCAAAAGATTAATGTATTTGCCGCCATTTTGGAATAAGGTGTATTGATAGGTGCATAAATGAAAGACACTGAACAGTGTGGTGTTGATCAAAAACAAGTTTTTATTGTTCCAGGTAAACAATAATGCTTCATGTTTTGTAAATAATTCAACTGTCACCTTTCCCATGACATCATGATCATCATCTTCGACATCCTCCTCAAGAGGACCCTCGTCTTGGTTTGTATTCTCATTTAAATCAAATGACACTACAATCCTGAAACAAATATGCATGATTGTAAGTACTGTTGCTGCTGCCAGTCTACATGTCTGTCTGATTTGTAAGTAGATACAATGTACAATGCACAGCATGCAACTATACACTCCTGTAAAAAGTTCTGAAGAAAGGCCTGCGTGGCTAACTAAGGATTTAGAAAAACAGCAGATATTTTGTTACATGACGTTTGTACAAATCAAAGTATGTGAATATTCAGTGTAAAATATGTCAAGTTTGGTGTATTGCTAACCCTATTTACCAAGGGTAGATATTTTAAAATCCCACTCTCTGGGGGGGGGGGGTGCATCTCAGGACTGTAGGCAGAAGGGAGGTGATGGGTGGCCCCTTGCAGGCCACAAAGGTCCACCTAATCAGGGAAGAGGGTTAACATGACTCTCACAATGCAGGAAATGTGGACATCAACAATTTGATTTTTCAAAATTTCCCAGGGGAGAAATGATACCCTTGTACCCCCACTCATGCCTCTGCTGCTCACACCCACCCCATGCAAAATCCTATTTACAGTCCTGCATCTATACCCTTATGTATATATACCCTTTCACTTTTTTTATTCCATCCTTTGCAAAGAAAACAACTACAGGTTGCATGTACACTGCACAACCGAAGGCTTACTTACTTTTCAGCATTGTGTTCCCTCTCCAGCTTAACTAGGGTCCCTTCCACTTTAGGCTGTTCAAAGATAAAAGATATTTGTATTATGTAGAATAGTACTTTGCACATTTCAAAAAGTGCCATGATGTATCATGACACATTGCCACCTTTAAAAAAGTGTATAATACAAGGTTGATGCTTATCCTCGATATATCTATAATATATTAATTCTGTTTTGAACAAGTGCTTTTATTATAAGCAGTCTTGCTTCTTTTTCATAGATTTTCCAGCAAGAAAAAATTTCAAGATAAAAAAAAAAGGCTTACCTGAAACAAATTTGAGGGGGGGACTTTGGACACTGCTTCTTTCTCATTCTGTATTTCTTGCGTGAGAAAACTCATAATCTCACTGTCAGCTGAAACATTTATACATAGATTATTGGTCACCTTATAGAATGATGAATGGGTACAAGCAATGCTTCACCGAAAAGATACTAGGTGCTCCAACATTTGAGCTATATGGGTATGTGCTGCTACGAAGAGTACAGCGTTGTCAAAATAAGCCGGCAACCAGCTACTCGGAATATAAGTACGTCAGTTCTGAGTGTGTGTTATCAAGTTCTGAGTGTCTCATAGCCCCCTACTTTTTGGATAGAACCTGCTACTCAACAAAAACCCGCTGACAACCCTGAGAGTATGGTTTCACAAGCAGTTTAGGTGTAGGGTTCAGAGATTAGAGGTTTTGGCCTACATGTAGGGTCACATTTACTGGGAAACTGTTCCATGACCTGAAAATCTATGAAGAATTTAGTCTAGACTAGAAATTGACACTTAAAAATGAAAGATTCTTTTTCTGTATCCCCCATCCTTGATAAAGGGGGGGTATTACTTTCAGTATGGGAAGTGCGTGGCCGGGTAGTTAGAGTGCCAGACTCAAAAATTATCTGGAAGTCGCTGGTCCTATTCCTGTTTGGATAGGGTAAGAATTTTGGTATCTAGTATAGGATACGGTTGCAAAATTCAACTGAATATGGTCTAAAATATGGAATACCTCCCCTCCCCCTCCCGCACTGCCCCAATCAGTGGTATCAGTCGACCATTCATTTTTTTTTTCTTGTCCCTCCACCACTCTAAGGAAGGTATCCTCTCTTTACTACTCCTTTGGTGTGATAGCACTGCGTCAAAACCAACAAACACAATCAGCTCTTTCAAGAAATATGAGAGAGTGGTAACTAGCCCTCTCAAATGTGTCAGCTGTGCTTAGTTCCTTGGCCCCGGGAGGGGGGGGGGGACAGGGCCGGGAAATGTGTCACAGCCAATGATTTTTACTATTTATAGTAGGATATTTGCAGCTTAAAACGCAATAACGCTTCATTTACTTCTAAAATAGAGTGTTTTAGTACCTACCTTGCGTGTACTTATGCATTTCACACGAACAAACTTTTGAACAAGCGCAAGAAATCGTTAGTCTTGGGTTGTGCGAAGCACCACGTGTAGTCGCTGCAAAAATAGAGCGAGACCGACAAGACACTAGGGAACTATTAGGCACACTTCTGCTGCATAGCGCCCGTGTAGACCTCGCAATAAACAATCTTGCCAGTCCTCCAACAGTCGACATCTTAATTCAGTTGGTAAAATATAATATTTTTTGCCCGCAATTTAAAAGTGAAAGATGTTCTTCCTGCCGGAGAATCGGGATAAGGCTCGGCCGCATAGTTCCCCAGTTACTGGGCAGCCGAGCCTTCAGCCAGTCTGCCCCACCTCTCGCTCTGTAAATACCTGTGCGGGAAATTTGATGATCGCACTGTTTCATGAAAATTAACCACGTTCAACTTTCTCTTTTTATGCTTAACATGAAATAAACACCGAAGCCTTTGACTAACACATGAGTTATTTGTTCACGTTTCCAGAATCCCTCTCGTCCGGCTCCCTGATGGTTTATACAAGTTCCTGTTATTACATTTTTTAATTAATATTTATGTCCATGTTTGTGTTCCTGTGATATTCTAGCAAAATGTTATAATAGAACGTTTTAAACAGCACAAAGATTGACTTTGGCTTCAAGTTCCTCTTCGTAAATTCTGGATTATTTCCCAAGTCCAGTCCAGCTTTCCTTCTGTTTTCATAATACCGATCCTATCAATACCGGCGTTTGACGTCATAGGCCTGAGAAACCGCCAGCGGAGTCTCTTCTACGGCGCCATCTTAATATCGAAGAGCGTAGTTTGTAGAATCTTTAACCATCGAATCATCTATCCACCCTCTAACGAAACAATTCTTGTCATATTTATCGCATTAAACGCAGAAGAAACTTTTTAGGTTATGGCCGATGGTGAAAAGCTCAATGTTGACAGCATTATAGGTCGACTTTTGGAAGGTTGGTTTCGATTCAGATATATTGCGTTCGGTATTCAGACCTAAGATTTTTACGGTATTAAAACTAACTCTTGCTTTTCAGTTCGAGGTTCAAGACCAGGAAAGAATGTACAACTTACAGAGGCAGAAATTCGAGGGCTATGTTTAAAATCACGAGAAATTTTTTTGAGCCAACCGATCCTTCTGGAACTGGAAGCTCCGCTCAAAATTTGCGGTGAGTAAACGCCGGTGTTGCCGTTGAAGTTTTTCACGCCCAAAACTATGTACATTTGTGTTCGATTTGAAGATAATTTAACGTTAATATTTGATTTGTTACAGGAGACATTCATGGGCAATACTATGATCTTCTCAGATTATTTGAGTATGGCGGTTTTCCACCAGAATCAAACTACTTGTTCTTGGGCGATTATGTGGACCGAGGAAAACAGTCATTGGAGACGATATGCTTGCTTCTAGCTTATAAAATCAAGTATCCAGAAAACTTCTTTCTTCTACGTGGAAATCACGAGTGTGCGAGTATTAATCGAATTTACGGCTTTTACGACGAATGTAAGTAAATAGTTTGAAATTGTCAAATCGCTTGTTGTCGTTCATCGTTAATTTGAGATTTTTTGAAGGCGACTGCAGCTTCAAATTCATCGTTAATACATACTCGTTGTTTCTAAAATACCAATCCCTCACCTAGAATACGTATTTTTTTGATTGAAAATGTTCTTTGGTTTGTTATTCTTTGAAGGTAAAAGAAGATACAACATAAAGTTATGGAAAACATTTACGGATTGTTTCAACTGTCTGCCTGTAGCGGCTATCCTGGACGAGAAGATATTTTGCTGCCATGGAGGTAACGAGATTTCGCTGAAAACTAACAACCTACAGCTAATCACGAGTTAAATTTATTCTTGTTTGTTTGAAGAATACTTCAAATTGAGAGCGTGCGACGTTTGTGTGTGGATAGTAGTTGTAATGGGATTTCGAAACTTTCTGTTGATTCGGTACCGTTGATTCTATTCGCAGGTTTGTCGCCTGACTTGCAATCCATGGAACAGATTCGCCGAATCATGCGGCCTACTGATGTCCCTGACCAAGGTAAAGCGAAGTACAACTCAATGGCGAACATTCTAGCGTATTTGGTAAAATGTCGAAGTGTTAAACCGTTTCTCCCAGTGTGACCTTAATGGTTTGATATTTTCAAAATGAAGCTTTTGTTGTGGTGCGTTGCTTGGAACGGAAAGATAGGAAATTTCCCGTTATTGTTCAATTAACATTATTATGTACACGTACTTCAACCGTGAAACCAAGGACTTCAAATTAAAATATAAAAAGAAATTGCGAGAATCGTCTGGGAAATAATGTCAAGTAACTGAAAATTGTGATACACAGTAGCCGTGAATGATATCGACAAAAGTACGGTTTGTTTCGATTCAACTTTACTCTGTCTTAAATGTATTTAAATTATTAATGAAAAGCTGATTCGGCGAAGACACCTTTCATATATCGGAAGTTTTGTGTAGAAAAAAAAAAATGGAAACTCTGCAGCTTTTTAAAATGATGGTATAAAAGTATGAGTTTGGTTTATGATGTTACTGCTGTAAATTTTCGTGCTTCAATTTTGTTAAAAATCGTTTGCTTCTCAAGACTGTTTCTTGTATCAAGATTTGTTTACTTGTCATGGTATATTGTGACAAATTTACTTCAAGTGTAGGATATACCATCAATTTACATTAGGCATTAGGCGAAAAATTGTTAAATTTGAGGCTCATTGTACTCTCAGTGGAAGGTCTGAGGTTAAAACCATAAAAAGTAACACTTGTGAAATTTACAGTTACATTGCACAAACTCTTGTACAATAATTAATTTGTTTTATTTTTAGGATTACTCTGCGACCTGCTGTGGTCAGATCCTGACAAGGATGTCCAGGGATGGGGAGAAAACGACAGGGGGGTATCCTTTACCTTCGGCCCAGATATTGTGTCCAAATTCCTTGCCAAGCACGATCTGGATCTTATTTGTAGAGCTCATCAGGTGAATAATCTAACTGTCAATAATAGCTCCTAACGTGCCATTTTTATCTCAGATTATTATTATTATTGGTCATGTTAGCACATCTAATAACATATAAAGGAATAATCTGACTGGTGGAATAAAGATGGCTGCTGTACATTTTACACCAATACCTTGCGGGGAATGAGAACCTAACACAGGCACATAGAAAAGCCATAGTTTTGCAAAATTCTTCCCCATTCTTACAACATTGTTTGTGCTGGTTGAACTTCAAAGTCATTTCCCTCTGATTTGCCTCATGGACTCAAACACAGCAATTTTAACCCCGGTTTTTCAAAACCAATTTTTTGATTTCCCTTGGACTAGAGGCTTGAGAAATTATTAGGATATGAAAGCAAACACAGCACAGTGACTCCCATTCAGCACTCGCATCATCAGGAGTCGAAGCACTGCCGTTATGCCAACATGTCTCCCACTTCAAAGAATGTTGATTATCTAAGGCACGTACAGGACACGGTCATGAACCGCACGAAGCGTGCGGACGCCCGACACGGCGATCGAGACCACACTGCAACGGGCGGACGCGAGGGAGCGAAACGATGCGGCGGCGTGAAACAGCAAAACGGCGAAACCGCACGAGAAACGGCCATGAGGCACGAACGGCGGCGCGAGGGAAACAGGGAAACAAGCAAGAGAGCAGCGCAGCACACACCGAAAACAGCGGAAGAGGGGAAACACGAAACCGGGCGAGCGGGAGGAAACCGGCGAGAAACCGGTCAGTGTAAACGTAGCCTAAGTCTAAGACCAGTGGGGGATCTAGGGGAGGGGCCTGGGCCTCCACCTTATTTTCAGGCCAAACAAAGGCCTGTAACTCTGAGAAAAAATCGGGGGGGGACGGAAGGACGGGGAGCCGCCCGCGGGGGAAGACGGGCGCGGGGGGACGCCCACGCCAAAAGCAGGCCGAGGCAGAAACGCCACAGGGCGGGGCAGAGGCAGCCACACCCAGGGGCCGGGCCAACAGCACCCCGGGGGCCCCCCCGGGGAAAAAATTTTCTCGGGAGTGGGCCCCCTCTTGTTCTTGGAGTCCAGATGATCGTGCTCCCACATGCCTCTGAAGGCCCCGCCTTATTCCCCACACAGCGAAAAGGAACAATGCTGACGATGAATGCTACAAGACAGAGTTAACAATGCAACAAGTTTGCTAAAATAGATGAACTCCATGTTCTGTAGGTGACCTCAGGTTATGTTGTACTGTATCTCACTTCATGATTTATTTGCTTTACATTTAATAATAGGTTGTTGAAGATGGATATGAGTTCTTTGCAAAGCGGCAGTTGGTGACTTTATTCTCTGCTCCTAACTACTGTGGAGAGTTTGATAATGCTGGAGCCATGATGAGTGTCGATGAAACCCTTATGTGTTCATTTCAGGTAAAGAGTTTTTTCCATCTTTGCCCTGATACTGTCAAAATCACTAGAGTGGTAAAATGTATTCACTAGATTTTGTCTGGAGCTACATGAATCTAGATCACATCAATTAAAAACTTTTATCATGTGGACACTATTTATTCATTGGGAAAGCCAACACAAAGCTTTGCGGCTTTCCGATACTTTCTGCTACAAAACAGCGTGGAACCCTTTTAAATTAAACAAAAACCTGCTTTTCTTTAAGTTGAATACATCTTGTGTGTTTTACAACCCATTTGGCTTGATAGCACCATTATTGTTCATACAAATTCTGAAAAAAAATGTTTACATGGCCATGGAGCGACTGTAAAAAGTCACATTGCTGACAAGAAGCTCATAAATGCGAACCACTTGATTTTTTTAAGATCATGTGTTAGGAATCTAACTGCTCCTAATCCAAATTTCTAATGGATTTGATTGTATCAACAAATAGATTTCCTTAATTGGTCACCTTGTCTTTTTTACAGTGTTACTTGCCCTTGAGCAGGCAAGTCTTATGCTGGATTTCCACTAAAGCATAACCTTAAATGTGCATTAACATACCTTCTACGCCCCAGGGTGGAGGAGGGGAGGGGGTGAGAGCCGCCGGGCCCGGGAGGCGCATGGGGGGCGCGCGCGGGACCCCCAGGGCAGGGAGGGAGCGGGGGGGGGAGAGGGGGGAGGCGAAGAGGGAGGAGGGGGGAGAGGGGGGGGGGGACGAGCGGGGAGAGGAGGAGGGTGACCGGACGGGAGCAGGGACGGGGCCGCGCGGGTGCGAGGCGACCACCGAGACGCGGGGGCAACGCGAGAAGTACATGAAAAAAATTAAGAGACAATGTAGGAGGCCACTGGGGGCGACGACGGCGGCGGACCGAGTGGGAGTGACGGGGCACGAGCCCCCGGGGGGGGAGGGGGGGGAGGGAGGGGGAGGGGGGGGGGCGAGGGAGGGGAAGGGGGGGAGGGAGCAGGGGGAGAGGGGAAGGAGAGACGGGGTGACGAAGTGAGAGGAGGAAGAGAAACAAACAAAACGACATGCGTAAATGTTTATGCAAGTCGTTTCTACATTGTCTCAAATTTTTTTCACGCACGTAAATGCACATGAAGAATTCTGCGTCAGTGGAAATCCACCTTTAATCTTGTAGGGCAAGTAGAAATTATTGATTTTTTTATGTGGTTCTGAAAGTCACTTGCCCAGATGACCAAGACACAAAGGGGGCAGGGGGGGGGGAGGTTTTTATCTCCAGATTATTTCTTTCCTGCTGTTTCTTCTAAAATTTATGAAGTACAATATTCTATCCACAGATTCTAAAACCTGCTGACAAGAAAAAGTTCCCATATGGAGGGTTGAACTCTGGCCGTCCAGTTACACCACCACGTGGAGGGCAACAAGGAAAAGGAAAAAAGAAATGATATTTGTTAAATATTATCTTTGGTTTGGACTGTAATATAATATTGTCATACAATTTAGTTATTATTTTGTAGAGTAGCATGGATAGAGTCCATGACAGTTCACACAGTCAACATGTCTTGTCCTACTAAATAGAATATGGACAAAAATTCCCTTTGAGATTTTTTTACTATATTTGATGCATGTAAGTACATCAGTTTGTTGATCACATACACATGTTTGTATCTATTCTTTTCTTTGTTGTGAATCTCATTTTTTGTAGAATAGGGATTTAATTCTGTGTCAAACTGTAACCACATTATATGCAAATGTACATTTTGTCATTCAGGTGATTAAGAAAGAAAGTCATTTTAAACCCCCCAATGGAATAGTGAAAGAAAGACACAGCAAAGCCTCAATGTATGCACTGCATTTAGTTGTTTGCATTTGATGCATTGATGTGATAGAAATTGTGTTGGAGACGGTGACAGTGTTCTTGGGTAGTCAATCACTTTGGTTTTATTAGTGATTATGAAGACAAAGGAAAAAAAGGAAAAACTTGGACTAGTTGTATTAACAATATTGTTAAATTTGACAGTAATCATTGCCCCAAGAATACTAGCACTGCTGACTCAATTGAGCATAATCAACACACCTAAGACTTTCACAATTTACTGTTATGAATTGTTAACTCTTACTCACTATCCGCCCCTCTTGTGTCAAGTATGACAAGTAACGAAATGTGTCAAGTAACAAAGCCACACTACACTGAAGGTTATCCGCTACAAGAAACAGAGTCATCATTGTAAAATAATGACAAGGGAATTTGTACTATCTTTTGTAATAAAGTACAAGATAGTTTTCTGGGTATCATGACTGGGAATAATAAACTAATTAGTTTTTTTTATTGTACGTAATAGAGTTGTGGTGTGACATTTGAAGTTAATTTCAGGCATTTCTTGACAAGTATATGAAACATTCAAACTTGAATTATTTTTTATTTACATAGCAACTTCTTCAACTAGGCCACTTGGAACAAAATTAACCTATCAATAATTGAGCACAATGTCATTGGTTTGTTCCCAAAAAGGATTGCAACCCTCATTGTCAATTAATGCTTCGATTGTCTTTTGCAATGTTATGGTCATTTTTTGTCCAAGTGCCCTGGTTTAAGTTCTCACAAAACAACATTTATGTGGAATAACAGTTTGTTATCCACCAGCTACCCGGACAAAACAAAAAGAATTTTCTTCCATTACCATGAACTTTTTTTTACATTGCTAATTTAGTTGTAAACATATACTGAACAAGTCGCTTGTAAACAACTCTTTTATCAACAGCTCATTCTTTTGTAATATGAAGCTCTTACTAATATTAACCTTATATTATTTTATCAACAATTAAGCATATGCAATGATTTTTTTTTCACTTTGATAAGAACAATCATTATTGTTATGTCCATTTCCTTTCTGCAGTAAATCATGTGACATTAATTGCTAGTTAATTTAATTATGTACATATAAAGAAATAAAATTTGTATAGATTGCATTTCTTTTGTTGCTGCTTATTTGAATTTCAAATGTACACCAGTTCTTTTATTTTTATTTTCATTGGAAGATTGTCTGAAACTGAGGGGTTTCTCTCACACTTCCTGCACCAGACAATACGGTGCACTGCACTCCAGCTCAAGCAGTCAAGTTTAAGAACTAGCCAGGTTTGGGCTGTTCTTGTCCCAAGCGCTGCTTGTCCCTCTTAGCCAGAAGAGCCTGGGGCACGAGAAACAAGTGGCTCTGGGGGCACATGATTTAATTGGCTAGATCTTTAACAAATGCAATTTAAATTTAGGAAATCAAATCGACCGTTTTAAAAACTCTCTGTTGTGAGGTATATTACTATGGTTGATTTGATTGGCTAGATTTAAATTTTTCATTGTTAAAAATCTAGCCAATCAAATAATGTGTCCCCAGAGCCACTTGTTCCTTATGCCCCAGGCTCTGCCGGCTAAGAGGGACAAGCGGCTCTGGGGACGAGACTGGGTTTGAGCAAACACTTTACTCCTACGGTTCACCGCGGTCAAACGTCTCAGGCAGGTTTTCTTTCCATTTCGCCGTTTTTTGTTCAAATTGAAGTGATTACGAGCAAGGATACATAAAAATAGTTGCCGAGTGAAAGCTAATCCTATTCCCTCAGGTAAACCAGTGTTTTTACCTTTAAATGTTTCGCATCCGAACCAAAGGTGCTTTGACAAATGGCGCCGACAAGTCCGCATATCGCTATTTTCAAACACGTAGAACTTTTTTAGTAAAGCTCCAAAAAACTTAGAAAACCCCTAGGATACCGGTTATGTATCGAACTTTGAACTGTGAAAATTAAAACCTTATCTTTGCAGTACTTTTCTTATTTTTTGCATATTTCTGTCGTTTGACCGCGGTGAACTCTACGGTGCCTCTCCACCCAGGTGTAGTAAGTAATGGGTGCCCGGTACCTGTGAATTTAATGGTGGGGGAATTCATATTATAGCCTCATGCAAAATAAAAGATAATTACCCACCTGATGGGCTACTATGCTCAAATGTGACCAGAAACAACTTTTTATTTATATTTCTCCATATTGTAAAATTCCCATGATTAAGCCCCCACTCACTCCTGTAATACGCATGCATAAATTTGTGTACTTTCCCCTTTCCCCTAGCCTGAATTTCAGACCTCCCTCTGTGGTCGCCTACTCCCCAGAAGGGACGTCTGAACACATCTGGCCCTAATGCCGTCCGGTGACGTCACTACCCGAAAACCGGGTAGTGATTTTGATTGGTTGATTTAAAAATTATTTGCACAATTATGTGAAATTATGACTGAATTTTACCGCGCGAGGATTGTAATTTGAAAACGTTTGGAAAGAGTTCACTTTCCCAGAAATGAATTTATTAGTCATTTACCTTGAGTTTATTACTTTATTAATAGTAATGGAAATCGGTAGGTTTTAAGTTGGCGACGTTCGTCGCTTTGACATGCAGTGTTTTGCCAAATTTATACAAATGTATACGTATTCTTGTTTTGTCAACAAAGCCGCCTCGATGAGCCAGTGATTTCTGAACTCAGTGCCCACGGTCAAGTAGGATATTTTTGTATCGAATTCCGTTTTTGTGAACTCAGTAACCGTCTAAATTGATTCATTTAAGTACTCACGAGTGTGTTGTATTTGTCCGCTGCGTAACATATTATATTTTGATCGCTAGATAAAGCAAATCAGTTCAGATTAAATCGGTTCCGTAAAAGAATATAGCCTGCAGTCGATTAAAATCTCATTCATTTGTCTCAAGTTTTCAATAGTTTACTATTAAAACAATTTTATACCCTGTAATCCTTTATTGAAGCGATTTTTCTTTCACAATTTCATGACCTCGACAGAAACTTTTCCGCATGAATTAAAACCAAAGTGTAGTGACGTCACCGGACGGCATTAGGGCCAGATGTGTTCAGACGTCCCTTCTGGGGAGTAGGCGACCACAGAGGGATGTCTGAAATTCAGGCTACCTTTCCCCTACATAAAAATCATTGACCCTCCCCATATTTGCACCATCCCCCCACCCTCTAAATAATGACTGGCTCCTGAATGCTTGCCTTAAAGTGGAAGGTGGAAGGGAATGATGACGACGACGGGATGCCGGTTAATTTTCATGTTCGAGGGTTATGTGAGTTTGTGACGAAAGAGAAATATGCTACAAAACATGTTTTAACAAAATGCAATATTATTTTATAGTGAAATGAGTTGTTTTCTTTGACAGTTTATGAGGGCATGTGTCGACATGTGACTTTCATTTGACATAAGACGCGAAAGTATAATTATTACCGTCATTTCCAAAAGGCTTCAAAAAACATAACACACATCAAACTGAGTGACCATTTCAAAGAAAAAAGGTTTTACTGAACACGTTTCAGCAAAAGTTTATAATTCCTAGAAAAACTTCTGGTTTCAGATTTAAAACGACGGTTTGGAATTTTACAGACATGTTTCCTCAGAATCGTCTGCCCTCATCACTGCAAATGTTTACTCAAGAGATGCAAATTTGACTATGAAGAAATAGGAATGCTAAATTGACACGTATACAAAAAAATAAAAAAAAACGTGCGGATAACAAAGACAGCATGTGCAAAGTTTCTTTTATCTTGAGCTGGAAGGTAGTGCCGGCTTGATCGCCATTTTATATCTGAAACTTGTGACTTTCCTGCTGTCCAGACCTGATTTAACTCTTTAAGCCCCGAGGCGACTGGTCTTTTTTCCTTAATCGATAAATTTTAAAAGTGTCTATGTATGATACACCATTTTAAAGGTATTGATCAGAATGGTTCATAAAACATGTCAACAGATAATAAGAAAGCTAGGTCCTTGAAAGGAATGGCTTTAAAACGTAAAAATAAAAAGATTTAAAAATGTGTGTATCTCCGTTTATAGTATGTATACCCCTAAACTATTGCTTTTTAATGGCGGCAAAGCAGGGGAAGCGGGCGGGTGGGCGGGCCTGATGTAGCCCCACCAAACGAAAATTTGGGGGAGTTCAGCCCCTCCACGTTTTGGTGCCGAAAAAATCGCGAGCTCAGCGTAAAATTGGTTTGTCAAGTATTCCGTCTCGTGAGTGAGTTCAAACATCTTTGAAACTTCCTTGGAAGTCTTCGGGGAACTTCTTTGTTTTTTCGTTTATCTTCGGAAAAGTTCGAAAAACGATCGGAAACGTTCTTCCCACACGTCTCTTACAGTAACCACTGGGTCCACTGCTAGCCGAAGGCATTAGTCTGAGAGCCGGAGGGAGAAACCTATAGAATATCTTATTCCATTGAAAGAAGAAGGAAATAAGATCTGACACTAGTAAGGCCATAAAAAGGTAGGACTATAAATTAATTAATTAATTAATTAATGGTAAAATAAGACAGGGATAGATAGGTTGATAGTGGTAAACGTAGACTGTCCACAGCCCTCTATTTTTTCGTGTTTTTTCTATCGATGAGCGCGCGGTGAGAACGGCAAGAGAACTGGACGCCAGCGCAAAACGGAAGAAGCAAGGGGGTGGGGGGCGGGGATTCAAACATTTGATGAGCACTCGTCAACAGAAGCAAATGGTTTAGCTAGAAAACTAGCCTCTGTTTCTTCTGTGTGCTGAAATCACTGGTAAGCTCTCTTTTCGATGAATTTTGATTTCATGGCCTACTTTTCTTTTTATCGAGCAAAGGGTCTCATAATCTTTATCCCGGCGGCATATGTGGTTGAGTTTGTTGTTGGTTCTCATCCTTGCTCCGAGGGTTTTTCTCCGGGTTCTTTGGTTTTCCTCCCTTCAAAAAAACCTACACTACTAAATTTCAATTCGATCGGGAAGAGTGAACGAAGAGCCACTCTGTGGAAGTGCCGCTGCAAATTCCCATTTATAATCTCATAATCTCTCTCCGAGCATAATACTTGAGGGAGAGCATAATTTGGATATGCCGACACTAAAATCCGTATAATTCCCAGTTTCTGAGCATAATGTACTAGGTAACAACAATACACTTCAAAAAAATTGTTTGCCCCGGAGGTTTTCCTTCTTCTTTCTTGGGAAATAGAAAAGAAAACTTGTGGAACCAGGGTACATGCATTCATGATCCCACTATACCGCCCAAAACTTATCACAAAATTTCAGAGTTTTGGGGAGTAAGAGATCTTGTGGGGTTGACAAAGCGCGTATTGCGGACATTTCAAAGGGCTGAGGAAAAACTCGTGATTTAATTTACTGTTATGAAATTCAGTTAGATGCGAAATTTACAGCATAGATCAATCAATCAATCAATCAATCAATCAATCAATCAATCAATCAATCAATCAATCAATCAATCAATCAATGTCATAGCGCAGGATGAGGTTGCTCTCTGTATCCGAGCCAGAGGCTTATGTAAAAGCGCATGACAATAATTAAAGTAGATTTACTAGTATAAGTAATAATAACTAGTAATAATAATTAGTAATAAATAAAAAAATATTAAAGTAGATTACAATGTAATTATGAGTAAGAATATAAAAATGTACAAATGCTTTAACTCACCTACCCCAGAGCTATGTATATTTAACTGTTACTAAGTTCAAACTGATGAAACCATTAATACGCTCATTCATATAGAGAAATATTTCTTACTAGTTAACACTTCGCACTTCTATTTCTGAGTATAAATCTCTTTGTTATTTTTTTTCACATTTGATAATTGACACGAAGTCGTCGATACGTCATGTAACTGTTTTATCGTTGATCTTCTTGTTGAAAAGCCACGCTGTTATGCTACTGTTTTACTTAAAACGCATTAACATGTGGAAAGCTTTCATTTTCTAACATGGCAAACGAAAAATACACAGTGCAAAGAAAACCGTTGTCCGTAAAGCGATGTTAAATTTGTCTGTTGTCCGTATGAATGTTAGAGAAAATGTATGAGCTTTTCGTTGGCACATAAAACACTGCCCGTAATAAGCGGGTGTCCGTGGGGTGGGGTTCCACTGTATTGTGAACTGATAAATTTTCCCCTTCCTTTCCTAAGGCAACAAAATTGCAAGTAGAACGCAAAATTTAGCCGGTTTCTTTTTAAACATTTTTGATCAATTTTTTCTCTCAAATCGCGACATTAAGGGCCTGTTTACATGGAAGGCGGGTGCCCCGGCTAACCGAGTTACCCGGCTAACCGAGCTACCCTGGGCGAGCCAACTTTTCATACGTTTCTTAAGAAAACGTACTGAAGCCTTTACATGCTAGAAGGGTAACCCGCCTTGCCGGGGCACTCGGTCTACTTGCCCGGGGCACCCTTCTAGGCGGGACAGCTTTTTGCCATGTAAACGGTTATGACCGAGCTATCCCGGCTTGCCGGGATAGGTTTTCGCGCGTGTTTTTGAACTAAATTTGAAGTAAATGGCATAAAATGTATATATTCTGGACCCAAACAGTGCTATTTGATCAAAATTAGTTTTATCGGTCGGCTGGAAAATATTTCTTTGAGCAACAGCTAATTAATTCGAAATTTTCGTTGGAATGATTATCCTAATTCACGACACAAAAATTTAATTTCAATTTGACAGCCAAATACTGTTGAATTTCGATTTAATTTCGCCAAAAATGAACGCAGTAAATTTCTGAGAACTTGCACATCAAATTAAAATAGGTTTGAAGAGGAAAAGCCTTGATTATTCAGTAAAAAGTCATATTTTTCTTCAACCATTTGGAGCTACAATGTTTTCCCACACCGTGTCACGCTTCAATGACGCTGTCTCATCTCGGGTAGAAGGGCTGTGAATTCTACATGTAAAGGCGGGCTAGGTTTTATCCCTTCTAGCCGGGTAACTCTGTTAGCCGGGGCACCCTCCCTCCATGTAAACAGGCCCTAAGTAAAATTAAGGGGTCGCTTAGCAGCTCTCACAGGGGATGAATGGCTTGCAAGAAGGGTTTCGTCCTACTAAATAAAATGGCGCGTTACTAATTGATGGTAAACTAGCCTGCGAACAGGCCCCGGAGTGGGGTTACGCGAGCGAAGAAGGCGGGGCCGCACTCAGTCTTCATTCTTAACTCGGGAGCCTGTTCGCAGGCTAGTCAATTTACTATCAAATCAGTAGTGACGCGGCATTCTATTTTGGGGGTACTCTGCTTAGCTGTGGCAATCGAAGGTTATCTCGTTCCCAGATTTTTTTTTGTCCACTTGCAGCAAAGAAGGGAAGTAGCTATTTTCTAGATTACTGTTTCGGTATTTCCCAAGATTATTTTAGCAGGTGAAAGGTTTGTGTCTCTCTAGCTCATTTTAGTGGCTTCAACTGAGCCTCTTTAATACTCCTTAATACAGATGCCTCAAAAGGACAGGACGGAGCATCCAAATTATGAAGGTATCTGTTTTACAGAGGAAGAGTCAAATTTAAATTTTGGTATCTTCGGCAGAAGGGAACTGTCCACACATCATCCGATCTCACCATGGGTACGAACTGAATAATGAAATGTAACGTTATTCAGAATTTTTTTTTATTTCTGATGTCTATTTCTGATGTCCACTGCTCACTATAACAACTAAGCAACCCAGATATATTAGGAAGAATGAAGTATTGTAGCTTAAAAATTGTATGCATTGAAGTATTTATACCAGATTTGTTCTGATAGCCTGTTCTCTCAGACTGAGTGACTGTAGCAAAACACATACAGTACGCTGCGGGAGTCAGTTCATTATCGTGTGTAATCAGATAATAAATTCTTTTAAAATATCTCTTGCGTTGGTTGAAGAATTCAATCAGTGTTCTTAAAATTGGGTTTATGGTTTAGCTGTGCAGTGGTTAAGCACCATCTTAAATATGTCCCAAGAATTCAGACCATGGTGGGTCTAAATGTTCAGCATTTACTCTCTTTCTGTTACCTTAATGCAACTAAGTATGTAGCTATGTCTTATAACTGTGTAAGTAATATTTATAAAACGAATATCGTGTTCATGCTAATAACATTATCATAGATAAAACTATAGCTAATAATATTATCATAGAAAAAGTGCTTATTAATATAATTTGTATTCATATTGTACCACCGGCAGGTAAATCTTAGAACAACTTTTTTCCTTTTTTCAATCTTAAATGGAAGAACTTTTTTTCAATGACAATAAATACAATTCGAACCTACTTTTAAATAACTTATGAGACAATGTCACCACATATAAATAACTAAATAAATACCTAACAGCAATTTTTCATCTACTATAATAACTGAATGAGCAATATTGTGTATGAATGCAGGTGTGAAACCAGCTACTGGGTGCAGGAAGGCCCAGCGAAATATTTTGCAGAAAAATTTAACGATATCATTAACTTAGTTTACAATGACTGCATGACTTGCAGTTTTTTTCTTTTTATCTTTGTATAAAGAACATGTGATAATTAAACATGCTTGCCTGAGGATGTTCATTGTGGATACCTTGATTGATTGGTATATCATTGTTTCAGTGCCACATAAATTTATTCTTTGCACAGCTTATATGTTTTCCCTTCTAACTTTGCATGAGTACTAAGCTGCTTTCCAACATTGGACGCACTTGCCCACACGTAAAGAGCAGAAAACTTGAATAATTATTGATTTGACATACCCAGTTTACAACCAACAAACATGAAATTGCACTAAGCAACAAGAATTATTCCAAAAACATGAACAGGCAAACATGTTTTATAGCACCGTAGTGTCACATATAACAATATAATGGTACAATAAATTGTTATTTATTATCGCTGGGGTGGGTGAGGAATTGGTCCATGCGGAGCATACCCCTGTTGTCCTGGGGGTCCATGGGGCAATGCTCCACCCATATTCTTGCCTGTCCATGATTCCATTTTGGGACCTCTACTCATTATGTCCTAAAAATAATACAAAACAAAGTTAGCCAAATTAGGGGGAATGCACTTTATCAAGGAACAAAAAAAATATACCTCACCTTTAATTATTCCCTTTATACAAAGGGCAGCGGACAAATGTCAGACCAGATCAACTCTGATTGTTGATTTGAATAAGAATAGCATCTATTGTGCATTTCCTCATGCCTGAATGAATAGCTGCAATTCGTATTCAAATCAGCAATTCAAGTTGATTTGATCCAGCTTGTCCCTGCCAATTTTTAGATGGTAGCCTGCGAGCAGGCTCTTTATTCGGGGGCAATGTGAATTGAACTCTTCGAGCGCCGAATCTATTCAGGGGTAATGTGAATTGAACTCGCGCTTTGGGCTCTGTTGATGGTCACATGTTCACAATAACTTTATCTCTTATCTTCCATACAAACCTGATCTCTCTGAAGTGCAAGGCTAAATTTTCAACTCCATACTTATTTTTTAGAACTAGCCTGTGTGCAGCCATCCTGCCCCGCTCAACACAGGCTATTTTAGAATTTTACTTTTGAAGGAAGATATGAGTTATCACAAAGGACGGCTGATAAGTTAGGTCGTGGGACAATGAAAAAACAATTAAAGTTTTTAGAGGTGAACAATGTTGCCAAAACATGATCACAGAACGCTATTTTAATACACATTTCCACTCACCATATTTCTGCCAAGTGCTTGGCCACTGGCATGAGGCAGCGATCCATGGGATGGACCAGGTGGGCCATAATTCATTTCCATGTCATACACCCCTCCCTCCATGGGACCTCTGAATGGAGCATCTTGGTTACCTCTTGTGGAACTAGGAGGGCATGGTTGAAGTGATTGATGGGCTGTCATGTCACGTGGACTGCGCGGTGGTTCAGGAGTTCTCGGTCTTTCAAATGCACTTTCATTACGATCAAAAACTTCTCCATGATGTGGATAACCTTTAAGGTACTCTGCTTGTTTTCCTATTCGAGGGCTAGATGGGGATGGCTCAGGAGGAGCCTGTCTTAGGGGCCCCAGGCTACCATGTTCCCAAGGGGCTGGTTTCATACCACGGGGATCCAAAGCACCTAGTTTGGCAATACCAGGAGGTCCCAAACTAGGAGGGCTAAGAGGGGGTACAATTCCTCTTGGGGGTGGGAGAGGTGACACCATTTCAGATACTGTTGGTCCCTTCTGTTTCTTCTTTTTAGTTTTGTCTTTCTTTTTCTTAGAAGGTATGGCAAGATTCTCTTGTTCATACTCTACAATGTCCTCAGCATCAACAAAGTTGTTTTCTGTCTGTAACTGTGAGAGTCTCTGTGGGTATTTTGGGGGTGGAAGAATATCTTGAGCAAGTTGTCTTGAAGGTTGATTTGAATTCTTGTGGGAGTCTGGTATGACCTGTCAGAACAATCACACAAACTACAATATCAGAGAGTGATCCTGAGAGTAAATCAGTAAATAGCAAAAAAGAAGGAGAGAAAAAAGATAACACAAAAAGTGTAAGGAAGAGTCAAAAGGGGGGGGGAGGGATAGGGGGTTTTTGTCAGATTAGAATGGTAGTAAAGAAAAAAAATTATAAAACAAAAGGTAAAAAAAAAAAAAGGGCTAATAATCATGGTGATGATGATGATGATAATGACGACATACAACAATGAAATATGGTCAAACCCTATTTATAAATTGTACACCATAGTGATACAGAAACTGTCCATACAAACAAATATTTGACCCTATTTTGCAGATAGAAAAAAATACGAGCTAGGGAACCCAGGGGGGGGGTACTGGATTTTAAGTGAGGGGAGATCGAATGGGAGCAAAAATCAAGACAAATAAATAAAAAATTGACCCCTCAAAATAATATCAACAGCAACATGATTGTTTGTACTTATCACAGAACACACAGCCAAGGCACTACAACAAATCCAGATTGTTTTGAATACCCAAAAACACCCGGAATCGAGAATTCAAACCCAAAAAAATCCTCGATCATCCCCGTCACTTGAAACCCCGAGTACCCCCTGGGCTAGGGACCAAAAACATTGTGCATGATAAAATAGGTGTTAGTACAAAAAATGTGGTTTGACTGATTCAGAAGTTAATTTACCTGAGGTTGTGAGTCCATAACTTCTCCTCTCCTCTGCTTTTGTTTGCTGCCTTCATCTGGGTAATCTATTAAGTCCTCATCATGAACTACTTCCTCATTATCACTGCCAAGACTTGACACACTAAGTTCAACACTAACACTGCAGTTATCAGCATTATCAGGCTCACTATGTACACTTGACGCACTTCCATGACCTTGCTGCAAACGTGTGCTGGAATATTCCAAGTTCTCCTCCTCGCAATCAATCTCAATGTCACCATCCTCCATGTCAATAATCTCCTCCTTTTGATCCTCCATGTCAAGATTACTTACGACAACTAATATGTTGCCATCTTCAGTCCTCATATCAAAACTCGGAGCTTGATCTACTGACTGTCTGGAATCACTTTCACTAAGAAACCCACTTTGCCTTGTTAGTGTACTCTGGCGTTTGTTTGTGATTGAAGGCCTGTTCTGTTTATTCCTGTCATCTGCATTGTTCAAATTTTTGGCGTCACTTCTTGAATCTTGTTCTTTCTTTTGACAACTTTGCTCATTTTCTACAGACGAATCCACATGTCCTGAGCCACCTTGCACTTCAAAACCATGAAGGTCTGACACGTCACAGTTCTGATCATGGATAGACCCTCTGTGCTGTTGTAATTGGTCGTTTGTTGTTGAATTAACTGCTTTGATTGTGGGAGCAGATGCCTGTGGCCTTGATGTATCAGTTTTGTCATCTTGACTATTGAAGAATAGGGTTATTTACATTTGTTATTTGAGTTAGTAAGACTCCAAAGACATATCTCCTCTACACCTGGGGGGGGGGGGGGGCACTCCATATATGGGCTATATACGTATGTGCCGCTGTGAAGGGTATGGTTTTTAAGGAGTTTAGTCTGGGATATGGTATAGACATCAGAGAGTTTTGGTCTAGAATAGGGTATTTTTTTTATTTGCTGAGAAACTGATCAGTGGTATGAAGAATCAAGTCCAGAATAAGAATAGAAACTCGGAAGAGGAAGATGCTTCCCTAGACGTGCATAAAATCATCGTGACAACATTGTTGACAGATGGTTTCCATTAAAAACACTTATACTGATGCATTTTTAAAAAAAAAACAAGTCTGGAATAGGGTAGGGATTTTCAGTATCTAGTCTAGTATATGGTTGCAAAACCAGCTGAAGATGGTCTGGTATAGGGTAAGGGTTGCAGAGTCCCAGCGACACACCCCGACTCAAAAATATACAAGGTGCCCCCCCCCCCCCCCACCGGGCCTCTACACTACACTTACTTGCAGCCCTTAGCACCAAAAAAAAATATGAAATTAACTATTTGTTGCTTCCAAAACTAGTTGCTGATGTCAAACTTTATTTTGCTTGAGTTTACGAAGTAATAGTCTTTACAATCTGCTTATCCTACAGATTTGTATTATGGTTACAAACATGAAAATTTTACATGTCAAGAGCAACATTACCAAACAGTTGTAGTTCTAAAGTAAAACATCAGTTCCTAGTCTGATAAAATGATTTGATAAATATATTAAAGTGCACCTAACCCCCGAAACAATACTTTCAAAATTGATTGTACATGAGTTAGAGAGTTGAATGGTTAAATATTTCTTCATCTCAATGTTGCGTTTTTAAGTTATGAAGGTTTATTTTTCCAATATGTTAATGAGTATGACGTCTACCCAGGCTTTAAAGCATACTTGTTTTGCTTATATCATTATTTACTCGCCATTACCAGACACCAAATTTACAATAAAAATTGTGGAAATTGCGAGTATTATGATAATGCTTTTTAAATACTGCTTGTGTGAACCAGTCAAAATCTGTATATTGAATGAAGACTGGGTAGACGTCATACTCATTAACATATTGGAAAAATAAACCTTCATAACTTAAAAACGCAACATTGAGATGAAGAAATACTTAACCATTCAACTCTCTAACTCAAGTTCAATCAATTTTGAAAGTATTGTTTCGGGGGTTAGGTGCACTTGAAAAAAATTATAAAAAATAATAGTAATCAGTCGATGTTTGTTGACACCATTCTCAAGACTAACAATAAAATTAAATATGCGATGTTGTTAAAAAGTTTCAAAATTTGCATAAAGCAAAAATTCCTAGATAAATACTTTTGCATGATATTGCATATTTATTTATTTTTTGTTATGAAATTTAGCGATATAAAATCACGACGTTTCGACCTCTCCGAGGTCATTTTCAAGTGCGAATAAAAATATAAAAAATTAGCATAAATATATTAAAAATAGTAAAATAGGCAAAATTGTCACGAACGCTGAAATGCGATAAAATATGTAAAATAAGTGACAAAATATTAATGAAGTTAAAAAGGGTTAAAAACTTAAAAATACAGAAACAATAAGAGTAATTAAAAAGAAAAACCGACCTAAACAAATTGTTTTGCGCGGATGGAATCGCATTGTTTGTTCAGAGTTGGTTTCAGTTCTTTGATAAAAAACATTTCATAAATAAGGCAGTCAAACTTGCTCTGACACTTCTTCAAAATTCTAAAAAACTGCGCAATGTCATCTGGGGCCATACCGTGTTGTTCCTTGAGATGATTACCAATGGTTGATCCCTTGTGTTCTTCAATTCGTTGGTGAAGATGTCGGCACGTGTATCCGACATACCCTGCATCACACAGGTTACACTGAAAATTATACACAACGCATTGTTGATTCACAAGGGGTGGCTTGTCTTCCCTCACTTTGATTTCATCCTTGATTTTCCGACTCGTGTACATGGGGCTGATGTCTACCTTGATCTTCCGGCTGAGGTCTCCAAGCTGTCTGCGGACCGAATTTGCAGATTTCTGGTCTTTGAAAGGCAGCACAATTCTGATTGGGTCTTGCTTCTCAAGATCGTTTTGTTGGGTAGGTGCACCCTCGGACACTTTAGACTCAATAAATTGACGGATGGTAGACTGTACAAGTTCTTCTGGGTAGCACAGATGGGAAAAGGTCACTTTGAGGCGTTCACACTCTTGATGAAACAATTTCCACGAAGAAGAGAGCTTGAATGCACGGTTGAGCATGGTGTTCAATAGTGATCGTTTATATCTTACATCCACATGGCTATGATAGTGTAACAATAGCCTGGTGTCCGTAGGCTTTCGATACACCTTCGTGTCTAGATGGCATCCATTCCTGATGATATCCATTCCCAAGAAGGGGAGTCTGCCATTTTCTTCAAGCTCCATTGTGAAGTTGATAGAAGGATGACTGTTGTTTAATGTAATTAAGAGCTCAGAGGCTGTTTCTACATCAGGCATTGCGCTAAGCGTATCATCGACATAGCGTTTGTAGAAGGCAGGCATCTCGTTTCTGGTTTCTAATTGTTTCTCGATGTTGCACATGAATGTGTTAGCCATGAGAGGTCCCAGTGGCGAACCCATAGCAACACCGTCCACCTGTTCGAAAAGGCTTCCTTCGAACTGAAAAAGCTGATTTTTCGTCGCAACTCGTAACAACTCAACGAATTGAAGAACACAAGGGATCGGCCATTGGTAATCACCTCAAGGAACAACACGGTATGGCCCCAGATGACATTGCGCAGTTTTTTAGAATTTTGAAGAAGTGTCAGAGCAAGTTTGACTGCCTTATTTATGAAATGTTTTTTATCAAAGAACTGAAACCAACTCTGAACAAACAATGCGATTCCATCCGCGCAAAACTATTTGTTTAGGTCGGTTTTTTCTTTTTAATTACTCTTATTGTTTCTGTATTTTTAAGTTTTTAACCCTTTTTAACTTCATTAATATTTTGACACTTATTTTTACATATTTTATCGCATTTCAGCGTTCATGACAATTTTGCCTATTTTACTATTTTTAATATATTTATGCTAATTTTTTATATTTTTATTCGCACTTGAAAATGACCTCGGAGAGGTCGAAACGTCGTGATTTTATATCGCTAAATTTCATAACAAAATCTATATCCAAGAAGTTACTTGTCAGGATTGCATATTTAATTTTATTATTAGTCTTGAGAATGGAAACGTTGACTGATTAGTATTATTATAAAATTACACAACTTATTCCTAACTCACAACAGTGAAGAAGTTAATCACAGCCTTAACAGTTTTACCTTTCTGTTGTATTGAAGGGTGTGGACATAAATGCCTTTTTTCCTGTATGGTGCTCATCGTACTGTGAGTGAGCTCTGATCACCATTCCACAATAGTTGAGATTTTTGTTATGAATGTAATCAACTGCAGTGGCACCAAAACAGTCCTTTACCAACAGGTCTCCTGCAACAAATGTTTCTTTTTTTAATTATCAAAATTTAATATTTCCAAGGTCACATTATGCATAGTTGGGTTTATTTGAATCTACTGATCTAAATATTAAAATAACTAAGGCCATCGGAACATCTGGGATGGGTAACATTTCCATTCAGACAGGGAAAAATACAATCTCAGTAAATGGCCCAGTTCACGACAAGCCTCTCCTAGCTCAGTGGTCATTGCGCCCAACCAGTATCCCGTATTGTTATGTCAGATTTTTCAGGCAAGTACTTTTGTGGTTCGGACAGACCTGTAAAATACACAAAATACACTTGTCTGAACAGACAAGGAAATTGAGAAGAAGGTTTCTTGCCCTGTTATTATAGTTATTTTTATACTGGATAGCATAGTTGTACTTATATATTTATAGCACTTGTTGTACAAACCTCCCCTATCAAGAAAGAAGTTCACAACTTCTCCTTGACCACAGATTGCGGCAAGATGAGCTGGAGTTCTTTTTGAGTTATCATTATCCTGAAGGCCTTCTATGTTTCCTCTAACTTCAAGAATCATCTCACAAGCTGCTGTATTCCCTGTCAGTTAAGGTTAATAACAAACACTTAAATCGTCTGTCATGTTGTGATATGGAGATGAGCTCAACCTTCATGTAAAGCAACCTCTGTTACTGGTATGTCAAAATTTTTCTGGATAGGCATGATCCCAGGGGGGTAAAAATACTCCGGCTTGTAAATGACGGGGATGATTGAATGAAGGCAAAACTCAGGACCCCAAAAAATCCCTAAGTCTTCCGACATTACCCAAAAAAATCCCTGGGCCAAAAATAACCCCCCAAAAAATCCCTTGTCAAATTACCAGGAGGGGCAATAATATAACACGAAGAAAATCATAAAAAATTGAACGCCCGTGTTTGTTTATTCATCATACCATAAATACGCCAAGGCACTTTAGTTCGTTTATAATATCCAAAAAAATCCCTTATTTAAATCAATTTGCCAAATTTTCCAACCCAAAAAAATCCAGGAATCGAAAATTTCAAACCCAAAAAAATCCTTCGATCATCCCCGTCATTGTGGCAAAATAAGTCCAAACAGTCCAGGAAAAACTGAATAGTTGCTAGGAATACTAGATTAGAGAAGTGTTATAAGTGAAAATTATTTAACAGCTATTATAGCTGTTAAATAATTTTCACTTATAACACTTCTCTAATCTATTGCTTTAGTTTGGCAGTTAGCTATCTAACCTACAGTTACTGGTTAAGTAATTAATCCATATAATGGCTTATAGTTAACAAATCATTGCAATTTACTGTTAGAATTATCATCTTTTCTCCTCTTTACCTTTTTCAGCTGCTGTATGAAGTACCGTTTTACCATCATTGTCTCTTAGAACTGCAGACTGAGGTGTTAATAAAGCCTAAAGATTTAATTTAAAACACTGGAGATCAGTCACTGAGCAAAAGTAACAGTGTTAATGGTAGTTCACAATTTAGAATTTATATCTGAAACTTTACAGTAGCATAGTGTGAAACAACCTTGGTGTGTACAGTACTACGAGGCTGCCTAACAAAGATTTTGTTGTTTCTTACAGTGACCACACTTATCCATGACAAGGTTATGCAAAATCCAGATTCATTCAACATGTTTTTTGCATTTGTGTATAGTTGGCAAGCTTGAGTGCGGACTGGTGGATATCTACCTTAACCAGGTTGAGTTATGACATTGCCCTGCATCACATGCACTTTGAAAAACCTTATTACATTACACAAACCTTCATAAGACTTTGCATTGTACCTCAAGACACTGCAGTGATCCTGCTCCTTTTACAGCCCAGTGGATCACAGATTGTCCATAACAATCTGTATCATTAAAGATCGCATCTTCCTCTGGGTCAATTCTGGACAGTGCTTTTTGTAACAGTTGAAGATTTTGAAGCTGATCAAAGTGACACGCCCACATGGCCGGCGTCAAACCTTCACAGTCCACAGCATTTAAGTTTCCTCCAACCTGAAGTAATAACTGCATGGGAAACACATAATAATATTAACAGATTGTGAAAGTTATTGTTTTAGTACCTGTTTACTATGTAACTACAAAGATGAAGCAAAAACTAATTGTACATTCAAAAAAATTGGGTAAGCACTTGTGAGTTCTGTCCTCTAAGAGTTGATTTCGATGTATGGTTTTCTTCCAATCAAATTCCTGAAATTTTAACTAGCCATTTTGGCTAGTGAAAGCCCAGAACCTTACTAGCCAAAACTGCATTTTTACTAGCCGTAGCGTGTGGCTAGCTGGCTATTATAAGTCTTGAACCCTGGTTAGAGACAAGTATAGCCAAGGTATATGAGGTATAGCGTATTTACTCGAATAAGCGCCCCCCCAATAAGCGCCGCATTTGGGACAAAAAAGTTAATAAGCGCCGCCCCCAAATAAGTGCCGCAGTCCCAATGCGGCGCTCATTGGAGGAATTTCGTTTAACTAAGAACAGCACTACAAGTCCCACAAAGCAACTCTAAAACAAACTTGGACATTTCTTTCCATCAAATGTAATTGTTTTACCACTCGCCCATTAATTTTTTTATCCAACATTCTTACAATACGTAGTTCTGTAAATGTTGTGAAGGCCACGGACTTTGCCAAGACAGCTAGCACCACTTCTCTCTTCAGCAAGAGACGAATACTGACAGTCAAAAGACGCTATTTTCAATTGCTGTAAAAGTTTAGATTTGTTGTGACGTCCAAATTTTAAATAAGCGCTGCCCTCAAATAAGTGCTCTTGAATAAGCGCCGCATTTGAGGTGCGAAAAATTTAATAAGCGCCGCGGCGCTTATTCCAGTAAATACAGTAGTGTCACCTTAACATTATCCTCGGAGGTACTGGCAGCTGCCCAGTGAAGTGGCGTCCTTCCCTGATTGTCTTCAATGCTGTGAGAAGCCTGTGATGAAGACAGAGATAATAATTAACCAGACTGAAATATTTTTTCACTTGAAAGGACATACATGTATGTCCTACTAAGACACCATCTTGGCCAGACAAAACAAAATTTTGGTCGGACAACACCAAAGACAAAAGGTTGGATTTTATTCATCGTTTGCCGTTAAATGATTTTTGATCAAACAATTGTCCGGACATCATGTCCGACCACACTTGGGATTTCATCGGACATGAGCAAATTTTGGTCGGCCAAGGTATCCGATGACCGACTGTTATTTGCAGCCCTGCAAACTAAGAAAAATAAAGAAAAGACACAGCATGGCAAGGATTGCATACCTGAATGAGTATTTAGTTTAAATTACCTTATTATGGAGTAGCAGGGTCAAGGCTGCTGTATTATTGATATGTGCGGCAACATGTAGGGCTGTTGTGTTATCTATATACAAACAAAAATACAGAAAGAAGAAAAACATTATTGCGGTTTTCAGAGATATGCAAACTCTGAAATTTAATCCTCCACCAACGGTTTACGCTTTTTGTTGCCGTCAAACATCTTAGCGAACCTTTCTGGAAACAGAAGTTCACTTCAACTGGGTCCAAAGGTCACGTCTGTCAGTTATGATTGGTAGATTTCGATCCATTTCGTTTGTTTCTGTTTTTCATGGTTTGTTGGCTGTCGCTATAATTATGATTGACAGCAGTGGAAAACACAATCGTTAGTTGGATTTTGAATTTCAGAGTTTGAGTATCAATGAAAACCACAATAGCAAGGAGTTGATCAAATTTGTTTGGCAAAATAAACATCAACTGGTGTATATAAATTATTAGTCCTCTGATAAGAATTTGCTTATAATTAACATCAACATTTATTATTACTCTTGTACAGATATAACCTTAAAAAATAGGGCAGTTTACCATTTGCTTGTAGGTCCAAGTCACAGTCAGCAGTAATGAGTATTTCCAGGCACTCTGTGTGGCCAGGTGTGTTTCCATGAACACAGTACATTGCGGCATTACGTCCTAAACCATCCACTTGCTGAACAACTTCTGGATCTGTGAAACATGATGTCACATAATTTTGCATCAGTCAATTCCAGCAGTGTCCATCCCCCCCCCCCCCCAGGCATCCGCGGGGCATTTCCTAATGTTGCCCGCCCTGAGGGTGGGGCATTTGCGTACCTCAGGCTGACCCCCGGGCATTTGACACGTGCTTTCAAAACCGTGGAGTGAGTCGCGTTTTCGTGATGGAGGCGTTTATAGGCCAAGACGTGGACTACAGTGCAGATTAGCTAGTTCATGAAGGACTAGAGAAGCTCGTGGATGTTCGTGGATGTTTTTAAAGGTATATTTTCTCAATTTTAGATATTTCTTCATTGCTAAGAAGCAACAACTTGTATTATATTCTTAAATCACCTATCGAGAGATTGAAAACAATCAACCCGGGAGCCGGGTATTTGTCCGGTTCCTTCATCCCCACCTCGGGGAATTTGCCAATTTTTTTTAGAGAAATGCTAATGCCCGGGGGTTAGCCCGGGGGTGATGGGCACTGCTGGAATTGACTGATGCATTAGCGTGCAAGGGTATCCAATATCAGGTATCCAATTTCAACAACTTCGAATTAGATACCTGTAACTGGGCACCTTTAATAGGACAATTACCCGGTACGTTAATTACACCGATAAAAATCTACCTTACCATCTGTACATATATCAACATTCAAGTTCTCCTTACATAGTGCATTTCCTTATTTAATATAATTTATAATTATATGTAAATCAAATTAATAAGCACTTTTGTGTAAATGGCAGGATTCGATATGTATCAAGACATTTTCCCTCTTAAACTTTAATTAGACTTGCTGCTAATAACATTTTGATCGCAGAAATTCGGTATTAAAACATCAAGCTTTTTGTGTTACTCCATTAAAAAAAAGCAAATAAGCTTAAACTTTACTGATAAAACAATAAATTTTCACATATCATCTAATTGTTTAACTGATTTTACCTTTGTCTATGAGTTCCTTCAAAAATTTTGAATCTGCTGATTTTGCAGCTTGTAACACGAGAGGAAGAGAAGAAAATTCATTCGTGCCAAGACTTGCTGAGAGTCGGGGTGATTCCAAATTGTACCACTTCCATTCGAACGGATCAGGGATTCCACAAGCAGGGGACACAGGACTCACACCACCATTTAATATAAGACTTCCACTTAATCTTCCATTTAATCTTGGTGACGCACTGTTTGAAAGACTCCGGCTGCGGAGTTTTTTGTAGTATTGTTGCAAGTAGAACAGAACGAGATTCATGGAGTCCCGCAGTTCAGCTGTCGTTTCTTCGCACGAAAGTTTCGAAAGAAACTCCTGAATAAGCCCCGCTGTTTTTTGAAAATCTGCAAAATTGAAGATGACAAATATCAAACAAACTTATCTATAAACCAATTTGATTACATTAACAACTGATGACATAACAGGAAATACGTTACCCCGCTTTTTTACGACCATCGTCAAAATTATCGTTGCTTGCACCTTGCGAAGGCTAGGACGCGCGGGAAAATATTTTTAGCAAACTTGACGGATTGTGAACCACCGCCATCCTTAGCTTACTTTCTACCACAATTATATCCCACGTAGTAAATTCTTAAAAAAATCCCCTTTACAACAGTACGGTGTTACTGCAGAGAGGCCAATTTCACGTAAAAAGCTGGAAAATTACCAAAACCCGAGATCGATCACTTTTTCCTGGGAAGGAAAACAAAATTTTGATCGCTAAGAATTGTGGGATTAACATTCGACATCCTCAAGATGGCGGCGTTTTGTACAAAATCCAGGGCTTTTGCCTTGGCTATTCCACGTTGTTCGTGTTGTGGTGGTCATTGGTTATCCAAGATGAAATATCGTCTGTTCTCCAACTATGAAACAGAAGAGAGAAGTACGCATTTTGGATACAAGAGAGTATCCGAACAAGAAAAGACCCAGAAAGGTAGACATCAGTGCACGGTCAATGTGTTCTGTTTTATACTTTCTCTTTTCATCTTTCTTTTGGCTCCAATTGACTGGCAGCTATGAATTGGCGAACAAACATCCAACATTTAGTTGACAAATATCTGACCAGATAAAATATGCAAAAAACCTTTTGAAACAGCACATGGTGTTTGCCTTGGAAACACCACCACTCCCCCACCCCCTACCCCCTACCCCTCCCCTTATGCTTTGGAAATTCTAGTTTAGCCAATCCTTTCTTTAAAAAACTTTGGCTTTTGAAATTGCTCTTCTAGGAATTTCCAGTGTTGGACATTGACACTAAATATATGCCTTTAGTTAGACTTTTTATAATGGCTCTGGGCAAAACATCCAATAGATTTTCTTGAGACACAACAGGTGACAATCTTTCACGTTTTTTCAGGTTATCAAAAGAATGCAAATATAAACTTCAATTAATGTTTTTTTTTTGTCATTTCTCCATTAATATATACTGCAATTCTGTTTTTTCAGTTTACAAGGTGTTTGAAAATGTAGCAAGTTCATACGACAAAATGAATGATGCCATGAGCTTAGGAATACACAGATTGTGGAAAGACAGACTTATCAGGGTACTAAACCCCCCTGTGGGAACAAAACTGTTGGACGTTGCTGGAGGAACAGGTAATTGGTACGTAAACTATCGACATACTCACCAATAACATCGAGTGAACTGACAGCCATAACAGGTGTTATAGGACGGATGCAACCCTTCATAAAAGTCCTGTTACTGACATGTAAAAGAAAATTGGTTTCAACTTGTTTATAATCATACTTGGCAAAGTGGTTTTTAAATTGGAACCCTAGCACCCAAGCCACTAACTATTTGTTTTGTTGCAGGTGACATTGCATTTAGGTTCCTTAACCATGTAAAGAACAGATCACAGAGGAGTAGACGAAGAACAGAAACTGCTGACGCTCATGTAACTGTGTGTGATATCAACAAAGCCATGCTTGATGTCGGACAACACAGGGCTGCAAGATTCAATCACTCTTCAGGTGCACCTACATGGTACTTAAATGTTTTCAACTCACTTGCAGGTTCAAACCCCATAGGATATTTTCAATTAATGCTTTAAAGATTGAAGGTATTGCTTTGCAACATAATTTTTGCCACCACTGGCTACAACAGAGTCCCAAAATGTTTTGGCTATGGTGCCAACCAAGTTACAAGAGGCAGTAAAATGGAGATTAATGCATAAAATATCCTTGGAACAATCTCTCAATTAACACTTAAAGAAACTATCAGGGGTGGATGGACATATCGTATTTTCTCAATTAAACGCCCCTGGCGTTTATTTCAAACTTGGCTCTGTGGATCTGGCATTTATTTGAACGGTGCAGTTTATTTGAGCAAAATGTTTATTAAACAAGGGTTTTTAATCATTATTTGTGACATGAATGTATCTTGCTATCATACCTTAAGCATATTACACCTCAAATAAATGCCTAAAAGGCTTACTTACCACTCTACCTGGGAGACCCGGCATTTATTCGGGGCCCGGTATTTAATCGAGAAAATTAGGTATATAAGAACTATAACCTGTGACACAACTGCAGAACGAAAGAACGCTGTTTCTACAAAATTGTTCTGTACAGTCTTGACAGTAATGTAGAAATTACAGTCATTGCAATGAGCTTGAAAAAAAGACTTAGTGTCGCCTTAGAGGTGTTGCTCATTAGACTGAGTTATTTCTTTACTTGTGGTGCAGGGATATCATGGATTCAAGGGGATGCTGAAGAGCTGCCTATAGCAACTGCGTCATACGATGCTTACACAATAGCCTTTGGGATTCGAAATGTGACAAGAATACACAAGGTTACACTTCATGCATGTTTACTCATTTATACCTGACTCTTCCTTTCAGTGTTTACAATTTAGACATAATTTTAAGGATTTGAAACTTTTAAGAGTGCATTCTTAAACTATCCTGTGTTTAATTCTCAGGCATTGAGTGAGGCATACAGAGTTCTTGCACCTGGTGGAAGATTCCTGTGTCTGGAATTCAGTGAAGTGAAAAATGAGCTCTTGGCTAGGTATAATTATTACAATAATTTATTAATTAGTTATTTATTTGTAATAAATATTTTTATATTTATTGGTTTAAACTTTTAAATTTATTATAAAATACCAACTGCTGAAAAAAATTGCTGGACAGGCACCTCAACTTGTTTTACTAGTGGATGCTACTGGGCTTAAAAGCTGCCCTGCTACCAGTGTCAATTCATTGAAAGAGGGAGGGGATCAAGGGAACTCTGCTACAGTGGAACCCCGATATAACGATCCTCGATATAACAATATTCCCGATATAACGATGAATATTCTGTGTCCTGTCAAAAGTTACAGTAAAGAGTATGGGACAGAACCCCGATATAACGATCTTCGATATAACGATATTCCTGATATAACGACCAGAATTTAGTGCACCGAACGTAAAATCTTTCCCGATATAACGATATTATCAGTACTCAGTACCAATTTAAGCAAAACATTGAATTTAACACAATAACCTTACAGTAATCGAGTAATCTCTAATGTTTCTGCCAACAGCTTTGTACAATTATATACGAAAATGATACTGTGTTCTAAGCCTCTTTATCAACTTTATCCTCTTTATCCTCCTTGTCATTCAATAGTTCTCTAAGTTTCAGTATCTTTGATTAAGTTAACCCCGATATAACAATTTTTTTGGTTATTTTACGGCCATATCGTTATATCGGGAGTTTCGATATAACGATACCTCGATATAACGATATAATTTTACTGCTCCCTTGACATATCATTATATCGGGGTTCCACTGTAGTAGGGTGCAACAATATTATTGTAATCCACAAATGTGGGTTTCTGGATGTTTATTACTTATATTTTGTAACTGTTTTCTGACAGTGCTTATGAGAAATACTCCTTTGATGTGATACCTGTTATGGGACAGATCATTGCTGGAGACTGGAAATCTTACCAGTATTTAGTGGAAAGCATCAGACAATTTCCAAATCAGGTTTGTTTATTTCAGTTTTAATCTACAGTAGAACCCCGGTAACTCGAACTTTGGATGACTCGAACAACCCCGCTAACTCGAACATACTTCCATTTCCCTTGGATTTGAACTCACTTTTAAGTCATTTTTACTCGGTTACTCGAACTCGGATAACTTGAAAACCCCGCAAACTTGAACTAAATTTTGTTTCCCTTGATCAAAATTTGGGTCAAATTAAACCCCGATAACTCGAATTCCGGTTCTTGCAACTCGCCACGGTTGCCCATTGATTAGAGCAACAAAACAGATCACCTAATTGACAGCCCTTTTCCACTCTTATCCTAAGAATTTATGATCGTATTAGAGTTTCTGACAAGATAAGTTTAATTTGCACTGTGCTGTATACTGAGGTGCTGAAAAATCAGTAAGCTATCAGTTATTAACTTGGCAAATTAAATAACATTCAATCTACCCCGATAACTTGAAACCCCGCTAACTCGAACAGTTTTTCGTTTCCCTTCAGAGTTCGAGTTACCGGGGTTCTACTGTATCTATTGTATTACTGAGTTACCTTTATTTTCTTCTTTCATCTTATATTGACAATTTTTGTTTTGTGAAGGGAGTCATTATTTCCAAAAAAAGGTCTTTTACCAAGAATAAGGAAGGGGCCTGGGGCCCTTCCCCTAGAACCACCACTGGGTACCCACTGCCTCCTCCCAAATAAAGGAAAGAAGGAAAACAAGAAATGATAACATATGCTGCAGTTATCTAACAAAGTTTGTTGCAGCTGTCACTGATTTTTGATATTAAATTTTGTTTTTCAGGAAGAATTTGCAGGCATGATAGAAGATGCTGGATTCAGCCATGTGACTTATGAGAACTTAAGCTTTGGAATAGCAGCCATTCACTCTGGCTTTAAACTATAAACTGGCTGCTTGAGTACCAAAAACTTTGAGAATGAACTTTTCTACACTTGTTAATGTCAACTGTTATCAAGAAGCTTTTATTAGATCAGTATGAACAATATGGTGTTAGATAAAAAATAAATAAATTTATTTGCAATTGCTTAATGACCTGACTTGTGAGTTTTTTTTTTGTATATTGGCCTGCAGAACAGCCAGTTAATTTTGTCGGTCGCGTGAAGCGCTGCCTGTTCTGCAGGCTATTTCTACATAGGCATACTTGGGGAGGGGGAAGGGAAGAAGGAATCCCCCCTTTTCCTTTCTCCTTCTCTACCAACATGGATGCTATGCAGGTCATTTTTAAAATTTCTTTTGATTCTTGCAATGGCACAATTATGCATGCTTCCTTTGTTTTGTTGTTTCATGTTTTCGCGAAAAAACCTCCAGCATAGACAGATTGGGCTTACATGTTTACATCTTGTGGCCACCAAATTAAGATCATGGGATGATTCATTTGGGATGTTATTGTGCTATTTGTCACATGCAACTGAGTGCGTGGGAGTATGTACAAATGGAACAATTGTAACCTCCCAAATGAGTCATCACATGCTCTGAATTGGTTGGCAACAAGGATGTAAACACATTAGGAGAATCTGTTTATTCACCCCGGCCCTTAACCACCATGAAGACTTAACACAAGAATTCCTAACATTGACTTGATGACATTTTCCTTGACCAAAGAAATTTAATAAGGGAACCTTAATTAGAGTTTAAAAATTATTACTTGTCAAAGACTACAGACTGGTAGTCGAAAGCTTGTTTTTAATCAAATTTTTAACCAGAGATCGCATTTTAATTTTTATACATCATTAAAAAATTGACACTTCAACTGAACTAAAGCAAACTTTACAATCTTTAATTTATTACATCTGAGTTCTTTTTCTAAAAGACACAACATAGAAAATGGACAGCCAATTAGTATAAATGTTTGTGTACAGATAGTTAGCCATCCCTTCAAGCATGCATGGCAACAGCTGAAATTCAGGTCAACAGTGTTGTTACAATGTTGGTATAACATACAGGGGGTATATGTGCGTTTCTGTTATAAATTTTACCACTGGATTCATTCTAGAATTATTTATTTTTTTACAAAGCAAATGTAAAACAGAACAACAAAATGATCTTTGCCTAGGCTTGACACGGGCATATAGCGTGTATTCGTACGACTCTACTACATCATTGTATATTAAAAGCCTGAAAGTCTTCTATAAAGCATATAAAGGGCGACCGGCGACCTTGTCTCTATCGTTTTACAGTATTTTCTTATGGAAGTTTAATTAACCGGACTTAAACAGCAGCACGGCTACTTGACCAAGGTAGAAATATATGAAATGCTTTGTTTCATGGGTCACATATGAACCAAAGTTCCTTCCAACAATACAGTGCCATGTAGGGTTGTATTTCTTGTCAAATTCTTTCTTGATGTAAGCGGCGATGTCTTTCTCGATGTTGAACTTTTCCATAGCTTGTGTAGCGCACTCGACTGCATCTTGCTGCATGTCCTCCGACATGTCGGCATTTTTGATTACTGCTTTCCTCTCGGTCATCTGGAACGAAACGCAAAACGTTCTAATTAGTTTTCCACTCCATGCACCTCCCTTTTAGCCAGGGTACCTCCCAAATGACCACGCCTATGGGGTAAGCAACAAAGGGGAATGAAAAAGAACCAAATTACTTACCCTGTCTAAAAACAGTTTTCCGCAACTTTCACAGATCTTCGCCACCGAAATTCTCTTTCTCAAACAACTACCTCAAACAAACAACATCGCTTCCTTGGAGTTTTTGACCCACGCCGTGAAACACCCAATTAGTGTAAACCGAATTTCTAATTGGTTGTTTTATGCAGACTATTTCGGCGTCCTATATCGACCCAGGATGCATTGCGGGAGGAAAGCGTTGCGTGACATCCCAAATAATGGTTGCGAAGGAGACGACAATTTGTCATATCTACAGATACTGGGATCTTGTTATATCCGTTTACCCAAAAATGTATTTAAAAAGCTAGATACAACTACAGTGTATAGCTCCATTTTGCACTGGGGCCCATTTTATGGAATTGGAACATTTCGTGACATGGTCTGATCACGCAAGGTCACGCAACAAGACATGCGTGACCTGATTGGGAAGTGGGAAGCACCTGTTTTCGCAACCCAGTTTTCTGACAGTTTAGCCAGGCCTTATGTTTCACAAGAAAATGATGTGCTATGTTTCTTTAGCACGGTTAGCGCGCGAGAAAAAAAAAACCCTGAAAGCTGATTAATTAAGAGAAACAAACCACTGCTTGAAGTTTGAACGACTGACCTTGGCACTTGCTTCTACAAAGGGTCAACGCTCGAAACATCGGGCTTCCATGATCGAAACAGCAGTTTTTTCGTGCAACATTAAGATATAATTTTTTTTAACATTTTTATGTGTTAGATCTACGGAAAAATCATGTGGGGAAACATATAGTGTTAGCACTCGCTTCAGTCAGTTAGCATACGCCATGCTTCCTCCAAACCATACAGTCCACACAGATTGTGCACGTCAGAGATCCACTCAGTAGCAAGTGCTGCCTGGAATCTTTTTTTATTGTTTTATGTATTTGAAGGAACTTGGAACATATTTCCCAATCGCTCGGCCAATTAACACGATTTCAAATCCAGTCTTCTTTCCAGTTCCCATTTTTTTTATATATAATAACAATTCTTTGAAAAATCATCAAAAATTTTAGGAATTGTATGGGACCTTCCATTACAAGCCTGTGATAGAACTTTTAGATTGCACGAATTCTCAGAAATAACGGTAATAAAATATTGCTGAAGCGCTGGTTTTCAGAACATGGCATTCAAGAGAACACCTACCACTTTCTTTCCAGTATACTAATTAGGAGTGGGATTAACTTATAAAGTCGGTACCTCGCGAGGAATGAAAATAGCTATGGGCCACGCCCACAAAGCGAGATGTTGGTAACTTTTAGGGGATAAAACTTTAAAAATTAACAATCGAGCTTTTGGGGTCAATTTTTTTTCTAGTATTTCCCACAAAAATACCTCTATCCCGAGTTTAATCATGATTGTTTACCTTTTAAAAGAAGTACAGTGGAACCCCGCCTTACGGCCACCTCGTAATACGGCCCCCCGTTATTACGGTCACTTTATTTTGTCCCGGCTAACGCTCATACTTTCCATAATAACACCCTATGCGGCCACCCCGTATACGGCCAACGGCCACATCTGAATCCAACCGTATTCCTCACCCCGAGTACGGCCACCGAACCAAATACCCATTTTCGATCAGTTATGTTTTCCTCAATGTACGTGCTGATGAATCTCATAGCACTGCGAGTGGTGATAAATAAGTGAGAAGTGGAAGAGACCCGGAGGGGAATGACCCACCCGGCCCCCCGTCGGCCCCGGCCCGGGGGCGTTAACGGGGTTTCACTGTAACCTTAATTTCTTTTGGGATGTAAATGAAACACGACTGTTTGGTTCATTCCACTGGAAAATTTCTGGGACAGATTGATCTTCTGAAAAGTTATTCCCCGAATACATAATCATGCTCATTTTTTAACCTTTTGCACTAGTTCCAGGCCTTTGGTCTTGTACGGCCATGCCAAAAGATACAGTCAAGGGATTGTATAGTTAGTTAATAATAGTTGAAAACTGCATAGCGTCTTTTATACTAGAAATAATTGTTAATGTTCCAAAATGACGCTAAATGGGGGTATAAAACTGCTTCGACGTTTCGGCAATACTGCCTTCTTCAGGGTGTATAGTTAGTGTCATAGCTCAAGCAAAACCTCGAGTTAAGTGTTAGTTCTGGATCTGTTGTACAGAACAAGCAAATCATTTTATTTGAAAGGCAACCCCAGTCTATTGGAGTAAAATTGCAAAAACAGCAAGGATAAACCTGAAATAATAAATTAATTTTATTGAAAGTAAGGACTTTCCATAAATATCACTTATCACAGTTTCTAGATCTTAAAGAAAACAAATATATAAAAAAAAACTGGTGTTTCACATCAAATGGTTTATATTAGTATTTGTAACTCGCACAAACTTAAATAACTGACTTAACTGCAAAATATATTTACAATAAAACAGTTTCATATACAGATTTCATTGCTGGACAGCAGTTCTTTCTATTCAAGTCTTCAAGTTCAACCAGACTTGAAAAGAAGCACAGCAACTTGACCAAGGTAGAAGTATATGAAATGCTTTGTTTCGTGGGTCACATATGAACCAAAGTTCCTTCCAACAATACAGTGCCATGTAGGGTTGTATTTCTTGTCAAATTCTTTCTTGATGTAAGCAGCGATGTCTTTCTCGATGTTGAACTTCTCCATCGCTTGTGTAGCAACCTCTATGGCATCTTGCTGTATGTCCTCCGACATGTCGGCATTTTTGATCACTGCTTTCCTGTCAGACATCTAAAACAGAAGGGAAAGAACAATCATAACTCTTGTTTACAGCACAGCCATTATTTTACAAATACAGTCGAACCCCCACTTATGGACACCTTCTGTAGGAGGCGATCTCTGCCACATATAAACACTAACCTCTCAGAAGTGGACACCTCTCCAAGGGTGCCTGCCTATGGGAGGTTTGACTTTATACAGAGGAAGACATATCTAAGTCAAAGATTCTGCCAAAACCTTTTTTCTTTTAAAAAGCTATTAGGTGAAAGCTTTTAATTAATTAATCAGAACAAGCAAAAAACATCAAAGGTTATAAAATCTGCCTGAAAACCTTGCAATACAATTTTTGTTTCCATGGCAACCAGGGTACTTTCATTTTCCTAAGCTAATATCAGGGTACGATTTTAACAGGAAATGTAAAAGAATGTTGCAAAAATACATAAAACACTTGTGCCAAAATCTTTCTTATACCTGACATCAAAATAGACCAATGTGATGAAGACATTTTAAGCTTTTGTACATACTCATAAGAGCCTACAAAAAAGACAAACTTGTTTATGTAATTTTTAGCTAATCAAACCATATTTTTGGCAAACTTAACGACAACTTTTAATTTTATTTCGTTAATATGCGAGGAAAAAATCATGGCCTTGCATGTCTTCATAATCAATTTAACACAGCGAAAACGCAAGATCGAAGACCGTCCACAGAAGTTTCTTGAGTTACCGTACCTAAGTTAATTCGGCTTTCTATACTTTCAAGATACATTGTAGACCTGAAAAACTGGCATTTTAGTAAAAAACAATTTACCCACCTTGACTTGAAAATTATTTCAATCGCAAAAGATAACGCCAAAAGAATCGAAAAGTCTAACGTCCCTCGACAGCACTGAACACACAAAATACTTTCGCCTAGACGCTTCATAAAATAGTTCGCTTCCTGGTTGTCTCTGATTGGATACTGCTCTCAAACGGTACAATTTGATTCGTCAAAATGATGGTACTATTTCCGCAGCCTATATCAACCCACAATCCCATGCGTTTGTTTTACTTTGGATGAAGGCCTGGATCAAAGCCCCTGCTAAACAGACAGGACGACCCCTTTCTTTATAGGTCACAACTCGTGGCCGGCCATCTTTGAAAGTTTTACTGACGCAGATCGTTTAGACTTCCTTCTTTGAGGACGTTTAACAACTCTTACTTAAGGCAATGATGAATCGAAGTAACAACAATAGTAGGCGAGTTTACGTGGGAAACTTACCTTCCAATGTAGACGAAAGAGATTTGGAAGATATCTTTTACAAGTACGGAGAAATTGCAGACGTCGACTTGAAAATTCCTCGGTACGGGACTGGAGGCACACCGTTTGCCTTTGTCGAATTTAATGACCCAAGGTACGAAAGCAACTTGTAGTTGCCTGTTTATTACTGTATTTAGCTAGTTAGTTTAATGATATTAAAAACTCTCTCAGAACTTTGAAGCCACGTTTTGCCGTTTCGTTTGAGTACGGCGTCGTTTCAGATTTGGTGCGGTCGGGTTTCAGTTTCGCAGCAGTTTCGACACTTTTACTTTGTCTGACTTGAGCTGTGGCGCAAAAACAAGCTTGTATCTAAGAAAAGTCCTCATTTTCATTTTGTAGACTTATTATTTTCTCAGCATTCCTCGCTATAAACCTTAACTTTAACTTTTAACTTGAATTTTTTTTCGCAACTGTGACGTGTACATGCAACCTGCTGAAGTGAGGCTTTTTGAACAGAAACGTTTTGAAAATCTTTAGCCACATTTTTTTTGGGGTGATCCAGAATTTAATTTTCTTGTGAGTTTAAATTTTCTTGTGAAGAAAGTTACCATCATTGTGAAGATTTGCTTTTGGTTTCAAAGCTGTTGACACTCTAGCATAAAAAATTTATAAGTTTTCTATACAACAGTCAACCAAATATGTAAATTTTTGTGTCAATGAGTTTACTGGAAGCCTTCTATTGATTCAAGAGTTTTTCTTTCTGCTTTCGCCTTTGCTATCATCACCCTCACCTGCAATTGTTACTTCAAAAGAGTCCTTGTATTTCTTAATGCTGTATTCTTTGTTTATTTCTCTGCTTGTATTTAATTTTTCTACACCAACTTTGTTTGAAAAGTAAAATGTTTATTGCTTTACAGAGATGCTGAAGATGCTGTTAGAGGGAGAGATGGCTACGAATTTGATGGTCAGAGAATTCGTGTAGAGTTCCCTCGTGGGGGACGTGGAGGAGGCCGATCAGGTGGAGGAGGTGGATTCGGTGGTGGCGGTGGTGGTTATGGTGGTGGGGGTGGCGGTGGCGGTGGTGGCCGAGGTCCACCCCCACGGCGGTCTGAATACCGTGTTTTAGTCTCTGGATTGCCTCCCACTGGTAGCTGGCAAGACCTCAAGGACCACATGCGTGATGCTGGTGATGTTCAGTTTACTGATGTTTTCAAGGATGGAACTGGCATTGTGGAGTATTCTCGCCATGATGACATGAAATTTGCCCTGAAACACCTTGATGACTCCAAGTTTCGCTCTCATGAGGTATACAAATCCAGTCACCCTTTAGAAGTAACATTTGTGGAGGCTAAGTTTCAATTTTTTTTCAGCGTGTGCAAGAAAAAATCTTACACTGTGTTGTTCTCCCTTTTATCTTTAAGGGTGAAGTTGCATTCATTCGTGTAAAACGTGATAATCCTGGTGGTGGGCGTGGGTCACAAAGCCGAAGCCGATCACGTTCAAGAAGCAGATCACCAAGAAAGAGGTCACATTCCCGCTCCCGCAGTCCTCGTCGATCCAAATCCAAGTCCCCATCCAGATCACCAAGGAGGAAGAGATCAGCCTCTCCAAGGCGTTCCAAATCTCGTTCTCGTTCACGTTCATAGACATTTCCACTGCATACCTGTTATGTTTAATTTGTATTGTATAGTTTTCACATGAGGGAGAGATGTGCATAGTAAGCTCTTAGCTGTAACAAAGCATAACTTTTTATTTCTGTACTCTGTAAGTTTAGATGCATCTTTTACTCTTCCATGATATCATTTTCAGGGCAGCACAAGCAATTTGTGATATTGGAAAGGAAAGCTAGGAAAGAAAACAACAGTCAATGTTTCAACACTTATCTTGCTAAGGAAATCAGAAACTGGATAAGGAATCAGAAAATGTCCTCTGGGAACAATAGGATCAATTGGACATAGGACATTTTCTTTGGATATCATGGTATGCATGGTTTCTCAATATACAATGATAAACCTACATGAAAAATTTGCCTCTTTTTTAAACCGAAAATTCGAAAATATGTTAATGTGCACCCATTTAGGGAAGTTAAGTTCCTTTTAAGCAAGAGAAAGTATTGTTTTATTTTCATTTCAATAAACTATGTGTAATAAATTACTGTTTCTGGCAACTTAGAATTAAAGAATGATAAGGCATGTTACTTTGGCTGACTGCCATATGTTTCTCAGTGTTTATCTAAAAGGCAAGTAGCATTGCTGTATTTACTTTGTTTAACCATTCTGTGACATAATACTGAAAGAAAAGTTTTGCTGCAAGTGTATGAATTATTGACAAGTTGACTTCTTTATAATCCTGCGACAGATCTAAAGCTGTCAGACTGGAGGAGAGCGGATCCTCTCATGTCAGTGAACACGGAATAGGATAGGAACTGGAGGTCAGCTCCAGTGCAGTTTGGGAACAGAACATTGGAAACAATCAGGAGTCAATTTTTTGGAACTCGTTCATTCGTCAGGATAAGGATTTGGATGTATTTTTGGAGGAAAATCAGAGTTTGGGATGGAGGAATTGCAATCACCATCTTTCAAATATAATGGTCTTGCAAAGTACTCTTCCATGGAGGGTAGCCTCAATGTGGTATGACGTTCAGTGTTTTCCTTCAACCCCCTTGCTAAAGTATCAGCAAAAAAATCTTTGAACACTCGCAAAAGCAGAATTTCCAATTAAACCAAATATTAGGCCATCCAAATCATTTCCATAAAAAAAAATGAACTTGATTTTCACACCTTTCAACATAAGGACGTTAACCGGCCACAAGGGTTAACAATCCATTCCTTTCTTTCTCAAAGTAATAGCACCTTGTTGCATTTGTTTTTACTAACCTTTCTGCTTCAGGAGCAAGATAGTCTACTGGATTTGTTTGCAGAAACAGAATGCAGGGATATGAAGTAGTCATGAATCAAGTGTTATGTTTTTGCCATTGTGGTTGAGATTTGCTTGCATTAATCAAATTAATTAATTTTGCTGAAACTAAATAAAAAAGCTTTGTGGAACCACAAAGTATTTTAAATCTTTGTAGCATAGTGTCTTCCTTGTATTTGGTGCATTGTCAAATAAAGGGGTGGTGTCCCATTCATTTGATAACAACATTGCAATTTGATTCCTGTCATTCCTTGGAACACAGGCAGACCACCCTATGTGTTCACAGTAAAATCTCTGTTGACAAACGAGATCAACAAACTAAAGAAAATTGTAGAAATCTATGGCGGTAATTATTGCTTGGAAATGTTCTCACTGGAGGAGACAATTTATATCTTGAACTGGTGGGTTGACTCCAAGGCTTGTGGAATACATTTGTTAGTATCTTGTAAAAAAAAATAGTGCTGTTGTGTGTCTATAAAAGTCAAGGAAGTAGCATGAGCTGTTGGCATAGTGAGCAGAACAAAGTTTTTTCAAAGGGATGGCTGTTGTTGAGTGGTAGGGAGGCTGTAGGCGACCTTGCATTGATACGAACCTCTGCTTTATCATGTAAATTAAAACTACAGGTTAGTATCAGAACAACGTGATATACAAAACAGAAGAAGTGAGTTCTGTATCCAAACAAGGTCTCCTCCAGCCTCACTTCCATTCGAAGGCCAGGTCACTGAGTAGACAACTTTAAAATGGTCTATTCTCCAACCTACAGTCCCTTGGTGTCTGAGATTGGTTGTTACTTGCGTGTGAAAATCCAAAAAAATCAACCAGCAACTACTCTGACACCACCTATCTGTGAAGAGCAACTTTATAATTACTACAGAAGGCTCAGGTGGAGTGAGAGAACAATTTAACTCTGGCTTGAGAAAAATGGAATGTAAAAATTAATCAAGAAAACTAACTTTATCACCCGTTTAAAAAATTTTAGCTGCACATACCTTGCTATATATTTTCATTGCAACTAAATTTCAGTAGTGCAGCAGGTCTCTCCCTGTAATATTGTATAAATGTCGAAGTGATTAAAAAAACTCGTAAGGTTCTAACTACTCTCTCGTACCTTATTGCCTACTATATCAATATTGCTATGAAAATCGTCGCTGAGAAGACCCTGGATCCGCATGGATGGAGACGAGTTGGAGCACGAGAAACGAAAGGCTCTGCTGACAGAGGATTTTGATATCTAGATTCTAGGACTTCCGGTCTTCATGTATGCAGTCGTGATGTTTCTTTTTACTGTGTAACTAAGAGTTCGACTTCTGTTCAAGATTTCTTTGTTTTAAACGGCCAATCCAAAAAAAATTGAATTAATTCTTAATTCTTTTGTCTCCAGAGCCCTTCGTTTCTCGTGCAAAGGCCATGTGGGCTAAGAGAAACGAAAAGGGCTATGGGGATGAGAATGGACAAATCCTTCTTGCAAGTTGACTAAAGTGTGAAAAGGAACTAAATTTTGCGTTCTACTTGCACTGTTGTTGACCTAGGAAAGGAAGGGGGGAAAGGTTTATTATCCCACAATACTGAGACTAGTTTCTTGTGAAGTGTGAAATATCAGATAAATATGGCTCTACGCGGCAAATTTCGTATCTTACATTGAGCACAAGTCTTGCCTCAGCCCTTTGAGATAATGTTCTCAATGCGCTCTTTGTCAACTCGACAAGATGATTTTATTCCCCAAAACTCTGAAATTTTGTGATAAGTTTTGGGAGGTTTTGTAGGATCCTGAAGGGCCTTGCACAACTGGCACCACCAAAACTGATACTTGACAATCTTGTACTTGGATTTCCACTCAAAGTATTGGTTGTAAGCGGTGTCGTTCTTATCTAGATACTTAAGATAATCTGCAAGATCTTTAAGGGAATCGAAGTCGGCTGCGTTAATAAAAGAACCTGGAATAGCTTGCTCAGGGCTGTAACGAGCGCCTCCAAGAACTATCGGTACCAATCCTCGCTCCAGCGAGTTCCTCCAATACTTCTCTGTTATGTAGTCTACACACAAACTATTCTCAACTGCAAGGTAAAATTTGTGGCGCTGAAGCTCTTCAAGACAACCATTTCCCAGGTCTTTGGGGCAATCGAAGGTGTTATTCGATTCAAATTGATCTGCACACCTTCCAAAAAGGCTAACGTCCACGTGTTTCATGAGAGCACGAACAAATTCAAGTCTGTACCCTCCACAGTGGTTACTGACACCAATAGTGACCATTTTATCTTTCCCTTGTGCGTAGTTCACTTTCTCGTCACTTGGTTGAACACTTGATTTATTTTGCTTCACTGTCAATGGAGCGAAGTGACCATAAGGGACAAAAATATCTGAATCTCGCCGATATGTTGCAGTCCAGTTAAACACTCCGTTCCAGCGTGCAAATATTGGGACCAATCCTGGACTTTCCTTGATGTAAACGACCCATCTCTGTGCGGGTTTTCTGTTCCTTGTTATTTCTTTAATTTGTAGTTTGGAAGAGAATGATGCTGCGTGTAGGACAACCGCATCGCTAATGTTGAGTAGATCTTTATCAAACGTAATTCGACATCTTGACTCCTCGCACGTGGTGCCGTCCCAATCTGTAAATTTGTAACTCATGGCATCTTTAGGGTTATTTGGTCCCCAAGGATCTTTGATAAATGGAGAGCGAGTGTGTACCAGGATCAACTTGGTTCGATCTCTCTCCCCCACAGAGGCCTCTTTTATTTGTTCGTACGGTCTGAGAGTGGTTCGATGTATCTCATCAACAGCGTGGACTGGTTTTATATCTTGAATAAAATGAAAAATTCGATGAACTGCAAAAATCGTGAAGATCGTGTAAAAGGAGAAGTGGATAATCTTCTTCTGTTTTCTTGTAAGTTGCAAGTGACAAGAAATGGATCTCAGCTTTCTTCTCAGCACATTCATGTTCTAAAGGAAGTTAAAAAATGTTATCAGTTTTTTACCCGAAAAGGCACCGTTCTCGATTTAGCGCAATAAGTTCCGCACATGAAGGCCTGGCTAAACGGAGACGCAAGTTTTCAACTTGCGTCCACTTGCGTCTCTGTTTGGCCAAGACTTACGTGCACTTGCGTTCACTTTGGTCGAGATCAAAATTGCACGCAAACCTGCGTTTGGCTACCCAACGCAAATGAACGTAATTCTTGCTGCTTACTTTAAGTAATGAATTTGGCCAGCCAACGCACGTCTGCACGCAAGTTTAATTTGAGATCGCGTCCATTTGCGTTACCGTTTAAGGGTTAACAGTAATTTTTTTTTACGACAAGCCCCGTCCTCGAAATTTTAAGCGTGCCACCCCTGAAGAATAGTGCGGTGCTAATTCAACACACTTCAGCTCTAAAGCGGCGTTTTTCGAAGAGGCTTACGTCCCTATGAGCTACTTTACTCCAATATGGATAAAATAAAGTGGTATTGACATTTTAAATAGAGGTTTGGTTGTTGCCATCGTTTCTGGATAAAGAGTTATGTTTTATTCAAAAAAAATTTCTTAATGAGTTTTTTCCAATGAAAATACGGTATGTTGTAAAAGCTTGTACCCTGGTTTCAGGGATTTGTTTTCTTTTCTATTTCCCAAGAAAGAAGAAAAAACCTCTGGGACCTAGTAAAATTAAATTAAACAAGATTTAAAAGAAAAGTACATGTAACTGTCTACAATTTCGTAGAAACTTAATGCCACGTTTTAGGTTGTGCCGCGTGCTAATTTCCAATTCCACTAACCATAATATATTGCTCCAAATTATGATGGGATGAGTAAGGACAGTAAGCTAAACCTCAACTAAATTCACTGAAACTAAACCAAAATGCTACAAGAATTAAATGTTTAAATCCCGTTAACCACCATCAACCTATGAGTTTTGTCATTAAACATCATTAAGGCCCTGTGTTGTGGACACAAATGTTTATCTGTTTGCCTGCGCGCAACATATATCGGAGACACAAAAAATGTTTCTGATGTTTTTTCAGAAACATTTTGTATCCGCAACAAATGTTTCCAGTTTGCACAGCATGGAAGCAAAAACATTTGTTTTGTGTCCGGCTCATTTGCTCACCTAAGAAACATCGCGCGCAACAATGTGTCACCGTTTGCCATGGGATGGCCTTTAATCCTACCTTTTTATTGCCGTATATACCAATGTCAGATCTTATTTCCTTCTTCTTTCAATGGAAAACGATGTTCTAAAGGTTTGTCCGTCCCTTTGACCAATACCCCACGTTAAGCAGTGCTTACTGTTAGACCCGCGGGCTGTTAGAGACGTCTATGAAACTTGATCTTTGCATGATAAATTATTCAGAAATTCATTCAATATAAACAGGTGATAACATGGCCTAGACAGCAGGAAAGTCACGACAAGTTTCAGATATAAAATGGCGATCAAGCCGGTACTACCTTCCAGCTCAAGATGAAAGAAGCTTTGCTCATCCTGTGGGAAAACCCTACCCTGAAGCAACAAATACAACTGAACAACGTCAATTTAAACCTTATCCGCACTCTTTTTTGCAAGGTACCCATTAGCCATTCCTATTTATTCACAGTCAAATTTGCATCTCCTGAGGCGACATGTGCAGTGAAAAGAGCAGACGTTTCTGCGGAGACATGTAGGGGCTTAAATATTCAAAATCGTCGTTTTAATATATCTGAAACCAGAAGTTCTTCTAGCAGTTCTAGGAATTAGAAACTTCTGCTGAAATTCATTCAATAATCATTCTTTGTTTAAGATACTCACTCAGTTTAAGGTGTGTTACTTTTAAACGACTGTTTTTGGCAAAATGCAAAACAGGAGTATCATTGTTCTTCAGGAAGTCCAAGCATAATATTTTCATAATAAAGACACTAAAAAAATATAAGAATTTGTGTGGAACTTAGAACTGAAACTTTTTTGTCGATGAATAAAGGTGTCGGTGAAATCACTAAATAAAATTTACGAAACAATAACAGGTGGTGTTTTCTTTTATTAAATCGTGTTATTGGCAATGTAAGCGATTTTTGGTTAATATATCCCACCATGTATCATCTAAAAGCAAGGAAGGAGAATTTACGAGCATCCAGCATTCGATTGGTTTTGGGAATTTCTCGAATTTTACCACAAAAACTCCATCCATCCGCCGTTCTACCTCATCGTCCTCACGGTCCAATAACGTTACAGTTTCTGTAAAATAAAATCGCACACACCTTTTTTCTTTAAGAAAACGCGCCAATGATTCACGTCAAGGAATATTTTTTGTCCCCATAGGGTGGTAGGTGAAGCCAAATCAGTCCGGTACAAAAATGGCGTGCCCTTCCCCGCTGGGTGTATCTTTTAATCCGGTACCCAGTGCTGAACGCGTCGATGTGGGACAAAAATGTTTTTCACGTTTTCATGGCAGTGGTAATGTATGTAATTTTGCAGAGCTGCTAATTGCCAACTTTTTTCGCGTTCTTTGCCTCCTTTTCCGTCACTTTTATGGTTTTGTTGGCCTTTCAGTCACTATTGTTCCCGTTGGACATGTTTCGGGCAAAAGGTTGACGAAAAGTGAACATTTTTTAACAAAAAGTGTTTATGGTAGGAGTCGAGCTTGTAGGGAAGCTCAAGTTTTACTTCGATATTAGATAGAATGCGTGTATCTCTGGCTCAATTTATCACATCGCGCTTATTTTATTTTGGACTTTTGTACTTTATCAGATGATCGTGAAAAACATCTCCTTTTGTGAAGTGATGACGTCACAAGTGGTTCAAGGGCCATGGTGGTATGCACGCCTTTTGAGGAGTTTAGCAGACATTGGGTTAAATGTCTTTTACTGGTTTAGAAGAGTACACAAAGAAGAATACTAAACAAGATTAACTTCGCACTATGGCTATATTTAAATGATAAAAGCTTGCAGAGAAAGCTCATTGCACAAACAGAATAAAGCTAAGCCACAAAGCACGGTGTAGATCACCTGAGTTAAAGGGGTATACCGACGGCTACGATAAAACGTAAGAATCAAAATCAAAACTGTATATAACAAATTCGGAGTAATCAGTATAACACTAGCAACTAGAAAACTAAAACTGTTAGAGACACAGCTTAGGCACGACAATACTAACAGTAAATAAAGTATTAGATTGTGCTGTACAGTGACTAAAGACTAAATGGTTATTCATGGTGATGTATACATGAAGCGGTTTACAAGGTGGCAGTAGTTTATTGTATGTCTTCGCCGTCTAGAAACGAAAGTAGCTTGCTGAGATCTGGGCAGCTTCTTATCACATCGTGATACTGGTGCAGGATCTACAGATTGAACAAAACAAAAATCAATTAATTTCAGAACATTAAAAGAAACAGCGATACTGGAGGGTTGGGGGAGGGGAGGGGTTTGCTCTGTAGCGCCATACAATAGCGACCTTCAGATTTGACTGCGAGTACGAGATCGAGTACGAGTTCGACTTTGGAATTTCGACACAATTATATCCCCCAAACTATAACTCTTCCCTGATGCTGACTAAGACATAAATAAACGTTAGATCGGTGTGATAATTGATTAAAGGAGGCACCCGAATTTTTTTTTGGAAAAGTCGTACTTGTACTCAATCTCGTACTCGTAGTCCAATATGAAGGTCTATCATATGGGACGGACTTGCCAGCATTAGCAGTGCGAGTAGGCTCGATTTCCGGCCGCAGGAACAAAGACCGGGCTCGAGAAGGCGGCAGAAATGGAGCCCACAGTGCGAGTGTATGTAATGATATTCACAGGGAAAGGTTATATATGACATATCGTTGATGCATAAATGTCGCACAAAAGCAACAAAATACTTTGGGCTTGTTAGGCTTGACCTTCACCTTGTTTTGTGCGATTGCTTTCCTCCACAGAAAACGGCTGGAGATAGAACCTTTGCACTTGTGTACATTGCGTATTATTTTCCTCATCCTCGGATTCACCCGTATAGTCTCCCCTTGCCCCCACTAACTGCCCCTGGGTCTCCGAGGATGTGTTTCACCGCAACATTTTTAGCCTCCAGCAAGGCGATTGCAAGGGACCCAGAAGGAAAATTCCGTACTGCCAGTTGTCTATGCTACTTACAAGTCTAATCTTTTCCACCAAAGCATCCAGTCGACAGATCTCTGTCTCAGCTTTCTGAATGTTGCCCTCAAGGACTCGAATCTGTACAACAACAAAAGACGCGAGAAAGTCAGGTTGAATTTAAATGATTTTAAATGCTGAATTTCAAAAGTGAAATGCCAGCTGGCTTTTCAATTTTTTCCACTAAGAAGGGGCAGTTACCCCGAAACGTATGGAACATATTTCTTCTATCTGGCACATTGTTCACCATTTTAGATAATTGTTTATATGCCCTAGACAGTCGCTCGAAATTTCTTTAGAGATTTTTTTTACTATTGAATTTAGGGAGCGCGGAACTTATGGTAGTCCTATAAAGGAGATTTTACCGCTCTTTCTGATCAAGATAAGTACCTTTGCTCTTACACGAAATGCGTCCAGAACACAACTGAATTGTTTATGGGAGAGCAAAATGTAAACAGTACTATTTTTTGGCGTTTTTTTCAAGACACAAGGGAAGAACTTGATCTGACCTTGGATTCCGTTCTGTGTTTGTATTCTGTCATGTAGTCTTGAGTCTCCAGTCGATATGCCACTGATTTCTCTTTCAGCTGCTGTACCTGTGCAAAAAGATATCTACAACATCAGACCTTACACTGGATGACCGAAGGTCTAACTTACGAGGCTAATGTTCGAGAATTCATTGGGTCCCTGCCTTTTTGTTATGAACGAATGCGAAGCGCGAGAGACCATGGGAAGGAGAAAGAAGAGACTCTCTTCCTTTCGCCTTCCCTTCGTGCCCATTTTTCCTTGCGAATAAGAGAGGGGCACCTGGGTACGAGGCAGGGTCCTGTTTGGTAGTGTCGTAATTCACTACATGTCACTACTTCGATTACTACAGTAAAGAAACTACATGTGCAGAAAAGACTGATAACAAAAACTCTTTTGCATCACCTTGTTCTCTAATTTGAATTTCTCTGCTAGCAGTTTTCCAAGAACATCTTGTGTTTTGTTGAGATCAGGCTGGTCCTGTGAAAGTTGGTCTAACGTGGCGAGGCTTTCTTTCAACTGCTGTGACAAGCTTTCTTTCTCTCTTTCAAGCGTTTTAACTTGGTCGGAGAAGCGTCGAAGATCTGCAGTCAGCTCCTAGAAAATACACAGACACCCATGTGAAAATTTCAAACGTTGATTGTCTAAATAGGTAAAACAATTAGCGAAGAAATCAAGAAAAACTTGGAGAACTGTTCCGTTGCTTTTCGAGCCTTCTTTGACACCGAAGTTTTTAACCTGTTTCGGTTTTCTTACCGCGATTATTTGCTAGGACAGTCTGCGGGACGAAGAAGTCAAAGTAGCCAATAAATTGTAATTGCAATTGCTTGTTCTTATGTTGGCTCTCAGCACTACGGAAGGAAACCATTGTCCTTGCTCCGAGGGTTTTTTCCGGGTTCTCCGGTTTTCCTTCCTCCCAAAAACCAACACTTCTAAATTCCAATTCGATATGGAAACAGTAGACGAATAGCCACACCGCGGAAGTGCCGCTGTAAATTCCTATTATACTTTTAAGATTTAAACAAAATTGTTAATAATATTTCTCTTAGTTCTTAAAAATTATGTTATGTGAAGGTAAACACCATACAGAGTAGAAAGTTTACCGATATTCTAGCCTGCTGGTCAATCGTCTTTTCACACTGCTCACTGAGTGAATCAATTTTTCTAAACGAATGCTGTAAGTCGTTTCTGCTTTCTTCCAGTTGCTGTTGTAGCGCAGATATCTGGTTGTTTTTTCGTGAGATTTCCCGGCGCAGACTATTTTCAGATAGTCTCGAGTCTTCAAGTTGTGACATGACCTTTTGAAGAGAAGACTTGTGCTGTTCTTCTAATAAAATCCTGGGGAAATATGAAAAGAGAAAAGTTATAGTATCATGGAAAGAATTAATTAAGAGAAACACAAGTCCGTGCTGCCTTGTTTCACTCCTAGCCCGAGTTCAAACGAGGAAAAGAACTGGTGCAAAAATGCTCATGAACATTGCGACACACAACTTGGAACATTATATAACTTTTTTGTTGTCGTTCAGTTCATTGACAAGTAAGAAAGTTTGTTAAAACGCCGTTTTTGTTCCAAATGATGACGAAATCAATACAACACACCTCTCTTTTTCCAGTCTCTTGACTGTGTTTTGCGTCTGGACCGAGGAAGCCTGGTCACCACAAATCTCCGCAAGCTTTCTCAGGGCTTGTTTAAGTTCCAGTGCCTGCTCGGTCAGTGAGGGCGGTTTCTCTTCATCTTCAGAAGTTTGAGAACAATCTTGTTCTTCTTCGCTTGCTTCAGGAATGGGACTTAATTTGTCACAACGTGTCTCCGGCTGACATGTAAAAAGAAATAAATCGAAATGTCAATGTAATCAACGAGTTTCAAACACCCGTTAAATTGCTCACTTTTCAGTAACTATTTTTTCCATTTTATTTTACTTATAATTGTTATGCTCTTGTATAATGGCTGTAAATTTGTTGTTTTTTTTTTAAGTTTTAGATTATTGTTGTAGGCGCCTTTGGTCATATTCATATGATAATTTACGCCGAATACGTATTAAATTATTATTATAAATTATTATTATTGTTACTTACAGGTCTTAATTCCAGCTCGTTGTCTCTCATCGCTCTTGCCTCCAAAATACTTTGTACGAGAGAATTAGCAGGCACATAGTACTTGTTGTTCACGTCACTTCCGGGACTTCTCGTGATAGGCACTTCCGGCGTCACTTTCTCTTTATCATCGACCTGGAATGAGAAATAAAAAACTCAAAATAATTTACAAATAAGATTAAATTCGTGAGGTATGTTAGTCAAAAAATTGTTTCTTATCCATACCTCTTCGAGAGAAGACTCTTTACTAAATTTCCAAAGCAAATCGTTGACTAGATCAGAGATCTCGCTTAGTTCTTTTGCGGTGTCCGCTATAATTGCCTCTTGCTGTAAGACAATCCAGTGGGCCTGGGACTGAGTAGCATCCAGTTCCTCTTGTTTGTCCTGTAAAAGGTCCCTGAAAAAAGAGCAAGAGTGCAATCAGAGCGTCTTCAAGAAGAAGAAATCAAGAAAAACTTAACTTACGGTTTACGTCTCCCTGTTTATCTTGCAGTGTGGATTTAAAATAATCTGAGCACTTCTCTGTACAATCACGTGATTATAGTAGCTACCTTGAGAATTTTACTTCTTCTACAAGTTCTTCATATTTCTCGGACTTGCTCCTCAAAGATGCATCTAATTCAGTCTTCTCCAGTTTGTTTAGTTTTAACTGCAAAACCAAAAAAAGACAGTTTGTAAGCTAAGTCAAGTGAAACAAGTGATCTTCAACACGATTCCTTCCCAATACCCATAATACAGTAGAATCCCCATTTCTTGATTCCAGGGAAAAGGAAATCACTATGGTTCCAGAAATCGGAGGTAGAATTACAGACGAGTACTATCCAAGGGAAACGAAAATTGGTTCGAGAAATCAGAGAGTCTCGAGAAACCGAGACTTCTCAGTGCTGTTGATCATACATTGCACATCAATGCTATATCCCTCGCATTATCAATGCTTTGTTGAGCAGACATGTATGCACAACAAAGCATTGATACTGCGAGAACCCAAAAATGGTACACATATTAGCCACCTGAATGTTGCGACTCTCTCTGTTCAGTGAAAGTAGCGATAGGAAACGACTGTTGAAAACTTATACGTAAATCGGAGAGAAACGTCTGGGTCACATTTAAGGATAAACGGGTTAATTACCTGGTTTTCCATTTCGGACAATGTAAACTCGAGATTTCTTCGCTCTTCTTCAGTGAATTCATTCATTTCCTGTTGTTGACACTGTATGTACTACACAACAGCAATATATAAAAACACAAACAATCACAATTTGTCCATGTTTATTAAAGGGCATCAGAGTGCAGGTATCAAGACAAAAACACAAATAGCAGTTCTGTAAGTACACATTTCAACAAGAAACACTGTAAGTATAAAATACACTGATACTGATAATATAAATTGTCAAATATTTCTTTAAATGAAAGACCATTTATTCGAGACTCATGTGACTGTAAGAGCTCTTGTCTTTTGGGATTAGACACAATCAGGTTTGCTAAAGAGCTTCATAATGAATATACATTGAGGATAATACATGGTTGCGCGGAGATATAAAAATTTATCTTCAAGTGTTTAAATCGATAGCTCACGAGTGAGATATCGGTTTTGAACACGTGAAGATAAATTTCATATATCCAAGCAACCATGTATTATTCTGTTTATTATATAAACCTACTAATTATGATGTTTTTGATGAATTTCCGAAGATTTCCGACCATTTTCCGAAGATTTTCAAAATGTTGTCCGAAGGTCATACGAAAGTTTCCAAACATTTTCCAAACTTTTCCAAAAAGTTCTGAATATTACCGAAGATTGTCGAGAAAGATGCGAAGATGTTTCGACTTAATATCTATAAACTTTTACTCATTAAGCATTGAAACATGGCAAACTCTGCGAGCTGATTGTTAATAAAATTAATGATATCACACGTGTGGATATCATTTTTATCCACACATGTGTGATACCATTTTTATCGATTTGCTACCACTCGCTATATCACTGCAGTTTATATAATAAAATGCAATACGACTGCATGCAACAAAGGAACAGCCATTGAAAAAATAATAAAAATTAATTTTTGTCTGCAAAATTCACACCCTAAGGCTGCTTCTGCCTAAGGTTAAAGGCCTTGCTCAAAAAGAAACATATTCACAAACTATATTTCTCTGGTTTAGCTCATACCTCCAGTTGTTCCAGTGAGGTGGCAAGCTTCACTTTTAAGTCATTTATTTCTCTTTGTTGTCTGTTAAAAACATCTTCTTGGCGTGAGATTTCCATTTTATGAATGTCTAGCTCTGCTGTCATATAATTAATTTGTCCAACTAGCTTCTCGCACTGCTCTTTCATCTCCTTTTCACTTTCTCTGAAATCAGTAAAAATAAAAATTGCACTTAATGTAGCAGCTCTCTATCAGTATAACAATCAAAAACTTGAATTGCCAAATGTTTATACTTAAGGAATTCAACCTACAATCTTGGGGCAATGACCAATCAACACAATTTGCAGTGCATAAAAGATCTCTGGCCACTGACTGTTAACCAAAATATGACTATTTTGTATAAATTGCAAGTCCTGAGTTTGATAACCACTGAGAGACTGAAATAAAAAAACCACTTTGTTGAAAAGTCTGACGGCCTTTTCTTTGTCACATATGCTTAGTGATATCCTAAGGGATCAGGGGCTGGTTGTTCAAAGGGTGGGTAACACTATCCACCGGATAAATTGCTATACAGTGGATAACTGTTGACAAAACATACTACGCTATCCACTGGATAGTGATTTATCCAGTGTTATCCACCCTTTGATTAACTGGGCCCAGGGAAAGAAAAAACATACCCAATATCCTAGAACAAGCTAATTTGAAAGCAAACTTTTGACTTGATGTTTCATTCTAGTGGAAGAGTATCTGTTACCTTGATTTACTGAGTTCATTGTTTCTGTCCATGCAGTGTTTTCTGCTCTCTTCTAGAAGCTGTGAGTTTGTCTCTAAAGACAAACTTAGTTCATCTATCTGATAATGATATGAGAATAACTAATATAAATAGTGTCCTGTTACAAATACATTGTTTTTCCAGTAATAAAATTTAAAGAAACATGGAATGATCTTACAAGTTTTCTTGTTTGTTGCAGTTATGCTTTAAACTGCATTTTACATTACAACTTCTGTTAGCAGCACAGTCTTTGGCGAGTTGAAAAAAAATCTCTGTGTTATTATTACTAAAAAAGGTACAAAGTGCTGGAAAAACTATGTACAGTTCCAAAGGATCGGAGGTGTGGTCATATGTGCTTCACCATAAAAGTAAATTTAATAATTTTTAAAACTCAGACAACAAGTCACCTGATATTGAAGTACTGTTTCATTCTCCTTACTTGAGGCCACAAATTTCTCTGCTTCTGAAGAAGCATTCTGTCATGAAATAAATACCAAAATTCACAATGACTATATAACTGCATAATAAACAATATATTCTTAGTATTTACATGAGACACATTTCTTGAAAGTTTTTTTTTGAAATTAACAATAAATTTGAGAACACAGTGAGACCTGCATTAAGTTGACTGTTTCTTTACAAAAGTGGTCATGTCTGGTCTGTTTTTTAACAGGTGCATACCCAATTTTCTCTAATGTGTAAACATGCTTAAGGGTCAAGAATGGGAGAGAGCCAACAGGTAGAACTTACAGTTTAATCTTATAACTGAATTCTTCTTACTAATTGCAATATACAATTATTTCTTCGGCTAGACACACTCGGGTATTTTCAACTGCTTAGCTGTTTTTTATGCAACAAAATATTTAAATTGTCTCACCTCTAACCTATCCACCAGTCCTTTTAATGTAATGCAATGCATCCTGTTTTGTTGTACTTCATTGTCCTTCTGTTCCACAAGTTTATTAAGTCTTTCCACTTCAGAAATATTTTTATCTCTTTCTTGTGTTACCTTCTCTAAAGTTTCTTGAAGCTCTTTGTAATTCTCACTAACAGTTTTATTGTTTTTTATTTGTTTGTTTAGTTTAGCCACAAGATCTTTTAGTTGGGCAGTTTCTTTACGACTTGAGAACAGAACTTCGCTGACGCCCTTTGTCTCCTGCCTGCTTTTTTGTAAGTCCTTCTTCAAACCAGGAAGTTCTAATAACATCTCTTGTAACTGATCACGCTGCTGTTGTAGCTCACAAAGCTCTTTTGTTTTTAATGCTAATTCCTTTTCAAGTGCACCAGTGTTTATTGTTGTGGTTGCAGTGGAAGCATTCAGTAGTTTCTTTGTTCTTAATTGCTCCTGAAAGATAATCAAGCTGTGGTCTTAGAATAATATTATTGCAGGTTCTTCTGTGAGAAATGTTGGGTGCCCAGCTCGATCTTAAAAGCTTAAATTATGATAGGAAAGTTACACAGGTTGACTTAAGACAAAAGTACCGGTAAATCCTTTTCTCTTGCCAGTTTTTATAAATTTCCTACATTACAAGGCTGTGCTCTAAGAAAAATTACAAGGAGCCCAAAGATTCCAAACTATGAGATCCAGGGTGCCCTGCATAAAGCTTGTATGAAAGAAATAAGATTATCTGGTCGCCCAAAGACGAAAGTTAGTCGCCTGAGGCACCCAGGCGCCCTTAGAGCACAGCCCTGCATTATATCAAGGGGAAGTACTACACCTGAGGCTATAGAACCTTTACAGTAGGTATGTACTGCGTAATTATACAGCTGGTTTCTAAGCCATTCAAAATCAATTAGCTCAGTATGCAAACAAATAAATTGACATTTGTTGTACTGTTGTCAAATGTTTGACCAGTTTGAGCAAAGTCTCACAAATACACTGTCCATGTTTAACTGTTTACTGACTAAGAACTTAGAGAAACCCAAATAAAGGGAACTTCAAATTTCTAAGCCTGCTAAAGTGATTATTATGGTTGCAGGAAAAACAGATCACTGATCATAAATGATTATATTAAGCAAACCTTATGGCTAATAATTAACCAAACCATTACTCTGATATTTTAATATTATGTGTGACATTCAGGTGAGCAGAAACTCATATCATGGACATTAGTTTACTGAGCTGCCCAACAATAAACTCTCAAAATCCTTGCAAGTTGTACTAAACAAAATAATATTTTTTAGGAGGGATTTAATAGCTATAATCAAATAGAGGAAACAACTTGCCTTCATCAGTTCAGATAACTGCCTCTCGAGTCGTAATCTTTCTTTATTCATCTGCAGAATTATCGACTCATTAGCTTCCATTTTCCTGGGCATGGATTCTGTCTTCAACTTTGATTCATTCTGATAATTTAGGAAAACAGCAATTTATATCAGTCTAGATTATAATGTTTACATAGAAAATGTTTGCAATCATATGTAAAAAAATACTTTACATTAATTTATGCTAATTTCAGTTGACTGTTTTGAATTCTTAATTTGTGGGCCTTGAACAGGTGTTAAATGTAAAGGCCTTTTTGAATAATTAAATTTTTAAAATTGAAAAAAAAAAAAACACTTTTCATTCTGACTAGAAGACTCACCTAAAAAATAATATTATTAATAAAATTTAATTTTCTTTTTTACTCATTTATCAATTATAAAATCTATCCAAGGCATTCAATTTTATTTTTTATTTCCAGGGATTCAATGCTGTTACCAATGACACCTGCCAGATGTTTCAATCAAATTACTTTTTTTTAAAAACAAGGGCTCCCTTAAATTATTATTATTTTCCTTTTACTGTTTATAGCATAAAATCCCAGCAGAATTATGCTCTCCTGGCAGGTAACAAAAAAATTATGTAACAAACTGTGATAATGATTCAATGTCAAAAAGTGGATGTAGATCAGTTCCAATTGTCCATATGGCAAGATATGACTGTTCTACTGTTAATTGCAAACTCGCAACTCAAGCTGTGTTGCAAGCTGTTGTTGCAACTCAAGTTGTGTTGAACTGATTTTAGCCTTTGCCACCTGAAATCCAGAACTAACTCAGCAATTAAATAATTAAAATGAAAATCAAATCTGCAATTTAAAAAGCAATTATTTGACATGTATTCAAGTTGTGCTTTTGCAGATCAGTAAACCACTGTGTACAATACATATTTTAATAAAAAAATATTTTTTTAATTGGAACAGATTTAATTCAAACCTTTTCCACTTCTTTCACAATCTTCCCAACGACATTTTCCACAAAATCTTCTACAGATACATCTTTGTCTTTGCAAGAAGGCAAACCATGACTGTTTTCCTTGTCTTCACTCAGACATTCCTCACGAATTGGAGAGGGTACCAGTGCCTTGACAAGGGAAGGTATTACCTGCCGTAAGTTATGCACCGGGGCACTACGTCTCTTTGATTTTTGTTTGCGTTTAAACAGTATCTTTGTTGAAATGTCTGAATGTTGCAGTCTGGTTGGAGTGCCATTGTTCACACGACTGTCTGCAACTCTCTTCAGTGGGTGTCTGGATGGAGTGATCAGAGCTGCTACCTGTCAATCAAATTTCAATCATTTCATGTCTATTAAGTATTTCATGTCTTCTTGCACTTTATACGCTGAAATGGTTGTTCAGTTTATTTCATCTTCAAGTGCAACAGTGCTGCTACAATACATACTACAATGGATTATTGGGGCCATAAATGATATATTAATATACATTCAGAGATTCCAACCCTCCCGATTTAATGCGTGCCTCCCCTCTCCCTTTATTAATTCCCCCTTATGAATTTTAAAACTAAACAAAATTGGGGGTGCTGAGCACTACAATTCAGCTTATAAGCGTTACGGGACAAAAGAAAGACACAAAAAATGTTTGTGAAGATAGCTTTGATATGTTTAGGGGGAGTAAAACTAATTAAATTTCCCGGGACCCCGGGGCCACCGAAAAAATTCCTTTTTCAAAGGGGGGAGACAACAAACAAAAAGACACAAACTTTACAGTCGAAACAATACAATGAAATAACTGTAAAAATGCTAAAATAATGGAAAGATAAAACCAGGATTAATTTTTTGACTTCATTGTTGATATATCAGAGATTCCTAGAAATGACGGCCTCTTGCATGTTGTCTCGCGTCTGCGCGCAGATATTTACACGAATTTCGTTTGGGATTCGTTCAAAAGACTCTGCTGTTATATACATATTCTGTGTTTACATTGCGTAAAAGTGGAGTGAAAACACTCCAGAGTTATTTCACTCGACAATTAATAAAGTTTGGCAGTCAGATTTTAGCTAAGCTTAAAAAATTAACTTACAAATCCAAGTCAACGAAATTCGTGAGAAGAATTAACATTTTGCAAACACATAAGCTTAAGCTAAAATATACATCGAGACAGCTGGCCATGGATTTGAATTCACAGATTAAAAGCTACACTTGACCATGATCGCAGTACATTGTAAATACAGATTACGAATATTTACCCCGATAGGTAGATTTTCCTGATCTTCTAGCGGACTTCTTGACATTGTAGCAGGGATATTTTTTCTTTGTTGTTCACCTGTTTGCGCTGTTGTCCGATGAACGAGTTTTGAAATGCACGCGTCTTCTAACAAAGGATCTGATTGGTGGAAATCACGTTGCGCCCCAAAGAGAATGTCAGCGGATTATAATGTTGTCATATAAGAGGTCATGAAAAATACTTCTCCGTAATAGGATCGGTCACTGGCACCAAACTACTGGCTGTTTTAGCTACGTTAGGGGGTTGTTTCTCAGATTTGTTCCTCTATACCCGCTGCAGAAAGACGACACATGAACACTGTGAGAGATGCTCTCTCCAAGTCAAAGTTAGTGCATTTTTTAAGCTTCTTCAGGGCCGTAACCATACCTTTGCCGTAGCTAGACGAGGCAAGATCTTGCTGGGAGGGCATGTGGGGGGTTCTGGGATTCTTCTGGGTCGCAGATAACAACATATCAGTTACTGCTAAGTTCGGGAAAATTTTGAAATCTAGGAACTCTGAAACTCTTTAGGGACATTCTTCATGACGTATTTCTTGAGAAAAATTTAGTTTTGGGTAAAATCTAGACGAGGCAACTCTGCGACGAAACTCTACTCCCCTCGTCACTTTATCTTCATGCCACAGACGAAGTCAAGTGAACACTTTGTGCTATTCTTCAGTGTTTTTTATATCTATATATTTTTCCATCGTGCATATTGTCAGGAACAGGGTACATATATTTCCGATGTTTGTCTGAAACAGGCTAAAAAAAACCCTTATTTTCTCTGGAACAGGTCCAGGGTCCGGCTCAGAGACTCAGAGGCTGGCCCCCATGAAAAATTTTGGGGAGTACCTCCCCCCGGGTGTAGGACATATTTTGTACCATAAGTGTTTTTAAATTTAAAAATCTTAAATAGAGTACAACTTTTAGTGAGACCATAGAAAAATGTTTATTTTTCTCAATTCTTATCGAAAAAGATAATCTTTATACAAAAAGAGACAAAATAAAAATGAAACCAAAAGAGTAAACCCCCCCCCCCAGGAGAATATTAGAGTCAGAAAGCTGTTATACCTGTCTCGTAATGGGATTATCGGATTATCAAGAGTGAGAAGCTGGTAGATCTTTTCTTTTTTACTAGAATTAAATCAATGCAGGTGATGATAATGGTTGGCAGGGATTGAGCTAATTTACACAACAAAGATCATCAACTGCTGGAAGTAAGTGAATAGCGATTATCAATAGTTTAGTGCTAATTCTGTTTTATTTACAATTTAATCATGTTTGTTGACAAAACATGAATCTGCTTTACCGGTAATACTGGAAATATTTATTAGTTACCTGTAGCTCTTAAACTAAAAATGGTGATTAGACAAACACTTCAAAAGTTATTATTTGCAATAAAAAAATCATTACAACCTTGCCATCCTCGCTATACAGGCATAACAAAAAGTAAATGGGAAACTTAAATCTTGCACTATTTGTTATATAGGATGGAACATGCTATAAATTGCTTACAAATTTAAAATAATTTTTTAAACGAGTCCTTTAACCATGTGACCCTCCTTTTCTTATATATCTCTTCAGTAAGGTATTTTTACAAAACCTATGCAATGTCATTCCATTGTGCCAGTAAAAATTGGTATAAAAAACCTAAAGGAAAACAAATCCCACAATATGAAAATGTTCAGTTGTACCAAAAAACATTATTTTACTGGTTGCACCACATTTGCTATCTGTTTGTTATCAGAGTTGTACTGTAGCACTTTCTTCAAATACAGGCTCAGTACAGTAATAAGTGAACAGCAGTTGTTGAATAGTAAGCCATTATCCTGCACCTCCAGCTATCTTTCACATGTTTGTTACAACAGTTTGTTTGGCAGACTTAAAGTGTTAATTTTGCTACCCATTTAGATAGTTCTCTCCTGAACTGTGCCCAGTCCTCCAGCTCAGCAGAGGCCACATTGTGTGATGGGATAGCAGGGTCTTGAACAATCGGCAGATCAAATGGAACTGGAAAATTCTCCCTGGGATAATCTTCTGCCAGGTAATACTCATTCCAGAAAACTCTGAATGAAAGGTGATATTAATAAAAAATGCATTTATTTCAATGTTGATACTAAAAAAGAAGTTAAAAAACACAAAAAGTGGACACTAAACAAGCCTGTTGCTGGCAATATGCCAAAATATGTTTTCTTACACAAGCAACAAAATATTTAGAGGCTATAGAATTGATTGAATTATTAATTTGCCATACTAATCACATGTATGCAGTCAAACAGCCACAAATTCAGTTTGTAAGAAATAATATAAATAATATAAAAATAAGTAGTAGTTGGTAGGGATGGTAAATCATACCTAGTACTAGTGTGGGCCCACCATGTGCGCAAAGGGGTGTAGCTGCATAGCCCTCTGCACGCATTTTATGCCTATAATGCTTGGTAATAATTATATGCAAAGAGATGATAAGAGTAGGTGTCTAGACTGTAAAGAAAAACAGTGGGCTTTGTAGGATAAGAACACCCAAGCTAGTAAAAGTGAGAAAACTTACTCTAGTGACTCGTCACCAACCATGTCTGCAAGTTCCAAAAACACATCTTTGTCTGCTCTCACTGTTTGGGACTGATCACCATCCCTTCACAAGTACAGTACAGTGATAGATCAAAGAAACATTATTATTAAAAAACTTTTAGTATCTGGTGCCAAATTTTTAGATGTTGTCTTTCTTAAATATATAGTTTGAATTAGTTGTATTTATAGCTTGTACAATGCAGTGTTTTGGCTTCAGAACTAGAAAGTATTAAACATCTTGCTTTTAAACCATTATTACCATTTATAGCAAATATTGTGAAAGGTACTAAAATTTATTTGGCACCAAACAAAGCAGAGTCGTGGTGTTTAAAACAATTACTTTCAGTGAACAGTTTTTGAAATGCTGCCTGAACATACACTGGATTAGGGTATTATTAACCATTCTGTTACTGAAACACTGGTCAACACTGTAAGAGTCATTTTGCACTGATCACTTTCCTTGTGAGAAAAGTATGAATTTTGCATAAAAATATAATTTCAAAAGGTAATGTCGTTCCGATCCTGGTTATAAACTATGATTAACAATGAAAATACTTACTCATGAACGACTTGACAAGCTGCTGTGACCAGTAAACACAGTAGGTACTGACTGGGTGTGGACGAGGAATTCCGCCATGCTACACTGTTACTCCACACCTTTACAATTCGAATCAGCTCCTTGCACTGGTATAAATACAATAACAAGAAACAGTTGTTATAAGAAGCAATTTGCAAACGATCTTAAGAGACTGTGAAATGCCACACTTACAGAGGTTTAAGATAATGAGATAAAAATAGCAGAACATGTTCTGAATCATTTCATTTATAATACCTTTGCATTTTGCATGGCTATAAACTCTGTTTGTCTCTCACAGACTGCAGTGTTGTAGCTAAAAAGACATATAGAAGAAAATATTGATGAATTTGCATGACCCATGTGTGGTTGTAATGTTATTATTAATATTATTATATTTAGAACAAATCTCTTATTTCAAATCCAGCAAAACATTGTTTGATTTGTAAAATTTGTGAGTCCTGTAAACATACTACTTACAATAGCTGTGCATCTGGTGGCTGAGTCATACATTGTTTGTACAGTGCCGTGTATCCACCCATTGGCTCCCAGTCATTAACTGGCATAAGCACTACATTGACGCCGTCACATTTAAATAACACAGCTGTTGAAGTGGTCATGAAGTCTGAACATGGCGGCAGTGTGCTGGTGGCTGGCTCATTGCCATCTGCATCCTGCTCGACTTGTTTGGAGCCTTCCTGTTTTAGCAAGGTCTTGATAGTGAACACTATGGCTGGTAACCAACTCTTGTGCTCAGTTCTTGGAAGCTCTAATAAACGATAACAAATAATATAAAAGAACTTTCTTGGTTCTTTCCATAGTTTGCTTTGTTACAGACATGCGTAATTTGTTTGAACCTGTTCTAAGCACAGGTACGCTAAAATGTCAGTCAAGCCTATGGTGTCTGGGTGAACTGAGGTAAAAATTACTGCTTTCTTGTGGCTTCGCATTTCAGCTTGTCGCCAAGGTTGTGGCTGTGTACGGGAAGCGGGTTCATTTGTGTTGTGGTGGTACTTGGCCTCTATTCGAAAATTTTTTTCCTCTTAAAGGAATGTGAAAAAGGTTAATGCAACAAGGGTCTAAAAACGTGTTCAAAGCCTTAAGTGGATGTACGTTGAGGTTTTTTTCGGCCAATATAGTTCAGTGCCTCAACTCTGCCCAATTCAAAGTATTTTGTTCAAACCTATAGTTTTACAGTAACATACAAACGATGATGATGAGTGGTGATGTTGATGACGATGATGATGATGAATGGTGGTGATGATGATGATGATGATGATAGTTATGAATGCTCTGACTGGTTGTGTTGTCATTTTGCGTAAGGCTATGTAAAGAACTAAACATGTAAATTTCTTGTGTAAATTCTCGAGAAAGTTTGGGTGATATTGAATGAACCATATGTTACCGTGTGCCCCATTGTCCATTTCTTAATAAAACCACTGTGAAGGCATATGGTGAATGCTTTTTCCACAGAGGCCCTGAAGGGAAATTTATATGCGGAGGAGAAAGTGGCAAAGACACCCATATTCTGTACCTTTAACAAACACTGCCAAGTCAAGTTCTTGGTTTCCTTTGATGGTAGTTTCCTGTCCAGCGGCACCAACAACTGAAATGCGGCTGATGCTGAATGGAAGATGCTCCTGTGGGATGACAAAGAACACTTGGTCTGTTTATTCTACATGTGCCAACTCAGAACTGAAACAGAAACACAAGATTACGCACACTTACCATTAAGAAAGCCTTTAATTTTTCTGCAACTTCCTGTTGTTTGTTGAGTTCGTCTTCTTCCGGTTGAGCTTCATGAATGAGATCCTTTATGCTGCTTACCTTCTTCCCGTCAATCTGGACAAGAGAAACAAACAACAATAGAAATAAGTGTGGGACAAATATTTTTAGAAGAAGTAATGTCACGAAAAAGATGTAATATTAATCATGACACGAGCGTGGGACAAAGAAAAATAAAAAATCCCGAGTCCCTGACGGGAACCGAATCCGTGACCGGGCGGGTGGCCTATCCACTGAGCTACGGAAATTTAATAAAAAGATTGTATTTTTTTTTTTGTTTTTCTATTTTTTGTTTTGTTTTTCCGCGTGATCATGTCCTTTCTATGCCCAGAACAATTTAAAGTTACTAAGCGGGTAGGTTGTTATTGTGAAGAATTATAGTCTGGGAGGGCATTGAAAAGGGGACCTCGCCAGACGGGTATTTTTTTATTTCATTTAGTATGAAACAGGAAGGTAAGATCGTCACAGTTTTGACGAGGATTTTTTGGTTGATGCCCACAGGACACAGTTGAGTATGGTTTCAGTACCTCGTCAACAGTGCTCTCAATTTCTGCAAGGTATTCATTGCTCTCAGTGATCTCGTCTTTCAGCGCCTGTATCGCTGCTTCTTTCTTGTTAAGTTCCTCCTCTCTAGCTGCAATCTCGTCTTCTTTGTCAGCTATAATTTGGTCTTTCTCAGCGTTCACATCCTCCAGTTGGTCCTTCCTTTGAAATAATTACAATGAACATAATCTCAGAAAAAGTTATTTGCACTGATGACATCCACTGACGGTTGTCTAGATCATCAAATACGATTTAACAAATGTTCAGCTTGCCTGCCATGAAGGTGTCAGTATTTGGAAATGATTTGAACATTTCTTCTAGTGAATTGTTTCCTTTTTCTGCCGCTACATTCTACCCTTGGTGCCAGAGGGTTTTTTCTTTTTTGCAGGAAAGACTATCGGGGCTTCGCCACTCACAAATAGCGTCTTTCCTGCAAAAAGAGAAAAAAAACTCTGGCACCCAGGGTATAAACTGCACTCTGATAGTCAAGAGATAAACGTGAAACGTATCAGCTGACCTACACAACGATTCTAACCAATCGCAGCAAACGAGCAAACGCAAACAATGCAGTGAATCTATCAGAATCCAAAGCAAAAAAAGCACGTGCAAAGCGCGGGAAACGTGGAAAAATCCCAGGCATGGTTCGTTTTAGTTTTGCTTCTCGTAGCAGACAAGCCACTCTATGATAATTTTTGACCATAAACCACTAATCCGCTTACCAGAAATTTTCGACTGTAGCCTTTGTCTGAGCATTTATTTCTCTTAGCTTTGCGACGCTGTGTTTGTCGGAGTTGATCAGCAGAGGATCGTAAACTTCGTTGGCATTCTTTATAAGAAGCCGAACTCCAAGGTGTTTTTCATCGTCTAGGTAAGGGCTATAGGGATTCAGGACCTGGTGAAAACAAAAAGGTATTGAAGAACTATCGTGTGCAAGCTACAAATTAATTGCCAAAAGAGCCCATCTTTTCTGTAAAACAAATGCAGGCGGGAATTTAAACAACAAAAACGATCGGTAAGTCAGTAAAGAAGAATCAAAACTTCGCTAATGCACGAAACACAGAAAGAGCTCTACAGAAGGAAAAGCTCAGTCTGCGTTCGAGCCTAGTGGCCCATCAGGCCGGAGCTTATCCCGGTTTCCGTAGCATGAAGCGACTAGGAGTATTTCTACTCTGGATGGGATGCTTGCGCATCGCAGGGTTACCCTTCCAGCATTAAACTCGCCAGTACCCATTTATAAACTTGGGTGGAGAGAGGCACTATGAGAGTGAAGTGTCTTGCCCTATAACACAACACAATGACCCCGACCAGGGCTCGAATGGGATCGCTGGATCGTGGGTCTAGCGCACTAGCGATTTGGCTACCGCGCCTCCCACATTCTACAGAAAGAGGCTAAGTATAATCGGTTAGTGGGGAGGGGGGGTATTTAGAGTTAAACCAAAACTCGTGGTCTCGGAGGGTTGATATGGGAGAATTCCGCACCTCATTTAATTCTAGCGTTGTGTTCATACTCATTTCATCTTCGCTGTGACAGAATGCACTGCTCCCAGGAACATCCCAAGAATTCACGGTGGCACTTCTGTTGTGATCTTTAATGCACACCACGTTCACGCTCCAAAGGATCTTCATGTAATAAGCACTGTCCTCCAATTCAGAGTGCTCAAATTTGGGGCCAGGATCAAACACCAGGTTGAAATCCAACATCTTCTTGTCATTCGAGCTCGGCTTGAGAGTTAAAGGAAACACGTTATTTATAGAGCACCCTTCTCCAAGGTCATTGGGAGGTGACCAGCATTCTGTATCAAATCCAAAGTAATAGTAAGGCTCGATGCTTGTGATTTTGACTCCAATGGACACCATTCCTCCTTTTGAGATGGCCTTAAGATCTTTTGTGCGGCTAAACTTCTCGATACCAAATGCTATACTGGCATTGTTGTTGCAGAAGTGATGGCTGACTTGGACTTCACGGCCTCCACGTACAAAAATAGAGTAGGTAGCTTTGAATCTTAACACGCCAGGTTCTTCCCTGTGCAGATATACTGCAGCATGTTCTTGTTGTCCGCCGCCAGCCGAGTCTTTCTTCGGTTCACCTTTGGGATAAAGCACCAGATACCATTCCTCGCCGTACATAGAAAACTTTGTGCTGGACACATGGCTTGTACGAGATGACAAGTTGATCACCAATTTATCTTCAAATACAAACTGCACCATAGCGCACTTGATCTCCACAAACAAATTATTATCATCTAAAAAGCCTGAGTTAGGCTTTTCGATTTCCTCAACAGGAACTAGCTTGCTCCAACCAATACCGAAGGGTACTTTTGTAAACTCATCCACATCATTCATATTTCCTGCTCTCACGGACTTTGAAGGATCCCTGTGGTTGATAACTTCCACAGAAAAACTAACCTTGCATTTTGTTTTATCGGTGTACTCTCCACCGCCAAGCCACCGCAGAAAAACTCCAAACTGCCCTCCCTTCACTCCTCCTTGCAAACGCCACCGACACCCAGCGAAATAGAATGGCTTTGAGTACACAATGTCTCCAACACTTGCAAATTCTTCAAAGATAAAATTAAAACAGCAGGTTCCTTCATCGAGTAATCTCGTGTTGTGGAGTCGCAGGGCCATTTTAGCTCGACCAACAACGAGCTACAAGCTTGACCAACAACGAGCTACAAGTTTGACCAACAACGAGCTACTAGTTTGCAGGTCCTTTGATGTCTTTGATAAGACGATGCGAAGCGTTCAGTTGCAGAAGTTATCTCTAAATACGAATCAACAAACGCCTCACAAACCAAAAACTCTACAGCTCATCCATCAGCCGCCAGTATGAAGTACATGTATTTTGGTGTGATTTCTATCAACTTTCGAATTATGCGCTCAAAACATATCGTAATGCAACCTTTTGAAGGCGTTTCTTCTTCTGCTTGTGGGTCCATGATGACAACTAATCACGTTTCTGGAACCCCTGCAGGGGAGACGCTATAACTTTGAGGCCTTTTAAAAATTAATGAAAGCGTATACGAATAAATAATATCAAGTTATGTTAAACGCATTATAGCTGTTTCACTGCACGTTTAAGGAGACCGATTTGCGCGGAAAGGAAAACTCAACTGTCATATATTGCGCCATCGTACACTCTACTGCACTGAAAAATTGCTCGAAGCAACTTTTTTCAGACACATCTCTCGTGCGCGTCTTTGCAATGTGAATTTTTTGTGCTACGTCGTTGTTAGGTAAACATTTGGCTTTTATAATTAAAAAAGTGTTTTCCCTGGAATTGATCCAAGGTACCTGCTATTAAAAACACACTAAAATAGATAATTATGAATTTTAATTTATATGATTTTTTGTGGCGGAGAGTGCTCCATTCTCCCTCTCTAGCCCCTTTGTACGATTACTTCATAAATTTGAATTTAAGAAAAACGCTTAAAGGTGTAAAAGAGTCCTAATTAGATAAACCCGAGGTTTTGTCCTCTTAGTTACGCTGCGCGTCATTCTGACAGCGTGACAATCTAACAGGTGTTTCGATAAGAGAACACGTAAAACATTCGCCACTAGATTCCTGTTATTGGTCAGGAGTATAAACTGCGGTAGATATCGTTTGCTTGATGTATCCAAAAATGATCGTTTCTTGCCATGAGAAATCTTTTTTGCAACTGTAACGATTCGTAATAGTGGAAGCTTGGAAAGTGCTAACTCCCCGGCGCAAAAACCGACTTCAACAAAAGCGACAAATGAAAGTTATTTTTTTTACCGTTTTATTACAAACTGGAAACATTCCATTATCTTTTGAGTCGGTTCCAGTCAGCTTTTTACTTCTTAGTTCTAAGTCTCTTGTTTTCCGAATCTTTTTCGCTCATGGCAAATGTGAATCAATGGGTGTATCTTTGCGTGGTGTGTATTAGGAATCAGTTTCACATCAATGATGGTCAAAGCGGATTTTAATGAGGGAAGGGGCACAAAGAAGATTCGGCGACAGCAAACAGGCAGCAAGGTAAATCAAGAATGCTGACCCGTGAATGATGCATCACTGATTACCCGACTTGTACTAAACTGGAACTCGACAAGGCATCCACTGGCACTAAAACTAAAGATCGCGAGCTTACATTGTGAGTCTTACGTATTTGCCGAGTTACACGATTGTAAAACTTGAACATGCATGTTTTTACGAAAACTACATCAATCAATCCTAGAGAAGGAATACGTAAATTTGTTGCGTATCGTCTTTCTTAATGCGCTCTTTTCATTCAGTCCTTGCTGAAGAAGAGGCTTAGCTTGAAACTAGTCAGGAGAAATTAGTCGCTTACACTCTTTTTTTTATAAGAATACAGTTTTTCCGACCAAGGCTGAATATTTTTATTTTTCTGCTGACTTTAGGCTGAAAATATTCACATGAACATTCTTAGAAAATACCGTTTGACATTTCCGTTTTAGCAAATATTGGTGTCCAGATCTGCATCGTGTTACAGCCAGCAAGATCAAGATGTCGCGTCAGATAACACTTGGCCGTTTGGCTTTAAACAAGGAATTCCTCACAGAGATATAATGATATAATGAAGGAAATGAAAACAACTGATTTTGTTTCAACTAAAAATATATTTAATTGTATTGTATTTACAAATTTTCAATTAACTCAAAATTATATTCTTTTCAAAATCTCGGCCTCGGGTTTATTCTTACGATATTCTTGAAAAATCGCAAATTTCAGCCTCGATATTCTTATAAACTAGATTCTTATAAAAAAAAGTGTAGTTTAGGCAAGTATGATTTTAACAAGAAACATCATATGGGGATATTCATACGAAAGACGAACGATACAAAACTACAATGCTTAATTATAAAACTGATTTCTCTTTAGCCTCAATTTCAGATTCGCCTGGCTCACTTCAGAGACGTCTGAAATTCAGGCTAATTTCTCTTACGTTTTCTTTCCCTATTGGCCAGTTCAATAGGTAATCAGGTAATTGAAGTTCAGTATCATCAAGGATTCTTATACATTAAAGAAGTTTGCCGAATTCCAAAGTGTCTAGTAGTTTTTATTAACCCCTAAAGTTCCCTGTACGTTTTGCATCTTGTATGGAGTGAAGGCCCATTGTGGATCTCTCTCTGCAGGAGAAAGTAATCTGGATCCCATTTTCCAGCCCAAATTTGGCCCAAACCCCATTTCCCAGCCTATTGTTTCCCCAACTTTTCCAAATGCCAGTCTAAGTTCCATTGTTTTTTGTTTGTGATTCCCACTGCAGTCCCAGTGACCCAAATCCCATTTACCCAAATCCCATTTACCCAGTGAAAATTTGCCCAAATCCCAGTTTACATTCTACCCCATTTAGGCCCCTCGATCAACAGAAGTATGTTGTT